>NC_057350.1:107614779-108217279 GCF_016509475.1 Prionailurus bengalensis
TTCATAGCCCACAGGGGCCAAGAGAGCTTTGTGGATCTGCACAAAATATTTCATACACTCATGATCCTAAAGAAATCCATGCATTTTCTTATTTGCTAACTGAGAGATATAACACAGGGGATACTTTGGAAAATGAATATTTAGAATTTACAACTGCAATAATACACAGTAGGCACCCAATAAATATTTGTTGAATGAATGAATGAAGAAGTAAATTTAACTTTCAGTGAGATCAATGTGTTTATAGTTCTTTTTTCCCCCCTTATTTTGTCTTCTCACTTTTATTTTCCCAATTGTCCATCAGTCTTTCTTACCTTTTTCCTTAAATATGGAGAAGGCTATATAAAGGAGTAATAGCATCTAATTAGTTAATGCAGAAAAAGAGAAGTTAGTGCCTAGTGAAAACGAGCTCTCAATCCATTCTTAGTTTAGCAAGACTTCAATAACTCTCTCTTTAGCCTGCGAGTGTCTAAATCTAGGGTTCTGTTTCCAGTAGGAAATCCATGAAAAAGCCCAGTTTCCTAAATTGTGGAATTCTGTTAACTGAGTTCTGTGAAATGATAGCTTCCTATCCCACATCCCACATCCCACATAGTGTGTTGTCTGCTGTTGCTGGAGTTCCTGTTTATTCTAAGGTTCAACAACTGTCACTTTGTCAGACATAAGAAAACCCTTACCATGTTGATGTGTTAACAGCCTCTACTGGTGATGACAATATCGTATTATTGCCTTTGGAAATCCATTGATTGGAACAGGTAAAAAGTTTAAAAGTGGTGACTTTTTTTGTGTGTGTGGAATATAAAGTTCAAGTTAGTGGAAGTTTTCCCTAAAGTACTAAAAAGTTTAGAAATTTCAACAACTATATAATAAAAGCAAACGGATATAAAAGACAATCATGCTACTTAAGCTGTCATACAATTATCTCACTTTCAGTGGTTATTAAGGGAATCACTTTAACAGAGCACATTACTTTTGTTTATACTATTAGAATATTTTACTTTTAACATTTTCCTAAGGCATTATTTTCCATTAATAAGTATGATAAAAAAGATTTACTAATCTCCAGTTATGACTTCATGACAATCACTGACTAGTTTTAATCTTCTAGTAAATCAATAAGGAAATGTGATTCATTTAATGAAGTTAGTTTTGTAATAAATTTAAAAATGCTAAGCTGCATGTTGTGCATTAAATGCGAGCTCTGTGTGCTTATGTTTGTATATTACTAGATAGTTATTATACCTTGTTGATAAGATTAATACATTTCAGATGTATTTAGTTTTCAAGCTAGTAGCTTTGGTTTCTTGGTTTATATTTCAAATCTGTACTCTTGCTTAGCATGCTCTTATCCACATTAACAAACAACTTGAAGATCATTAAAGGCAGAAAGAGAAGAAAAGACTACCCATTTGTAGCAGTGAAGATGTGTGTATATAACATTGTCCAAGCACAGACACGTGAGCAAGGAATTCATGAAAAATATGTCCAGTACGAAGCCAAAATTCCAGCGAGAGGAGCCGAGGCTGTGTTACCCGTTGCTGTAAGGGCAGCAGAAAAATCTATGCTCTTTTTTTTGAAGCAGTGTTGGGCATTTCCCTTCTACTAATGGAAGCGACATTGAGAAAGACATGGTCTCAGAGGGAAGGCCCTGAGCTCTGTAATGTGTGAATGGTTCTCTCTCAGGTCAGGCTCCCATGCCCAGTTGACTACCTTGCTCTCCGATGAGTGATGATTATTACTTTATCCTTTGAATTAGACACGACCGACTGTATATATAGAGGGCTCACATGCTACAAAAAATGCTTGCAGGTTTGTGTAAATTCTTACCTTAGTTCACGATTTTAAAGAGGATTCAATAAGTTGTTTTTGTTCCTGATTTATGATATAGTTCATAAACTGTACATTTCAGAGTTGAGATGGATTTTAGAGGATTATTTTGTCCAAACCCTTTATCAGATGTGGAAAGCCATTTTTAATCCCATAAAAGATGCTTATCTTCTTATTTTACCACAGATAGTTGAATTTATGGATGACGTGGTTTTGTTTTGCTATAGCAATAGCAGTGTCAGTGATAAAATTTGGCTAGGAAAAGGGAATCGTCTACTAAGGATCAAATTGTCTCAAAGTGATCCTTAATGTTAGGGTTCAATTCTAGCTTGTATGTGTATAGTTTTGTAGTTCATGCATATTAATTTATCTGTTTATGGAGAAAATATGATTTATCATATAAATTCTGGAACTAAAAGTTGAGTCGTTCAAATGTAAGCTAAATGAAGCCTCTTGTAAAATGTGAAATTGAAGAAAAGGTTATTGTTTTATAGACAGGAAAGAGAATGACAAGAGAAAGAAAGAATAATGACCTATTAGGAAAGAGACTAATGCCACCTTATTTAAAGAGTTAATCATAAATGTTAACTGTGATGTCAGAGGTACCTTCTGACAACTGCTCATTTCTTTTGGGTAAGCTGAGGGACCATTGTGAGGGTTGTCATGAAGGATGCCACACTAAATAAAGCAGGACAAAAGGAGTGCAATGTCTGTATTAAGGGGCAAAAACATGGGATTTACTTTCCACCTAAGGATGATTTCAAACGTCACTTATGGAAGTACACAATTATGTGCACATTAAAAAAATTAGATTCTGGTTTTTATAGAAGTATTACTTCCCTGACTATTATAACAAAAGGAAAGCTTTAAAAATTTTTTATTCTAACAAGATTTTGGAAGTCAAATTGTTACTAGTCTATGTTTTCATGGTAGTAGAGATAAAGAAATAGACTACAAAGCCTAAAACACCAAGCAAGCTGTACCCTGATTGCATGCACTGAATCTTGGCCAAAAAAAAAAAAAAAGGATAAAAACTTTAAGCTTCCCTTTCCCATATTTGTTAGGGTTCTTCATTTTCTCTCTTTCCTTCATTCATTCTTTCTTTTCTTTTTTTTTTGGAGCATATGAAACATTAATGTGGTTCCAAAAGAAGGAACTGTACAAAAAGGTATTCTCAGAGTAGTAACACTTTCACCCCACCCATTTCTTCCATTTGTTTTCCCCATTCTCTCCTCTCCCTTGTGCTTAACCAATTGCACAGTCTTTGGCTTATCCTCCCTGTGTTTCTTTTGAACTAAAGAGGAGACACCTGTATGTTTTCTTATCTCCTCTTAATTTTTATAAAATGGTATCATATTATATGTACTCTTTAACAGTATGTCCTAGGAATTCCACCACATCAGTTTATAGAGATTTTCCTCCTTCTTCTCAGTATTCCAGTGTGTGGATGTATTGTGGTTTATTCCATTATGCTCCTATGTGAGAATGGTTAGGTTGCTTTTGATCAGTTATTTAGTTTTACCTTTGGATTTTGAATTTTGCAGTCGATTTAAATATAATAGAAAAATAGGTCCTGCCCTTCAAACAAATGTCACAAGCAATTTCATTTTTGTTCTAGTCTTACTTTGCTAAAAGTTCCATCATAGAGGAATTGTTATATTTATCTTGTTTTTTTTTTTTTTAAATGAGCTTCTATGACTTCTCTGTTGATATCTGGCTGTTAATTTGCTACTATCTGCAGACTGAAGAAGAAGGAGACAGAGAAGGAGAAGGAGGAGAAGAAGGAGAAGGAGGTCTTACTGATTGTCATGAGAATCTATACAGCCTAAATTTATTCGATACTATGTTTATAAAACAACACCTAATTGGTTACCTGGAATTTGAGTGGAATGTTTTCATTTAAGGTATTTTTCACATATGGGAAATGTAACTTTCCTTTAGTCTGAAAAAATGTTAGGCTTTCTTATGGGACTATTTCAAGCATATTATTTGAGAACCTTTAGGGATGAGCCAGAATGGAGTGGAAATTTCACTGTAACTCACTTTATGAAATAGTTAACTTACTAGCAGGGCCATCGTTAAGTGCACATTCCAATTGCAAATCTACTAAGTAGCAGAAACTGATACGGCCCTACTCATTAATCGGCTCTTCAGACAAAATGGTGGTGCTATATTAATTAAAATTTTCATGAAGATATCTAAAATAGAAAAATATGCATTAATATTTGAATATGATTAAGTCATGCCACAGAGGGAAACCAATATACAATATAGGCAATGAAAAAGAAATTGTAAATTTGAGGACTGTAATGCATTAGAAAGTATGTTCAACAAGAAGAGTGCTGTCAAGGTGAATACAAATGGCAGGGAAAAAGTCCTTATGAAGTATAGAAAATGCAAGTCTTCAGTGTTGACCTAGAAGACTGACTATATGTGGGCCGTGAAGGTCTGTTTTCTACAGATGAACACTCTCCAGGGAGAAGAAACAATTCATGAGGATTACAGTACCTATGACCTACTATGAAAAGTTTTGCTGTAATATGCATTCTGCTTTTACCAGTTAGCTTCCATGAATCCTGAAATCCAGTGAAAAGGGGGTCCTTGGTTGCATTTTTGAGTATCTAGTCCCTGGAAAGGTATAAACATTGCTATTTTTTTGGTAAGCTGATGAAGCAGAGTTCTTGAAGTTGGAAACTGAGGGCCAGTTCCTGATGATACCATAATTATAGCTACCTTCTTCTCCGCCCAAAAGCCAAGCTAGTATGCATATTTTTGTTACCAATACATAATACATTGAAGTTAGAATTTGAAGCCCTCCAGTGAGTTTAAGTCACTAACTTATTTTCTTAAAACTTCACTGTTTTTGGTCTCACCAAACAAGGTGCTTTTCGTTTATTTTTATTATTTTTAATTTTTATTATAAAAAGTTTCAACCACATATAAAAGTAGAGAAGATTGTATGAAGAAATGAATCTGAATGGCTCATTCATTATTCAGTTTCAATAATTATCCAATATTTTGCCAATCTTTTTTCACCTATTTCCCCATACCCGTGCCCCACACCTTTATGTTTGGCTGTGATATTTTAAAACAAATTCCAGATATTGTATCATATAATGTGTAAATACTTCAGTGTCACTAATAGGTAAGAATCCCTCCATAAACTTAACAACAGTACATTGCTAAATCTAACAAAATAGCCATCATCTAACACCAAATCCATATTTAAATTTTACCAGTTGTCTCAAATAGTTCTTGTTATTGTTGCTTTGTTTGAATCGAGATCCAAAGAACTGCTCACACATTGCATTTGGTTGATAGGTCTTTTAAGTCTCTGTTCTATACTCTAGATGCCCCACCTTAAATGTGATTTATTGGCTGAAGTAACTGGATTTTTCAGTTGTTTTGAAAAAATACTTCATAGGTGATGCTGTGTGTTTTCTTTTGCATCATATCAGGAGGCCCCACTTTAGATAATAAGATTGATTAGTGGATTCAGGTATTTTCAGCCTAATGTACCCATTGTAAAATTTCTCATCAACTATACACCAAATAATGAGTGATGAACACTGCTTCGTTCCACTATTTCATCATGAATTGTAAAATATTTCATTTAAAAATTCTATTATTTCTTTTGTTTTTACTATTTAGAATTCTTTTATAATAAAGGGCATAAATAATATATCCTTATTAGCTGTTTGGTTACCCTAAACAGAGCATGTTGAGGAAAGATGGACTATATGTCTAATTATTTCCCTTTACCAACTTTCAGAATAATAAGTTGGTGCCTATGCATTTTCCAAAAGGGATCAGTGAGGTCTCTTTCTTTATTAGGTATAATTATGAAATCATGGATTTTATACATTGATGTGTTCTAATCTACTGTAGTTCTTGTTCTTTTAGGTTCTCGAATTTTCCCATCCTTGGCCAATGTTATTCCCTTCAAATTGATTCCTGTGTCCTTTTGATATGATTCCAAGATTCTGTGATAACTTCCTTGCTTCCTGGGTCAAATGTTCCAGGATCATTTGCATATTTTCTCTCCCAGACCTGGAATCAGCCATCTTTCCAAGGAGCCTATGTTCCTTTTAGATGAAAATGGTATTTAGAGTCCACAAGCTGGAGACTAGGGATGCTTATCACTTCTAGGTTGTCATTGCTTCCGGACCCTCTCAGTACACAAGAATATGTATTCTTTTTAGAATGAGAAAAATTTGAAGATGACTGTATTTCTGCTGATTTATTTTAATTTTATGTTGTTATTATTTTAGTTTTTATTCCTTTATTTGACTTCTATTTAATCTGCTTTCTTATTTTAAAACTTTTTTTTTTTTTGCTCTTCTTTTATTCTTAGGATATTTCCCTCTAGGGAGATACAGTAAAAACAGTGATTTTTGTTTTCAAATTACTTGAAGTAATTATTCTCTGTGAGCTTTTGATACCAGCTTGATTAAAAGTTAGCTTTAATTCCAGCAATTCCACTTCTGGATATATACCTAAAAAAATTGAAAACAGAGACTTAAATAGATATTTGTATACTCATATTCATAGAGTATTATTCCTAACAACCTAAAGGGGGAAACAAACCAAGAGTCCATTGATGGATGAATAGAGAAAAACAAAATGTGGCATACACATATACTGGAATATTATTTAATCTTGAAAGGAAGGGAATTCTGACATAGGCCACAACATGGATGAACCTTGAGGACATTATGCTAAGTGAAATAAATTAGCTACAAATGGAAAATAGTATATGATTCCACTTTTGTGAGGTACCTTGAATAGTCAAATTCACAGAGACAGAATAATGGTTACCAGTGGCTAGGGGGAGGTGGAATGGGGAGTTATTGTTGAATGAATAGGAGTTTCACTTTGGATGAGGAAAAAAAGTTCTAGAGATAGATAATGGTGATAGTTGCAAAACAATGTGGGATGTATTAATGCCACTGAACTGTATACTTAAAAATTATAAAAATGATTTTTTATGTCATATATATATTTTTAATTTAATTTTTTATTAAATTTATCTCCAAATTAGTTAGCATATAGTGCAATAATGATTTCAGGAGTAGATTCCTTTGTGACCCTTACCCATTTAGCCCATCTTCCCTCCCACAACCTCTCCAGTAACCCTCAGTTTGTTCTCCATATTTATGAGTCTCCCATGTTTTGTCCCCCTCCTTGGTTTTATATTATTGTTGCTTCCATTCCCTTATGTTCATCTGTTTTGTCTCTTACAATCCTCATATGAGTGAAGTCATATGATTTTTGTCTTTCTCTGACTGACTAATTTCACTTAGCATAATACCCTCCAGTTCCATCCATATAGTTGCAAATGGCAAAATTTCAACCTTTTTGATGGCTGAGTAATACTCCATTGTATATATACACCACATCTTCTTTATCCATTCATCTATCGATGGACATGTGGGCTCTTTCCATACTTTGGCTGTTGTTGATAGAGCTTCTATAAACATTGGGGTGCATGTGTCCCTTCAAAACAGCATACCTGTATACCTTGGATAAATACCTAGTAGTGCAATTGCTGGGTCGTAGGGTAGTTCTATTTTTATTGTTTTGAGGAACATCCATACCGTTTTCCAGAGTGGCTGCACCAGTTTGCATCCCCACTAGCAGTGCAAAAGAGTTCCTCTTTCTCCGCTTCTTTGCCAACATCTGTCGTTGCCTGAGTTGTTAATGTTAGCCCTTCTGACAGGTGTGAGGTGGTATCTCATGGTGGTTTTGATTTGTATTTCCCTGATGATGAGTGATGTGGAGCATTTTTTCATGTGTCAGTTGGCCATCTGGATGTCTTCTTTGGAGAAGTGTCTATCCATGTCTTTTGCCCATTTCTTCACTGGATTGTTTGTTTTTTGGGTGTTGAGTTTGATAAGTTCTTTATAGATTTTGCATACTAACTCTTTATCTGATATGTCGTTTGCAAATATCTTCTCCCATTCTGTCAGTTGGTTTTTAGTTTTGCTGATTGTTTCCTTTGCTGTGCAGAAGCTTTTTATTTTGATGAGGTCCCACTAGTTCATTTTTGCTTTTGTTTCCCTTGCGTCCAGGGACGTGTTGAGTAAGAAGTTGCTGTGGCCAAGATGAAAGAGGTTTTTGCCTGCTTTTTCCTTGAGGATTTTGACGGCTTCCTGACTTACATTCAGGTCTTTCATCCATTTTGAGTTTATTTTTGTGTATGGTGTAAGAAAGTGGTCCAGGTCCATTTTTCTGCATGTTGCTGTCCAGTTTTCCCAGCACCACTTGCTGAAGAGACTGTCTTTATTCCATTCGATATTCTTTGTTGGCCATACGTTTGTGGGTCCATTTCTGGGTTCTCTATTCTGTTCCATTGATCTGAGTGTCTGTTCTTGTGCCAGTACCATATTATCTTGATGATTACAGTTTTGTAGTATAGCTTGAAGTCTGCGATTGTGATGCCTCCTGCTTTGGTTTTCTTTTTCAAGATTGCTTTGGCTATTTGGACTATTTTTCTGGTTCCATACAAATTTTAGGATTATTTGTTCTAGCTCTATGAAGAATGATGGTATTATTTTGATAGGGATTGCATTGTAGATTGCTTTGGGTAGTATCGACATTTTAACAATATTTGTTCTTCCTATCCAGGAGCATGGAATATTTTTCCATTTTTCTGTGTCTTCTTCAATTTCTTTCATAAGCTTTCTATAGTTTTCAGTGGATAGATTTTTCACCTCTTTGGTTAGATTTATTCCTAGGTATTTTATGGTTTTTGGTGCAACTGTAAGTGGGAACGATTCCTTGATTTCTCTTTCTGTCACTTAATTATTGGTGTATAGGAATGCAACTGATCTGTGCATTGATTTTATATCCTGCAACTTTGTGAATTCAGGAATCAATTCTAGCAGTTTTTTGGTGGAATCTTTTGGGTTTTCCATATAGAGTATCATGTCATCTGCGAAGAATGAAAGTTTGACCTCCTTCTGGCCACTTTTGATGCCTTTTATTCCTTTGTGTTGTCTGATTGCTGAGGCTAAGACTTCCAATACTATGTTGAATAACAATGGTGAGAGTGGACATCCCTGTCTTGTTCCTGACCTTAGGGGGAAAGCTCTCAGTTTTTCCCCACTGAGGATGATATTAGCATTGGGTCATTCATGTATGGCTTTTATGATCTCGAGGTATGCTCCTTCTATCCCTACTTTATTGACGGTTTTCATCAAGAAAGGATGGTGTATTTTGTCAAATGCTTTCTCTGGATCTATTGAGAGGATCATATGGTTCTTGTCCTTTCTTTTATTGATGTGATGAATCACGTTAATTGTTTTGCAGATATGAACTAGCCCTGCATCCCAGGTATAAATCTTACTTGGTCGTGGTGAATAATTTTTTTAATGTATTGTTGGATCCAGTTGGCTAATATCTTGTTGAGGATTTTTACATCCGTGTTCATCAGGGAAACTGGTCTATAGTTCTCCTTTTAGTGTGGTCTCTGTCTGGTTTTGGAATCAAGGTAATGCTGGCTTCATAGACAGAGTTTGTAAGTTTTCCTTCCATTTCTATTTTTTGGAACAGCTTCAAGAGAATAGGTGTTAACTCTTCCTTAAATGTTTGGTAGAATTCCCCTGGAAAGCCATCCAGCCCTGGCCTCTTGTTTTTTGGGAGATTTTTGATTACTAATTTGATTTCTTTACTGGTTACACCCATTTTATTGGTGTATAATTGCTCACAATATTCTCTTATTATTGTTTGTATTTCTGCAGTGTTGGTTGTGATCTCTCTTCTTTCATTCTTGATTTTATTTGTTTCGGTCCTTTCGTTTTTTGTTTGATCAAACTGGCTAGGGGTTTATCAATTTTGTTAATTCTTTCAAAGAACCAGCTTCTACTTTCATTGATCTGTTCTACTGTTTTTTTGGTTTCAATAGCAATGGTTTCTGCTCTAATCTTTATTATTTCCTGTCTTCTGCTTGTTTTGGGTTTTATTTGCTGTTCTTTTTCCAGCTCCTTAAGGCATCAGGTTAGGTTGTGTATTTGAGATCTTTCCTCCTTCTCTAGGAAGCCTTTGCTACGTCCCAGAGGTTTTGGGTTGTGGTGCTATCATTTTCATTGACTTCCATATACTTTTTAATTTCTTCTTTAACTGCTTGGTTAGCACATTCATTCTTTAGTAGGATGTTCTTCAGTCTCCAAGTATTTGTTACCTTTCCAAATTTTTTCTTGTGGTTGATTTCAAGTTTCATAGCATTGTAGTCTGAAAATATGCATGATATGATCTCGATCTTTTTGTACTTGCTGAGGGCTGATTTGTGTCTCAGTATATGGTCTATGCTGGAGAATGTTCCGTGTACACTGGAGAAGAATGTATATTCTGCTGCTTTAGGATGAAATGTTCTGAATATATCTGTTAAGTCCATCTGGTCCAGTGTGTCATTCAAAGCCATTGTTTCTTTGTTGCTTTTTTGATTAGATGATCTGTCCATTGCTGTGAGTGGGGTGTTGAAGTCTCCTACTATTATTACTATCGATGAGTTTCTTAATGTTTGTGATTAATTGATTTATATATTTGGGTGCTGCTACATTTGGTGCATAAATGTTTACAATTGTTAGGTCTTCTTGGTGGATAGACCCCTTGATTATGATGTAATGCCCTTCTGCATCTCTTGATACAGTCATTTTAAAGTCTAGATTATCTGATATAATGAGTAATCTGGCTTTCTTTTGTTCACCATTAGCATGATAGATGGTTCTCCATCCCCTTATTTTCAATCTGAAGGTGTCTTTAGGTCTAAAGTGGATCTCTTGTAAACAGCATATAGATGGATCTTGTTGTCTTATCCATTCTGTTACCCTATGTCTTTTGATTGGAGCATTTAGTCCATTGACGTTTAGAGTGAGTAGGGAAAGACATGAATTTATTGCCATTATGATGCTTGTAGAGTTGGAGTTTCTAGTGGTGTTCTCTGGTCCCCCCTAATCTTTTATATATATATTTATCTTTTTTCCCCTCAGAGAGTCCCCCTTAAAATTTCTTGCAGGGCTGGTTTGGTGATCACAAACTCCTTTAATTTTTGTTTGTCTGGGAAACTTTTAACCTCTCCTTCTATTTTGAATGACAGCCTTGCTGGATAAAGAAATCTTGGCTGCATATGTTTCTGATTCAGCACATTGAATATATCCTGCCAGTCCTTTCTGGCCTGCCAAGTTTCTGTGGATAGGTCTGCTGGAAACCTGACCTGTCTTCCCTTGTAGGTTGGGACTTTTTTTCCCTTGCTGCTTTAATGATTCTCTCCTTGCCTGAGTATTTTGTGCATTTGAGTATGATATGCCTTGTTGATGGTTGTTTTTTGTTGAATCTAATGGGAGTCCTCTGTGCTTCCTGGATTTTGATGTCTGTGTCTTTTCCTAGGTCAGGAAAGTTTTCTGCTATGATTTGCTCACATAACCCTTCTACCCCTTTTTCTCTCTCTTCCTCCTCTGGGACCCCTATGATTCTGATGTTCCTTTTTTTTTTTTTTTTTTTTAATTTTTTTTTTAACGTTTATTTATTTTTGAGACAGAGAGAGACACAGCATGAACGGAGGAGGGGCAGAGAGAGAGGGAAACACAGAATCGGAAGCAGGCTCCAGGCTCTGAGCCATCAGCCCAGAGCACGACGCGGGGCTTGAACTCGCGGACCGCGAGATTGTGACCTGAGCCGAAGTCGAACACTTAACCGACTGAGCCACCCAGGCGCCCCTGATGTTCCTTTTTAATGAGTCACTGATTTCTCTAATTCTTAAATCGTGCTTTTTTGCCTTAATCTCCCTCTTTTTTTCTGCTTCATTATTCTCCATAAGTTTGTCTTCTATATCACTGAGTTTCTGTTTTGCCTCATCCATCCTTGCCGCTGCAGCATCAGTTATAGCATTTTTTTCTTTCATCCTGACTAGTTTTTACTTCCTTTATCTCCACAGAAAGGGATTCTAATCTATTTTTGACTCCAGCTAGTATTATTATCATCGTGATTCTAAATTCTGGTTCAGACATCTTGCTTGTATCTGTGTTGGTTAAATCCCTGGCTGTCGTTTCTTCGTGCTCTTTCTTTTGGGGGTGAATTCCTTCGTTTCATCATTTTGAAGGAAGAAAAGGAATTAATGAGGTAGAAAAATTAAAATAAAAAAATTAAAAGTAACTAATATTAAAATTAAAATATTAAACACACACACACACAAAATCAAATAAATGATATTAGATCCTAGGTGTACTTTGGTCTGGGTGTTGAAAGTGGTTTGATAGATTAGAGAAAAAAATGGGGCACAAAAAGGAAATTATTTGAGAATTTGAAAAAATGAATACACTGAAGTAGACTAAAATGAAATGATGGGAGTAAAATAGAATTTGAAAAAATTTACACAAAAGTAAAGAAAGAATATAGTAGAAAAAAATTAAAGAAAAATATTTTTAATAAAAAGTAAAAATAAAAATGAATTTTTTCTCTTTCTGTATTCAAGAAAAAGAAAAGAAATGAAAAAGAGAAAAAAGAACAAAAGGAAATCATTTGAAAATTTGAAAAAGTGAATACACTGTAGTAGACTAAAACAAAATGATGGAAGTAAAATAGAATTTGAAAAAATTTACATAAAAGTGAAAAATATAGTAAAAAAATCAAAGAAAATATTTTTAATAAAAATTGAAAATAAAAATGAATTTTTTCTCTTTATGTATTCAAGAAAAAGAAGTGAAAAAGGGAAAAAAAAAAGAAAATTGAATAGACGGACCTACTAACAGATTGAAACGTGACTGAAATTACTTTGTTTTCCCCTAGAAGCCAGACTATGGAGCGCTTTATAGTCCATAAACTAAGCAGGCGGTGAGACTTGTGTTCTTGAAGAGCGAGGTTGGCCCAGTTGGGCGGGGCTTAGTTTAAAGGCTCTGTTCTCCACTAGATGGTGCTGCTAGCCTACTGGCGTGGAGTTTTGTGGCGCTCGTAGGTGCGTGTGCGCATGCGTGGGAGCAGTGAGATGGTGTCACCCAGGTACTCTGTGTCTAGTATTGGAACTCTGTACTCTCTGATCAGCAATCATGCACCCGTCCTCTGTCGTCAGGTTTCGTCCACTGCCTCCTTTTTCACTGTCCGTAACCAAGCCTCAGGTAGTACCTCTCTCCCGAGTTTTGTCTCTGATGCGGCTGTTTTCCCCGGCCCCTTACTTCTGAAGGACTGCGGCTTTGACCCCTTCCGCCCCTCTGCGGGAGAGTCTCACTGAGCAATGGCCGAATGTCGGCCACACCCAGGAACGCTTGCTGGACCCTGCTGCTGCCAGTGCTCCAAGACTGTGGCCAGGTGCCAGCCCGTCCCAGAAAAAGTTCTCGAGACAGTGTAGCAGCAGCGTTTCAGGGATTATGGAAAATCACAACACACCTGGCACCAGTCTTCACCCTTAACCTTGTTCCAGCACC
This sequence comes from Prionailurus bengalensis, assembly GCF_016509475.1. Lineage (NCBI taxonomy): Eukaryota > Metazoa > Chordata > Mammalia > Carnivora > Felidae > Prionailurus > Prionailurus bengalensis. Next base: position 107,628,024 of record NC_057350.1, read on the forward strand.
AGCAAATGTGGCCAGTTTCTAGGGTCTGCGGGGACCAGGTGGCTTCAACAGTCTCTACCAAATGTCCTTCCGGAAGTGGAACCGCTTTTCCCCATGTGGCCTAAGAACCTCCTGGACCCCACTCTGTTCCTGGGGATTCGCCCTTCCCACCAGAGCACCGCCAGGTATGGAGCTGTGGAGTTGCAGACTCTGCACTCCCCTCATTTATAGTCTTACTGGAATTTAAACCCTCTCCTTTCTCCCTTTTTAGTTTAGTCCCTGCGGCTGTTTCCAATTTTCCACTTTCTCTCCAGCTGCTTTTGGGGGGGGGGTGCTTTTCCCGTATTCTCCCCCCAGTCTCCATCCTCTCTCTGTCTGAAAAAGTGGCTCTGTGCCCACTGCGGCTTCTTGCTCCCCAAGTTCACCTCTCCGCGCTGCGTACCTGCTGAATTCTGTGGTTCAGGTTGTGCATATTGTTTTGTTAATCCTCAAATCAGTTTTCTAGGTGTGCAGGATGGTTTAGTGTTGGTCTGGCTGTATTTCATGAATGAGAGACACACAAAAAACTTCCATGCTGTTCTGCCATCTTGGCTCCTCTGTCATATATTTACCGCAATAAAAAATTAGCTTATTTTTCAGTTTGTTTCCAGCTTTAGAGATTTTGTTTTCACCTTTTTGATTTTTTTATTGTAAAACAATTTAATATTCCAAAATGAAAGTTATCAAGCAAGTTTCTTTCATAGACACACTTTTTACTTTCATGCCTATCTCCACCCTGTTCCCTTGGTTCCTATAGAAATAACCATTATATTAATTGTACTAGTTTTGTGATTTATTCTACTATTGTTTCTTTCTGAAAATATATAGAAATGGATATCTATATAGACATTTACAACTTTTTTTATTATAAAAATAGCAATACTCTGCAAACACTGCTCTGTGCTTTGTGTTTTTCACTTAACCATGTATGTTTGAGATCCTATCCATGGCAATTTATATAGATCTTAATCAGTCTTTTTTTTTTGTTGTTTCATAGTATCCCATTGTATGCAGACAGAAAACTAGGGGAAAGGAAGGGAAGCTATGTATTGAGTGCTAACTATAAGTAAGCTGTTGTTCTGTATGTTCATTTTCTGTAATCCTTATAATATCCCTTTGATGTAGTATGATTCCTATTTCATAGATGAGGAAATAAGCTTGGACAGATTAGGAAACTTGCTGAAGTTCCCATAGTAAGAAAATGGAGTGGGGACTTGGGTCTGAATTAACTCCATAATCTATGCTCTACCCTCTCTACAACTAGAGCTAGGCAAATCCATGATTAGAATGGAAGCAAGTTGAAGTCCAACAACTCAGTTGGCATCCATGGAGACCTGCACAGGGAAAGAATACAGCAACCAGGAAATCACAGCAATAGGAAGCTACACTCCAGGATCTTGGAGGGTTTTGTCAACAGAGAAGTTTGTCGACAGGCAGCAGGGACTATTGTTCTGTGGTTAGACTTGTGGCATTGTTTATGGTGCTGGGAAGGAGACTGGTAAGAACTAGAGGACCCAGACTGAGGCTCAGTCTGCGTACTTTTGTTAGAACCAAGATCATCTCACAATGTAGTGAGCCATGAAGGCAGAAAGCTGAATCCTACCCACCGGACTGGATTGGAGCTGCTCGCATAACTTCTATGTTGGGTCAGTGCCAGTCTGGGAGACTGGTGGACAGAGGAGAAATGGATAGGCTGATACCTGGCACCCCCCGCCCCCCGCCCTTAGTAAAGTTCCTGCTGACTCTGACAGGTACCCAGCACCAGTTTTCTCCAGGTCTTCAAATCTACTGAATCTACTCTCCTGGGTTTAAAGTATAACTATATTTTTCTCTTGGGGTACAAAGGGCTACTGTGATTATACTAGGGTTCTTCAGAAAAACAGAACTAATAGAATGTGTGGATGGATAGGTAGGTAGGTAGATAGATAGGTAGATAGATAGATATTTATTATAAGGAGTTGGCTCACACAATTATGGAGGCTGTTAAGTCCAGAATTTGCAGGATGTGCTGGCAGGCTGGAGACATGGGAGATCTGATGTTTCAGTTTGAATCTGAAGGCAGTCTACTGTAGAACCAGGAAGAGCTGATTTTGCAGATGAAGTCCAAAGGCAGTCTGCTGGAGAATTCTTTCTCGTTGGGGTTGGCTGGTCTTTTTGTTTTCTTCAGCCTTGGGCTGAATGTGGCCCACCAACATTATGGAGGGATAGTTTCCTTTACTCAAAGTCCAGCGACTTAAATGTTAATTTCATCCAAAACATGATCAACAGAAACACCCAGAATAGTGTTTGACCAGATATCTGGGCACCTGTGGTCTAGCCCGGTTGACACACAAAATTAACCAACACAGGGGCACCTGGGTGTCTCAGTCAGTTAAGTGTCCAATTCTGACATCAACTTAGGTTGTGATCTCTTGGTGGTGAGATCCAGTCCTGTGTCAGGCTCCGTACTGAATGTGGAGCCTGTTTGAGATTCTCTCTCTCCCTCTTTATCTCTCTGCCTCTCCCCCACTCAGGCTCTCTCACAAAATAAAGAAATAAACATAAAAAAAAATTAACCATCACAGTGATCTTGGTAGTTAAGTGCATTCCATCAGGCAGAATAAAATGAAAAAAGCTTTAAAATCAGTGAGAAGATGTTGATCCCCAAATCATAATTCCAGAATGTTAGTACTGAGGGGACATTGGAGATGATTTATTTTAGCTGTTTATTTTGCAAATGAGAAAACCAAGGCAAATGAGAAAATGATTAGATGAATTACCCAAGATCCCACATCCATTCATTAATTTAAATAAAGAAAAGAAATATTGATTGAGTATTTTCTATACGTCAGGTGCTGTGCTAGGCACTGGCATTACAGTGGTGACCAAGAAAGACATTGTCCTGTCTTTACAAAGCTTTTTTGAGGAAGGGGCCCTTAGGCTGAGAGATCAGGATAAGTAGGAGTTAATCAGGAGTTGTGGGTCAGGGACAAGCTGAGGGAATCATTTTTCATGCATAAGGATCTAAGCGTGGGCAGGCGCTGAGGTGGGAAGAAGTTGAATAACTTTGAAGAGCTGAGAGAAGTTCAGAATAAATTGAAAGAGGCAGTTAAAAGACTTGAAGATGCTGTTTACATTGCACCTTCCCCTAAAGATGAAAATTTTTTTCCCACAGCTATTTCCTTTTCAAAGTGCTTAGCAATCTTTGAGCAATCAGTCTCACAGCCCAAGGAGAGCAGGTATCATTATCACTATCTAGTGACTAGAGGAATTAAGGCATTGAACAGCCAACTCCTTGCCCAAGGCCACTGAAAAATTAAGATTAGAGAAACTAGAATTAAAAGTCACAAGGGAAGGCTTGGCTTCTCTGACACAATCGTGGGAAAGGAACTTATTTCTTCTGGAAACTTAAATAGTCATCTTAGAGGCTTCAGTGAAATCAGAGTGCAAAAATAGGCCTTCTCCCTGTCCCTCAGCACAACAATAATTTAGCAATAATTATGATAATTATCGCTAAATGATTTGTGTGCTGATCAGGTTAAGAGTTCCCAGGGCTGGGTTCCCAGGTTACCCTCCTCAGCTCCCCCTCTGTGATTTGCCCAGGGCCAGACCGTAACTGCACTTCTGTAGCTCTCCAGCCAGGAGCTCTGACTGCCCTGGGCCAACCAGCCCTACACGATGTCACGATGTCCCGATGTTGCGATGTTGATGGAGGTGTGAACAAACCGGAAGTGACCTGATGGAACTACCTCATTGGGGAGTCCCTGAAAATGGTGTCCTTGGTGATTTATTGTTGGATGGAAGTTTCCATTAAACAACTGTCCCTTTCCTTGCCTATCTCTCTGATTTACATTTACCTGTGGTTTCTCTGAATGTATGGAAAACATTTAACTTTTATCATTCTTTAATTTTTAATTGTCTTATGATTGTCACTTAATTAAGCTTTAATAGAGTCTATTGAAAAAAGAGAAACCAATGCTTACTGGTAAGCTGTTCTGCTTTCATTATGTCTGACAAGTCAGAGAAATAAAGAAGTGGGAAAATGTTTATGTCTTCTGGAAGATGTATGACATGTAATGGGCTTGGACTTTGTTCGTCCTGGGAAAAGGGATAATTTTTCAAAACCACAAGATGTTCAGATGTCATTCAAATGAGCCTGTTGCAGCTAATGTACGTCAGTGGTTACTCTGAGTCACTTTCCAGTTTTCACCCATTCATTTTCAGATGGGGTGGGAACCTCTGCCCACCCAGGTTGATATAAATGGAAAGAGAGTGGGCCTTGGCGAAGGACAGACCTGGATTCAAGTTCTGGTGTGAGAGTCTCCTGGTCATAGGATTGTTCACATGTCACTTAACCTCTGATCTCAGTTTCTTTATAAGTTAAATGGGGTTAATATTTTCCTCCCTGGGGTTTTCTTGTGGATTAAATGTAATGCAAAAGCCCCTGACACTACCGTAGCTCTCCTTGCCAATTCTTCTAACACTTTCCCTGGAAGTTTGCCACTCAAGTCTCAAGCCTGAGAGTAGCTAAAATTTATAAAAATGTGGTGATTTGTTCACTCATTATAATTATATTTAAACATGATATTTTATTTTTTTAGGACCTAGAAAAGTACACAAGAATTATTAAAGCAAGCCATCTATATAATCTTTTCAGTGTTTTGACATGATTTCATTTTTCGAATGAAAGGCAATTTGGAGAGCAGCAAATGTGCTACAATTAAAGAAAATTGAAATGGATCATAACTTATTTAGTATTTCTTTTTAGGCTAAGAGTCAAGTACAAGTGAGTTCTCATGTATTTTTATCCAAACCACATACAGAACTTGATTCATATCTCTGTTGACTTCTATTATCTGTACTTGATATTCACATCCATAAACCTTTCTCTTGCTCTTTTTCCAAGTGAAACTAATTCAGAGTCTTAAAGGTTGTCCTTGTTGAAACTGCATAGAAATTATTTTCAATGTGAAGTGAATAGTTCAGATGGCTTACTGACATATGTAAGAGAAGAACTGAAATGCAATGGTAATGATGAGAGAATGAATCCTTATATGTTTCAGAACTTTGTGTTACTCAAGATGTACTCATATATTATTTAATTGCTCCTTACAATGACTCTGTGAAGTTCTTCCACAGTATAAAAAGCATTTAAAGGGTGAAAGCCACCAAGCTTGTTTTCTGAGGCTTGTATAATTGTGATGCCAAAACGAAGCAAGATAACACAAGAAAATCATAGCCCCTTTTACCTATGAACACAGATGCAAAGATCCTAAATAATGACTTTATATTATTTATTACTTTCTTATTGAAGCATAACTTACAAGGAAGCACATAATCTTAGGTGCACAGCTCGATGAATTTTTATAGACATGTACACCAATGTAGCCCCAGATCAGGATATGAAACAGTTTTAGAACCCAGTAGGTTCCCTTGTAACATCTCCCAGTTAGTATAAATGGAACCAGGGGCACCTGGGTGGCTCAGTTGGTTAAGAGTCTGATTTCGGCTCAGGTCATGATCTCGAGGGTCCATGGTTTCAAGCCCCACACTGGGCTCTGTGCTGACAGTTTAAAGCCTGGAGGTTACTTTAGATTCTGTGTCTCCCTCTCTCTCTCCCCTTCCCCCACTCGCATTCTGTCCCTCTCTCTCAAAAATAAATAAACATTATAAAAAAGTTAAATGGAACCGCTTGATTTTTTTGTGTGTTTCTGGTTTCTTTTGCTTAACATTGTCTATGAGATTCATTTATGTTGCTATACATGCAGTAGTTTTTCTTCATTGCTGTGTATTATCCCATTGTATAGTGATATCACTTTTCATTCTACTTTGATGCATATTTGGGTTATTTTAAGTTTTGGGCTCTTATGTACAAAGTGTCTATGAACATTCTTGTAAATATGTTTTATAAGTACTCATTTCTTTGGGGTGTGAACCCAGAAATGGAACTGCTGAGTCATAGTGTGTACAATTTCCTAAAGTAGTTCAACCAATTTACGCTCCCACTATTGCATGAGAGTGTATATAGTTGCTCTGCATCCTCCCCTCACAATATCCTGGAAGTTTCAGTCCTTTTAGTTTTTGTAATTATGGTGGAGTAATGGTGTCTCTTTGCAACTTTAATCTGCATTTCCCTAATGATTAATGATAGTTAATAAAGTTGAACTTCTCTAATATGCTCATTAGCTGTTTGGATATTCTCTTTTATGAGGTGCTTGTTCAAATCTTTGCACATTTAAAAAATTGAGTTGTCTTTTTCTTATTGATTTGTAGGAGTATTTTAAAAAAAACATATTGTGGGTACTTATCCTTTGTCAGATATGTAGATTGGGAATATATTTTCCCAGTCTATGATTTGCTCTTTTACTCTCTTAATGGTGTCTTTTGATGAACAGAAGTTCTTAATTATAATGAAGTCCAATTTAACAGTTTTTTCTTTTCTGATTAGTGCTTGTGGGTATTGCTGAAGAAATCTTTTCCTACTCAAAAGTAATGAAGATATCCTCTTATGTTATCTTTTAGAAGTTTTATTATTTTATCTCTCACATTGAGGCTCTGTGATCCATCTTAATTTTTTTTGCATGTGTGAGGTAGAAGTTAGCGTTTACTTTTCCCAACTGGATATCCAATAGTCCCAGCACCATTTACTGAAAGGACTGTTCTTTTCCCACTGAAATTCAATGGTGTTTTTTTTTTTTTTTTTGAGAGAGAGAGATGGCACAAGTGAGCGAGGGGCAGAGTGAGAGAGAGAATCCCATGGTGGAGGGTGGAAGAGAGAGAGAAGCAGGGCTCACCCAAAGTGGGCTCATATTTTTATGCAAAGTGGAACTAACTCATGTTCACCCAATGAGGGGCTTGAGCTCCCCGGATGTGGGACTCAAACTCACAACCGTGAGATCATGACTTGAGCTGAAGTTAGAGGCTTAATGACTGAGCCACCCAGGTGCCTTGCTTCTTTTTGTAAGAAGTAATTGTATATGTGTAGGTTTCTTCTGGATCCTGTTCTGTTTTGGCCAATATGTTCGTCCTTGCACCAGTTTTTCACTTTCTTAATTTTTGTAGCTTTACATAAGTCATGATACACAATAGTATAAGCCCTCTAGCTTCTTAAAGATTGTTTGGTTATTTTAGGTCCTTTGTATTTTCATATAACATTTAGAGGCAGCTTGTCAATTTCTTAAAAAAAGCCTTCCTGGTATCTTGATTGAGATTGCATTACATCTATATAACAATTTAATGAGAATTGACATCTCACGATTTTCTTTTTTTTCTTTAGTTTATTTATATTGTTTTTTAGTAATCTCTGCACCCAGTGTGGTGCTCGATCTCATAACCCTGAGATCAAGAGTCAAATGCTCTTCTTACCAGACCAGCCAGGTGCCCCTCATGATTTTCTTTAAGTAGAAAAAGGTTTTGATAAAATCTAATCCCTATTTACGATAACATTTTATTAAATAAAGAAGAGAAATGTATATGGAAGCATAAATGTCTATGCCCACTAACCTTAAAAAAATATGGAGGAGATTTTTCCAGCCAGATGTTAAAACATACTACAAAGTCATAATAATACATAAAGCAAGGTATTGGTATGAGAATAGGCATATAAACTAATGGAACAGAAGAGACAGCTCAAACACCAAGTCCAATAGAAAAATAGGCAAAAGATATGAGTCAAAGTTTTATAGAAAAGGAAACCCAAAAGGCTTACAAGCATTATAGCTGCTACTCAAATTCATTGGAGATCAGGGAAATGAAAAGAAAGAAACAGTGAGAGTGCTGATAGCATTTAGTCAGTTTAAGTATATGCATAGCCCGTGGTCCAGTAATTTGGTTCTGCATATCAGGTACAAAGAATTTCTCACAGAATAAATAGTAAGGGAATACTGCATAATTTTTGTGTGTGTGTGTGTGGCAGGGAGTTGGAAGTAGCCTGGTGTTCTGCAAAGTAGAGAAGCTAAATGGGGTTGAATGCACACCATAAAGTATTATACATCATTTAAAAACAACAGTTTAAATGTGCACACAGAAAAGTGGATACAGCTCAAAAAGACAGTGGTTAGTAATAAAAGTTAGGTTCAGAATGAAAGAAAACAATATTGGTAACAATATCAGTTATAGGCATTAAACATTCCGCACACAGAATATGAATCTATTTTACAAGAGCATACAGAGAAGAAGATACACTTCAGTTGCATTAAAGTGTTTGCTTATGAAGGGGGGGGAATGGGAGTAGGATATGGGGCTTAAAGGGAAAAATTAAACAAGCTGGGATGTTTCATGCACCTTGATACGGTGTGCACTAAACTGAAGCATTGGATTAACTCAATCAAGTGGATAAGCATTGTTATGTACCTGATAGTGAGGAAGGCTCTGTGGACACAAAAGTGAATCAGACATTATCAGCTATTGGAGAAAAAATAAACAAATACGTTCAATATAATGTGCAAGTACCCTGGATATTAGGAAAGCCTTGCTGAGAGATGCCTCATTTATACCGGAAATGCTTCTTCTACAAGGTGGGCCCTGAACAGAATCTTGAAGGATAAGTGGGAGGGAGTCAGGCTAAGACAAAAGGAAAGAGTATCTTAAGAAAGAATTATTATACACCCCCTGTTTTAATTTTGAAAAATCTTGAGAAAAAAATCCCTAAAAACTAAAAAAGATAACCAAACCAATAAAACTCTCAAAGTACCAAGAATAATATGATAAATATGCTCAGACCCATGACTTAAAATTGGTAATTGTAGCATATTTGCTTCATCATTAAAATTGTTTTATTATAAAAAATATCAAACATGCACAAAGGTAGATGAACCCCTTTATACTCATTCCTTAGATTTTGCCATATTTGCTTCATCTACTCCCTTTACTTCATTGGTTTTGAATAAAGGAGACAATACCACAGAAAGTAGCATTTCTTTTGATTCTAATTCCCATACCTATCCCAATTCCTCATTCCCTGTTTAGTATGGATCCTTTCCATCTATTTCAAAATAGCTTTAAATACACTTACACTTTTTTAAATACACTCTGGCAATACTGTTTACTAGAAATAGATGCATTCTGCACATATAACTTAAAATTTTCTAATAGTCACATATAACAAGCAAAATGTATACACGCACTCCAATGAAGTATGTTACATGGCAAGAGATAGAGTGATACGTAATACCATCAAATGTAAAGGTTGTGTTTAATGGAGAAGACATTTTGCATCGTTTTGGTTTTAAAATTTAAATTAACTAAAAGTAAATAAAATAAAACAATTTAGTTTCTTAGTCATGCTGGCCACATTTCAAATGCTCAGGAGCTACATGTCCATATTGGGCAGCACAACAGCTCTATAGGTATTGTTTTGTACACCTTATAAATTTACATGAATGGAATATAATATTTACCTTTCTGCAATTTGCTTTTTGCATTTAACATTATGTTTTGAGTTGTATTCATGTAGATATTATGTATAACTCATCCATTCTTCTAAACAGTTGTATAGTATTCTATCATAGATTGACTTAATCAAATACTACATTTTACTATACTATATGATCCTCAAATACTATATTTTATTTATCCAATCCCATTTTATGGATTGGCTATAGTTTTTGCTATTATAAATAATGCTGCAATAAACTTCTTGTACACATCTTCTTGACTGTAATACATTGGATTCCTGGGCCATGAACTATATGAATTTTCAATTTTACCATCCGTTTTATGCTAGTATGGGAATTCCAATTCCTTCACATTCTTAGGAAACATATATTGTCACCATTAAAAGCAACTGAGATGACTGTCTTAGTTTTAATCTTTGTGGCTGGTTAGTTTAATAAACTAGCTCAGAAAGACAACAGGTCTCAATAATTTTGGTAAAAAAACTCAACCAAATTTGAAAATATATGAATGTATCAATCAAATTAGAAAAATATGCTATTAAAAATTTTAATAAAAATATTTTTATTAATATTTAATAGCATTTAATTTTAATTAATATTTATAATTATATTTTTTAATAATAAAAATAAATGTTTATTTATTTTTGAGAGAGAGAGACATTGTGGAGTGCAAGTAGGGGAGGGGTAGAGAGAGAGGGGGACACAGAATCTGAAACAGGCTCCAGGTTCTGAGCTGTTAGCACAGAGCCTGACGCAGGGCTCTAACTCATGAGCCACGGGACTATGACCTGAGCCGAAGTCGGATGCTTAACTGATGGGGCCACCCAGACACCCTGAAAAATATGCTATTTAAATGATTTCAAGAGAAACATGGAGATGGATGACAACTAATCACAGAAATTCTTATGTTTTTTTTTAAGTTTATTTATTTATTTTGAGAGAGAAAGAGTGCCAGTGGGGGAGGGGCAGAGAGAGAGAGAAAGAGAGAGAGAGAGAATCCTAAGCAGGCCCCTGAGCCATCAGTGTGGAGCCCAATGTGGGGCTTGGTCTCATGATCATGACCTGAGCCAAAATCAAGAGTTGGACATCTGACAACTGAGTCACCCAGGCGCCCCAGAAATTCTTATGTTTAAAAGCACAGAGTGCTTAATAAAGGTGCCTTATTCACTTATATGATTATTTGGTAGTATGTCAAGGCAAAGGCAATGGTTTTACCTTCTAATTATAGACCCAACAACTAATTTATGGTGAATAAATAAATGTAGAAGAGAAGAAAAAAGATACATATGTCTTGAAAAAATTATAATCTAATCACAATGAATTCATACCTATTAGCATTTTGGTGTTTAGCTTCCAGTCCTTTTTGTTCTGCAATGCAATATGTGCTGACCATCAAAATAATAAAGTCACTCTCTCGGCCCCTCCTTCCTTAGTTTTATGCTTGCCCTTGTATTTAGTGTTTTTCTCACCTTGCCATAAGGTTATCTGTGAGCCAAAGGGAAATCATAGGCTTGCCATCTTACACTGCTCTCCTCTCTACAAAATTTCTGTGGAATTTCGCTTTGGTAATGTGTCTTGGGCATGTGTCTCTTGTCCTCATTTAGACTTTAAGGCCGAGGCTGCCCTTCAGTTTTTCCCTCCTGCCTCAGTAGCTCCAACATGTACAGCGACTTTCACTTATCACACACTCTTTTCTTTTTTTTTAAAAAAAAATTTTTTTTTTCAACGTTTATTTATTTTTGGGACAGAGAGAGACAGAGCATGAACGGGGGAGGGGCAGAGAGAGAGGGAGACACAGAATGGGAAACAGGCTCCAGGCTCTGAACCATCAGCCCAGAGCCTGACGCGGGGCTCGAACTCCCGGACCGCGAGATCGTGACCTGGCTGAAGTCGGACGCTTAACCGACTGCGCCACCCAGGTGCCCCACACACTCTTTTCTTAAAGGCATATACTCTTTAAATATCTGTTATGAATAAATGAATATCACCAATGAGGAAAGGAACAACTTCCATTGTACTTAATATCTTTGTGTTGGCTTTGTTATATACTGTAGTTATTACAGAAAATTTTGGTATCTCTTCTATAATTTGTTAAAGTTATCAGGGCAGGGACTGTATTCATCTTTGTATGCATTTATCAAATATGAATTGAACAAATATTTATGTGTAAGGTATTGTGATGGTGTGTGTGGGGGGTGCTGAGAACATACAAAGGGAATCTATGTAAACAAGATATGGTTTTGGCTCCAGTTTACAGGTTAGCAGGATTGGGGGAAAGTAAGCATATTTTTCGTACTATCTAAGGGAGTGGGAGGGACTAACAGAGAGCATCTACTCAGTTAGTAGATACTTTGCTAGGGTACATAGTATTATGCCCACTTTGTAGCTGGGGAAACTGAGGCTTCAGGAAACTTATCAAAAACCAACACTTAGGTCTGTCTGACTGTAAAGCCCAACCTTTCGCATTTGGAAACAGGGATTCCAGAAACATATGTAAAATGAGTAAATATTGGAAGCACATAAGCACTGTTTTACTCACTGTGTACAGTGTAGTACATTGAGAAAAGAATAGGGATTAAACTAGAGACGTTTCTTTTCAGTCTGACTCTCAGACTAAGATTTGGCTATTCTCGGTTACTGAATATTTCCTTCAGGCAACATCAGTCTCCTGCCTGATCTGTGTTCTCTTTCTTAACTTCGTCGTTGGAGAAAGCTTCCCAGAAGAAGTGACATTTGAACTAGGTTGATTAGAGGTCATTCAGGTAGACAAGGGCCTAGAAGGAGTTCCAGGTAAAGGAACAGGATGTGCCAAGACCTGAATGGTGTGGCTGGATCTTGGGTTCAAGGTTGTAATGGGAAGATAGTAAATGAGGTTTGCAAGGTTGTTAGAGCATGAAGCCTTTTAACAAAACCTACCTACTCGCCTGGTCCCCAGGACTTAGCATGTGACCATGCAGGTTGTGCACTGCACGAGAGCACTTGGCCAGTGGAGGCTAAATTTGTACTGGCCAGCTGAGGGTCTGAGCCCAGGGTGACTTTAGCCCAGAGGAATATAGAATTCTCTACCTGATCTACCTGGAGTGGGGAATTTTTCTAATTTGTCTTTTTAAAAAATGTTTATTGATTTTGGAGACACACAGAGAGAGAGAGAGCACAAGCAGGGTAGGGGCAGAGAGAGAGGGAGACATAGAATCCAAAGGCTCTGAGCTGTCAGCACAGAACACGACACGGGGCTTGAACCCACTAACCATAAGATCATGACTTGAACCAAAGTCGGACACTTAACCGACTGAGCTACCCAGGTGCCCTTCTAATTTGTTTTTTAAGAAAAGTTCTCTTTTTGTGATTTATTCCCCAGCAGGGGACACTTTTTCCTACTTTTCACAGAGTCTGTTTGACATATTTCTGCTCTGCCTGGTATTGTTTAGAAATTCCTGTTCTCTTGGAAAGGGAAGATGTTCCCACTGATCTCAGTTTGAGTCCTTGGATAGAAAATAAGGATTGAACCCAAGTAGATAACATGTACGGTGAACACATTTTCTTTTTCCTCTAGAAAGGAAGTATTTGCCACTTTACCCTCTTGGCTGTCCCTTTTTTCCTTCCCCTTCCTATCAAACTATTTGCTGAAAAGAATAAAAAAATAGAAAATGCAAGCATGGTCTGGCTACTATTTCATTTCCTCATCTGTGTAATGGGGATAAGGATAAGGCTAGTACTTACTTCATGGGGCTCATGAGGTTTAGACGCAGTAATTCATATCAAGATACTTGGAATGATAACTGGCAAATTGGACATGCTCTAAAAGCATTAACTGCCTCCTTCTCTTCCTCCTCCTCCTCCTCCTCCTCCTCCTCCTCCTTCTCCTCTAAATGACCAAACGCCTGTTTGGATCCAATGCTCTCATCCCGTCTTGCCTGTTGATTGTCCCCTGCTACAATCACTATGAAATGAGTTGGATAGTATTTATTACATTTACATGGTAATAAACATCTTTTAAGGTATGAGTATTTTGAGAATTAATACCATTCTCTTTTCTGATATGGGTTTAATGCAATCACAAAGTCCCATTGATTATTCTATCCTTCAACATTATTGAAGGTTGGTCTTTATCCTTAAGTTCTCGTTTCATAATGAAGTATGCAAAAACCTCTAGGCACATGAAACTGGCATGGAGTCTTTAACTTTACTCATTAAATGACTATTAAGAGGGTCTGATAGTAAAATTTTTTTTTTACAATTTTAAGTGAGTAAGTCAGATTCTACAAATTAAATCTGAGATAAACATAATTCCTTTGAAGGTATTGCAATCCATTTTATTATACCCAATTTTGAAAAAAAGAAACACATCTCCGAATACCAATTCCCAATTTTCTACTTAGGGAGGAGAGCTGAAAATTAAATAAGTCAAAGTAATGTGTATTTTGTAAAATTTTTGCAGGATGCCCCAGAAGGTACATAACTGGGGTGCCTGGCTGGCTCAGTCAGTAGAGCATATGATTCTTGATCTCAGGGTCATGAGCTCAAGCCTCATGTTCGGCATGGAGCCTACTTAAAAAAATAAATAAAATGCGTTAAAAAAAGAATGTATTACATACTTGTTTGTCCTGTCAGTGACTTCTTTCTTTCTTTCCTTTTTTAAAATTTATTTTTTAAATTTACATCCAAGTTAGTTAGCATATAGTGCAACAATGATTTCAGGAGTAGATTTCTTAATGCCCCTTACTGTTTAGCCCATCTCCTCTCCCACAAACTCTCCAGTAACCCTCTGTTTGTTCTCCATGTTTAAGAGTCTCTCATGTTTTGTCCCTTCCCTGTTTTTATATTATTTTTGCTTCCATTCCGTTATGTTCATCTGTTTTGTCTCTTAAAGTCCTCATATGAGTGAAGTCATATGATATTTGCCTTCTCTGACTAATTTCGCTTAGCATAATACCCTCCAGTTCCATCCATGTAGTTGCAAATGGCAAGATTTCATTCTTTTTGACTGCTGAGTAATATTCCATTGTATATATATATATACACACACACCACATCTTCTTTATCCATTCACCTATCGATGGACAGTTGGGCTCTTTCCATACTTTGGGTATTGTTAATAGTGCTGCTATAGACATTGGGATGCATGTGTCCCTTCGAAACAGCATACCTGTATCCCTTGGATAAATACCTAGTAGTGCCATTGCTGGATCGTAGGGTAGTCCTATTTTTACTTTTTTGAGGAAACTCCATACCGTTTTCCAGAGTGGCTGCACCAGTTTGTAGTCCCACCAGCAGTGTACAAGAGATCCTCTTTCTCTGGATCCTTGCCAACATCTGTCCTTGCCTGAGTTGTTAATTTTAGCCATTCTGACAGGTGTGAGGTGGTATCTCATGGTGGTTTTGATTTGTATTTCCCTGATGATAAGTGATGTGGAGCATTTTTTCATGTGTCGGTTGGCCATCTGGATGTCTTCTTTGGAGAAGGGTCTATCCATGTCTTTTGCCCATTTCTTCACTGGATTATTTGTTTTTTGGGTGTTGAGTTTGATAAGTTCTTTATAGATTTTGGATACTAACCCTTTATCTGATATGTTGTTTGCAAATATCTTCTCCCCTTCTGTCAGTTGGTTTTTAGTTTTGCTGATTGTTTCCTTTGCTGTGCAGAAGGTTTTTATTTTGATGAGGTCCCACTAGTTCATTTTTGGTTTTGTTTCCCTTGCCTCCAGAGACTTGTTGAGTAAGAAGCTGCTTGCTTTCTCCTCGAGGATTTTGATGGCTTCCTGTCTTACATTTAGGTCTTTCATCCATTTTGAGTTTATTTTTGTGTATGGTGTAAGAAAGTGGTCCAGGTCCATTTTTCTGCATGTTGCTGTCCAGTTTTCCCAGCACCACTTGCTGAAGAGACTGTCTTTATTCCATTGGATATTCTTTCCTGCTTTGTAAAAGATTAGTTGGCCATATGTTTGTGGATCCATTTCTTGGTTCTCTATTCTGTTCCGTTGATCTGAGTGTCTGTTTTTGTGCCAGACTTATTTCTTTATATCCTTTAACAAAAAACAGCGTAAAATTTTTATTTTTATTTTTATTTTTATTTTTGAGTGGACTAGTTGCATGCAAGGTGAGGGGATTACAAATTAACCAATTTAAATACCCCAACCTAGCTCTACTAGTTGGCAGTTGAAAATTGAATGTAGGTATCATTATGTAACCAGTAAGAATGGGTAGAATGAAAGTTCACATCTATCAAATATCCATTTTTTACAAAGGGTTTTAAGATTTACCGTAGTGGGAGTAGGCTTTTTGAGGAGTGATTATAAAATAAATTCTTGATTATTTCATCCCTTTTACAAATTTTCTCCTATTACAATTTTGAGGAAGAAATATGATTTTGTTTTCTTTGATTAGTTTTATTCCTTAAGGGTACTCAACGTGTAAAGGCTTACTAACACCAAAGGTTGCAAGAAATGGAGTATTTGACTATTTATATAATAAATTCTGGCAATATTTACTCAGGTATATCATCAAGAAGGTTATTTACTCTTATTTTGGTCTGGGGAGGAAAGAGAGTTCCTCCTAGGACTTTTGCAAGCAAATACTGATTTTTACATATTTTGGTTTAGAAGTATTTATTTTTCTCCTTTTTTTTCCCTGAAGACATTTTACCCTATAGAAGTGCTACATTTCTTATTTTTTATTCCTTGAGAATAAGGGAAAAGAGCAAATGATATTTCTATGCTATCTGCAAAGAATTTGATTTTACATACTTGCTAACATTTCTGCCTGATAAGGGCTTCTGGAGTACAACTCATAGCAATTTTAGGTATAAGTCTATTACTCTTAAGTGATAACTGATAATTCTTAAATAAGTTGAACTGGAGGATAGCTGGTACTGACAGAGTGGCCACAGCAGTCACCATATTATATCTATGAGAATAATAAATATCATTACATCATTCCACTTTGATTGCCTTCTGTGGCCCTATTTTTAAGTCAAATATCCACAAGAGAGAGAATGACAGAGACTGACAGAGAGACAGAGAGAGACAAGGAATAGAAATAAATAGGGTAGAAGAAATCACCCAATTACCTTCAGTAGTTCATGGCATAGATGAATTAACAGATTAGACAAACATAAATGACTCTATGTTATTGAATAACATACTTGTCCTGGAATTGTATAGTATTGTGCTTAAGGTACAGGTGATGGTTTTGAACTTAGGTTCAAAACCTTGTTCTACCATGTTCTAGCTATGTGGATTTGGACAAATACTTAACACCAGCATTAGTTTTCTGATCTGTTAAGTGGGCTAATAATACATATGTTTAACATTTTTTTAGTGAGGATTAAATGAGCTAATCCTCATGCAAAGTTTGGAGCACACAGTCAGTGCTCAACTAAAAATAACTATTTTGTTTAAACAAATATTCAGGGATGACCGAGTCCTTCACTGATAAAGGGACTGATGGCTGAGCAGTGGTCCCAGTTGGGTGGCATCAAACAGGGACATGCTATGGCATAGGAAATTTGGCCTCATTTGGCCTCATTTTTTTCTTTAAAATTTTTTAATGTTTATTTATTCTTGAGGGAGAGAGAGACAGAGCATGAGCAAGGCGGGGGGCAGAGAGAGAGGGAGACACAGAATCCAAAGCAGGCTCCAGGCTCTGAGCTGTCAGCACAGAGCCTGACGCGGGGCTTGAACTCCTGAGCTGTGAGATCATGACCTGAGCTGAAGTCGGACGCTTAACCAACTGTGCCACCCAGGTGTCCCTCATTTGACCTCATTCTGAAGTGCCAGTGAATATGTGTGGATGAGGAAGGAGAAGGACTGTTTTAGAACTTAAACTGACATGCAAATAAAAGGAAGCATGCTTTTGAGGCTAAGTAAATCTTCCTGCCTGGAATTTGAAAATAATTTGCTTGGCCACATGTGGATTTGTATACAGAAGTGAAAAAGGATGGGGTTGATCTGATAAATGGTCAGATGAATAAAATATATTTGGAAATAGGGAACTTTTGTGTTCTTAAACTAAACAATGAAGATTATAACACATATATTTGTGAAGGTGATTCCAGCAGTAATTTCTGGGTTGGATGGGGAGACAATGGAGTCTGTGGAGAGTGTTGATAGTCCAGTTACTGCACAGTTGGTTCTGGAAAGTACTATGGAATTGGAAAGCAAGAGAGCAATTCCAAGAGGCAGTTTGGATATGGCACAGGTTGGTAACACACTCAGGGCAAGAACTAAAATAGTGTAGCTGATAACATCTTAGTTTATTATTTTATCTGCTTCCCTATCATGTGAAAAGAACCTCCCATCCCACCCCATAACATCCATATTGGAAAGGGAGGATGAGTTGATCTTTGACTAAGAACTTAACCAGGGCTTCTACAATAGTAATATCAGAATTTTGGACTTACGCCAAGGGAATCTAGGTATTGAGGAATGGAAGAAGGTAAATTATTCTGCACAGGAAAGTAGGGGGAAATGTGTGTATGTGCACTTGATTGGGCTCTTGATTGGGCTGGTGTAGGAGGGAAGATGTGAGAAGGGTAAAGAAGACATAAAGAATAGCTAAAAACTGTTATGACTGTGATTTCTATTATCAAATATGAATTTTTGTGTGATGTATTCTTTTTCAGTATTCGCAGACATTCAGGCACAGGTGCAATGCTGCCATGAGTGTTTTGTTGTGTGTGTTTGTGTGTGTATGTGTGTGTGCAAATGATGGAAAGGGACCGAGATCTATGCCTAGGTTGATGTAGTATGAAAAAGAATTTGGCCAGGGAAGGCAAAACGATCCTTAACTGAACTAGCTGAGTAGAGGTGGGAGCTGAGTGCCAGAGGTGTTCATGACAATAGAATTCTGAGAATTTGCGGAATCCCAGGGAAGACATAGACTTCCCACAAGTCACTGGAAATGGGTTTGGGTTTTCCTTATTGTGACCTTAAGGGATTGGGTGACTGCCTGAATTTTTATGGGGATAAAGTTGACTTTACATACTTACGTTAGCAGGGATAAGAGGTGACTGTGTCTGTTTCTTTTAGTTATGTGCCCTGAAAGCCCCTACCCTCTATGCCTAAGCTGCCTTGATGGCTCCTTGATGCCGCTGCCTCGGTAGGAGTCTCAGAGGAGTTAATTTGCCTGCCAGGCTGGTTTGGCTTCTCTCAGCCTTTTCACAGATACTGAGATGTCATATTGTGGGTGCCTGTGTCTTTCTGACTTACCTCCAGGACTGAAAACCCCCCTCCCCCTACTTGTCAATAAAAATGACAGCTAGAGATGATCTTTCTAAGGCAGAGTAACATTTTAAATTTTTAAGTGCTTAATGTATACTCCCAGAAATGCTGGGAAGAGAATCTGAGGCACTAGATTTTTTTAGATGAATGCTTTTAGGAATCTGTTTGGAGTCACCTCTTGGTCGTTGTCTCATTTCTGTCTAATTTTGTGGTTATGATGCTATTTTAAATTAAATGTCACAAAGCACAAACCAAATAAATATGTCATCTGACTTTTAGCTTTTAATTCTTCTTAGTATTGTATTTAAATAATGTTCCTGCCTTTTAGTAGGCTGTTTTGCTCCTTAAATAAAAGGGTGATGTGGGTGGGGAGTTAATTGTAAAGAAAATAGAATTATGTGGGTATGTGGCTGGTGAGAAGGTTAAGGGCAGATTTCTTGAGCTTGAATCCTAGCTCTTCTAATTCCCAGCCCAGTAACATTGAAGATGTGAAAATCACCTGTAAAATGGGGTTAATAATAATACCTACCTCAAAGGCCCGTTAAGATAATTTGTGTGAGGCCCCAGAACATTATTTAGCATCTAGCGAGTGCTCAATTAGTTATTATTATTATTATTATAACATTATTATTATTTATAAGAAAAATGAGTCTACTGGAAAAATCAATCTTACCATTTTATTGCTTTCACCAGTTTTTTATTCCAAACAATGGCTGGGGAGGGACAGAGAGAAAGGGAGATAGAGGATCTGAAGTGGGGTCTGTGCTGACAGCAGGGAGCCCGATGTGGGGCTTGAACCCACAAACCGTGAGATCATGACCATGAGCCTAAATAAATCAAGAGTCTGACGCTTAACCGACTGAGCTGCCCAGGCACCCCATCCACGTTTTAATCCCCAGAACCCCAGAATATGTAATGTTACATTGCAAGGAAGAATTAAGGTTGCTAATCTGCAGATTTGGGATGAGGAGATTATTCTGGGTTTTCTAGGTTGCCCAAGGGTTCTTATAGGTGAAAGACAGGAACAGGAATCAGTATTAGAGTGATTCAATGTGAGAAAGACTCATCCATCCACCACTTGCCCTGAAGATGGAAGGGGGCCAGAAGTCAAAACTGCAGAACCTAGAAAATGTAAGGAAACATTTAGAACCTAGAAAATGTAAGGAAACAGATTCTCCTCTATCTAGAGCCTCCAGAAGGAATGTTGCCCTACCACCACCTTGATTTTAGCCCAGTGAGACCCATATCAGACTTCTGACCTCCAGAACACTATGATAATAAGCTTGTGTTGCTTTAAACGCCATGCTTCTGGTAATTTGTTATGGCAGCCATAGGAAACTAATACAGTACTGTACTTTGTCATGTTTTATGCCATGGGTTAAGGTTAAAATTTTAGTTTTGGTTTATGTGTTTAATATTTTAGGATACGTAGAGGCAGGATAAAGATCACTTTCAGAAAGGAAAGCAGTACACCAAAAAATTACCACCAAAGGTATAGATGGTAGTAAAGAAGTGTTCACTGCTATTTAAGAGGAAATGTTATCTCCCATTCTGTTTCACTCGCAGAGATTACTCACAGTTTGAAGCACATGTTGGAGCTTGGAATGAGAACGGAGATAAATAAGGATCTTGTGCTATGGACAGAGCAAATCACTGAAGAGAATCTTACCTTGGGCAGAATGGCTGTGTTTGTGGAAATTTTGAAAAGATTAAACTGATGAGGCTCCTATTTATAGAATTATTCTGATTGTTTTTGTTTTCCCCAGGCTACTAGAGGTAAATACATGTGCTATTCATTGATGAATCTGTTTTTTTTTTTTTTTCTTCTGGGGATATGTAAGTGATAGAGTATCTGCAACTTTTAGGTGTATTAAAGCTACAAAAATGAAAAAAAGGACTTTAAAAGCAATAGTGTGTAGGCTGGCATGAGGTGAGGGTGATTATTTTGTAGTATAATTTTGTGGAAGGGGGCATACAATTTATGGGACATGAAACAGGAAAGTTTAAAGGGAAAAAGGAACATTTACTGGAAATGGATCACAGGGAGGGATTCAAAAAAGAGAATCTCAGTAGAATTAGTACAGCCAAAGAAGGCATGGAAAATAAAGAGGCCAAGTGAGCTAATGCTAACTAAAGGAGTTAAAAAGAATAATAAGCAGAGTCATTTACAACTTTATCAGGGAAGAAGAAATACAGGAGAGAGACAATGACCCATCAATAAATGAGGAGGGAAAAGAAATCAATGTTAGTTGTAAAATGTCTGAGCTATTGAACTGCTGTTTTCAAGTCCATATTTATAAAGAAATAGAAGACTGGATAATTAGGAAGTAATTAAGGCCCCGCTGACTGTGAGGCACTATTGATAGTAAATAAGTAAATAATTACCAATTGCATTGATAAATGTGTGCCTGTATAGAAGAAATGCATTTTATAATAAATTTACCTGATCCAATGGTAATTATTACACCGCTTGTGAAACTAGCAATAGACTTGGGGAGTAGGGGGGACCTACCTCCAAACACACAAAATTAATTAGATGCAATGATTTGACCAGAGTAGAAAGACAAAGAGATGAACTCTTCAAGCTGAAATCTAGAGGATATGATATCAGTTTATTTAAAAGAACACTACCCAACACACACATAACACTGTAGTAAAACAATTTAAAGCCTGGAGCACCAGGTGTGGGACTAGGAACTGTACAAAGTACAGTTCTTAGTTGCTCATTGCCTAGATAATTGGGACCCCTCAGGTGACTGATTACATAATTTTTACAAATGCTAGATAATTATAGGTTTAATAATCTCCAGAACTGTAATGTTATAAAAAATTCCAAACTCTCTGGTTTGTGCTACATAATGTGGACCTAGGTATGAGCTCAGTAGAATATGGATTGTATGAACAAATCTCAAACACTTAAAACATTTTTTTTATTTAATTAAATTTTTTTTTTAAATTTATATCCAAGTTAGTTAGCATATAGTGCAATAATGATTTCAGGAGTAGATTCCTTAATGCCCCTTACTGTTTAGCCCATCCCCCCTCCTACAAACTCTTCAGTAACCCTCTGTTTGTTCTCCATAATTAAGAGTCTCTCATGTTTTGTCCCCCTCCCTGGTTTTATATTATTCTTGCTTCCATTCCCTTATGTTCATCTTTTTTGTTTCTTAAAGTCCTCATATGAGCGAAGTCATATGATATTTGCCTTCTCTGACTAATTTCGCTTAGCATAATACCCTCTAGTTCCATCCACGTAGTTGCAAATGGCAAGATTTCATTCTTTTTGACTGCTGAGTAATACTCCATTGTATATATATACCACATCTTCTTTATCCATTCACCCATCGATGGACAGTTGGGCTTTTTCCATACTTTGGCTATTGTTGATAGTGCTGCTATAAACATTGGGGTGCATGTGTCCCTTCGAAACAGCATACCAGTATCCCTTGGATAAATACCTAGTAGTGCCATTGCTGGATCGTAGGGTAGTCCTATTTTTACTTTTTTGAGGAATCTCCATACCGTTTTCCAGAGTGGCTGCACCAGTTTGTAGTCCCACCAGCAGTGCGCAAGAGATCCTCTTTCTCTGGATCCTTGCCAACATCTGTCGTTGCCTGAGTTGTTAATTTTAGCCATTCTGACAGGTGTGAGGTGGTATCTCATGGTGGTTTTGATTTGTATTTCCCTGATGATAAGTGATGTGGAGCATTTTTTCATGTGTCGGTTGGCCATCTGGATGTCTTCTTTGGAGAAGGGTCTATCCATGTCTTTTGCCCATTTCTTCACTGGATTCTTTGTTTTTTGAGTGTTGAGTTTGATATGTTCTTTATAGATTTTGGATACTAACCCTTTATCTGATATGTTGTTTGCAAATATCTTCTCCCCTTCTGTCAGTTGGTTTTTAGTTTTGCTGATTGTTTCCTTTGCTGTGCAGAAGGTTTTTATTTTGATGAAGTCCCAGTAGTTCATTTTTGCTTTTGTTTCCCTTGCCTCCAGAGATGTGTTGAGTAAGAAGTTGCTGCAACCAAGGTCAGCAGAGGTTTTGTCTGCTTTCTCCTTGAGGATTTTGATGGCTTCCTGTCTTACATTTAAGTCTTTCATCTATTTTGAGTTTATTTTTGTGTATGGTGTAAGAAAGTGGTCCAGGTCCATTTTTCTGCATGTTGCTGTCCAGTTTTCCCAGCACCACTTGCTGAAGAGACTGTCTTTATTCCATTGGATATTCTTTCCTGCTTTGTAAAAGATTTGTTGGCCACATGTTTCTGGGTCTATTTCTGGGTTTTCCATTTTGTTCCATTGGTCTGAGTGTCTGTTCTTGGTGCTAGTACCATACTGTCTTGATGATTATGCTTTGTAATACAGCTTAAGTCCAGGATTGTGATGCTTCCTGTTTTAGTTTTCTTCCTCAAGATTTCTTTGGCTATTTGGGATCTTTTCTGGATCCATACAAATTTTAGGATTGTTTGTTCTAACTTTGTGAAGAATGCTGGTGTTATTTTGATAGGGTTTGCATTGAATATGTAGATTGCTTTGGGTAGTATTGACATTTTAACAATATTTGTTCTTCCTATCCAGGAACATGGAATATTTTTCCATTTTTTGTGTTTTCTTCAATTTCTTTCATAAAGTTTCTATAGTTTTCAGTATATAGATTTTTCACCTCTTTAGTTATGTGTATTCCTGGGTATTTTATGGGTTTTGGTGCAATTGTAAATGGGATCAATTCCTTGATTTCTCTTTCTGTTGCTTCATTGTTGGTGTATAGGGATGCAAACGATTTCTGTGCATTGATTTTATGTCCTGTCACTTTGTAGAATTCATGGATCAGTTCTAGCAGTTTTTTTGTGGAATCTTTTGGGTTTTCCACATAGAGTATCATGTCATCTGTGAAGAGTGACAGTATGACCTCTTCTTGGCCAATTTGAATGCCTTTTATTTCTTTGTGTTGTCTGATTGCTGAGGCTAAGACTTCTAATACTATATTGAATAACTGGCAAGAATGGACATCCCTGTCTTGTTCCTGACCTTAGGGGGAAAGCTGTCAGTTTTTCCCCATTGAGGGTGATATTAGCGTTGGGTCTTTCATATGTGGCTTTTATAATCTCGAGGTATGATCCTTCTATACCTACTTTCCTGAGGGTTTTCATCAAGAAAGGATGTTGTATTTTGTCAAATGCTTTCTCTTCATCTATTGAGAGGATCATGTGGTTCTTGCCCTTTGTTTTATTGATGTGTTTATGCAAAACATTGATTGTTTTGCAGATATTGAACCAGCTCTTCATCCCAGGTATAAATCCCACTTGGTCGTGGTGAATACTTTTTTAATATATTGTTCGATCTGGTTGGTTAGTATCTTGAGGATTTTTGCATTCATGTTCATCATGAATCTATAGTTCTCCTTTTTCGTGGGGTCTCTGGTTTTGAAATCAAGGTAATGTTGGCTTCATCGACAGAGTTTGGAAGTTTTCCTTCCATTTCAATTTTTTGGAACACCTTCAAGAGAATAGGTGTTAACTCTTCCTTAAATGTTTGGTAGAATTCCCCTGGAAAGCCATCTGGCCCTGGACTCTTGTTTTTTGGGAGATTTTTGATTAATAATTTGATTTCTTTACTGGTTATGGGTCTGTTCAAATTTTTTACTTCTTCCTGTTTCAGCTTTGGTAGTTTATATGTTTCTAGGAATTTGTCCATTTCTTCCAGATTGCCCATTTTATTGGCGTATAATTGCTCACGCCATTCTCTTTTATTGTTTGTATTTTTGCTGTGTTGGTTGTGATCTCTCCTCTTTCATTCTTGATTTTATTTATTTGGGTCCTTTAATTTTTCTTTTTGATCAAACTGGCTAGGGGTTTATCAATTTTGTTAGTTCTTTCAAAGAACCAGCTTCTACTTTCATTGATCTGTTCTACTGTTTTTGGTTTCAATAGCAATGGTTTCTGCTCTAATCTTTATTATTTCCCGTCTTCTGCTTGTTTTGGGTTTTATTTGCTGTTCTTTCTCCAGCTCCTTAAAGTGTAAGGTTAGGTTGTATATCTGAGATCTTTCTTTCTTCTTTAGGAAGGCCTGGATTGCTATATACTTTCCTCTTATGACCACCTTTGCTGTGTCCCAGAGGTTTTGGGATGTGGTATTATCATTTTAATTGGCTTCCATGTACTTTTTAATTTCTTCTTTTACTTCTTGGTTAGCCCATTCATTCTTTACTAGGATGGTCTTTAGTCTCCAAGTATTTGTTATCTTTCCAAATTTTTTCTTGTGGTTGATTTTGAGTTTCATAGTGTTGTGATCTCAAAATATGCATGGTATGATCTCGATCTTTTTGTACTTGTTGAGGGCTGATTTGTGTCCCAGTATGTGATCTATGCTGGAGGACGTTCCATGTGCACTGGAGAAGAGTGTATATTCTGCTGCTTTAGGGTGAATATTCTGAATATATGTTAAGTCCATCTGGTCCAGTGAGTCATTCAAAGCCATTGTTTCCTTGTTGATTTTTTTTTTTTTAAATTTTTTTTTTCAACGTTTATTTATTTTTGGGACAGAGAGAGACAGAGCATGAACGGGCGAGGGGCAGAGAGAGAGGGAGACACAGAATCAGAAACAGGCTCCAGGCTCTGAGCCATCAGCCCAGAGCCCGACGCGGGGCTCGAACTCACGGACCGCGAGATCGTGACCTGGCTGAAGTCGGACGCTTAACCGACTGCGCCACCCAGGTGCCCCTGTTGATTTTTTGATTAGATGATCTGTCCATTGCTGTGAGGGGGGTGTTGAAGTCTCCTACTATTATGATATTACTTCGATGAGTTTATGTTTGTGATTAATTGATTAATATATTTGGGTGCTGCTACATTTGGTGCATAAATGTTTACAATTGTTAGGTCTTCTTGGTGGATAAACCCTTTTATTATGATATAATGCCCTTCTGCATCTTGATACAGTCTTTATTTTAAAGTCTAGTTTGTCTGATTTAAGTATGGGTACTCTGGCTTTGTTTTGTCGACCATTAGCATGATAGATGGTTCTCCATCCCCTTATTTTCAATCTGAAGGTGTCTTTAGGTCTAAAGTAGATCTCATGTAAACAGCATATAGATGGATCTTGTTTTCTTATCCATTCTGTTACCCTATGTCTTTTGATTGGAGCATTTAGTCCATTGGCATATTAGAATGAGTACTAAAAGATATGAATTTATTGCCATTATGCTTCTGGTAGAGTTGGAGTTTCTAGTGGTGTTCTCTGGTCCTTTCCAGTCTTTGCTTTTGGTCTTTTTTTTTTTCTCCATCTTTTCTTCCCTCAGAGAGTCCCCCCCTTAAAATGTCTTTCAGGGCTGGTTTAGTGTTCACGAACTCTTTTAATTTTTTTTGTCTGGGAAACTTTTAATCTCTCCTTCTATTTTGAATGACAGGGTTGCTGGATAAAGAAATCTTTGCTGCATATTTTTCAGATTTAGCACATTGAAGGTATCTTGCCACTTCTTTCTGGCCTGCCAAGTTTCTGTGGATAGGTCACCTGCAAACCTGATCTGTCTTCCCTTGTAAGTTAAGGACTTTTTTTTCCCTTATTGTTTTCATGATTCTCTCCTTGTCTGAGTATTTTGTGAATTTGAGTATGATATGCCTTGTTGATGGTTGGTTTTTCTTGAATCTAATGGGAATGCTCTGTGCTTCCTGAATTGTGATGTCTGTGTCTTTTCCTAGGTTAGGAAAGTTTTCCACTACGATTTGCTCACAGAACCCTTCTACCCCCTTTTCTCTCTTCATCTTCTGGGATCCCTGTGATTCTAATGTTGTTTCTTTTTTTTTTTTTAATTTTTTTTTTCAACGTTTATTTTTTAATTTTTGGGACAGAGAGAGACAGAGCATGAACGGGGGAGGGGCAGAGAGAGAGGGAGACACAGAATGGGAAACAGGCTCCAGTCTCTGAGCCATCAGCCCAGAGCCTGACGCAGCGCTCGAACTCACGGACCGCGAGATCATGACCTGGCTGAAGTCGGACGCTTAACCGACTGCGCCACCCAGGCGCCCCGAATGTTGTTTCTTTTTAATGAGTCACTGATTTCTCTAATTCTCAAATCGTACTCTTTTGCCTTAGTCTCCCTGATTTTCTCTGCTTCATTATTCTCCATAAGTTTGTCCTCAGTATCGCTGATTCTTTGTTCTGCCTCATCCATCCTTGCCACCGAGGCCTCCATTCAAGATTGCAGCTCAGTTAAAGCATTTTTTATTTCATCCTGACTAGTCTTTACTTCTTTTATCTCTGCAGGGAGGGATTCTAATCTATTTTCATCCCCAGCTAGTATTCTTATTATCATGATTCTAAATTCTGGTTCAGACATCTTGCTTGTATCTGTGTAGATTAAGTCCCTGGCTGTTGTTTCTTCCTGCTCTTTCTTTTGGGGTGAATTCCTTCCTTTCATCATTTGAAAGGAAGAAAAGGAATTGAGTAGGTAAAAAAATAATTAAATTAAAATATTAAAAACAACACACATACACACACAAAATCAAATAAATGATGCTAGATTCTAGGTGTGTTTTGGTCTGGTTATTGGTTATTGAAAGGAGCTTGATAGATTAGAGAAAAAAAGGGAAAAAAAGAAAAAGGAAAACATTTGGAAATTTGAGAAAATGAATACAATGAAATAGAATAAAATGGAATGATTGAAGTAAAATAGAATTTGAAGAATATACAAAACAGTAAAAAATTCGTCTAAAAAAAGAAAAATATTTTTAATAAAATTGTAAATAAAAATAAATTTTTTCTCTTTCTGTATTCAAGAAAAAGAAGTGAAATGAAAAAAAAAAGAAAATTGAATAGATGGACCAGTGAACAGACTGAAATATGATTGAAATTACATCGGTTTCCCCTAGAAGTGTAACTATGAAGCATTTTATAGTGCGTAAACTAAGCAGGCAGAGAGATTTGTGGTGTTCCTGAGCGAGGTTGGCTCAATTGGGTGGGGCTTAGTGTAATGGCTCCGTTTTCCACTAGATGGCACTGCTTAGCTTGCTGGGGTGGATTGTTGTGGCACTTGTAGGTGTGTATACGTATGTATGGGAGGGGTGAAAATGGTGTTACCCAGCTACCTCTTTAGTATCGGAACTGTGTGCTCTCCCCCACCAGCAATTGCACACCTATCCTTTGTCTCCAGCTTCTGAACACTCCCCTCTTTTATACTGTCTGTGACCCAGCTGTTAGGTTGCCAGGTGGCACCTCCCGTGTGAGTTTAACTCAGATGCGGCTGTGTTTCCCTATTCCTTACTTCTGAGGTACTGTGACTTTGACCCGCTCAGACCTTCTTGGGGAGGGTTTCACTGAGCAATGGCCAGGTGCTGACCATACCCAGGAAGAGTCGTGGGTATTCGTGCTGTTGCCGATGTCCAGACACTATAGCTGGGCGCCAGCCCACCCCAGAAAAAGTTCACAGGATTGTTTACAGCACTGTTTCAGGGATTATGGAAAATCACAACACAAGTCTGGCACCAGGCTTCACCCTTAATGACCTTCTTCCAGCACCAGTGGATGTGGTTGTTCTCTGGGGTCTGCTGGGACCGGGTAGCCACACAGCCTCTACTAGCAGGGGAACTGCCTCTTCCCGTGTGGCCCAAAGACCCCTGAACCTCACTCTGCTCCTGGGGATTTGCCCTTCTTACCAGAGCACTGCCAGGTATTGAGCTGAGGAGTTTCAGACTCTGTGCTCCCCCTGTTTATAGAGTCTTAATGGAATTTAAATCCTCTCCTTTTTCCTTTCTCCCTTTTTAGTTCAGACCCTGTGGCTGTTTCCACTTTTCCACTTTCTCTCCAGCTGCTTTTGGGGGGGTGTGCTTTCCCAAACTCTCCCCCTCCCCCTGTTTCTGTCCTCTCTCCACAAGCAAAAACAGCTCCTTGCCCTCTGCGCTTCTCTCTCCCCCAGTTCACCTCTTCACGCCATGTACCTGCTGAGTTCTGTGGTTCAGGTTGTGCAGATTGTTGTGTTAATCCTCAAATCAGTTTTCTAGGTGTGCAGGATGGTTTTGTGTTGATCTGGCTGTATTTCATGGACGTGAGACACAACATCTTCCACGTTGTTCTGCTATCTTTGGTCCTCCTCCCAAATCTCATACATTTTTTATTAATTAATGAATCAATGTAAGATTGTACTTTTTTTTGGATTTTTTTTTGGTAATTTAGAGGTGGTGAGGAGTGGTGAAGAACAAAATATTTGAAGCCAGACGACCTAGCTTAGAATCCTGCCTCAATTTCATGCAATGAGCATATGAACAAGTTCTTTAAGCTTTTCAAGGAATGGTAATCATATTTACTACATATTGTTTTATGAAGATAAAATGAAATAGCTGATATACAACTCTTGGCACAAAATATGTGCTCAACAAATAAAATGCATTATCATAATAATATAGTAGATTTGAGTAAAACATATGATGCAAATGCTTGCTTGAAAGTGAGAGAACCCAGAATCTACTTTAATCTTGAGTAACATAGGATTTGGCATGTTGGTACTTGATAAATGGTAGCTATTAATGTGCATTTATTGTTTAGCCTGTTACCTTGGAAAATTATAGTCTCAGTTGACTTCAATTTCCACATAAATTAGGATTAACCTGTATTTTTTTTGAGCATTTACCATGTTCTAAGCATTATTAGAGCACATGGTTTCTGAAAGAGTGGTTAAAACCAATATACAGGAAACAGTTGGAGGTAAAAGCAGGGCTAAATGCTCATAAGTGCATCAGCATTTCAGAGAACAGAGGGGATAGGCTATTGTAGCGAGAAGGAGAAAAAATGATATTTTGGGCCTTTAAGGTTACTTAGGAATTGGATGGACACGGAGGTGGTGGAGAGGCTGGGATGCTTTTCGGGTTAGATGGTACAGCCTGAGGCAGGGTATGAAGGTAGGACTGAATGCATCTGGGAATTGCATTTCTGAAACAGGGCATATGATTGTGTATGAGATCTGAGAATTCTGCCAGAAGATTTGAAATTAGAGGACATTCTGTTCAGGTGAGGAGAGGTGAGTAGATGTTGACTGAAAAGGAATATTAAGGTTGGAGAAATAATTGGAGAACAGACCACAAGGATGCTGTCATTTGTAATACCTGTCTTCCTAAGTGGGGTATGGCTATAGATGAAATGATATATTTTTAAAAACACTTTTTAATGTTTACTTAGTTTTGAGAGAGAGAGAGAGAGAGACAGAGCATGAGCAAGGGAGGGGCAGAGAGAGAGGGAGACAAAGAATCTAAAGCAGGCTCCAGGCTCTGAGCTGTCTGCACAGAGCTGGAGGTGGGGCTTAAACCCATGAACTGGGAGATCATGACCTTAGCTGAAGTTGGATGCTTAACTGACTGAGCCGCCCACGTGCCCCAAAATGAGACATTTGAATCCCTAAAACTCTTTCCTTCTTGTGAAACTCTACAACTGTCCTCAGAAATTTCACTTTTCTTGTCTGTTGCCACAAGTAGGCTAGGAGTCCCTTAAGGTGGGAACCAAATTCTGTTCATTTCCATATGTGACCACTTGACACAGCGCCTGGCACATAATCATGAATGCAAAATACTTGTGAGATGAATGAAAGCTGCTGTAGGTTATAAACATAAAATGATATTTAATATTTGCTCATAATTACTTTAGTTACACATTTTGTCTACATCTAATATGTCTTACAGTATGGCTTGCACGTTGAGACAGAATACCTGCTAAAAAACAGAGATCATATTTCAGAAGGAGAATGTTCCCTTTGTTTTAGGCACCAAGGCCAAGCAGATTATGATGTTAGGCAAGAAATTTGGATTTGGTTTCTGGCAGTTGTAACATAAAGAGAATCACACTGTGCTTTCATTTTCTGATAAGCAGCCCACGACATTCAACTGCAGAGAAAGAGTTTTCCCTGGAAACAAACTTGAGGAAGTGATCACATGGGAGCTTGTAATATTTCAATTAAATGTTCCCATATAGGGAGGGATATTCAATTGGATATGAGTGAGCATAAAATAGACTCTAGAGAGAATTGGCACTGAGACCAACCCCATTTCTTCCGGCTCTCCAGATGGTTCAGGGATGAAATTTACCCAGTGTTTTTTGGTTGTTGTTTTTTTTTTTTGTTTTTGTTTTTTTTGTTTTTGGAAGTGCTGTCCATCTGGAAAAAATAACCACAAATTCAATTGTTTAGAAAGTAAAGATATTTAGGTATAGTTAGAGAATGGAGTTCATATTAAATGATTTTGCTTTGAAACTTGGTAAATAACTTGGAAAATAGCATAAAACACTTTGCTGGGCCATGGCTCATAAATCTATAACATTGCTTTTATTAATTTGGA
Source organism: Prionailurus bengalensis (assembly GCF_016509475.1). Taxonomy (NCBI): domain Eukaryota; kingdom Metazoa; phylum Chordata; class Mammalia; order Carnivora; family Felidae; genus Prionailurus; species Prionailurus bengalensis. The sequence continues at coordinate 107,658,945 of NC_057350.1, forward strand.
ATCTTCATGAGCTGAGATGAAGAAGAGAGTCCTTGAATTGATTTCCACATTATGCTGATTTTGTGATCATCTGTGTACTGAAAAGACCACCCAATTCATCTCTGTTGTAACTAACACCAGATTTTGTCCTGGATTTGAAATCTCTAGCTGTGACACGCAACATATTTAAAAAATCTGTTTGATTGATAGTTTAATCATTGTTCACTATTACATCAGCAGCCAGGCCTAGTACTCCAATTTTGAAAGATTGTTTTGCCTCTGTCCCTGTGTCACACAAAGTACTTGTGGCTTGCCAATAGTAGATCTGATTGCAACTTTATAGATTTCAGACATAGTTGAAAGTTTAAATTTTACGTTATGTTCTTGTGGTTATCTTTTAGACGGCATGTGATTTCTAGTCCTCCTGTTATAAAATAAAGTCAACTTTCTAATCATTTTCATTGTGTGCTCTTGTCTCTTCCTTTCTTTCTTCCATAGTTATATGAGTGTCAACAATTTTATACTTTTGAAAAGCCCGTGGGAAAGCCAGTCACCACTTGCTTTTTTTTGAACTGAAGCAGGCAAACATGTAATCACGTTTTCATCTGGGTGTAGTTGCAACTCTTTCCTTTTGGTTAGTGTCCTCTTTCTAAATTTTCTATGTGATTTAACAATCATGCAAATGACCATGGCTTTAAAAGCTGAAATAATTCAACCAGGCCTAAAAAAATATCATTGTTGCCAAGTACAACATTTAATTGAACTTGACGTTGGATTTATCCATTGATGGTATACTCTGGTGCTCAGGCAAAATTGTTAAGTAGGTAAAGTCTGCGTAGAGATCCTGCATCCTAGGCATTTTCTCTGATGTCCTCATTCCCTTTATGACATTTTTGGGTTTCTTCAAAACTCCCTTCATCACACCTATGGCACCTCACCTGATTTGTCTTTTTTGGCTATAATCCATGTTTTGGCTTTAAATAAGAACCTTAGTTAAAGTATCATTGATATACAACAAACTCCTCTTATTTATAGAGTATGATTTGATAATCTTTGACATATGTGTACCTCGGTGGTCACTACAATCAAGACAATGAACGTATCTACCACCAACCAACGTTTCCTCAAGCTTCTTTATGAGCCCTCTTCCCACCTATCCTTGAGCCCCACTTCATCCCTAGACAACATAGATTTATTTTTATTTTCTAATATTTTATATAAATTGAATCATAAAGTGTGTGTCCTTTTTGGTGCGTGGTTTAGTTTGGCTTTTTTCACTCAGCATTATTATTTTCAGATTCATCCATGTTGCTTTGCATATTAGTAGTTCATTCTTTTTATTGCTGGTAGTATTCCTCTGGACAGACATACCACAATTTATTTATTTACCTGCTAATGAGTATTTGGGTTGTTTCCAATTATTGGTTAATACAAATGAAGCTGCTATGAACATTACGCATGAGGGTTTGTTTGGACATGTTTTCATATTTCTTGAGCATTTACCTAGTATGTACAAATAGCTGGGGCACATGCTAGATATATGTTTAACTTTTTAAGAAACTGCCAAACTCTTTTCCAAAGTAATTGTACCACTTTACATTCCAGTTGCTCCAAATCTTTGTCAACTCTTGGTATTGTCAGTTTTAATTTTATATATTCTAATAGACATTTAGTGCTATCTATTTGTGGTTTTAATGCTTATTTCTCTAACAATGTTAACAGTCTTTAATGTGCTACTTGCCATTTATGAATCTTTGTTGAAGTGCCTATTCAAATCTTTTTCCTATTAAAAAATTGAGTTGTTTTCGGACGCCTGAGTGGCTCAGTCAGTTAAGTGTCTGATTTCAGCTCAGGTCATGATCTCATGGTTTGTGAGTTCCAGCACCACGTTGGGCTCTGTGCTGACAGCTCAGAGCTGGGAGCCTGCTTCAGATTTGTGTGTGTGTCTTTCTCTCTGACCCTATCCCGCTTGTCCTCTGTCTCTGTCTCTCTCTCAAAAATAAATAAACATACACAAATTAAAAAAAAATGAGTTGCTTTCTTATTATTGAAATTTGAGAATTCTTTATATTTTCCTGATGTAAATTCTTTGTCAGATTTATGACTTGCAAATGCTTTCTTCTGGCTTCTGGCTTGTCTTTTCATTCTCAGTGTCTTTCTCAGAGCAAAAATTCTTAATTTTAATAAAGTTTAACTTGCTAATTTATCCTTTTGTGGATCACATATTTACTATTATACTTGGGGCGCCTGGGTGGCTTGGTTGGTTATGCGTCCGACTTCAGCCCAGGTCACGATCTCATGGTCCGTGAGTTCAAGCCCCGCGTCGGGCTCTGTGCTGACGGCTCAGAACCTGGAGCCTGTTTCAGATTCTGCGTCTCCCTCTCTCTCTGCCCCTCCCCTGTTCATGCTCTGTCTCTCTCTGTCTCAAAAAATAAATAAACGTTAAAAAAATTTTTTTTACTATCGTACCTAAGAAATCTGTATAATCCAAGGTCACAAAGATTCTCTCCTATAGATTTTTCTAGAACTTTTATAGTTTCAGATTTTACATTTAGGTTTATAAGCCACTTTGAGTTAGTTTTTGTATATGGTGTGAGGTATGAATCCAAGTATCTTTTTTTGCATATGAGAATCCAATTGTTTATTACCCTTTGTTGAAAAGAATATCTATCATCTACTGCATTTCTTTTATATCTTTGTCAAAAAGTAATTGGTTATACAAAAAACAGAATCAGACCTATAAATACAGAAAACAAACTGATGGTTGCAAGAAGTGGGGAGATGGCGAAAATAGGTGAAGGGGTATGGGAGATACAGAGTTTCAATTACAGAATGAAGTCATGGGAATAAAAGGCACAGTACAGGGAATATAGCCAGTGATATTGTAATAGCATTGTATGGTGACAAATGGTAGTGGCACTTATGATGAGCATAGCATTATGTAATTATGTAGTTCAGCATCAGAGATGCTGAAACTAATGTAATATTGTGTGTCAACCATACTCAAATAACAAAATTAAAAAAATTAATTGGTTATATATGTAGCTCTAATTCTGGACTCTGGAAGTCAGGTTGTGTAAATTCTTCAACTTTGTGCTTCCTTTTCACAGTTTTTTTTTTTTTTTTGCTTATTCTAGGCTCTTTCCACTTTTATATAAATTTTAGAATAAGCTTGGCAATTTCTACACAAATCCTGTCACGATTTTGAGTGGGATTACATTGAATCTATAGATCAATTTGACGTAAAAATGACAGCTTAAGGATATTGAGTCTGCTAATACATAAACATGGAATATCTGTCCATATATTTAAGCCTTCTTTAATTTCTCTAGCCAGTGTTTTGTGATTTTCAGTGTATACGTCTCAAACATCTTTTTTCAGATTTATTCTCAAGCATTTCATAGTTTTGTGCTATTGTACATGATGCTGTTTTAAAAAATTTTACTTTCCAATTGCTTGTTGTAATAGAAATATAACAGATTAAAAAAAATTAAAAAAAAATTTTTTTTCCAACGTTTATTTTTTTGTGACAGAGAGAGACAGAGCATGAACGGGGGAGGGGCAGAGAGAGAGGGAGACACAGAATCGGAAACAGGCTCCAGGCTCTGAGCCATCAGCCCAGAGCCTGACGCGGGGCTCGAACTCATGGACCGCGAGATCGTGACCTGGCTGAAGTTGGACGCTTAACCGACTGTGCCACCCAGGCGCCCCTAAAAAATTTTTTTAATATTTATTTTTGAGAGAGAGAGAGAAAGAGAGAGAGAGAGAGAGAGAAAGAGAGAATGCACCAGTGGGGGAGCAACAGAGAGAGAGGGAGACACAGAATCTGAAGCAGGCTCCAGGCTCTGAGCTGTCAGCACAGAGCCTGAGGCGGGGCTCAAACTCACAAACTGCAAGATCATGACCTGAGCCAAAGTCAGATGCTTAACTGACTGAGCCACCCAGGCAACCCTTTCCAGACTTGATTTATCGCCCAGATTGTAGTCTGTCTTGGTAAATATTTTGTTGCACTTGAAGATAATCCTGTTGGTATTGGATGCAGTGGTCTGTAATTTTCAATTATGTCAAATTGGTTGATAGACTGTTTCAAGTCTTCTATATCCATACTGATTTTCTACTTCTATCAGTTATTGACAGAGAATGTTGAGATTTCTGCCTACAATTGTTGATTTGTTTAGTTCTTTCAGTTTTATCAGTTTTGCTTCATACATTTTGAAGCTTGTCATTAGGTACAAAAGCATTTAGGCTTGTTATATCCTGTTTTTGAATTGATACTTTTATCAGTATGAAATGACCCTTTATTTTTCAAAGTAAGTGAAGCCTTTAATGATGTTAGAAAGGCAGTTGGGTTGGGATAAAGGGATAGCTGTCTCCTGCACTTCCCTTCCTGGGATGACCAGCTGCAGAGAAAGGTCTCTTCCTGATGCCCACCATAGTATGTCCATTCCACCCCACAGCACCTCAGGTGTAGAAGATGAGCTTGGGCATCTGCCCATCCTGGACCTAGGTCCCATTGGTGCTGTCTGAGGAGCACTGGAACTGGAAGGTCACCTTTCCACACTGTATTTTGTCATGTCTTCCTGCCCAAAGTACATGAGCTTACTGGCATGCAGAACAGCACTAGCTTTGTAGAAGGTGTCCTGCTCTACCTGCCCAAGGTGTTCAAACCAGACCAAGAAGAAGTTGCTGGAGCCATCTGAGACAAATTTGGGGAAATAACCCTTTTTACAATTGGTAATATTCTTTACTCTAAACAGAAAGAATATTTACTATGTCTGTTTTTTTTTTTTAATTTTGAGAGAGACAGAGAGATAGAGACAGAATGTGAGAGGGGGAAGGGCAGAGAGAGAGACACACAGAATCCAAAGCAGGCTCAAGGCTCTGAGCTGTCAGCACAGAGCCCAGTGTGGGGCTCTGACCCACAAACCGTGAGATCATGACCTGAGCCAAAGTTGGACACTTAACCAACTGAACCACCCAGACACTCCACTATGTCTGTTATTAATATAGCCACTCCAACTTTTTAAAATCCAAAATTAGCATAGCATATTTTCCCTCATCCTTTAACTTTTAACCTAATTGTGCCTTTATATTTAACACTTGCACTTTTTTTTATCCAGTCTAACAGTTGCTGCTTTTTAATGGGGATATTTAGGCCATTTATGTTTAATGTGATTATTACTACAATTAGGTTTAAATTTACCACCTTGTTTTTGTTTTCTATTTTTTCATCTGTTCTTTATTTTCCTTTATTGTCTTTATTTGCCTCCATTTCGTTGAATATTTTTAATGAATCTCTTTTAACTTTCTTGTGGGCTTATTAACTTAGTAACTCTGAATTATTTTGGTGATTGCTTTAGGGTTTATAGTGATAAGCTAGAGACACCACACTTCCCTTATTGGATGCCAGATTTTATTTAAAGCATAAGAGCCTCACAACAGCATAGTTACATTTCTTCCATCCTGAACTTTGTGCTGTTTATATCTTACATTTTATTTCTACATATGTAATAACCTGACAGTACATTGCTACCATTTTTGCTTTCAATAGTCAATTATCTTAAATATCTTAAATAGGTTTAAAAATGAGAAAAAAGATCTTTTATATTAACTCTTGTAAAACTGGTGCTCTTCTTTTCTTTGTGCAGATCCATACTTCCATCTGTTATCATTATCCTTCTGCCTGAAGGACTACTGGTGATTAAACATGTCAGCTTTTGTATGTCTGAAAAAGTTTTCTATTTTATTTTATGTATTTATTTAAAAAAAATTTTTTTTTTCTTAACGTTTATTTATTTTTGGGACAGAGAGAGACAGAGCATGAACGGGGGAGGGGTAGAGAGAGAGGGAGACACAGAATCGGAAACAGGCTCTAGGCTCTGAGTCATCAGCCCAGAGCCCCACGCGGGGCTCGAACTCATGGACCGCGAGATCGTGACCTGGCTGAAGTCGGACGCTCAACCGACTGCGCCACCCAGGCGCCCCGCCCTGCTCTCTATTTTTAAAGATATGTTGCTGTGGGGGTGCTGGGTGGCTCAGTCAGTTAAGTGTCCGACTTCAGCTTAGGCCATGATCTCGTGGTTTGTGGGTTCAAACCCTGCATCTGGCTCTGTGCTGACAGCTCGAAGCCTGAAGCCTGCTTCAGATTCTGTGTCTCTCTCTCTCTCTGCCTGTCCCCAGCTTGCTCTCTCTCTCAAAAAATAAATAAGACATTAAAAAAAAAGATATGTTTGCTGTGCATAGAATTCTAGGTTTACTTAAAAATACAAAGAAGATAGTGCACCATTGTATTTTGGTTTGCATTACTTCCGACAAGAAATCTGCTACCTCCCTTATCTTTATTTCCCATGTACGTATCTTCTTTTGTGTGTGTGTGAATTCTTATTTTTTTTCTTTTTTAGTGATTTTAAGCAATTTAAATATGATATGCCTTGGTATAGTTTTCTTCAATTTTCTAGTGCTAGGGTTTGTTGAGCTGCTTTTGAACTACTTGGATCTGAAGGTTTATACATTTTATCAAATTTGAAAGAATTTGGTCATTATTTCTTCAGATACTTTTTCTTTAAAAATTTTTTTTTAATGTTTATTTTTGAGAGAGAGAGAGAGAGAGAGAGAGAGAGAGAGAGAGAGCGCGCGCACACGACTGGGGAGGGGCAGAGAGAGAGGGAGACACAGCATCCAAAGCAAGCTCCAGACTCTGAGCTATCAGCACAGAGCCTGATGAAGGGCTCAAACCCACAAACCGCAAGATCATGACCTGAGCTGAAGTCGGAGTCTTAACTGACTGAGCCACCCAGGCACCCCTTCAGATACCTTTTCGGTCTCCCATTCTCTTTTCTTGTTTTTGGGGATTTCAATTACATGTATATTAGGTCACTTAAAATTGTTCCACAGCCTACTAAGTCTGTGTTCATTTTTTTTTTTTTTTGTGGCAGTCTATTTTTTTTTCTGAGTTTCATGTTGGATAGTTTCTATTGCTATGTCTTCAAGCTCACTAAACCCACCCCCCCATGTCTAATGTACTCTTAATCCTGTCCTACTATTATTCTTTCTAGACATTATTGTTTTGATATCTAGAAGTTTGACTTGAGCCTTTTTATATCCTCCACATTTCTGTTTAACATGCTTAATCTTTCTTCTAGATCCTGGAACACACAGAACATAGTTATAATAACTTTTAATGTTTTTGTCTACTAATCCTATCATTTGTGTCCTTTCTTGTCAGTTTAAATTACTTGATTTGTTTTCTGATCATAGCTGGGCTCTGAGCAGTACTGCAGCTCTACTGACAAAATTGGACAACTCTCGTGTGCACTTCACTTTACCCTTGCCTGTGGGACTCAGCGATTTGGAACTGATCATCCACTTGGAGGCCAGTCCTCCAGCTGGGTGGTCTTCCCAACCAGACCCCATACGCTCCTGGCTTACTTCCCTCTCCTCTGCTCGGCCACTCCTCTTCTAGATGTAGGATGCCTGGTGACCAAGGCTGCACGGGTTATGTCAGTCAGTGAAAAGTACTTTTTTTCTTTTGCAAGTTAACCCCATTTATTTAGTTTTCACAGATAAGATATATTATTTTTCAAGCTTATAAATATAATACATACTCATGTGGACAGCTTAGAAATTTTGGAAAAATGTGTATCACAAAGTTAAAATCAACCAGTAGTAACATTTTGTATACTTCTGTCTGTTTTACATAGTGGAATCTTATACTGTGTGCACACTTTAAATCCTGTTTCTTTTCAGTTATCTTTCCCGATATCACTAAAAATATTTTAATGATTAATGCTATTTTACCATAGAAGCATGCCATCATTTATGTAACTATTTCCCTATAATAAGACATTTTTAGTTTGCTTCCATTTTTTTTATTATGTCTTTCTACAGAATTTCTTCCTGAATTTGGGATTATTTCTTTAGGATAGATTCCCAGAAATGTAATAACAGGGACGAACATTTTCAGGCACTTAAAACATAATGCCAGATTGCTTTTCAAAGTGGTTGTAACAATGTACACTTAAACTCAATCAGCATTTGGCACAGCTTTCATTTTTACCCAATAACTTTTTAAACTTTATAAGTTTGTTTATTAAAGTGAGATAATATTTAATAAATTTGGTATTTACCTTGAATTAAATGGTCAGTTGAGATTTTTCTTGGGTAGCTAAAAAAATAGGAGAAAGCGTTTGTTCTACTTTCAGATCAGTTTTTAAAAATTCACTTGTGGGGCACCTGGGTGGCGCAGTCGGTTGGGCGTCCGACTTCAGCCAGGTCACGATCTCGCGGTCCATGAGTTCGAGCCCCGCGTCAGGCTCTGGGCTGATGGCTCAGAGCCTGGAGCATGTTTCCGATTCTGTGTCTCCCTCTCTCTCTGCCCCTCCCCCGTTCATGCTCTGTCTCTCTCTGTCCCCCCCCCCCAAAAAAAAATAAATAAACGTTGAAAAAAAAATTTAAAAAAAATTCACTTGCATCCACTTTATAACCCAAACCAAGTCGTGTGCATCCTTTTCCTTTCATTTGGAGTCCTACATTTGCATGAATTTGACGAATCAACCATAGAATGAACGTGTTATTCCTTAATTTGGGTGAGAGTTTCCTTTCATGACTAATGTAAAGAATTTTGGAGGGATCTGCTCAAGCCTGGTAGAAGCCCTTAATTCACTATGCTATTTGTTTTATTTATTCAGGATTTATATCTTGCCTCCTACTAAGCTGGATTTGAGGTGACTTCTACATAACAAGAAGAGTAAGATAAAGAATACCAAGAATAGAGAAAAAATGTTAATGGGAAACTAAGTTAATTTTTGCATCTGGATATTGTTTTTCAAATCAGCGCTTTGTGGCATTTTTTTTTGCACATTATTGTTATTATTATTATCATTATTATCTTGCCCTTGAGCTCTGCAGGCATCTTGTAAGAACTGACTGGGATGAGAGAGCAAGCCAGAGGCTGGGGAGGTTGCTGGTACCTCGGCATTAACCTCAGAGGTCCTCCGGGGATGCTGGGGTCTCACTTTCTCACCGGAACACTATCATCTATCATATTCATAGTGTCCCAGGAAACCCCTGAGAGGGTACCCTGGCCTTAGAGGACAGCTCTCCAGGAGCTCTTGCGGCATTTGGCGGGCAGCATTTCACAGACTACCGGCTTCTGTGGTGGGATGACAATTTGTCTTTGACTTCATCGAGGGTCCTTTGCACAGTGGTGCAGCAGGAAGTGGAAGACCGCGGCCCTGCTGTTGTGCTAAGAAGTCATTATCGCCAGACAGAGCAGAAGTAAGGACTGCAGATAATGGGCCTCTCTGGCTGTCCAGAAATCATTACATGACTGAGGAAGAAGCAGCAACTGTTTTAAATCCCATTAGTGGGGCTGATGGGCTGTCTGGGACAGGATGCCTATCCCTGAACCAGCAGCTTAGAATAACTTCTTATTAACCCTCAAATGCTGGGAGCTGTCATTTGTCAGGCTGCAGTACGATCACTTTTCCAAAAAGGACAGGAAATTGTGTCAGGTGCCTCATACATTATCTCATTTAATTCTAACAATCAACTTCTGAAATTGATACTAACTCCTCTTTGCAAGTGAAAAGCCTGAACTCCACTTAAGGTCACATAGCTAGTAAGTTATGGAGCCAAGATTTTAACCCAGATCATCTGAGTCTAAAGCCTGTGTTCCTTTCATATACGAACTGACTCTAAAATGCTGTGTGTATGTGGCTGAGGAGGTGCCAGAGTATTGTGCTTCATGAATGATCTTCACAGTGGGTGACATTAATGACTCAAGACCTGACACTAACCCTTGACACACACATTTTAGCTAACTTGAAATACCTACATTTCTCTCTATCGACTCCATTTTCAGAATTTACCAATACCAATGCCATTTAAAAATCTTCTTTCCCTGTCCAGAAAAAGCTTTCCTTCCTATATTTTGTTCTATAGAAACTCAGAACTAAGATATAGTTAATTTCATAGGCTGATTGCCAAATATGATCCAATGGGGAGGAGCAGCATGTATTCTTTTTAGCTCAAATCTAAGTTTCTCCAAGTATCCTCAGTAATCCTGATTTTTTTCTTAAGCCTAAGAGTTTTAGTGTTACAAAATTAGTAGTGTTAATTGTGGCTTTTGGGGAATAATTTTTATTTGTTTAAATGACTACAGGTTATTATTAAACAGGTTTTTAATAATTTTCAGAATAGATATAATGATTTTAAGGTGAATATTATAATGATGTCTTCTAATAACTTTTTGCTTTACAGAGTTACATGATAGCTAAAGAATCATGGTTATGGGATATGCTGAATGTAGGTGTCTTCAAAAAATATTCACCTTTTTTTCATTATGCTATTTTGTGTATTGAATAATTCATTGCCAAAACATAAAAAAATTCTCAATAACAAAAACATGTTTTTAGTTAAGGACCACCTCATTTTTTTTTTTATCAGACTATCTGCAGGCTTGCAAAGCTAGATTGTATAAACAAGTTTTTACAGAAGAATTGCCACAGTGCCAATTCCAATGTTTTTGCCACTTGGATTCCACTTTCTTAACAGAATAGTTATGAGGCAAATCGGTGTCCAAAACAGAAATAGTGTACAGAAATAATCTGACTCTTAAGGAGTCTTTTTGCATGTTGTAATCAATGCCTAATTATATTTATTCCAGCTGTCTAAGGCACTGTGCTAGGCACTTAGGATTTGTCCCCAACTTTTAAATAACTTTTTTTAAGTAGGCTCTACAGCCAATGTGGGGCTTGAACTCATGACTCTGGGATCAAGAGTCGCATGCTGTACTGACTGAGCCAGCCAGGTGCCCCTGTCTTCAACGTTTAAGATGTAATTTAGCAAAAAACTTCACTTCTGTATTATTTGGAAATCTTGTGGAGTGTTTGAAGCTCATATCTATTCTTCAAGCTCAGCTATCTATTAGGATGCAAGGATGTTTTGGGCATGAGGGCAATAAACTAGGCAGATGCTGGAATCCACATGATTCTTAACAATCTACAGGTGAGTTATCCACTGTGTGGCTGACCTACAGCAGATTTCTCATCTTAGGATGCTATTCCTTGCTAAAATAGTATTTCTGAGGGGACCTCCTCTTATACTAGTCAACACACTAATCATCAGTCTACTGACCTTGAGTAAATGTCTCATGTATGAGGCACTTATGTCAGTAGTAATAGGTTTATACTGAGAATTCAAGGATGAGGAAAACAGCTCTGACCTTCAGTTTGTGGGCATTCGTGAAAGGTTTTAAATCATGGATAGTATTTTAATAATTAGAATGAGGAAAGTAAACTCCAGGTTGGAGAGGATGGTGTATATTTGATTGGTTGCAGGATGGGTGTGGTAGGAGCAGGAAGGAGGAACTAAGCATTAGAGACTTTGAGGAGAGAGAATGCATGAAAGTTGGCAACAGCTCAGACGCGGAGGTGGGGCAAAGGAGGAGAAAAAATGGATAAAGCACACTGAATTTGGTGATTAGGAAGTCATTTTTGATGCCTAAATGTGCCATGTCAATAAAATAGCTGAAGATAGAAGGCACATTATGGGGAGTTGGGGGTACGTGAAAGGACAAGAAAGTGAATTCAGTCTATTCCTTAAGAAATTTGTTAGTGCAAGAAGGGAGAGAGGAGAGGGACTGACTGACTGAGAATTGAGCAGGTTTGAAGGCAAAAGAGAAGGGGCCAGAGGCAAGGTGGAGATTAAAAGAATGAGCACAATTCACAGAAAGAGGAAATGGAAGAGAATAAAGTGAATTTACAAGTGGAAGGGTTAGCTCTGAACAGGAAGAGAGATGTCTATTCTTTTGAGAGAAAAAAGAAGAAAAAGCCAAGACTAAGCAAATGTAAGAGAGATTTTGAAGTGGCCTGTGGGTAAGGCATTGGGTCTCAAATTTGTTGATCCTGATTGTATAAAAATCTATTGGGAGGTGAGGATGATGTAAGAGGTCTGACCAATTTTTGTGGGGTAGAGGCTAGGAATCCATGGTGACGAGGAAGATAACTAATCATAAATGAGTCCTAGCTGATGTTAGAGGGACAGACTGTGATGTCAAGGGCAGGGCTAGGGCTGAGCAGGTTAGGGACGGGAGACTAGGCTGCCACCAGGGCCATCTGCTCTGTAAATGTTGATTTTCTTATTAGCATGGAGAAAAGTGCACTAAGGTTAATATGATGTGAAAAATCATGTAAGTTTGAAGTCCACATGAAATGGTATTTAGGTTCTGTGTGCCTCTGTTCTGTGAGTGCGGGTGACTGAGGATGGACTGCACTATTGGTCTGACATGATCTAGCTAGGACAGGTCTAAATGCAGTAGCCTCAGTTAAGCAGCCCTCCCATGACTCTCCATCTCAGAGCTTATAGGATCTATAGGATTGGCTCAGAGTAGAGTATGGAATAGTGGTGTGGGCAGCCTCTCTCGGGCTTGTTTTAAGTAACTTGAGATGTCAATGGGAGGAATCATAAAGGGAAAAACTTGCTCTGTGTAGGATTTTACAGAAATCAATAAGCACACAGAAAAGAAATGAAATATATAGTCTTTCCTCTTTAATCCTTTTGTGGGGTAGAATCTATGTAAAAATCTGTGTTTATATGGAGGCTTAGAGCAGTTGTAAGAAAAAGTTTAAGTCATAAAATTTAAATGGGAAGAAGTTACAAAGACATGGATGGCTAGGTATAGGGATATACAGTATATACCCTATATAGTATAGGGATAATGTAAGTTTTATGGGTCAAGTTTTGCATGGCTGTTAATAGTTGAGTCTTACAAGGCTAATTTGAGTAGATGAGGTATCTTGTGGGGATATATGTTTAACTGAAAGAATTTTGTAATGACAAAATCACGTGAGCTGAAAGTCAGGAGAGACTGAATTGTGATTCTGGGTTTTCTAGAAATGAAGGATGGAAACTTAATTTCCCCAGGCCTTATTTTCCTCACCTGTAAAATGATGGGGCTGGACTCAGAGGTGCCTTCAAGCTATAACATTCTATGATTTCAGGATTAGAATTATCAGGTTGGTCATGATGTTCCTGAGGGGATCATACAGGCAGCTTGTCTAGTTAGACTGTTACATCACTGTGCATCAGAGATGTGGTTAAAAAGAGCACAGAACAAGGAGTCAGAAGGACTATATATTTAAAAAAATTTTTTTTACATGTATTTATTTATGAGAGAGATAGAGACACAGAGAGTGAGCGGGGGAGGGGCAGAGAGGGAGACAGAATCGGAAGCAGGCTCCAGGCTCTGAGCTGTCAGCCCAGAGCCTGATGTAGGGCTCAAACCCGCGAACTGGGAGATCATGACCTGAGCCGAAGTCAGATGCTTAACCGACTGAGCCACCTGCGTGCCCCGAGAAGCACTATATTTTAGTTCCAGTTCTGCTATTTGCTAGCTTTGTGACAGAAGTTTCTGTGAGCTCTATTGGTAGGCGGGATAATGTTCCTCCCCTTGCTCCCACCCAGATGTCCAGGTCTTAATCCCTAGAACAGGTGATATGTTAAATTACATAGAAAAGAAAATTTGCGTATGGAATTAAGGTTACCAACCTTAAAGCGGGGAGATTATCCTCTGGATTATAGGGTTATTAAAGTGGAAGAGGAGGGCAGATGGTAGGTTAGTGACATCTGACTATGGAAGAGGCAAGCAGGAGAGATTTGAAGTATGAGAGGGACTTGACCCACCATTGCTGACTTTAAAGGTGAAGGAAGCTGGCCACAAACTAAAAAGAGGTGGTGGCCTATAGAAGCTGGGAACAGCCTTCAGCTGACAGCCAGCAAGGAAATATAACTTCAAGAATTGGATTCTGCCAACAACTTGAATGAGCAAGGAAATGAATTCTTTCTTAGAGACTCTGGAAAGAAAGGCCTTGATATTAGCCTGGTGAGAGTCATGTCAGACTTCTGACCTACAGAACTCTAAGGTAATAAACTTGTGTTGTTTTAAGCTGCCAAATTTCTAGTAATTTGTTATGGCAGCAATAGAAAATGTATACACCTACTTTCTTCATCTGTAAATGAGTGGGACTAATAATAATAGTAATTATAGCCTATTTGTCTCTATATGAGGTTAATTGTAAAAGATACAAGTGACATCAGCAAGAATGGCAGATAAAGACATTTAAAAATCTACTCCTCCAAAAAGCAGTGAGAACACTGGAAAAAACTATCAAAATCAATTTTTTTCAAAACTCTTGGAATTAACCGAAGGCTTGCAACAATTCAAAGAGTATTCAAGAAAAATAGCTGAAAAAAAAAAGAAAAGAAAAATAGCTGAATCTTGATAAGAACATTGAGTTTCTTTGTATTTTAACTTGCCTTACTTTCATTTCCCTCTCCCCAGCTCTGCAGTAGCTTTGAAAATCAAACAAAATATTTAACACAAAAGAAGGAAGAAATGGATGCGTAGGAGAGCAAAAAAGACAGAAAACATATAGAAAACAAAGCAAAATGGCAGACATAAACCCACCCTTATTGGTTATTTATTTATTTATTTATTTATTGATAATTTATTGTCAAATTGGTTTCCATACAACACCCAGTGCTCATCTGGTAATTACTTTAAATGTAATGGATTAAAAGGCAGAGGTTGGAAAAATGGATAAAAGACATGATCAACTATATGTTGTCTGCAAGAGACACTCTTGATTCAAGGACACAATTAAATTAAAAATAAAAAGATAGAAAAAGACATATATGCCAACAGTAGCCCAAAGAGAGCTGGAGTAGCTATACTAACAGCAGACAAAATAGACTTTAAGACAAAAATTGTTACAGATACAAAGAAAAACACTTTTTAATGATAAAACAGTCACTCTTTCAAAAAAAAACAAATGACAATTATAGACATATATGCATTTAACAACAGAGTCCCCAAGAAAAGAAAAGGTGTTAGAATTGAAGGAAGAAATAGACAATTCAACAATACTCATGTGTAGTAAAATAGAAGATAAACAAGGAAATGCGAGACGTGAACATGAGTATAAATCATGTAGACCTAACACTATAGAGCACTCTAGTCAAACACTAGAATGCACATTCTTCTTAAATGCATATGGAATATTCTTTAGGATAGATCATATATTGGGTCATAAAAGAAACATCAATAAATTAAAAAAAATTTTTAACGATTATTTATTTTTGAGACAGAGAGAGACAGAGCATGAACAGGGGAGGGGCAGAGAGAGAGGGAGACCCAGAATCTGAAACAGGCTCCAGGCTCTGAGCGGTCAGCACAGAGCCTGACGCGGGGCTCAAACTCACGGACCGTGAGATCATGACCTGAGGCAAAGTTGGACGCTTAACCGACCAAGCCACCCAGGCGCTCCAGAAACATCAATAAATTTAAAAGGACTAAAATTATAGTCCTTCTCTGATTACCATGGAATGAAATTAAGATTAATTAACAGAAGGAACTTTGGGAAATTCACAAATATTTGGCAAGCAACACACTTCTAAATAATTAATGAGTAAAAGGAGAAATCATAAGGAAAATTAGAAAGTATTTTGCTATTGGGTGCCTGGGTGGCTCAGTTGGTTAAGCATCCAACTCTTGATCTTGGCTCAGGTTATGATCTTGTGGTTCTTGGAATTGAGCCCCGTGTCAGGCTCTGTACTGTCAGCTCTGAGCCTGCTTAGGATTCTGTCTCTCCCTCTCCCTCGCTCTCACACACATACACTTCCTCTCTTGATATAAAGAAATAAACTTAAAAAAAAGGAAAATATTGGGACGCCTTGGTGGCTCAGTCGGTTAGGCATCTGACTTCTGCTCGGGTCATGATCTCACAGTTTGTGGGCTCGAGCCCCATATCAGGCTCTGTAATGACAGCTCAGGGCCTGAGACCTGCTTCGGGTTCTGTGTCTCCCTCTCTCTCTGCACTTCCCCCACTCATGCCCTGCATCTCCTTCAAAAATAAATAAACATAAAAAAAATAAAAAAAAAAGAAACTTTTTTCTCTGAACAAAACCAAAAATACAACATAACAATGCCTGGAGTATAGCTAAAGCAGTGCTTAAAAAGAAATTTGTAGCTGTAAATGCCTATATTAACAAAGGCATTTAACTCAAATCAATATTAAATCAATAGTGCAATTTTTACCTTAAGCAACTAGGTAAATAAGAGCAAACTAAAGCCCAAACCAGCATAGAATAGGAAAGGAAATAATAAAGATTAGAGTGGAAATGATGAGATAAAGGATAGAAAATAGAGAAAAATCAACAAAACCTAGAGTTGGATAAAGATCAACAAAATTGACAAATATTAAGCTAGATTGATCAAGAAAAAAGTTTCAAATGACTAAAATCAAGAAAGAGAGGACATCATTACCAACATTTACAAGAATAAAAGGGTTATAAGGGAATACTGTGAATAATTATATGGCAACATTAAAATAACCAAGATGAAATGGATATGTATATATCCAAGAGAATTGGGTCTATGTACATGCCACAAAGAATTGAAAACATGTCCATTCAAAAACTTGTACAAGAATGATCATTGCAGCATTATTCATAGTAGCCCAAAAGTGGAAACAACATAAATGTCCATCAAGTGATGAATAAACAAAATACGGTATATCTACAGAAGAATATTATTCAGCCAAAAGAAGAATGATTGTAATGATAATTGCTACAACATGGATGAACTTTGAAAACATTATGTTAAGTGAAAGAAGCCAAACACAAAAGACCATATATTGTATGATTCCATTTATGTTAAATATTCAGAATAGACTGATCCATAGAGAGCAGAAATAGATTAGGGATGGGGAGGACTGTTAATGGGTTTTTTGGGGGGTGATAAAAATATTATGGAATTAGTGGTGAGCATTTGTATTAGGTTTCTAGGGCTATATAGCAGATTACCACAACTTTGGTGTTTTGAAACAACAGAAACTTATTCTCTCACAGTCTGGAGGCCAGAAATCTAAAATCAAGATGTCAGCAGTGTTAGCTCATTCGATGGAGGCTCTGAGGGAGAGCCTCTCTCCTACCTTTTTCTGACTGCTGGCAAGTGTCGATATTCCTTTGGTTTGTGGATACATCACTCCAATCTCTGCCTCCATCCTCACATCACCTTCTCTGCGTTTCTCTTCCTTTATGTCTTCTTAAAAAACACTTGTCGGGGTGCCTGGGTGGCTCACTTGGTTAAGCGTCTGACTTGGGCTCAGGTCATGATCTCGCAGTCTGTGGGTTTGAGCCCCGCGTCAGGCTCTGTGCTGACAGCTCAGAGCCTGGAGCCTGTTTCAGATTCTGTGTCTCCCTCTTTCTCTGACCTTCCCTTGTTCATGTTCTCTCTCTCTCTCTCTCTCTCTCTCTCTCTCTCTCTCAAAAATAAATAAATGTTAAAAAAAATTAAAAAAAAAAACATTGTCATTGGATTTGGGCCCATCCAGACAAGCTAAAATGATTTCATCTCGAGACCCTTAACTATATATGCAATGAACTTAACTATAATCTTAAGGTTACATTCACAGGCTCCAAGTGGACTTACATTTTGAAGGGTCACCATTCAACCCACCACAAAATTGTGCAACTTTGTAAATATACTAAAACCATTGAATTGTATAATTTATAACAATGAATTTTATGGTATGTGAATTAGTTTTCAATAAAAGAGAGATAACACGTAAAATGCTTTCTAATGTCTTTATAAGAATATTTCTTATAAAGGGCAGTGGTTAAAGATCTATTTAGATAGATTTAAAAATTTTTTCTTTTTTTATAGTTTGTTTTGAGCATAGCCAACACACAATGTTACCTTAGTTTCCAGTGTACAACTTAGTGATTTGACAAGTTATATATTATTCTGTGTTCACCACAAGTATAGCTACCATTACATCACTATTATGATATCATTGACTATATTCCTTATGCACTGCTTTTTATTCTTGTGACTTACCCATTCCATAACTGGAGGCCTGTCTCTCCCTCTCCCCCTCACCCATTTTGCTAGGCCATCCCCACCCCCCCCCTCCACTGGCAACCATCAGTTTGTTCTCAGTATTTATACTTCTGATTCTGCTTTTTGTTTATTCATTTTTTTAGATTCCGTTTATGAATGGAGTCATAAGGTATTTGTTTTTCTCATTCTGACTTATTTCACTTAGCATAATACCCTCTAGATGTATTTATGTTGTCTTAAATGGCATGATCTTATCCTTTTATGACTGTGCAATATTCCTCTTTGTGTGTGTGTGTGTGTGTGCCACATTTTCCTTATCCATTCATCTACTGATGGACACTTAGGTTGCTTCCATGTCTTGGCTATTGTAAGTAATGCTGCAGTAAACATAGGGGTACATATACTTTTTCAAGTTAGTGTTTTCATTTTGCTTGGGTAAATACCTAATGGTGGAATTCTTGAATCACATGGTATTTTTATAGAAACAGTATTTTAGTATAATTTTTCTATTATTATATACAAATGGTATTTCCCATACTGGTTTCCACAGTGGCTGCACCAGTATGCATTCCCACCAGCTGTTCATGAGGGTTCTTTTTCTTTACATCCTCACCAACATTTGTTGTTTCTTGTCTTCTTGATTTTAGCTATTCTGGCAAGTGTGAAGTGATATCTCAGTATGGTTTTGATTTGTATTTCCCTGATGATGAGTGATGTTGAGCACCTTTTCATGTGTCTGTTGGCCATGTGTATGTCTTATTTGGAAAAATGTCTATTTAGAACCTCTGGTCAGTTTTTAATCAGATTGTCTTTTTGGTGTTGACTTGTATAAGTTTTTTAGAGAATTTTTTAAAATTTAAGTATTATTGATATTAATCTTTAATATACTAATGTAATAAGTTAGGATGGTAATCTCTATAAAGGTTACTTAAAAATTTTTTTTTTAATGTTTATTTATTTTTGAGAGAGAGAGAGCGTGAGAGGGGGAGGGGCTGAGAGACGGAGACACAGAGTCTGAAGCAGGCTCCGGGATCTGAGCTGTTAGCACAGAGCCCAACACGGGGCTTGAACTATGGCATCCCTGAAAAGAGTCCTTCAAATAATATTTCCTTCATGTCAATGCCATATTTTACCACATTTAGTTTGGAAAAATTTTTTGATGGCTATTACTGAAGGTAGATGATTTCTAAGTTTTACTGCTTTTTTTAAATTTTTCCTTTTCCTTTTTTTTTTGCACACGTACTATATAATGGATATAAACAAAGAAAAGATAATCTTCAGATAGTTATGATGTACCAGTATTCACCTAAATTCTCACAAACTTCTTTATTAATATACATATATCCAGCATCACTTACTGTTTGATGGCAGTTATCATGTGAGATTTAAGATGAAAGTAATTACTGACCTGAAAGAACAAAATGGAATGTCAGTACTCATGAATAGTTTCAGAAGTAGCCTAGAGTAGGTGAATCAAGTTTTAGCTTCCTTTTTGAGAACCAGCACCAGAAATTGGGGCTTCATTCAAAACAAGACTTGGATACTGATTACCTGTATGTTCTTTCATTCTTAAAAAATTTTTTTTATTGAGATATGTGACAAATAACATTAAGTAAGTTTAAAGTGACAACTTTCATTCTTTTTTTTTCTACACAATTTCCGTCACTTTTTACTGTGAAGACATTGACATTGAGGCCAGATAGAGAAGAAAATCTTATATGTTAAAGTATTGCTTCAGTTTTGGTTGAATGTTAAAAAGTGACAGATCTCTGGTATTTTTTTTGAACAATTTGATTTTCTTGCTCTACAAATAACAAAGATTGGTTCTCATCTGTATGAGCCAAATACATATTTATCTTTTTGCTATGAAGTCTATGTCAATGGCTCATTTTTGCTTTATTCTTTGAAAATAGTTGATTTGGGAGGCTTTTTTTTAAAATAATGAATGAATCATCTTCAGTTTATTTTTTATTGGAGATAAAATAATTTTATCCTTATTTTGCTGACTGCCCATCTAGACCTACAATGATAATATTAGATCTCTACACATCCCTTTCTTCATGCTATTAGATGTTATTATTTATCTTATTTTTTATCACTTGAAATCTACATTTTAGTCCATCAAACTGCTGACAAGTATTCATTCAATGCTTTCTCTGTGTCTGATGTTATAGGGAAGAACAAAAATATAAGCCCTTGAGAAACTTGAATTTTTCTTAAGGAGTGAGGACTTATGGCCATGGAAACAGTATTTTTAAAACTAGGGAGAACTTTGGAGAATACATACTTGAAGATAAAAAAACTGAGGCTCAGAGATTAAGTGACTTACTGAAGGTCACAGTGCCAGGCTGTGGTCAATCTGTGCTAGAACTCCACTATATCATGCTGCTTCTTCATGTAATAGGTTAAAAAGACTATGTGATGGTATACAACCAAGTGCTAATGTAAATGGGTCCAGCTAAGAATGATTTAGTAGGTAAAGGCTAAAAGACATTGCTTTGGCTGGGAGTGGAGAAGAAGGCTCCCAGGGAAGTGAGACCTGAGCTTGAGGGTATATAGGATTTGGGTAGGTGGAATGGAGAGAGAGAAGACCTTCCAGATTAGGAATGCTGATTGATTGCAGGAGAAATGCTGTTGATGGAGACTGGAACAGTCTGGATTCCAGAAGAGGCTGCTGGGTGTCTTATAGTTTCTTTAAGTTTGTTTGTTTGTTTATTGAGAGAGAGAGAGAGAGAGAGAGAGAGAGAGAGAGAGAATATGAGTGGGGGAGGGCAGCCAGAGAGGAAGAGAGAGAATCCCAAGCAGGCTCTGCACTTGAACCTGTGAACTGGAGAGATCATGACATGAGCAAAAATCAAGAGTTGGACACTTAAACGATTGAGCCACCCAGGTGCCCTTGAGCTAGTTTCTTAACCTCTGTAGGTCTGACTGCAAAGTGGAAGTAATAGTATCTGCTTCATGAGGCTCTTGAGGATTAAATGAGGGAATATGTGTGAAGAGCCTAGTACCATGCTGGGCATGAGGTATGTCCTCAATATACTGTAGGTATGATTACTGTTGTTGTTATGTTCTAGGTGCAGATCACCCCCGAAATTTGGCCAGTGACAAAATGCAAGTTTCCTGGGAGATTTGTTTCTTCTGAATTGCTGTTTGATGTACTGCAGTTTGGGGCACCATTGAACATTATATGTATGCAGAACATCAGATGGAGGTGGTCTTTGCCTTTGAAGAGCTTCCAGTTGAAATGACAGCAAGCACACGCTTTTGCTGATAGATGCTTGCACACACAACTAACACTTCCCGCAAGATGGGTCATTGAAGAGTAGATGCTAACAAGCCCACAGAAGTCTACATTTTGAGAAACTCATGTCTGAATGTGAGTATTCTTATTTGATGTAGAAACTGTGATGGAAAGCTAGAGTTCTCATTGATTAATTGACTCATACTGTGAGAAACTCTGGCCTTTCCTTCTTTCTATGGTGAGCTCATCTTTAATGATCACTCACATGCCAAAAAACATTTTCTTCTGATTGGTAGAGGCAGCAAGATACAGAGGAGAGATGCCCTAGAGAGTTGAAAGGATGTGAGCTTTGTTGAAAGAACTGGTGTGAGTGCCAGCTCCCTGCCCCTTCTTGGTTGAGTGACTACAGGCAATCCAATTAGTCTTGTTCCAAATGGACATCCATGTCTGTAAAATGGGGCTAATTCTGCCTCACAAGGTTGTTGTAAGGATTAAATATAATAACATCTCTGAGGATGTTTTGTGAAGGTTAAAACACTATGTGAATGTTCGTATTTGTTCCAAGTGGGTGGAAAGGGGCATTGTATTTCTCAGGAGAGTTTCTTTTAGTGCTGAGAAAATGACTCAAGGAGTATCTTAAACTTGAGGTGAACAGAACAGAATGATTAACATAGCCAGAAGCTCTGCAGAGAGTATGATAGTAACAGTGACTTACTTATTAAGCATCTATTATTCACTTTATATACATTCTCCCCCAATATTACCCGAGTCCTGCAATGTACTTATTTCCATTTTACAGAAGAGGAAACAAACTAAGAGAGGTCATCTGACTTTTCCAAGGGCACACATAGAAAGTAGTGAGCTAAGATTTGAATCCCGGTATACCTGACTTAAATGGACCACATTCTTTTAATTTAATATAAAGTTCAGTTTTGTAGTAAACATCAACTGGGCAATTCACATGAGAAATAAATCTACCAAGAATCCTGTATTTTTTCAATTAGTTGCCCTCAAGACATTTAGAAAATAATAATAACTATGCTCACAATATATTGAGGACATAATTTTTGCCCAGCATTATGTTGGGCTTATCACATACATTCCCTCATTTTGTCCTCAAGAGCTTCATGAAGAAGATATTATTACTGCCACTTTGCAGGTAAGGAAACAGACCCACAAAGGTTAGGAAACTTGCTCAAGGCCATTTAACTGCTAGGTGAGGTGGTGTCAGAAATTGAAGCCAGTTGTATCTTACTCTGGACATTGCTCTTTCTATTAGCTTACATTTCCCCCATTAAAGTCTCTATCCAGCTCTTTCATGCTTGGATGGGTGTATGACAGTTTGAGGTGGACTAACGTCCTATAGCCTCTCCCAGAATCCAGACTACCTCAGACTTCATCACCAGCATTTCACCACATCTTATCTGGAAGACCCTATCCTTCTCCATTCTTCCTGCTTCAGTCCTACAAACCTTCAAGACCCTGCTCAGGGTGTACCCTGAACTTCCTCTTCTGCCCCACACTAGGGGTGGTCCAACACCACTCCTCAACCATCTAATTCAAAGGTTTCTCTAAAATGTTTGCAGTGATAAAGATCTTTAAAAGGGTCTTTGTCATAAGATATAAACTGATGTATCTAGAAAACTATTCCAATTATGGCTGTTATTTATAGAAGTAAATACCATTGGTAAGTTTTAGCAAAGCACTTACAGTAGAGTGGTTTGGATCGAATCCAAGTTATTCACTTGTTAATATATTATTTATATTAACAAAATCAAATGTTATGCTGAGCACCAAGGTCCCCCCCTCCCAATACTAGGTGTTTACCAAGGCTATTTTCCTTCTTAATAATTATTTGTCAAACATAAATTTCATGAGATGCACCGTAATTTCTGACACCCTTGACAACAATTGGAAATGCAGATACAGAGGACCAGCTAATTTGAAGGACAACCCACTCAATCAATTTTGTATCATTAGCCATGAAGCTCTTGTCCACTGTTGTTTAGAAAGATTTAAGATGAAACAAGGCCATGGCTTACTGCCGTTTTATGTACTCCCCCACTCTGCACTCCGCTGGGTTGTTTGCCATGGATTACTCATTCTCTCCCAGGTGGCTCTCAGCAGTGGTCAAATATTTAAGAAGTATATATTTCATCAGGACTCTATTACACACTTCCCCTTCAGTGCCTTCCCTCCCTCCTAGTCTGAGTCATCACACTTGATAATCTATTAAAGCGTTAACCTGCCTCCATTTTATTTTCCCTTTTTTTGCAGAGCAAGAATTTACAATATGGCAAACTAGAACACATCTAACTATGACTCAGGTGGGCGAATTAGAGCAGGGGGGATGGGGGTGCCATCCAAGTATAGTGGAGTGGAAAACCTGTTTCTTTCCCCACACTGCTCCATCAGCTGCCCCTTGTGACTTCCAGATGGGTACGATGGGTAGAACCTGGCCCTACAGCAAGATTTCAATGCTGGCTCCAATATTCAGTAGCTCTGCTATTGGGCAAGTTGTCCTCTAAGTCTTAGTTTCCACATCTGAGCAAGAGGCTGATGATATATCTACCTCACAGGGTTGTGAAAATGATATGATACCACAGATGTGAAAGTACTTTATAAATTCTGTTTATAAGGCTGGTCATTTCATTACTGGTCCTGTAATTATTAAAGAGCTCATCATTAATTCAAAATCTGCCTTCCTCTAAATTATGTCCATTGCCAGGGGCCTGGGTAGCTTGGTTGTTAAGCTTCTGACTTCGGCTCAGGTCATGATCTCACGGTTTGTGAGTTTGAGTCCCACATCAGGTGAGTTTGTGCCCTGCTTGGGGTGAGCATGAGTCCCACTTCAGGTGAACTCGAGCCCCAATTCAGGTGAGCATGAGCCCTGCTTTGGGTGAGTCCTGCTTATCTCTCTCTCTCTCAAATAAATAAATAAATTATGGCAATTGCCTTTCATTCTAATAATAAACATTAGTTTACCAATAACAATTATGATGATACTAATGCCATTTGGCATTTATTGAGCTCTTACTATAAACTGTTTTACGTAAATAACATAGTTTTCATAGAGTGATTTTGAAATTGGCAGTGTGATGCAAACTGGTGCATTGAAAGAAGATTCAGTAAAAAAAAATGCTAGTGGGGGGCACCTGGGTGGCTCAGTTAGTTAAGCGTCTTTTTAAAATTCTATCTATCTATCTATCTATCTATCTATCTATCTATTTATTTTTATATTTACATCCAAGTTAGCATATAGTGCAACAATGATTTCAGGAGTAGATTCTTTAGTGCCCCTTGCCCATTTAGCCCATCCCCACTCCCACAACCCCTCCAGCAACGCTCTGTTTGTTCTCTATATTTAAGAGTCTCTTATGGTTTGTCCCCTTCCCTGTTTTTGTATTATTTTTGCTTCCTTTCCTTTATGTTCATCTGTTTTTTCTCTTAAAGTCCTCATATGAGTGAAGTCATATGATATTTGTCTTTCCCTGACTAATTTCACTTAGCATAATACCTTCTAGTTCCATCCATGTAGTTGCAAATGGCAAGATTTCATTCTTTTTGATTGCTGAGTGATACTCCATTGTGTGTGTGTATGTATGTGTGTGTGTGTGATTGTGCGTGTGTGTGTGTGTGTGTGTGTGTGTGTGTGTATTCCATTATATGTATATATATTTACCACATCTTCTTTATCCACTGTCAATGGACATTTGGCTTCTTTCTATACTTTGGTTATTGTTGATAGTGCTGCTATAAACATTGGGGTGCATGTGCCCCTTTGAAACAGCACACCTGTATCTCTTGGATAAATACCTAGTAGTGCAATTGCTGGGTTGTACAGTAGGTTTTTTTTTTTAACTTTTTGAAGAACCTCCACACTGTTTTCCAGAGTGGCTGCACCAGTTTGCATTTCCATCAGCAGTGCAAAAGAGATCCTAAGTGTCTGACTCTTGATTTTGGCTCAGGTCATGATCTCATGGTTTGTGAGATCAAGCCCCACATCAGGCTCTGTGCTGACAGTGCAGAGCCTGCTTGGGATTCTCTCTCTCCCTCTCTCTCTACCCCTTCCCTGCTTGTGCGCTCTCTCTCTCAAAATAAACAAACATTAAAAAAAAGTAATAAGGATCTGGTAGAAAGCATCATACTTATAAATCCATGGTTGTGGTTGCATTACTCAAGATCTCAGCAGGATTTGTCCCACTCTGGGGACAGTTTAATGATTGGGACTACTTAACAAAGGTGTGGGCAAGACATGGGGAATTGCCAAGAGATGGTGAGGTACCCAGGGACAGAACAGGAAGAGCTGTTAGTATCTTTAGGCCAGAAGGAATAAAAGGAGGGAGCTGCTATCAGACCTCCATGGGAGCTGTAGTTGTCAGGGAGAGGTTGCCTCCCAGGAACTGTGGCTAAAAGTAAAGGAACACAGCTACTGTCAAGCTGACACAGCAGGGAGGGATGGAGGGAGTAAGTACTCAGACTCCTCACATTTTGGATCTCCTGCCATCACCTCCCATTTGCTGAAACTCAGTCAGAAACCAGAGGGGCAGGAAGTCCATATAAAGCACAGGGGGCAGTTACCTGGAACACAGAGCGGTGTGGAAAGTGTATCTGATATGTCAGCCTGGGAACAACCAGTGCAGGATCATAAGAAATGCCAGCATAAATGATACATAAGTGTAGAAGAAAAAGTATAATGAATGATTATAATGAACGACTAGTTATGCATACTTTGCTTTAAGAATGGGCTATTTCTGGTGTGCCTGGGTGGTTCAGTTGGTTAAGCATCTGACTTTGGCTAAGGTCATGATCTCATAGTTTGTGAGTTCAAGCCCCGTGTCAGGCTCTGCGCTGGCAGCTCAGAGCCCACCTTGGATCTTCTGTCTCCCTCTCTCTGCCCCTCCCCCACATGTTCTCTCTCTCTCTCTCTCTCTCTCTCTCTCTCTCTCTCTCTGTCTCAAAAATAAATAAGTATAAAATTTTTTAAAAAAAGAATAAGCTATTTCCAAAGCTTTGTTTTTCAGTTGTTTGGTGGTAACTCAGAATGTAGTTTTCTTAGATTTACGTTAGATGCTGATTCTGGTCTCTATCCACTCCTCCAAAGCTCTGTGATTCACCTTAACTTGAAATCTTGTAGCAGTCGGACAAGGATGAATTCTAGGTATTAGGAGCAAAAAGTCATATGGTGAAAGAGAACATCTCCTCTCCCTTTTCAGGGAATGGGACTGGCCATAGTGAACTTTGAACTGGATAGTTTGTTTTGGTCCTACTCCTACTTTTGCTGGGTACCCCTCTCATTCTGCCCTAAATAGTTGCTGTGGCAATTGTTCTCCCCTATGAAATACTTCATGCTCCCAAATTACCCACTCATCCTTCTCCTTATTCAAAAGTGGTTTACAGCTTGGATTTTGGAGTTGACCTTCAGTTTCTCTAGGCTAGACTTTGCATATTCCTATATGTGATTAGTTAACCTCTCTAAGTCTATGCACTGTGAAATAGGGACACTACTTGTATTCCTGTGGGGGAAATGAGCTTGTGGGGATTCCTCCTAGCTGGGGGCAGAGAAATCAGATGAGCAAACCAGTGGGGGCTGACTTAGCTTTTCTTCCTGGGTTTGAGACTTCTTTTTTTTTAAATTTGTAACAGTTCTTTAATTGTTATCGAGCTAGTTTAATGAGTATTAATGAACTTCTCATTATTTCAGCAGGCAGGATTGGATGATATTTCAATAGTATACTCCCGATTTTAATAATGCATTGTAAATGTTGTGATACCAAGATATTAGCATTTAAAACCCAGGAACAAGGGAAAACTGTGGAATGTGCAATGGCTGATTTTTATTTTGAAAAATAGGGAGTAGAAAATGTTTTCCTTGCAATTTTAATTAATTTTTTCTTTTTTTTAATTTTAGACAGAGAGAGAGGCATGAGAAGGGAGAGGGGCAGAGGGAGAGAGAGAGAGAGAGAGAGAGAGAGAGAGAGAGAGAGAGAATCCTAAACAGGCTCCACATTCAGCATGGAGCACAATGCAGAGCCTGAGATAGAGCCCCATGTGTGGCTCGATCCCACAACCCTGGGATCATGACCTGAGCCAAAATCAAGAGTTGGAAGCTTAACAGACTGAGCCATCCAGGCACTGCTTCCCAGCAATTTTTAGAACTTAACTCTCTTACAGAGAGAATGTGGTCTTTAGGTTTATTCCAAGGATTAGGAAAGGCCGGTGAGTGGCCACCAATTCTCTTATTAGTAGGGAGATTTCCCGAGTTCCTTTGAAAGAGTGGACTATGGTGTGGCTCAAAGTTAACTCCTTGGATCTGACTTGCAAGGACATCATCAATCACTGTTGGGGATCCTTGCTGGGGCCTTGTGCAGCAACTCTGGGATGTGCAATCTGCCTCTGCTCTTTGGGACCAATCATTTCTGCTTAAACTCAGTATTCTTTCATAAACAGGTTGGAAACTCTAATTTAGTACATGTGCATGCTCTTCATTTGTATGTATGAGTGCGTGAGCCTGCGTATGTGTACTTGCATGTGACTTTTCTCTACAAATCTATACAGCCCAGTGTTTTTCAAACTTTAGCAAGTGTCAGAATCTCCTGGAGATTCTGTTACCACACAGACTGCTGGTTCATCCCCAAAGTTTCTGTTTCAGTAGGTCTGTGGCGGAGGCTGAGAACTTGAATTTGTCACAAATTCCCAGGGACTGCTGATGCTGCTGGTCCAGGGATCATATTTTGACAACCACTGCTTTGCCTCTCTGAAATGCTTTCCCAGGATTTCTGAGAGTGTTAAATGAGGCAATCCACACAGGGGTGTTGGCACAGGGTCTGGCACAGAGTTAACGCTTGCTACTGCTGCAGTACAGCCATCACGACAGCTGTTCCCTG
This sequence comes from Prionailurus bengalensis, assembly GCF_016509475.1. NCBI lineage: Eukaryota > Metazoa > Chordata > Mammalia > Carnivora > Felidae > Prionailurus > Prionailurus bengalensis. The sequence goes on from NC_057350.1 coordinate 107,686,954, forward strand.
TACTGTGGCTACTGGTCAGCTGCTATTACTGCCTGGTAATCCTTCATCCCGGATAATGTTAGTTAGGTATCAGGAGCAATGCAATCTGCCCTAATTAATTAAAGAATATAATTACCTCTCTGGGAGTCATTTGCATTTTAAAGAAGCTTGTTAATTCAAAGAGATTTGTAATTTGAAGAATATTAGACACTGTAATAAGGAGATAGAGAAAACTTCTGGCATGTATGGGGGTCATCTCTGTATGCCTGTTGTATAGCATTCCACATTCTTTCTAAAAGTTCTGAGCTTTTTCATAATGGCTTCCATATCAGGACAGCACATGGCCTGGGGGTGGGGTAGGGCAGCTGTGGCCATTTAGATCTGTGGATTTTTTGCAATCTGGTGTTTATAAACTGGATGATGCTTGCATTGTTTTTATTTATTCAGTGATGTAATAGAAGATGCACATAAGATTTATTTGAGAAGTATGCTTTTCAGTTTCATGCTGAGAATAATGCAGGAAGTTCAGTGTAATGCAATTATAGTAAAATAGTAGCAGAACAATATTTTGTTTTAAATTGCGGAATTAGCAAGTAGAAAGCTAGTTGGAAGCCAGCCTTCTGAAAGTCCTTTGAATGTAATTTTGATTTGGAGAACATGGCTTGATGGCTATATGGACTTAATCTTCTGACCCAACCCCAGAATATATATAAAGAACAAAAACAGTATAATGAACAACAGTTTCAAGCACGAGCTTACCAGTCATCTTGATAAAATGAGTATTGGCATGTATAGGAATGTCAACGTTGTGTTTTTCAATTCAGAAATATGTTATGCCATACAACTGCAGCAGTTAAAACAAAATTAGGATTAGTTAAAACTGTTGAAATCCTTAAATTTTTCCTGCTTAAAAAATCCGGAAAACATCAAACTTTTTCTAGAAGTTGAAGTAAAGAAATTAATGTCAGTGACAGAAATACAGCGAATCTAATTAGAAGTCCCTGGGCAGCAGCTCATTAGTGTGGTTAGTTAGTAAATGAAATTTCAGCTGAAATGAATTAGACTATGTGTCTTCGGTTATTTTTTCTAAAAAGAATTACAAAACGTCTACAACTGTTTTTTGTTAGGAGGGTATTTTTTTTTTTTTTTATCCTGCAAACAAAAAATATTTAGGATCTTTTGTCATGAGGAAAGAAATGGCCATTTGGGGACAGATTTCCTTAAATGTCTGTATGTTAAACGTGGGTGAGTGAAGCAAAAGCCATTTTCTCTGGCGAGGGGGAAGCTTTCATTTGTCTGGTAAGCTGCTCAGTTTCACGTGTTTCTTTTGTCAAATCTTTTAGTCCGTTCGTTTGTTTGTTCGTTTTGCCCATTTGTATGTCTTGATTGGGTTTCTCTAAAAAAAACAATCTCAGCTAGATTGAACAATACATTTCTAGTATCAGATATTTAGAGCAGATTGGAAAATTTGTTAATTACTACAATGTGACACTTGTTTCCCTTTTTATGTCACTACCAGGGATGTTTACATTTTTGCTGTTTGAGAGTTCATGGGTAATTTGGTGACCCAAGAGCCTAAATTCCAGTATTTTACAAGTGTTCATGAGTAAGGTATGATAACCAGCTAACTGCTGCAGGGCATGTTGCCCTGTCCTTCCCAAGGTGTTTAAATATTTGTAGATTATATTAGAAGTTTAGCTCTGGGTTCATACCTTTCTTTAGAGAGCCTGGAATGCACTGACTGGATCCTCCGATGCCCACAGGTTAGCCATGATTCCAGTGTTTTGGGGTCTGTAGGTTCAGACTGGGTATAGCCTCTAGTAATTTTTCAACTGGAGGTGACTTTGTCCAACAGAGAATAGTTGGCAATATGTGGAGACAATTTCAGTTGCCAAATTCACAGATGGGGATGTGGGGAGGGGGAGTGACTTCTGATATCTACTGGGTAGTGAGCAGGGATGCTGCTAAACATCAGACACGACAAAGAATAATCTGACCCAGGTGCCCTGGCTGGCTAAGTTGGTAGAGCATGTGACTCTTGATCTCAGGGTTGTGAGTTCCAGCCCCAGGTTGGGTGTGGAGATTACTTAAAAATAAAAGCTTAAAAAAAATCTGACCCAAAATGTCAGTGCTGAGGTTGAGAAACCCTGGCCTTTGTCATAGAGCACTTGCTGAGTGAGCAGACACACATGTAATGGATGGTACACTTTTCAGCTGCCTGAATTCCTGCAGAATGCAAGATGGGGTGTGCATTGGAATATAGCCAAACATTCCAAAGACCTCTTAGCTTTGTCGTTGAAAAGACTTTTGAGATAACTGTTTATTCCTCTATTATCCTTTAAAAAATTTACATTTCCAATTTATTTCTCTGTGGAAGTCCTTAGGTTAGAGGCACATAGAGCATAGTGTTACTCTGTCAGCAACTGACAAATAAATTTTCCAATATGACTGGTCCCAAATAACAGTTGCCAAAATATTCTTCAATTGAGCTTAGATATATATTTTTTAAGTGGAAAGAATCATATGAGGTCTTGAGTGAGAAATTTAAAACATCATATTTCCTTTGCTGTGCATCCCTTGATAATAAGAGTGAATGTGTATTACAAGAAATGTAAAGCATAGGACATAGGCTGGCTTGCCAGGCAGGGACATGGCAGGTGAGTTACAGTGGAGACCAAAGCACAGGAAGAGTAAAGCAATGGGGAGAAAGAGTTGGGTCTCCCTCTTTCCCCACCTTGTTTTGATGGGGTTGCTATTGTCCTTATTTTCATGAAGTCAAGGAGGAAAAGTTTTGTTTGTTAACATACAGTATCATTCTTTACTATTTACATTCTCTTCTCTGCTTTCTAAAAAATTTCCCACTGACAGCAGAAAGGAGAGGAGATATGGGCATCAGGAGAAATTGACATGCAAAGTGGCAAGAAAGGGAGATATTTTCATGTCATGAGAAATGGTACTCAGCAATGTCAAGAAACAGCAACTTGACTTCACAGGTACTGCAAGCTACAGAAAATGGTGTCAAACTCTGGTATAATTCACTTGGTGCAAAGGCAATATCATAAGTATGACTTAAACCTGGAAACCAAATGCTTGGGAAAATGCAACATACAAAGAATCAGCGACACGTATATATGTGATGTTCTACTTCACTTATTTTCCTTCACTGTTAGAGAATTTGAAATTTTGTTGTTTATACCAAATATTTCTAAAATTCTGTAATGTCTTGGGTGTACAATTTGAGTCAAAAATATAAGCACAAAGAATAAAACACAGAAAGCAAGGAAGCACTGTGTCTGGTTTCACAGTCCATGGTGGTATGGCTTCCTATATTTGTGTATGTCTTTCTTTTCTTCTATTCCATAAATGTTCCTACCCCCTCCATACTTCTTATTCTTCACTTCTCCTACCTTTCTCTCTCTCGCTCTCTCCCATATATATATATATATATGTATGTATATATATATATATATACATACATATATATATAATCTTTCAATAGCTTTATTGAGGTATAATTTGATACTATATAATTCACCTATTGTAAATGTATAATTCAGTGACTTTTAGTAAGTTTATGTAATTGTGTGACCATCATCAACACTCAAGTTTAAAATACTTCTATCATTCAAAAAGTACCTTTGTGTTCATTTGTAGTCAATTTCTGCTCGTACTCCTAGCCTTGAGCAACTACTGATCTGCTTTCGGTCTCTATAGTTTTGCCTTTTCTAGAAATTTCTTGTGAATGGAATGAAACACTATGTAGTCTTCTGTGCATGGCCTTTTTCACTTGACATAATGCTTCTGAGATTCATTTATGCATGTGTTTCAATTGTCCATTCCTTTATATTGCTTAGTAGTATTCCATTATATGGATGTAGCACATTGTCATAGTCTGTCAGGGTTGCTGTACCAAAATACCACAGATGACGTGGATTATAAACAGAAATTTATTTCTCAGAGTTCTGGAGGCTGGGAAGTCTAAGATTAAGATGTTGACAGATTCAGTGTCTGGTGAGAGCCTGCTTCCTGGTTCTTAGATGGCTGATTTTTTTGTTTTTGTTTTTTGTTTTGTTTTGTTTTGTTTTGGTGTGTCTTAACATGTCGGAGGGGGTGAGGGATCTCTGTGGGGTCTCTTTTATAAAGGCACTAATACTATTCATGAGGGCTCCACCCTCATGACCTGATCACTTCCCAAAGGCCCCACCTCCAAACACCATCACATTGGGGACTAGGTTTCAACACAGGAATTTGGGGGACTGCAAACATTAAGTCCATAGTATACATTTGTTTAGCATTTACCATGTGCTAGGCATTTGAATTGCTTCCATTTTTTGGCTCTTATGAATAGTTCTGCTATGAATATTTGCTTTTAAGGCTTTTTGCTGATATGTTTTCATTTCTTTTGTATATATACCTAGGAATTACAGGGTCATACTGTAAGTGCATGTTTAACTTGTTAAGAAACTGTCAAACTGTTTTTTAAAGTGGCTGTGTACCATTTTACATTCCCACAAGCAATTTATGAGGGCTTCAATTTCCCTGCATCCTCACCATTTGGTAAGTCCACCTGTTTGGTTATAGCCATACTAATGAGTGTAAAGTACTCTTCCTCCATTTTCAATGCCCACTTCCTTTTACTCTCTCATTCTTTTCTTCCCAACTTGTGCCTCTAGTTGCTTGAGTTAGTAATGCAGATATACAGATCTTTCATGACTGACTATGGGGTTCCATCCCAATAATATTATAATATTAGGAAAATATCATAACTCAAAACTGCATTAAATATGTCTAGCCTACCAAACAGCTTAGCTTAGCCTGGCCTACCTTAAACATGCTCAGAACATTATCATTAGCCTATAGTTGGACAAAATCGTCTAACACAGAGCCCATTTTATAATAAAGTGTTGAATATCTAATGTATTGAATACTGTACTGACAATGAAATAAAGAATGACCATAGGGGCACAGAATGGTTGTCAGGGTATCAGTTGTTTGACCCCATGATCACATGGTGGAGTAGGAGCTGTGAGTTTCCCTCATCATCCCTCATCAGGAGAGTAGTATCATGCCGCGAATTTACTGCATATCGCTAGCATGGAAAAAAGATCAAAATTCAGTATTCCAAGTACAGTTTCTACTGACTGTTTATGACTTTTGCACCTTTGTAAAGTTGAAAAATCTTAAGTTGAACCATCGTAAGTTGGGACCATGTGTATCCATTTATATCAAATCTCATCGCTGACCAATTCTTAGTAGACAAATAGTCAGGAAATGATGCTGGTGTGGATTCAAAGACTAATTCCCTTTGGCAATCCATTCTGTTCTTTTTATAGATGTTCATGTTTTTTCCCAAATGCTCTAGTTTCACATGTAGGAGAGTAGAACAAGCAGCTTTGAGGGCCATGAAGTATATCTGTTTGGAATTAATTTAACAATGAGGGTTCAATGACATTATGGTCACACCTGTAAGCATTTCCCCCCTAGCACATAGGAATGCTGCATCTCGCACACATCCTCTGTATATGGCGGAATTGGAAGATTTCTGTTATTCCCTCAGTTGAGAGGGCAGATTTATGCTAGTGTTCTGTTCTTTTGTTTTTCTACCCTGAGTATTTTGCCCTCTTGGCCTGAGGGGCAAGCCTGTGAAGCTGAGTTTCTCTATGTTCTGTGTAGTGACTGAGCCTAAGTTGATTTAGCTTGGCAGTTTATATATCAGCAAGCCACTAGGAGCCAGGCTTCACCCTGGATGCTCATTAGAATTGCTTACTGAGCTTCAAACACTACCCTTGTCCCAGTCTTGCCCTAAACCATTTAAACCAGAACCTCAAATGATTTTGGAAATACAAAATGGCCGAGGCCCTTCCTTCCTGTCCCCCAAAATAGGTATTTCAAAATTTTAAAGACATGTGAAGAAACAGGCGAAATAATCATAATAAGGAGTAAAAAAAAAGCATCCCCTGAAAGCTATGTTTTAAAGGTAGCTGGACAGTTGTGGAATTGGATGTGGATTTGGACTCAGAAGAGCAAGGTGATAATTCAGGCCCTGACCATGATGAATATTCATAGGTTAGTCTGCTCTTAGTTGGGCCCTTCCTGGCTATAACATGGGACTCACATTTGTCTTGTAGTTGTGTTAGAAACAAAGGGATGATCTACCTCTAAGTGCTTTAAAATGATATATTTTTAGAGCACTCCACATCTGCTAATTATTTCAACAATATTTTATTAAATTTGTCTGGTCTCACTTTACCACACATTATTTGAGTTTGTTTTTTTGTTGCTTTCCTCTTTTGATTGGGCCAAGAGCATGGGTTCTAGAACCAGACCGCCCAGGGCCAAATCCCAACCCAGTCACTGATTTGATGTGGGACCTTCCATTGTTAACCTCCTTCAACCTCAGCTTTCTCCTCTGTAAAATGAACATAAAAGTACCTACCCCATGGTTTCATGAGAATCAAAAGAGACAATGATTGCAAAGCATTTAGCACATCCCTTTCTGGGGACAAAGGAAATATTAGTTTACCTTATCATTATTAATAGAGTGAGTTCTTAAAAAAAATCCTGTGATATTAGACATTTTGTGGTAATGGCTGGAAGGACAATTTCACCCCAAGTGGGTCCCCACTTTTTTAAAGTAGGCTTCATGCCCAGTGTAAAGCCCAGTGTGGGGCTCAATCTCATGACCCTGAGAGCAAGACCCGAGCTGAGATCAAAAGTTGGATTCTCGACCAACTGAGACACCCAGATGCCCCCTAAGTGGCCCATTTCTTTTCAAGTTTACTTATTTATTTTGAAAGAGATGGAGAGAGACAGAGGCAGAGGGAGAATCCCAAGCAGGCTCCCCACTGTCAGTGCAGACCCCAGGGCAGGGCTTGGTCTCGTGAATCACAAGATCATGACCCACGCCAAAATCAAGAGTCAGATGCTCAACTGACTGAGTCACCCAGGTGTACCCTAAGTGGCCTATTTTAAGAGATTTTCATGTCTTGAGTGGTAATGCAATCAGTCTGAGGGTACTTTTTTCAGACTAATTTTTCAAATTAATGTCAAGGTTTGTAAAAAATCTTTATTTGGAATTTCTTTGTCATTATTGCACGATTGATTTTTTCCTTCCATTCAGAACATGTGAAAGGAAGCATTTCATGCAAGTTTCATTTTCTTTACATTTTTTAAAACATTTATTTATGTTTGAAAGAGAGAGAGACAGAGAGGGAATGGGGGAGGGGGAAAGGTGGGGAGGGAAACACAGAATCTAAAGCAGGCTCTAGGCTCCGAGCCATCAGCACAGAGCCCGATGTTGGGCTTGAACCCATGAACTGTTTGATCATGACCTGAGCTGAAGTTAGATGCTCAACCAACTGAGCCACCCAGGTGCCCCGCAAGTTTCATTTTCTAAAATAAAGTGTAAGAAATTGTGATTCCTTCTGTAAACTTCAGCTTTCTCCTCTTGGAGAAAATCTCCTCTTCAGATTCCAATCTGTAAACTACAGATTGCAGAAAACCTGTTTCCCTAGAACTACATATTTGAAATTACCCAAATGATACAGTTTAAAAAACCTTTTTGTCATGGATATTGCCAAATAATCCACAACCCATAAAGTCAGAACAGTTAAACGAATCCCATGTACCCATCACACACCTTCAACAATTAACAATGCTTAGGTATGACCAACACTTGAAAGTGTCACATAACAGAGAGGTAAAGGAATTCCAATCAAAATGAGTTGATACATTTTTATTGCCAAAAAACATCTGAATAATACAAAAGTGTGTGAAGTACAAACAGAATACCTATATTTCCAATCATTTGTTAATAAACCCTTTAATCAGGATGCTGTATCAGTCAGGGCTTATAAAGTCACACAGTGTCATAATTTAATGAGTGATGGATAAAAATTCTGGTCATATCCTCACTGGGGATGGTTCTGACATATCAGTTACTTAGAAAATCTGATCTTTTCAGACTAAAGCCCTTTGGCTGCCACTCTGTTTTAGATCATCATAATTTACTTGTTTCTTCATAGATATGGATTACAAAATTTACAAGTTTCTGTAATTGTTTTCACGGCCACAGAGGGAAATGAAAACATGCATAAATAGCAAAATAAATGACTACAACTGTATTATGGGATGGTTGTATTCTAATGAAGCTTTGGGTGAGGGATTACAAATGTGAGGAAAAGAAAGCTCATTATCTCCTGGTTAGGTTCAAGGACACCATCTTTCTGGATGAAAGGTGATTCTGGTATTCACATTTAGTGCAGATTCTGAGCTGTGCATTGAAGGTTATAGTTTGAATTTTTCCCAAATTAGTTATATAGCCATTTCTGTCTGTGAGAGAAAATGGAAATTCAGGTCACATTTCAACGTGAGTTCAGTTTTTAAATTGCACCTTCAGAAGCAGTGTCTACACAACCAACTGCAGAGTTAGCCTTCCAGAAAGCCCTTTCCTGTTGTCTCACTTTCCAGTGAAGATCACATTTGTTTACCTTAGGCCTGGGTATACCATTTCATTTTATTTTAGATTTTGCAGAAGTCTTGAGACCTCTCATACTTTTTTTTTTTAAAGAAGTGGTTATTTCATGGTTCTTAATCTGATTCCACTAATTAATTTTAATGCTTTCTATTAGACTCCGTTTGCAATTTTCCAGAAATATATGATGAAACATCTTTTGCACCATCCACATTTTTAGTGAGTTTTAAAGTATCCTAAAGAAGTATTATTAAAAAATATTCTACAAATTAAATTTAGTCCTATATATATACAGTATGTTCTAAAATATTACTGACTAGATTAGTTCAACAATTGGGCCACACAGGATGTTTCATAAAGTTTAGACACTAGAATAACATCTTAAGGCAACAGTAATTTGATTTTTTTCCTAAATGTGTTGCCATAGATTTTCCTAAATGTTTCACAAACAGTTATTAAAAGCACATTGGGAATCTGAATTCCCTTTGGGCAAAATGTTTTAGTACTTAACTTTCATTTAATTCAAAATTACATATGGTTAGAGTTGCAGAAAAACATCAGAAAATCATAACCAGCTATCACAACACCACATATTTAAATCAACGCAATGCAGCCTCATCAGAGGCACCTCAAGGTGCCTAATAATAAAAATAAATAAAAGCAATCAGTGTTACTCTTCCTTACACTAGAAAAAAAAGGGGGTATTTTAATTTTAAGTTTATTCCTAACAATTCAAAAGCTTTTCTGAGATGGTATAGAGAGATTTCCAGTTATTGGTGAATTTTTGAGATGGGCTCACTGCCAGAGAGAGAACAGGAGGGTTCCATGAAGGAATTCTTACGGGTTGGGGAATGTGAATATCTATCTGGAGAAAACTCTGATTAAGAATTTGATCCAAAGTTCCAGCTCACAGTCACATACACACACACACACACACACACACACACACACACACATGCACACATGCACACAAAGCTTTATTTATAAAATGAAAACATTTAGGATTACCTGAATTGAAACTTGGACAATTAAATTTTATAATATGTAGGATGTGCACATAGGTAATGGACTAACTACTAATGTATTTGGAACTCACTGAAGAGGGAGTCTATGAAATGAGCCAGCTGGTGGATGAAAAGAGCCAGAGAATTATGTTTTATTTCTATTTAATGTTTCCATTTTAATTGTGCCTCTAGGTAACAGGCTTATAAATGGAAAGCCTGTCTTTTGTATGGAAGGGAGAATTACTCATCTAAAAAAGTTTTAAATTGTAAGAGTTGAAAAATACCTTCAAGAGAATAATTTATCAAAGAAGAATACAGAGAAAATTTGCCGATGCAAAATTATGCTGTTTCTGTACCCAATACTATTTGTATAAAAATGCAAATTAAAGCTAGCATGTGTTTTAGTTGGCTTAAAGCAAAGGCAAGCTTTAAATTTTTCTTTTAGGCCCTATTTCAATAGAATAATCTCTGATCTGGATTACAATTAGACATCTCTCTCTCTAAATCTATGTATCTTCCTTGCAATCAGCACTTTTCCAGGGAATTAGAAAAAATTTTGATGGGTGCTAGTTGAATTGGTACAACGCTTTGGGCTTGGGTTTTTAAATCTAACTCATACTCTGCCATGATTCTAGGCTTCTTCATGAACACTTTAGCCCCAAGATTTGTACCTTGTTTCTACTCTCTGGGGTTTAGACTTAATGTGCCACTTGATTTACTTGGTGCCTGTGGTTTACCATCACTTCTGAATAAAAATATTTAAATTATACTAAAAAAAGTTCTCCCTTTTAGGGAAATCAAAGAAACAGAAATTCTGGGATTCAATAGTTTTGATTTCTTTACACAAAAGAGTGTTACGAAAGGGTACAAATGGCAAGTAACTACCTCCTAACTGTGTTATTAAAATTTTAAAGTCATTGCACTGGAGTAAAGCAAATTTTCTCAAGTATTTCACGGATTTAAGACAATACGTTATAAGAGCTTTATAAATTTGTAAGATTTGCCAATCTGTTCATGTGGGTTGGTGTAAACAGAAGCTCAATCATGCTGATGGATGAGGACAAAGAATAATGTGTATTTTTCAAAGCCATGACAAGATGGCCATCTTTAGACAACAGAAACATTTCAGTGGGGACCAACCTCTTAGCAGTCTCCTGTAATTGGAGGACAACTGCAGGTAAAAGAATTCCAATCCAACCAGTTGATTTGTAGAATGTGGAAATACTGACAACAACAACAAAAATCCTGTGTTCCTTGTTAGCACAGATAATAAATGAATAGGTAAGTATGTCCATCTGGGTTTTGGTAAGTATAGGTACTGAATCCTGACAGCATGAAACCAGGAAAGAATTTAAGAAATTATCTCTTGTGAAGTAGAGAAAGTCTGAGACTCACTTCCCCCTCCTGAATTTCTTCTCCAAAAGGTTGCCGGGTCCAGGTGATCTTAACCAACACTCTGACATGGTGGCTCCACTTTGTAATCTTATTATGGGTCCTCTTTGGAATCCCCACATTTACTCCATCACCAACCAGATGCTGCCCTTTTACATGCCAAGTCTTTTACCATTCTTGCTCTCTTCCCTCTGCAATTGGTTCTGTCTTGGTTCTGGCCTTTGTCTTCTCTTTTGCAGATTATCACCACCACTCCCTTGACTTTGTGTCTTTAATCTCACCTACTTGCAATTCACCCTCCATTCAGCTCTCAGAATGATAGTTCCATCACAAAGATCTCCTTGGATCATTTTCAAGCTCAACATTCTACAGTGGTTCCTATCTCCTGCCTGAGAAAATGGAAACTTCCTACATGGCCTATCAAACACTTTCTGACCAGACCCATGCCCACATGCCCAGCAGCATCACTACCATTATGTTCAAGCAAGGCGGACCTACATAGAGCCCCTGCCGTTGAATCTTTGTGCCTGTTCTCTCTTCTCTTCTCTTCTCTTCTCTTCTCTTCTCTTCTCTTCTCTTCTCTTCTCTTCTTCTCTTCCTACCCTTCTCATGCCCAGCATCTGTTGGTCCTCCAAGCATCATTCTTTCACTTGAAATGCTGAATTGACCCCTTTCGTCACTCCACTATTGCCTCCCCTAATAGAGCATACTCAGGCCTTTGTTTCTGCTCCCATGGTACCTGGTTCCCCCTCTGCAGTCATGCAGGATGTTATGTTATAATTGTTTGCTTATCTATTTCTACTATAAGTATAAGCTGATTAAGGTCAGGGAGGGTGTCATTCCCTTGAGTATCTACAATGCATAGCACAATAATTCCTGAATATTGTTGCTCAATAAATCTTTGTTGAATGGATGAATGTGTGAATAAGTTGCATGAATGAAACCAGGTGCAATAGAGAGACTAAAATGCCACATATCATTGAGAATGCACCGACCTGGTGATTTTCTGTATTTAGAATTCAGGTTTTGACCTTAGCTCTCACTAAAGAAAATCCAGCAGATATTAAGATCAGTTGTTTTCCAAAGGAGGTTTACTGGCTTAGATTTTGGAGAATCATGAAGGGATAAAACCATGAATGCTATTTGCTACCATAGAAAAGCCTTCAAATCAAAAACACCAACAACATTCACTGTGCTTACCCTTTCCTGTAGACAAAATAAAATGATGATGGAAAAACTCAGCATGCTGTTTACAGATGTCTAAAAGATTTAGGGCTGCATGTCAAGGCTGATACTGGAACCATCTTGGATTGGCACATCAGGTGACTTCAGAAGGAGGCCCACCCGGGAGACCCCAGAATCTGGAGAGGACTGGAGGCTAGAAATGGAGCAATGCTGGGTCTGGGAAAGATGGGACAGATACCAGTCCAAAGTGGAATCATATGGCAGCAAAGGCATAACATGTCTGCAGGAGAATCCAAACAATACTTTGGAGTTGTAAAGTTCTTTTCATCCTAAGAGCTCAAAGCACTTTGCTCTAGCTTTCTGTGAGCAAGAAACCTTGGGTCTAAGGCAAGGAGACTAATCTGTAAGCAGAAAGTTTCAAAAGTTATGAGTAACGTTTTATGATCTGGCACTTCTCCTGATTGTGAGTCCCAAGAAATCACTAAAATGTCTTAAAATTTTTTTTAATGTTTATGTATTTTTGAGAGATAGAGCATGAGTGGGGGAGGGGCAGAGAGAGAGGGAGACACAGAATCCAATCCAGGCTCCAGGCTCTGAGCTGTCAGCACAGAGCCTGATGTGGGACTCGAACTCATAGACCATGAGATCATGACCTGATCCAAAGTCCGATGCTTAACTGACTGAGCCATCCAGGCGCCCCTAAAATGTCTTTTATAAACTCATGTGACATTAACTGTCACTTTATAAGTCTTCACATTTAGAAAAAAATGTGTACCCTATTTCCTAGGCTTTGTTTATCTGTGTCAATTTAGAGTAAGATATAGATGAATGTTAGAACCAGATTTTTACTTTTCAACATGGAATAAATGTTTCTCACCTGTTTAATGAAGAATGACTGAGAAATAGCACCTCATATGGAGGAGGTGGTGGCAAACTTATACCAAACATATACTTAAAATTGGATATCAAGTTCCGTACTCTAGCACTTTCTAGAATACTGGTTAAAACAGAGAACCACATCTATTAAATATATGTCAGATACTGGGCTAGACCAGATACTATATTTCCAAGTCAAGTGAAATAATTCCTGCCTTCAAAGAGCTTATAATTAAATGAAAGAGAAGAAGAATAGGTCAACACTGTGGGACACTGTGGTAGGTACACTGAACAAGCATACAGGGAAGTATTGTGGGAACTCACTAAGAAGAGGGACCCAAACCAGATGTGTGTGTGTCTGTGTGTATGTGTATGTGCGTGTGACAGTTTCTTGGAATTGAGTTTCAAGGTTTTATTTATTTATTTATTTATTTATTTATTTATTTATTTATTTATTTTTTGGGGGAGAGATAGAACATACAAGCATGACCAGGGCATGGGCAGAGGGAGAGAAAGACTCTTAAGCAGGCCTCATGCCCAGCACAGAGCCTGCCACAGGGCTCAATCCCACGATCATGAGATCAGGACCTGAGTAGAAATCAAGAGTCAGATGTGTAACCGACTGAGCCACCCAGGCGTCCCAAGGAATTGAGTTTCAAAAACAAGCAGGAATTAATATTCTTTGTAGAGGGCAGCATGTGTGGGGGATGGAGGCTTAAGAACACAGTGCTGCTTTCTGCAGTTCATGTGACAAAAGGGAAGAGAGCACGGGGTGGGGGTGGGTGGAGGGAGATGAGTGATGAACAGCAGGTGGTGTCACACAGGGCTTTGGTGTTAGGGTGAAGAATTTTAACTTTCTCTGAAAGCTTTAGACCCACTTAGGGTTTGAAGGAGAGGAAGGACAGGATCATATTTACATTTGATTAAGATTCCAGTGGAAGCAGTAGGGAGGCTGGCTTCTCATGGAGTGGAACCAGAGGTAGAGAGATGGGGAATATGCTTGTACAGCCATCCTGCGGAGACAGTGGTGGGGTCCAGTCCTGAGGCAGGACATGTGAAATGGTTATGAGAGAGGACTTGGTGACAGGTATGTGTGTGTGTGCTCCCACGACAGGGGAGATGTCGATTTGGTTTAATACATCGCCAGATTCTGAAATTTTTTCTTACAAGAAGTACCTTTACACATGTTTCTTCAAAATCTACTTTTGGTTGTAGTCTTCAATAATAAAATTAACCTGTCTCATTGCATATTTAAGGTTCCTCATGGATACCTCAATTCACTCAGAGGAGGCCAAATCCTGCTTTACAGACAGAACCTGTGAGCAGCTGACAGGCAGTGATATACCAATCATAAGTGGGAGAGCCAGGATATCATTTCTTGATTCTGAGCCTAGAGTGTGGTTTACCAAGTATGCTTTCTCTAGGGGAAGGATGGCATGTCGGCCCTTTCCTGGGATGTGAGGGCTGGGTTTGGCTATCTTATCCCTTTGATGTAGATTTTACAGCCTGTATTCTTAGAGAGAAAGAATTCCTTAGTGGTCCAAAGAAATTACTCTCTGGTTGGGGCTGCGGCTGCTTGCTTTGGCCTGGGAAACTCTTGCTGAGCCTGACCCACAGCTACTAAGAGAAAGGAGGGGTTTGCCAGTAAGTTCTATGACTCAGACGGATGGTGTAAATTTAATTCCTGGGGTCCTTATCCATACCCTGGGCTCCTGCCTGCTTATAAAGTTATGCCTTATTGCTAGGAGAGTTTATGACTTGGATGTAATGGTTTCAGAATTTCCTCCAGGCCCTGTTGTCCCAATTTCTCTCACTGTCTTTCCTGCCGTCATCTTCACCAGCAGCTATTTCCTATGGAATGTTTTTATTAGAAGACTGGAACCATAACGTCAAGGTTGGCCAAACCTGTCTTTTCACAGGCCAGGGTGTCTGCAGGCTGCTGTGTGAGGTTCTGCCACTGACTCCAGCCCTTTAAGCCATGGCGCTCTCTGCATGCGAAGTCAACCAGGCAACAGTTAGGCTGGTTTTGCAGTGTGTTGGGTATTGTGTTTTTTCCATCTCAGCCAGGCAGAGCCTAGAAAATGTTACTTGAAAAGAAAGGAAAAAACTGACTGTGGTTATAAATATGGTCTTGAGATTAGAGAGTTCTGGAATGGAAATGTGAAGACTGAACTCAGAATATAAGCCTTCAGCAGTGATATAAGTGGGATGATATTTGTAGTTGGGGAAACAGTTTGAAAATTTTTTTTATAAGTTATGTATTTATTTTAAATAAGAAACAGCTGTTACACCTGTGATTTTACAGATATTAAGGCTTAGAATGGAATAATGATTGTTTTAAAGAGAGGTTATTTTATTTATTTATTATTTATTATTTTTTTTTTAGAGAGAGAGAGAGAGAGAGAGAGAGAGAGAGAGAGAGAGAGAGAATCTTAAGCAGGCTCCACACTCAGCACAGAGCCCGATGCAGGGCTCAATCCCACAACCCTGGGATCATGATCTCAACTGAAATTAAGAGTCAGATGCTTAACTGGCTAAGCCACTCAGGTACCCCAAAGAGGGATTATTTTATTTTATTCTATTTTACTTTATTTTATTATTTTATTTATTATTTATTTATATTTTTAAAAACTTATTTATTTTTTAATTTACATCCAAGTTAGTTAGCATATAGTGCAATAATGATTTCAGGAGTAGATTCCAGTGGTTCATCCCCTATGTATAACACCCAGTGCTCATCCCAACAAGTGTCCTCCTTAATGCCCCTTGCCCATTTATCCCATCCCCCTCACCCACACCCCCTCCAGCAACCCTCTGTTCTCCATATTTAAGAGTCTCTCATGTTTTGTCCCCCTCCCTGTTTTTATATTATTTTTGCTTCCCTTCCCTTATGTTCATCTGTTTTGTATCTTAAGTATATGTGTGTGTGTATATATATATATATATATATATATATATGTATATTTACCATATCTTCTTTATCCATTCTCTGTCAATGGACATTCAGGCTCTTTCCATACCTTGGCTATTGTTGATAGTGCTGCTATAAACATTGGGGTGCATGTGCCCCAAAGGGGTTCTTTTAAAGAAAAACATTCATTCAGTGATATTAGAAGTGGTGTCCAACTGTAGAGGACTTTGTGATGCATCCCCAGTACTCTTCTTCCTCTCCCATCCTAGATAGCCAGGCTGAATGGGTGGACTAGGAAAAGACTCTGAATGGACTAAGCTCATTAGTGGAGTCTCAAACTCTTACCACAGTGATTGGTTCAGGTATAGGCGCATGACCTAAGATGATCCAATTAGAGTGAAATTCAGGATTTTCCCTCAATGGTTGAAGGAAACAACCTCATTCCTTCTGGATAGTCTTGTGTGGATGAGAGGCCTTGGGAAGGAGGCAGGCATTCATTTCTTTCCCCCTACACAGGAAAGCCGTCAGAAGATAAAATCGATAAATCAAGGAGGGCAGAATTTGGAGAACTGCAGAGAAAGGGAGTCAGAGCCCTGCTCAAACTTCCATTTTGGAATTTTCAGATACTTGAGCCAATATACTCTTTATTGTCTTGTTTTCTGCTACTTGCAGCTGAAAGCATCCTAGTAGGCCAGATTTGGCAATGTGAGGAATGACACAAGTGTGTGAAGTTTAGGAAACACAGGTTTAGAGGACAAAGTTCAGACTCCTTCCCTTGCAATCAGATCTGTAATAACAAAAATGATAAAAATAGTAATAATAGCTAACTTTCCTTGAGGGCTTACTATGTGCCAGGCACTGTTCTTAACATTTTACACAGTTTACCTCATTGAAGCCTCACAAAACCTTTTGACAAAGGGAGCCAAAAAATCTGGATTCTTCTCTTGCCTCTGCCTTTTACCAGCTGGTGAACTCACACACGGCAACTAATCCCTGTGTCACTTGTCTGCCTCGCAGGGTTGTGAGTATTGAATGGGATAATATGATCCAAACACCTTAGGGTGTTGCTTTTAAAAAATTACATCTCAGAGGCACCTGGATGGCTCAGTCAGTTGAGGGTCCAACTCTTGATTTCAACTCAGGTCACAATCTCACAGTTCATGAGATTTAGCCCTGCATCAGGCTCTGAGCTGACAGTGCAGAGCCTGCTTGGGATTCTTTCTTTCTCCCTCTCTCTTTCTGTCTCTCCAGCTTGTGCTCTCTCTGTCTCTCTCAAGATAAATAAATAAACTTAAAAAATTGCATCTCATATCCTATAACTTGCCTCTGAAAATTCTCTGTGCTAGGGCAAATAACCTCACAGTTACGCAAATATAAACACATGTAATTCTACTTCTTCTGTGAGAAGCCCTCGTTTCTCCTCTCTTCTTGCCTACATCCTGTCCTTGTTGCAAAGTCTGGTTGAAGACACACCCTTCCTCTTAGTTCTCCTAGCACCTGCTAGCTAATGTTGCTATCCTTCCACGGATTACCTGTGCCTTTTACTGTCTGTCCCACACATTGGCTCTCCTCACATGCCAACCCAGTTCTATTGAATCCTTGAGGTCCTGTTTTCCCACAAGAATGTAAATTACTAAAGGACAGGGGCTCTGTACTCTAGCTCATAACTTATCACTCACCCGGGACCATGATAACTAACACAGTGACTTTGAGATAATCCTTTTTTTTTTTTTGCCTTAATTTACGCAACTGCACACTTGCTTGGAAGAGATGTGGAAAGGAAAAGTCATTTTTGGTCAAAGGCATCAAAACTAGTTGTTTTTCATTTTTGTTGAATTTAGCTACCTGTATACTTGGCTCTTACCAATTTAAATGCTGGCATCCATTCCCCCTTCTTCATCCTCCAAATAATACAAATAAACAAAAAGCAAACAGTAATAACCACCAGGAAAAAAAACCCACACAAACTAGAAGCAGCTAGTGATTCATGATGACGAGCAGGATGCTTGTGAGTGGGTACAGAGAAACCTGCTGGAGCTGACTTTCCTCCAGGTATCAAGGATTGTTGCAGACGGTCTTAAGGAAGAGGCAGGTATCCTGTGGGAAGAAAAGAGAGGAATTCTTTGGAGTGTGAGTGGACATAACCACTTTCAAATAAAGAAAGTGTGATATATGTACACAATAGAATATTATTCAGCCACGAAAAAGAAGGAAATCCTATCATTTGCAACATCATGGTTGAATCTTGGGGGCATTATGCTAAGTGAAATAAGTCAGAGAAAGATAAATACTGTATGATCTCACTTATATGTAGACTCTAAAAAAATGGAACTCACAGAAACAGAGAGGAGATTGGTGGTTACCAGGGGCTCTGTGGCTGAGGGAAATGGGGGAATGTGGTCAAAGGGTACAACTTCCAGTTGTAAGATGAATAAGTTCTAGGGATCTGCTGTACAGTATGGTGACTATAGCTAATAATACTGTATTGTATGCTTGAATGTTAAAAAGTGAGTAGATCTTAAAAGTCCTCACCACACACATATACACAAAGATAACACGTGAGATGATGGATGAGTTAGCTAATTTTATTGTGGTAATCATTTCACAACAAATGCATATATCACCTTTTATGTTCACCTTACACAATGTTATACGTCAGTTCTATCTCTATCATGTTAAGTATGTACTGTGTGTGTCAGCTATGAGCTAGTTACTATCTTTGGTCCCCTTTTACAGATGGTGACACTGAGGGTTAGAGAGATGAAGTAATTTACCCAAGGCTACCTAGGTAGTAATTAATGGGATTGGGATTTAAATCTATGCTTCTTGGCTTTAATAAAGCTCAATATGTTTAACCATTGTGCCATATGTGCACAAATGCTGATTGCAAAGCTGGTGGAGGGGAAATCTGGATTGGCTTCCATAGATACCTGTCAGAACCAGCATTAGGATCAAGCCCTGTGGTTCAGTGACCACACTTGAAAGGTGTCTTAATTATGTACTTAATAAATTTGGATGACAGGTATTAAATACAACTATTAGTAGGTAATCATTCAATGCACTCAGGTGCACTGGAGACCATCTATGCATCCTCTGAAAAGCATGAGTGTTCTCAGGCATTGAAGTTATCCATAGCTCTTTCTTTTTATCGCAAGGCTTGGTTCATGAGTTCATTGCTTATATTGGGAGGGACTTCCCAATAAGGCATAATTATTAGGAAGTTACTTCTCTTTCCATTTAGAGTTTATTGAAGTAGCAAAAATAAATTTCATTTTAAAAGATCAATGCAAACTAAGTTAATCATTTAAAAATGCTGTAGAACATTTCCTGAGTATTATCTTACAGCACCACAGGGACCACTCTGCGGGCTTGTTTCAAAAACAAAGCAAGAGCAAAACAAAACAAAACTGAACTCCAGAGATAAAATCTTTAACTTTTATCCAACTTAACACTCATTTCTAGCTGTGATTAAACACCAAGAGCGTTTTTTTTTTTTTTTGCTTTTAAAAGTCTTATGCCATTAAGTTTTATATGTTTTTGTTTTCTAGAAAGGCTGTTGTTTTCCTTTAAAATAAATCATGAAACAACTGGCAAAAGTGTGAGGAAAGGTTGCTTAAGTAGCATCCCACACCTAAATGGAAAAGAACAAGGTCCCTGAAATGTATACACAGCTTCGCCTCTGACCAAATTTTTTTGTTGATGTGTTTGTAACAGTGTAGACATTTGTTTCTGGAAAATGGAAGTGACTTGTCGAACTATTTGCTATTATCTTAAGCATCGGCTTGTGGGCTGGAAGACTTGTTTGATTTGAATAAGCAGGCACTTATTTTAACTATGAAGCGGCACAAAATCAATGGAAGAATAGAAATAGCGATAACTTCATAAGCTGGCTTTCACTAAAATTGAACCGTATAGTATTGGTTGATAGAATTATTTCCAATAATTTTGAATTTAAACATTTGTATATTCTCTGGGTTTACTGAAGTTGTGTGAATGTCTTTTCTTGGCATTTGGTGTGTAAAGCCAATTATTTAAACATGGCCTAGATATTGCATAACATGCAATGTGAAAGTGACCATAATGTGATTTCGAGTTTTCAAAAAAGCTTCCTAAAAATTCTATTGTTCTGCTGCGATTATGCAAATGAGAAAAGAAACAGGCTTTGGCTCCCATATCCTGTTTATTAGATGATGGTAGAAAATATGAAGGTTTTCAAAAAAAAAAATGTCCAATGTCTATTTGTTTCTAATTTTCTTTCTGTTAATGTCACTGTAAATTTCAATGTCATATTCCCGCACGTTGCTGCCCCTAATCTGACAGTGTCAGAGGATCTATCTTCATTTTCTCACTCGTTTCATAATCTAATCCTCAGCTCTAACATGCAATTAGTGCCCTCTTCGCCCCCTGCATACCAAACAGGCAGACTGCTACAGCTTTCCCTGTGCAATCCGTTTAGCAAGGCCGCCCGTAATGAATATGTACATTTAGAAGACCTCAGCGCAGAGGGTCACAGGCAATCAACCTTGAATTCAATTATGCGAGTCAAGGTTAATGACTCGCTGCAGTGGTCAGAGGCATTCAGAATCCTGCAGATTAAATCAGCCTGTCAGAGCTGACAATGTAGAAAGGACAGAATTACTTGTGTGAGAAACAGGGAATCGTGCAAAGATAAAATGGTGTCACTCCTCAACGAAGATTACATGGAGTTCTCTGTGGCAAATCAGATTGTAAATCTCCTCTGGACTTGCAATATGATTAGTCTACATAAAGACGTTTCTAGATTGTAATACAGAGCTACTAATAAGACCTCCTGAACTCCACCCTCACTAGGTAACTTCGTTTTTTTACCTCATCATTAACATCTTCTGATCGTTCGGCGTGAAAAATAAAATTATTATTTTTTTAAGTTATTTTCATGAAGTGTGCCCTACGTGATCTTTTATAACATAACCCAACATTTAATTGGTAGAAAGAATTAAAAATCTTTTTGACTTTTTTTTGCATTCCATTTTTCCTTAGTTTTCTTTTATGCTTTTGTCTTGATAATAGTAGAGCTAGTCAGGGAATAAAAATCAGAAATAGGTTAAAATAGTGTTGCTCATGAAAGGAAGTGTCTTGTGATTTAAAATAAATATAAAGTATGTAGATATTACATTTTTGTTATAGTTCATTTGCAGAACAAACAAATATAAATTTGGCTCCAGAGACGAGCCAATTTTTTTGTGTGCGTTGAGATATGCACATATTCCCCAAATTCACATGGGAGAGAAACTTTCCTCTTTCCTTCCATATTCTCATTAGAGCAGAGTCCCTGATTTAGACTCATTTTTAGCTGGAGGAGCCCTGACCTGTGAATAATCATCAGGAACTCATCTCTTACACATTACAAAAAGAATGTCTATACAACTATACCTTGCTCTAAATGACAGATATGTTCTTTAAATGTTAGGTTTCATTAAGACTTTTGTGATTTTTAAAAATATATTAAATTCAATAGGAAGGTTATTTTTTCTTCATTTTCATTTTCTTTCCCTTCTTTTTTCCTTCTCTCTGTGTCTTCCTTTCTTTCTGTATTTATTGAGCACATACTATGCGTCTTGTTTGTATTAATGCAGGATCAGAATGGATTATCTTAATCTGTAAGAAACTCACAGTTAAGTGAAGGAAGGATGAAACCAGCTAACAGGATAATATAGTATGGTAAGTGTTGCAATAGAGGAATATGTAAAATAGTATGCTAGGTCCTAAGAAAGAGGGTGTGGATTCATGCCTGTGTCAGTGTGCATGTCAGGGCATGGAGATGGTGTGTTAGGAAGTGGGGCCCAAGCAGCAAGGAACACTTCACAGAGAAGGGAATATCTGAGTTGAGGTTGGAAGCATAAATAGGAGTTTTCTAAGTAGACAAGTGGAGAAAGGCTAGACTTAGAGAACACACAAGCAAATGTAAGATGTGTTTGTGATAATAGCCAGTGATGTGAGCTGGTCAGGATACATGGAGAGCAGCAGGAGACAAAGGGAGAGGTCATCTGGGGCCTTGAGTATCCCCATGCTCTAGTGTCAGTAAACCTCTTGAAAAATCTTGTCATAAAGCAAAACTCATTATCTAAACCAAATCCTATCACTCTTTCCCACTGATCTTTTCAAGATATCTGGGTTTTTAATGTTGGATTTGCCAAAATAGACTTGAAATGCCTGTTATTTTGCATCCCATAGTGAAGTGCAAAAGTCTACTTCCCAGCTTTCACATGGGGAGACAGCAGGTTGGTGGAGAGGAGGATACATGGCCCTGCTTCTCTATCTTCACTCTGGGGACTCAGAGGATCAGCCTTGTGCCAACCAGGACACCAAGCCATGTTCATGTGTTGAGCAAAGGGCTTTATGGCTGTGTCTTAGCCCCCAAAGTGGATATACATTCTTTTTTGAAAAAATGTTTATTTTTGAGAGAGAGAGAGAGAGAGAGAGAGAGAGAGAGAGAGAGAGAGAAAGAGAATGAACGAATGAACAGGGGAGGGGCAGAGAGAGAGGGAGACACAGAATCTAAAGCAGGCTCTAGGCTCTGAGCTGTCACACAGAGCCTGATGTGGGGCTCAAACTCATGAACCTCAAGATTATTGACCTGAGCCGAAGTCAGACACTTAACCAACTGAGCCACCCAGAAGCCCTGCATAAATGTTCTTTTATGCCTTTAAGCCTGGGCTTACACCATATTCCTATGACTGGCACTGGCCTGTTTTCTCTGCTTTTCTGCCTTCAAGTCTTGAGTTCTCATTCCCTGGAATGACCTTCCAAGCCATGAGGCCAACTGTGAGCTCTTCTGCTTCTGGCCTCAGAGCACTTGCTGCCTAGAACATGAACGTGGCCAATAAGCAGTGCTGAGGTGGCTTTTTTTTTTCCTCATTTGATTCTTGTCTCTTAATTACTGAGAGGATTATTGTTTAATCACTTATTTAAAGGTTGACCCCATAGCATGGCCCACACTGCTTGGTGTGACTGGTTCCTCTTACTCAGTGATTTTTAATGTTGGCGAAGGGAGGGTTGGAAATATGTGGGAGAAGTCTTTATTGTCTCAATTCTTGGATGACTGGGAGGTGCCACAGAAACTACTGTTCGGTAATGGGCAGAACAGTCTCTCAGTGAAGTGAGGATTGTGCTGCACTGAATTTTGATACAGCAAACTTGATCCTACCCCAGAGCCTTCACACATGAAGTTCCCCCAATCTTCCTGTGGCTAGTGACTCTTCATCCTGCAGGTGACAGGTTCATCCATTGTGGATGCTCACCCCTCCGATATTCACTGCACAGCTCTTCTGACTCCCTTCATAGCATGTCTTTGTAGTTATTTCTTTGTTTTCTTGTTTACTATTAGACTTTTAAATCCAGAAGAACAGGGACTTTTGTCTGACTTCTTACAATTCAGCATCAAGACCAGTCATCACCACACACTTGGCACTCAGTAACTATTTGTTAAATGATTTTTCATTTACAGATAGGGTTTTCAGATTTAGCAAATGAAAATACAAAGCACTCAGTTCAATTTGAATTTCAGATAGACAGTGAACAATTTAAAAAATATAAACATGTCCCAAATATTACACGGGGCATACTTATATTAAATATGTATGCCAAAAAAATGATTCATTGCTTATGTGAAATTCACATTTATCTGGGCATTCTGTATTTTATTTGACAAACTTAATTTATCAATTGCCTGAGGGTACACACATATATATACAACCTTCTGTTCTTTCTACTGCCTCAGTTAGTGCCTTCCAAAAGTAGGCACTCAAACACGTGCTGATGTTATTTGACTTAAATGCATCCCATTTTGATATAACTGAGGACTGAACCTCTCAACTAATAGATTCCATAAGTGAAATCCCAGGGTAGTAAGTTTCCTCAGGAAAAAATAAGAGTGAAAAATACCTTTTCATTGGGTCTTTTTGTCTAGATGTGGTTATTGGAGTTACTTCCAGGAAAAACTTGCCATTTCTTTAGTTAAAACAAAGCCTATAATTCAAAGAACTAATTGTATTATGAGACATTTTAGCTGCTAATCCCTAAACGAGCTCCATACGTCACCGTCATTTTAAAGTTTGATATTACTCATAAGACACTCTGTTCTAAAACATTATTCTGAGACATGTTGAAAAATGTCCTCTACACAGGATTCCATGATGGTCAATGGCCAAGGAACTGTCAGTGGTTTTATGGGGACTGGGTTTCTTTTCATTCAGTGCTGTCAGAATCCCAAACAAAAAAACAAATGGTCTAGGGATAGTTTTGTGAGCCACATTGCCCAGAAATGGCAGAAATGATGAGAAGGCAATAGCTGGGTTCCCAGTCCTAAGTTTGGTAGGGTCCAGCCATTCTCGGTACCCATTTGGTGCCTTGGCTGCTGAGTGCTACATTCTCTAGGTCCTTCTCTTTTGTAGGTGGATTTGTCTGGAGGAATCATGAATGTCTGGAGGAAGACCCTGGCTTCAGGCTTGGGATACTGCAGGTCTTTTGGCAGGAGAAGTGGTAAATGAAGTGCGTGAATGCATTTTTCTGCTATATTCCCAAAGGTAAATGTAGCTGAAGGAGTAAACATATGCTGGGTGGAAGAATGAGAGACCAAGGAAAGAAGAATTAAATTTGACTAGCTCAGGAGATATGAGTTAAATTGAAGATTCTGTTGAATGGTGTATTATATATCAATAAAAGGAACTAGAGTTATATAAGATTATTTAATGCCAGAAATTGTTGTTATTGTCTTTGTCATTAACAGTATAATTCCAATAACATTATCCTGAAGCATCAAAAATTAAAAAACTTCATAGGATCTGAAATTTCATCTGACTCTACCCAGACCTTCCAAACAAAAGAATACCTATCTCTTCGAAAGCGTGTTGATATTTTGATTTAGTTTACATAGTTAGGAACAGTTAACATTTCAGAAGATTTTTATATTCTTTATTCTGTAATATTTCCAGGTCTGTGCCTGTCCAATAAATCAAAATCAAAATCATTCTAGGAGAGCAGAGTGTAATCGCTACCAAGCTGTTTTCTGGTTGCACATGTTCCACTTTTATGATGTCTTCCCGTATCTTTGTGTTGTTTTACTTTTTCCATATCTTTAATATTATTCATCCCAAATCATTTTTTTCTTTCCTTATTCTTCTCCTGATCCTCCCAGGATTTCAATTTTTCAAGAAAGCCATCTGATTCTATTAAAAAGCAGACAATGAAACAAATGCTTCCAAGCCCAGACTAGCCTGGGAGGTCTGGCCAACACGGATACCATGGGACTCACAGGACACCCTCGTGATATACGGGTCACACGCCCAATTTAATTTTAGATTATTTATGCTAAGTCAAGGCAGTCTTGAATTGACTACAACGTTCTATTATTATTCCCCAGCTCTCTTCCTGATCAGTGGAGGTGACAGAGTTGGCTAGTTGAGTCTTTCTCAAACAGTGATTCTTTCCTCTGTTGCTTTGTGAATGAGCTGTGCCCTTTATAGAATTGTGGAAGATTCTTTTAATGACAGATGATACTGGTTTTCTGTTTTTGCGTTAGTATAACATTTTGCCTCTATAAGTAAGTTAAAAATGGTTTTGTTTTTAAAAATTAGGAAGCTAATAGTACAAAAGGTAAATGAGTATGGCTAAAGTAGTAAGGTGGCCCAATAATGATCCAAGTTTTAGAAAGAATGGGTGAGGACCCACTGATTGATTCATTCCAAGGACACTGCACAGTTTTAGCCACATAGCACCAAGTGATGAGTCTCAAATTGTGCTAGCAGAGTTGCCTTTGCTAGAAGAAAGGAAGCAATGGAATTTCCAGGCTCCATTACTATATGAATTATGGATTAAATCAGTAAAAGTTCTGAGTTATAGATTGACATGATGCATCCTGTCAAAGGACCACTTATAAACTTGGAAGGTTCATTTATGATGTAACATGTCAAAAGCCCATTTATTAAAATCTCTATGCTCTGGATTGATGATATTGTCTTTTCTCAAAATATATTTTAGTCTTAAGTGAAGGGAAGTGGAAGGAAAAGACAGCTTTCTTTTTAAAGTGACAGGAGACCATTGTAATAGTCCAGGTAAGCGGTGGTGAAGGCCTTCACTGAGCCGTGGTTGTGGGAATGGTTTGTAGAAATATTAATGGGCAGAATCAATAGGCTTTAGTCGCCAACCAGGTTGTGTCCTGGTTTAAAGGCCTTTGAAAATGGGGCTTGACATTGTTTATTCTTATAGCCGCCCTCAGGGCCTGTAAGTGCATTTTGCACACGTTTGGTCTTTTCACAAATAAAGGGTTTGAAAGGAAAAGAGTGCAAACCAGTTTTTGAAGGGGCCTCCTCATCATCAGTGAATGCTTACGTATAATAACAATATGCTTTATAAATTTAAAAAGCTACAATATAAAAAATGCATATTGAATGTATAATGATACTAAAGATGAGAAATTGGCATTTAGTTACAGTCATGAAATACAAAGGGGTGCTGGTGTTGTTAATTAAATGGCATAACAGACTGTGAAGCAAATTCTACATTGGGTTGATTCTTCTGGTAAATAGGAAAGATAAAGGATTCACTCATTCATCCATCTAGTCTATAAATATTTATTGAGTACATTGATAATGGTTTTATGGATCAGCAGTACCAAGCATGGAGGTGGCCAGAATAGGGTGTGGACATTGTATTTCAGAAGCAAATGCTCTGCCTAGGAACTGCTAGCTAAGTGGGATGTTATTTACTGGTGCAGACAAATTAAAAACATAAATAACATCCCAGTGTCTAAATCTTTTCAATAAACACAAATTATGAGTTTTGTATATGTAAAACACAATCTCCCTGAGGAAAAACACTTTATCGATAATTTATGTTGTACCAAGTGTGGGGCAATTGCTAAAGTCAAAACTGTTTCCTAATTCTGTTTGCATTAACAGCACCCTCCCCCCAATAGCCAACCCAAATATATTTAGAGATTAATCTGTGAATAATAAAATAGTATCTGTTCGGTCAACTCCAATTCATTCGTTTCTAAATGGGTGGCTTTGGCATTGCATTCAAGTGTTTGACTCCCAGTTTGATTCCAAGTCTACTTTTGGAAATGGCAAGAAGCAAAGGGGCTGCCTCTGGTTGTACTCACACTCTGTGTGTGTGGCCAACCCGGGCAAATGGTTGAAGTCAGGATAACTTTCTCTGATGGGCCTAGACTAGGTCACAAGGAGGAGTTGCCTTCACCTCAAGCCCACTTCTTTCATACCAATTCATCCCATCCCACCTTAAAAAAATTTTTTTTAAATTTGATTATCGTTGATCACGCAATGTTACATTAGTTTCATGTGTACAACTTAGTGATTTGACAAGTTTATACATTATGCTGTGTTCACAAGTATGGATACCATCTGTCCCATTAAATCACTATTATAACATCATTGACTGTATTCCTTATGTTTTCCTTTTTATTCCCATGACTTTCTCATTCCATAACTGGAGGCTTGTATCTCCCTGTCCCCTTTATCCATTTTGTCCAACTCTCCCTTCTGGGAACCATCAGTTTATTCTCTGTATTTATAGTTCTGATTTTGCTTTTTGTTTGTTTATTCTTTTTTTTTTTTTAGATTCCATTTATGAGTGGAGCCATATGGTATTTTCTTTCTCAGTCTGACTTATTTTACTTACTATAATACCCTCTAGGTCCATCCATGTTGTCTGACATGGTATCATCTCATCTTTTTTATGGGTGTGTAATATTCCTTTGTATATATTTATAATATTTTATATAATGTTATAAATATATACAATGTGTATTATATATATTTTCCTTATTCATTTGTCTACTGATGAACACTTAGTTTGCTTCCATGTCTTGGCTACTATAAATAATACTGCAATAAACATAGAGATGCATTATCTTTTTGAGTTAGTGTTTTCCTTTTCCCTAGATAAATACCCAATAGTGGAATTAATGTATCATATGATATTTCTATTTTTAATTTTTTGGGGAACTTCCATATTGTTTCCACAGTGGCTGTACCAATTTACATTAGCAC
Organism: Prionailurus bengalensis; assembly: GCF_016509475.1. Classification (NCBI taxonomy): domain Eukaryota; kingdom Metazoa; phylum Chordata; class Mammalia; order Carnivora; family Felidae; genus Prionailurus; species Prionailurus bengalensis. The sequence goes on from NC_057350.1 coordinate 107,714,821, forward strand.
TAACAGTGCATGGTGGTTCCTTTTTCTCCACATTCTTGCCAGCACTTGTTGTTTCTTGTCTTCTTGATTTTAGCCACTCTGACAGGTGTGAGGTGATGTCTCACTGTGATTTTGGTTTGCGTTTCCCCGATGATTAGTGATATTGAACATCTTTTCATAGGTCTGTTGGTTCATCCCATCTTCCAAATCCATTCTCTACCTAGCAACCAGAAAGGTATTAAGAAGAAAACAACCCACCTAAATAGAGTCATGTCACCATTCTATGGAAACATTACGGTGCATTCAGAAGAAATGCTGACTCTACTACAGCTGATCCTACCTGGCCTGTCTCCTTTTTATCATTGTACCCCAGCCACATCAGTCTGTATTCTGTTCCTCATAGTCCCTAAGCTCTCTTGTATGTTTCGCATAAGCTTTTTTTCCAGCTTGAGGTCTGGTGGGCTCCTACTGACCCTTCGGGTCTTGCCTAGGGAAGCCTTCCCTGATGACCCAATATAAAGTAGACTACTTCCTTTTACCCACTGCTAATATCACTCATAGCACCTGATACTTTTCTTCATACACTTACCATAATTTGCTATGATGTCTTCATTTATATTTTTGTTTATTATTTATCTCCAGTCTAAAGTTCATGAGGACAAGCAAAAAACCTCTTTTGTTGACCAATGAATAATTAGCACAGAGTGAATATTTGGCACATAGGAGATAATCAATAATTATTTGTTGAAAATGTTGACTATAAACCTCTGTTCATTCAAATTCAACAAGCCTATTTTTGTTGAGGTGCAAACTTTAGGTAAGACGTAATTACACAGCTGTGCTTCTGTGGACAAAGGGATTGTGAAAGCTCGGGGTATAGTTTGTGCTTAGAGAAGGTATTTTGTCTGCACCCCTGAAACTGTGTTATGTGGTGAAAGCAATATAGTATAAGTAGTGTGTAGTCTTTGGCTCAGATGTTTTTCTTTGTTACTTTTATCATTATTGAGGACAGTCTGAATTGCTTGGAATTAATATGTCCTATGGTAGAGATACAGTGGCCTTGTTTGCTCTCAAGTCCTTGAATATGTACTGTCTCTCTGAACCATCTGTTTTCAGCTGGAACCCTGGCAGATACTGGATGTGAACATGTGAGGCAAGATTAGTGTGAGTTTAATAAATTTTAATAAAGAGCTCAAAGTAAACTGATTTTAATTTAAACCTTGGGCCAGGGTGGAGAAAGAGTCTTTGCAATTGCTTTAGCCTAGCTCCTTTATTTGAGTGTCTCCAGGGAAGTTTGGGGTTCCTTTGTTGTGGTTCCCTTGATTCCTATTTGGCCTTAAGGTTTGGGCTCAAGGCAGAAAAAGGAGAAAAACCATAGAATAGAGAGAGAGAATCCTAAGAGTGGGTTCTCAGATTTCTATAAATGGTACTGTTATTACCATTTTTAAGGTAATTAAATACAGTAACAGCTTGTAACCTGTAACCTCTTTATAAACTCCACTGAATTCTTTATCTGCTAGTACCAGGACCCCAAGTACCCTTGAGTTTAACTCATGCTGTTACCTTTTTTTTAAAATTTAAATTCAATTTAGTGTAGTCTTGGTTTCAGGAGTAGAACCCAGTGATTCATCTCTAACATATGACATCCAGTGCTCATCCCTAAAAGTGCCCTATAAATGCCTATCACCCATTTAACCCATCTTTCCACCCACCTCCCCTCCAACAACCCTCAGTTTGTTCTCTGTGTTTAGGAGTCTCATATGGTTTGCCTCCCTCTGTTTTTATCTTATTTTCCTTTCCCTTCCCTGGTGTTCATCTGTTGTGTTTCTTAAATTTCACATATGAGTGAAATAATATGATTTTTGTCTTTCTCTGACTGACTAATTTCACTTAGCATAGTACCCTCCAGTTCCATCCACATAATTGCAAATGGCAAGATTTCGTTCTTTTTGATTGCCGATTAATACTCCATTGTATGTATATATACCACATCTTCTTTATCCATTCGTCAGCCAATGGACATTTGGGTTCTTTCCATACTTTGGCTATTGTTGATAGCGCTGCTATAAATATTGGGGTGCATGTGCTTCTTGAATCAGCATTTTTGTATGCTTTGGATACTTGGTAGTGCAATTGCTGGAGCATAGAGTAGTTCTCTTTTTAATTTTTTGAGGAACCTCCATACTGTTTTCCAGAGTGGCTGCACCATTTTGCCAGTCCCACCAACAGTGCTAAAGGGTTCCTCTTTGTTCACATCCTCACCAACATCTGTTGTTTCCTGAGTTGTTAATTTTAGCCATCCTGACAGGTGTAAGGTGGTATCTCATGGTGGTTTTGATTTGTATTTTCCTGATGATGAGTGATATTCTTTTCATGTGTCTGTTAGCCATTTGGATGTCTTTGGAAAAGTGTCTATTCATGTCTTCTGCCTGTTTCTTCACTGGATTACTTGTTTTTTTGGGTGTTGAGTTTGAGAAGTTCTTTATAGATTTTGGATACCAACCCTTTATCTGACATGTCATTACCAAATATCTTCTCCCATTCTGTCGGCTGCCTTTTAGTTTTGTTAATTGTTTTCTTCAGTGTGCAGAAGCTTTTTATCTCGATGAGGTCCCAACAGTTCATTTTGCTTTTATTTCCCTTGCCTCTGGAGACATGTCAAGTAAGAAGTTGCTGCCTGTTTTCTCCTGTAGGATTTTGTCTCACATTTAGGTCTTTCATCCGTTTTGAATTTATTTTTGTGTATGATGTAAGAAAGTGGTGCAGTTTCAGTCTTCTGTATGTCGCTGTCCAGTTTTCCCAGAACCATTTGCTGAAGAGACTGTCTTTTTTCCATTGGGTATTCTTTTAAACTCAGGCTGTTCTGTTCTGCATGGCAAAATAGGGGATGAGCACAGGAAGACCTGAGCCCCCATTAGAACTTGAGAGTATACTACAGCATTAACTGTGGCATTGCTTACTTGTCTGGTCATATTTCCAAAATGGGCATATGTGTGTACTTTAGATTTGGATGAACATTCCTCATCTGTTATGGAATGAATATTTGTGACCTCTCCCACAATTCACAGGTTAAAGCCCTGACTCTCAATGTGATGGGATGTAACTAGGTTTGGATGAGTCTACAGGGGTGGAGCCTTCCTGAATGAGATTAGTGCCCTTATGAGGGGCAAGCTCTCTCTCTTTCTTTCTAACATGTGAGGATACAACAGGAAGGCAGCAGTCTGCAAAAGGAAGAAGGGCCTCAGCAGAATCCATCCATGCTGGCACCCTGATCTTAGACTTTCAGCCTCCAAAACTGAGAAATAACTTTCTGTTTTTTATGAGCCACCCAGTCTATTGTATTTTATTATATCAGCTAGAACTAAGATATTATTTCTGTTCTTCTCTTACTAACTCCTGGGGCTAATATTCTGGCTGGTGAACTCTCACTCATCTTTCAAATTTAGTTAAAAAGCCATCTCAAGACTTTTAATGCAAATACTCAAAAGAGTGCCCCACTCATTATCCCTTTAGCCTTTAAAGTTTCGGTGTTCTCACATATACCTTCCAACTGCCCCTGCCAGCACTGTGACATTTTTCCTGAGGGCTTTTTTTCTGGGACCAGATCCTACTCTATTCACAGGCAAGACAGGTCAGAAGTGCTGGGGAATTAATGCCCCTTTGGAGCAGTTCTCAAATAATGCTCGATAGGATGTGGTGTGCAAATACCCCAGCTCCCTCACCCTTTAGTGGGATAACATTGAGGTACATGTTTGACCCTAGATCCCTGAGTTCTCAGCAGAATTAAGTGCTACCTACCTACAGTGGTAATCTAATTGATAACACACCTTTTTTAGGCCACCTTTTCTCCCAGGCTAACTTCCCTACTACCTGATATTTATTTGATTCCTTTTTGAAGAAGAAGAAGAAGAAGAAGAAGAAGAAGAAGAAGAAGAAGAAGAAGAAGAGGAGGAGAAAGGGGGAGGAGGAGGAGGAGGAAGAGGAAGAGGAGAGGGGTGCTTGGGTGGTTCAGTCAGTTGAGTGCCTGACTCTTGATTTCTGCTCAGGTCATGATCCCAGGGTTGTGGGATCAATCCCTGTGTTGGGCTCCATAATGAGCATGAAGTCTGCTTAAGATTCTCTCTCTCTCCCTCTTCCCCTCTACCCCACTTGCATTCTCTCTAAAAATAAAAAGAATGAGAATAAGAATAAAAATTTATTTCTGTTATTTCTGTGCCATTAACATGGAGCACTGTGCAGGCACACAATAGGTATTAATTGTTGAATAGAACAAAGGATAGAAAATTACTAGCTTCTTGGGGCGCCTGGGTGGCTCATTTGGTTAGGCGGCTGACTTTTGACTTAAGTTCAGGTTATGATCCCAGGGTCGTGGGATCAAGCCCTGGGTTGTGCTCTGTGCTCACAGTGCAGAGCCTGCTTGGGACTCTCTCTCTCCCTCTTTTTCTGCCCCTTCACAGCTCATGTGCACATGTGTGCTTTCTTTCTCTCTCAAAAGTAAATTAAAAACAAGAGAAAAATTACTAGCTTCTGGAAGCAATAGCTTGCCTGACGCTTGCTTGATTTTGTAGCAAACACTGTTGGTCTCCTACTGATATCCCCTTAGATCTCTTTTATTATTTCACTGTACCTCTCTCTTAACTTCATCCACTGACTGGAATCTATAACTCTTCTGTGAAAGTATGCCCTTGGGCTACTGTAGTCAGAAAGCTGAAAGTGTCTGTGAGTTTACAGCCCAGCATCAGGGACTCACTTATAGGAAAGCAAGTGGGTCCATGTTTGTGTGGCCACACAACTTTGGTTTTGTGGGGTTAGAGGTCCCGGTTCCCAGAGGAAGGATGCTTCCTCCAAGAGACACAGTAATAATTCCATTTACAATAAAGCTATGGCTTCCACCCAGTCATTAGGGCTCCTTGTGAGAGTAGAAAAGAAAGGAGCTACCATACTGGCAGGATTAACTGACCCTGAGTATCATGAAGATGTAGGGTTCTTACTACATAATTGGGGAAAGATCTAGGGATCCTCTGGGCTTTGTCTTGGTGCTCCCATGGTTATTTTTAACTGTAAATGGGCAATTGTAGCAGCCATGATCTAATATGAGAGTTGTATCTGGGCTCAGATATCTCAGGGATGAATCTCTGGTTAATTCCACCAGTCAAGCTGCTTAGACCAGCATCAGGGTTAGCTAATGATAAGAGAAATGTAGAGTGGGTGATAGAGGAATGAGATCATGCATGTCAGTTATGAACTTGAGATCAATTGCAGCAGTGGGCTTTTACTCATCCTACTAACCCTCCTCTTATAAGTTTTCCCCTAGAAATTTTGACCACCTATCCCTCTGAAGAAACTATGCTAGTGTTAAGTGAACATAATCTGAGATGGAAGTGGATCTAAGCAATCAGATCATGTTAGATCCCTTTTCTACCTCTGTGTGCTTCTACCCTGGCTTCAGTATATTTTGCCTCCTGTGTCCCTCATCTCTGCCTCTTCTTCAGGAACCTGTCTGCAGGGTACTGGAGTGTCTTTTCCTGTAAGCACAGAGAGCTATAAATGCCTGAGAGTTAGTGTCCCACTGTCATGACTTGGCCAGTGACTGAAAGGGATAAGAGTTTTAAGCCTAGATCTCTTCCCTCAGATCAAGACAACTCTGAGGCATAATCTACACACCAGAGTTTTACTTCAGGATAAGAGAATTTACTTAAAATCCCTCCTTCAGTGTTGGTTTCCCCATTCTTTTACTGGATTATTCTGGGATAATTTCTTTAATGAATCACTTGCATATGGATCTTCATCTCAAAGTCTGCTTTTGGAGAGCCCAACATAAGACAGATTCTTCTTTGTCCAGGTTTTCAGAAAATATGTTCTGATTGGGTCGCAGCTCTTTTAGGTGATCACAACTGAGGAACTGGAGGTAGAACCACCTAGGAGGCAACTCTTTGTTGAGAGACAATTTTCCCCGAGTCTCTTGAATTTCTACGTATCTTGCAAGAAAGGCACTGATTGCTGTCAGTTCCAGGCTTTTTTTTTTCAAGATATTTGTATAGTGAACAACTTTGGAAGATAGAGATAGTGTCTTTCTCCAGAGCAAAGGGCCAGCATGCTTACTGCTCCTTATAGAAGATTCTTTTCTCCTCAGGTCAGTGTTCGTTTCTCATAGGGTAACCCACTGCCTGTGCAAGCATCTATGGAGGTCCATACACATTGCCCCGGGGAACTTGGGAGCAAGGGGAATTGATTAGAATATACTGACGCTCATACTGTTTGGCAGTGCTCTGAGCATACAGTCCTTTGTATTTGACCCAAGAGTCTTGTGCCCTCTGTTAGCATCCATGAAACTGTGGCAAGCTAACTTCTTAGCTTGAAAATAGAATAAGATATCAGACTTTTCACTGGTCTTGACACTCTTCTGCTCAGCAATTGCCAATGTTTCTTTCCATCTTCTGGCTATCTCATTCTACTCCTCATGCATTTGCCAAATCTGCCAGAAGAGGCTTTTCTGACAGACCCACTGGATGTGGCCCCTTCTCCCTCAGATCTCCACTCTTAGTATCTGCTGATTGGTTACATGCCACCTTGATCTTCACTCTCAACAACAACAAAAAAGCAAAAACCTACACACCCAAAAAGCACTTTCCCAGGGATGCTCTGCCTCAAACACTCAGGTTTTCCTAATTGACTGTGACCTTGAAGCCCTAGTTCCCCTTTGAGCTCCTGAAGCCCCTGCTGGCTGGGTCTTCCTTCAGTCCATCCTCACCTGTGCCTTGGGCTAGAGGACATACCCAGACCAAAACGTCCCCTCCCATATTTCTCTATTTTTGATGCTGTATACAAAAAACCTAAATTTTCAAATCGAATTTGAGTTGTTCATTTACATGTTAAAATAAGCCCAAAGGACTTCGTAAATTGGCATGTTATTATTTTAAGTGACAGAGAAAATTACACTGAGAAGTTAAGCCCAGTTTCTTGATGGCTCATTTGTGAAATCAGAAAATCTTATTTTTTTAAAGTTTCAATTTCTATTTTACTTACTGTCAAAATAGTGACTTTGTTTTTATTACCGCCCAAAGAGCCCATTATCTCTTTCATCACATGAGACTGCCCAAAATAACATGTCTCACTTAGAGAGGGACAACTCAAAAAACCATGCTGTGAAGGGTTGTGGTTTTGTTATGGAATCTCTCAGGCTTTGATTGGTTGAAAGTAACTTGGAAAATCTATATTATTCACCAGACTTAAAATCTGGTGAAGATTTTATTTTAGGATTTAGTACTTACACAGCTTTAAGCAAGATATCCAATTCCATGGGAAAACTGTGGGTTAAGAATGAGCTCCGTTTCTTATTTACTGATTTGGAACACTTAAATTCACTAAGCTTCTGTTTATTTGACTATAAAGCAGAAACAATAATAACAGTATCCCCAAAGGGCTGTTAGGAGGATCAAGGAAGATGGTGCATATGGATTCACTATGAACCATTATGCAAAGCTGAGCACATTGCCTGACACAGAAGAGGAATTTAATAAATGCTTGTAGAATGAAGAAGATGCTATTTAGCAACTTCAAATCTGCTCAGGCCCATTTCAGGAAGTGATTTTGAATCTTGATTAAAGATGAAGCAATTTTTCATAAAATGTAGTTCACGAAAATTATTTTCCTGTATCTAAACTTAGTTTAAAAAAATTTGACACCAAGAGTTGTTTAGTAGGAACCCAAATGCCCTCCATGACTTGAGTTTCAGAAGTTTAGTGGTTCACTCCCAATCTATGATGAAATGAAAATTCCTATTCAATCAAATAATATTTTACATTGTACTTTCTGCAGATACGACCAGATCTATGGGGTTTTATACAGTGGTATAAAGCAGGTCTTTTACTTGCCCTGAAACTTCTGACTTCAGTTATCTATAAGAATTTATGAATGAGTAACCGCCAGAAAAAGAATTTGAGTAGCTATTGCTGTGCCATAGTAGGATGAGTTGAAATATGGTAATAACATTTTGAGTTTTGGGTTTAAACTCACATATAAGGACCAAGATTGACCTTGGCTATCTTGGACGTGGCCCTGGGCTTCCTCAACTGTTAAGCCTTAGTGTGAGCTGCATCTTCTTGCCTTTCATTTTCTCTCCTTGAAAGCATCTGATTCTAAGTGCTTAAAATGTGAGTTATTGAACATTAGAAAACAATAACATGTTGTTGGAATGAATTAACTATCTAAACAAGGCATCAATCAATCAGTGCTGACTTTTAATTGGTTCAGTGAGTTTATAACCAATATAATTCTCTAAGATTTGATTTTTCAATCCTCTTTGACAAAGAGTTTCTCTTAAGTTTCATCAATGGTTTATTTTTTGTTTATCCTTTTTATCCATATTTTTCATCTGTCCATTTGTACATCCATTAATAAATATCCACTGAGTGCAACACAAATTTACATGAAATCATTAATGTACATGACCACAAATGGAGGAGTTTGTTGTGAAAATTTTCTTTATCAGATGTTATATGCTTCTTTCCATCTGGAAATTAAGCAATTTTACTTCAACATGTTGGGATGAGAAAGAATGAGAAAATACAACATATTCAAAGGAATTGCAATAAATAATTTCCCTCCTTTTTTCAACCTAGCTTTCCTTCCTGATACATTTTTTCTATCATCATGGATGGAAGAAAGAGGAAAGAGCAGAAGAACTATGTGAACAACTGACTTCTGTTTCTCCTCACCCTCAATGAATACTAATCATTCAAATTCTTACTGTTATTTACTAGAAATCACCTAGAGTTACCCATAACTAGTGACTGAACCAGTAGAAGGTGGAATCTTCTAGCACTGATTTCTTGGGAATTTCTTATTGCTTAATGGCTTTCAAACCAGTCTTCTTAATGTTTGTGGGAGAGAAAAGACCAAGAGGGTGGTGATTTGCCATTGTCTAGAAGATAGTTTTATGCATATAGGATGATTCTTTTTTTCCCAGACTCACATGGTTTTCCGTGGTTCAGGAGCAGAAGACCCAGTCAGTGGCAAATAGCCTCAGACTCACTGTTCCAGATGAATGAAAAGCCTACCAATATTGAACCACTAATGCTGGGGAATAGGAGGGAGGGGACAGACATTGTGAGGAAGGAGGAGAGGAAAAGATGGTGGCATATTCAAAGGTTCCCAGAGTTGTTCTGGGGACAGGAGCCTGTGTAAGAGCACCTTGCATACTGGTCTGGCCTGACTGTGTAACCTCTGAAGCCAGCCCAGGTCTACAGGCCATGGGCCAAGTCCTCAGGTGAGTGATCACAGTTCCTTTTTTAAAAAAAAATTTTTTTTTAATGTTTATTTACTTTTTGAGAGACAGAGACAGAGCGTGAGCAGGGGAAGTGCAGAGAGAGGAAGACACAGAATCCGAAGCAGGCTCCAGGCTCTGAGCTGTCAGCACAGAGTCCAATGTGGGGCTCGAACTCACAAACTGTTAGATCATGAACAGAGCTAAAGTCAGATGCTTAACTGACTGAGCCACCCAGGCATCCCAACGAGTGATCACACTTCCTAATAGGGCCCTTAAGGAGATGTTCTCCTTTTTTGGCAAAGTCAAAGCTTGAGGAAGTAGGAAGTGAACACATACTCCACAATTTAGTCACATCTTTCCATCTCTGATCACCTTTCCCACAGGGCAAAGAAACACCTCTTGAATGAATTTCTGGCTACACATCCTCCTGGACATTCCATGATGCAAGCTAAATATTTATCATTCATCCACTAAATATATTGATATGGCAGTTATTGAGGATAGTGCAGCAAACAAAACAAGTAAAGTTCCTACTCACAAGGAATTTGATGTTGTAATGGGGAATCGGCAAGCAATAAGTAAACAAATATATGCACTAGATAGTGGTGAGAAAAAGATAATAAAACAGGGTGAAATGACAGGAAGTGATGGGGGTAGTTGTGGGAAGTAAGGGATGATTAGGAAGGCCTCTCTGGGGGCTGGGGAGAGATGACATTTGACTTTAGGCCTAAATGTCAAGGAGAAATTAGCCATGTGGGTATCAGAAAAGAGCATCCAAGGAAGAGGGAACAGCAAGTGCAAAGACCCTGAGGCAAAAATAGGTTTGGCATGTTGGAGGAAATGAAAGACGGTCCATGTGAATTAGAGTGAGGAGATGATATCTTTAAGACAAGAATTAGGGACCATATATTGTGGGACTTTTATAGACCATGGTGAGAATTTCCTATTTTATCTTAAGTGTAATTGGAAGCTTTGGGAATATTCTAAGTAGAGGACTGGCAAAATCCAATTGACCTTTTAAATTGATCACACAGGGTGAAGAATAGATTGTAGGGGAATAAGAATGGAGGCAAGGATACTGGATGGGCTATTGAGTAATCCCTGGGAAAAATGATGGTGGCTTGGGCTAAGGTGGTGACAGAGGAGGTTGAGAAGTGATTGGATATGGGATATATTTTGCAAGAAGAATGAAGAGAATTTGCTGATAAATTAGATGTGAGGTTTGATAGAAAGGGAAATGTCAAGATGACATCAAGGTTTTAAGCCAGAGTACCTGGTGTGTGAAATGGTATGCACGATATTGAAGCAAGGCAGCATGGCAGAAGAACCAGTGTGAGTGACAGTGGAAATCAAGTGGAGATCCTGAGTAGGCAGTTCGAACTCAGGAGAGTGGTCAGGGCTGGAGATATACATTTGGGAGGCATCAGTGTACAGATGGGGCTTAGGGCCCTGGTATCAGAGGAGGTCACTTAGGCAGGAGCCTTGGAACATTCTGATAATCACATGCTGGGGAGAGAAGAAGGAGACAAAAAAAAAAAGAGGCAGAGAAAGAGTGGGCAGCGAGGTTGGAGGAAAACCAGGAGAATGTGCTTGTAAAAGAAAGCATTCCAAGAAGAAGGAAGTGATCATCTCTATCAAGTGTGGCCGGGACAGGTTAGATTAGATGAGAACTGACCACTCCTTTTAACAATATGGAGGGAGCATTTCTTGTAGTATAGTAGGAATTAAGCCCTGACTAGAGACAGTTGGGAGGGAATGGGAAGAAAGTCCCTGAGCAGCCTATATGGAGGAGTTTTATTGTAAAGGAAAACAGAAATGGAGGGCAGCTAGGGGTGGGACATGGGATCATAGAATCTTTCCTCTCTCCCTCCCTCCTTACCTTCTTGCTTCCATCCCTCTTCCTCTCTCTCCCTTCCTTTCTTCTTTCCAAGATAGAAGACTACACCATGGTTGTGTGCCAGTGGGTATGACCCAGAAAAAAGGAATAAATCTGATGGTATAAGAACTTACGTGGGGCAGAGTGGCCCTGGGGAGATTTAGCGATTGCTCTCTCCCATGTAAATTGTGCATATAGAATCATTGTGACTTAAATAAAAGAAACTATAACAGACTTATCTAACCCACCATGAAACGTGGAGAGAGAATTATATGATCGGATCTAGCAATTATAAAGCACTATGTAAATAATCCATGAGCTCAGAGACTGGCAGGGCAAAAATAATTGTCAAACATGACCTCTTCGATGTACATCACTTCCAAGCAGTCTTTGTACCATTCTGCTCCTCTGAAGCCACAATCGGATGGGAGTTTCCAGGAAAGTATGGGCTTAGGTGGTTGGGGAGCAGCGTGGGATACAGGAAATTACTAATCCAGTGTTAATTATAAACTGGAGAACAGAGGACACATTTGTAGAGAAAAACAAACATATTTTATGAGGAAAAATACTTTTATCATCCATATTGGCTATCTAAGTTGAACAGGTTAACCAAATAATTAATTGTTCAGTTTTCAAGTTTCAGATGTAATTAGGCAGATTGTACTGCAAGGTGACCCCTTTTCTTCCATGTGAATCTTTAATTTGGGTCTGTTGGGATTAAAGTATTTGCAGAAATCCACTAGGTTTCTGTTAAAGAAGGGAGTCATCGTATATTTAGAATGCAATAAAGAGCATTTTTGAGGGTTTACTTTTTATTTGGTTCTGTCGTAAGAACTATACTTCAACACATTTAATCCTCACAACAGCATATTTACTATCATTGCCTCCATTTTATGGATGAGGAAATGGAGGTTCAAAGAACATGAAGTTACTTGCCCTAAGTCACAAAGCTGAAAAATGATAGAGCTAGGATGTGAATCCAGGAAGCCTGATTCCAATGTCTCTGCTTTCAATCACTGGGTTATGATTCTGGTATGTCTAAAGGTATAAAATATTATCCCATGGTGTTTAGATCAAGAATAAATATGATGAGCAAGCATGAGTTTCATTGTGAAATTCTTATTTTAATTATGTCTCTGCCTTCTCTTTTTGTATTTTGAGGCTTGCTTTGGCATATAAAACAAATTCAAACTGAAACAAAAACAACATCACAGTGCTCTTGGCTCTTAGGCACTACTTAACAATTTCTTATGTAGTGTGGATCCATTGGAGACGGGAGGTAACCAGCTCTTTCTCACCTTGCCTGAGCAAACAGCCCTAGGAAATGTAAATTGTAGCTGGGAAACTTCAGGTTATGAAGCTTTAATTTCTTACTTATGAATATTTCCAGCAGCTCTCATTTCTGTCATGGTTTAGGGGCCTTTGCTCAGGAGGCCTCCAGCAGGGTTAGATGGGTGAGGGTTTGTGGCTTCTTTCAGGCTTTAATCTCTATAACAACACAGAACGTATCTGTCTTTGTACACCTGTTCCCTAACATTGGCCCTGGCATATTAGCATTTAACTAATCAATGAATGAATGACTCCATCATCCAGAGGCAATTCCTCCTGGCCCATTGGATTTTCTTCAAAGCGTATTAACAAATTGGAATTCTATGGTGTCTACTTATGTTTAGTATGTTGTTTTCTTCCACCTATAATAAAGTATGATTATTCATACATTTTCAATACGCTTATTTCTACAATTTTACATACTAATGTATAGTATTTCTCTGTCATTGGGTAGCTAGATTTTTTCCCACATTTCCTTACATTATAAACAAAATTACAAAGAAAAGACTTGTAGATAGGTACCTCCACAGATTCTTTTTTATTTAAGTCATGTTTCTGGGAGGGGCATTGCTAAGTCAAATAAGTATGCACTTTTTACAGATTTTTCCCAAGTTTTCTCCAGAATACATGTACAAATACCATATGGAATGTCTATTTCTAAGCATTCTTTCTATCATGAAGGCTATCCTCTCAAAGATATTTTTTTGCCATTATCTTGAAAAATTATATCACAGTTTTAATTTACAACTGTTTCTGTTCGTTTGATTCTGGGCTTTATGAAAAGTGTAACAGGGATAATATTTTTGAAATATATTAATGTTCGTTTCCTTTTTGTACTTCCTTTTACATGATTCTTCTGCTATCCAGCCAGAGGCATCCAGTGCTTGGGGGAAGCTTTGGACTGTTATAACAGAATGAAAAGAGAAAGAAAGATCCAATGTTTGGCTTTTGAATTCCAAAATAGGACTTCTGATCTGCATTAAGTCAATTGTCTCAAACAAAAGAGAGGCTTTTTTTTTTTAAGTAAACTTTTGAATTGAATATCACATATTGACCAAAAAAAAAAAAAAAGCATAAATCCTAAGTGTTCTGCTTGGTGAATTTTTACAAAGAGAATGCATTTGTGTAAGCAACTACTGTACAGATCAGGATAAAGAACACTGCCAGCACCCCAGAATTTCCCTGCCCCTTACACTTAATTACTTCCCATGAGAGGTAGCTTCTAGTCTAACTTTTATCACCATAGATTTGTTTTGCCTATATTTGAACTTTATGTAAAATGATTCATCTATTTTGTGATGATTTATGTCTGGCTTCTTTCTCTTAAAATTAGGTTTGTGAGATTTATCCATGTTATTGTGTAGAGTATTAGTTTGTTCAATTTCATTGATGTATAGTATTTAACTTCACAAATATACCACAATTTATTTTTCAACACAGTAAATAAAAATTCCAGACATCAATACTTTCTATTGTGACTTTTTTGTTTTCATTTTAGCCTTTTTATTGCATGCATAGTGTTATCTCACTGTGGTTTTCATTTGTATTTCCCTAGTGACTAATATTGCTGACCACCTTTTCATGTATTTATTAGCCATTTACACACCCTCCTTTGTGAAAGTCTTATTCAATCCATTTTTTGGTTTGTTTTGACCATTAAAATTGTTCTGACAATTTTTTCTTGTTGATTTTATAGTTCTTTTTATATTTTAGATGTAAATCCTCTGTCAGATATGTATCTTATAATCATCTTCCACTATTGGCTTGCCTTTTTACTTTCTTAATAGTATGTTTTTTTGAAAAAAATTCTTATTTTTTAAAGTGATCCTACTTATCAATCTTTTTCTTTATGATTTATGCTTTTGTATTTTGTCTAAGAAATCCTCGCCTCCCCTAAAGTTCATGAAGACATTCCCTTGTCATTTCCCGGAAGCTTTTTTTGTTATATTTTTCCCATTTATGTCTAAAATCCAGCTGGAGTTTATTTCTGTTTATGGTGCAAAGTAGAGGGTCAAGATGAACTTTCCCCCAAATGGATACTTAATTGACCCATTGCTATTTATTGAAATGATCATTCTTTCCCCCACTGCATTGTGGTGCCATCTTTGTTATAAATTAAATGACTACATATGTGAGGTCTGTTTCTGGACTTTCTGTTCTGATTTGTCTATTCATCCATACTCTACCAATGCCACACTGTCTTCTTCATTAATGCAGCATCGTAAGGAGTCCTGATATGTGGTAGGGAGTTTTCCAGCTTTGGTATTCTTCTTGCAGATGATTTTGGCTTTTCTCGGCTTTTTGCAGTTCTACATGAATTTTAGAACCAGCTTGTTAATTTTTACAGAAAAAAATCTATTGGGAATTTGATGATGATTACATTGTACCTACAAATTAGTTTGGAGGAGAATTGACATCTTTAAATTACTGATGATCTCAAGGCATAAATGTAGTTATCTTTCCATTTATTTAGGTTTATAAATAAACCTTGTATAAGGAGAATTTGTCTCAGAAATATTTTAGTTTTCTCTGGAGAAGTGTCTCATATCTTTAATTAGGTTAATTTCTAGATATTTGATGTTTAAAATTTTTGTGTTGCTATTTTATTTTATTTTTTAAAGTTTATTTATTTTGAGAGAGGGAGCATGAATGGGGAAGAAGCAGGAAGAGAGGGAGAGAGAGAGAATCCCAAGCCGAGCCGGATGCGGGGCTCTCTGTCCTGAAACAGAAAATCATGACCTGAGCCCAAAGCAAGAGTCAGACACTCAACTGACTGAGCCACCCAGGTTCCCCTTAGTTGCTACTTTAAATGATGTAATTTTTCAAGTTTCATCCTCAAATGTGTATTGCTACCATATAGAAATGAAATTGAGGTTTCCATCATGACCCTGTATCCAGACACTTTTCTAAGTTCATATATTAATTCTAGTGATTTATTTGTAGATTCTTTTGGATTATATACTTTCATAATCATCTGCAAACTAGAATAGTTTTATTTTTTTCCTTTCTGATTTATATGCATTTTAATTTTTCTTTTATAATTACATTGAATAGGATCTCCAATAAAATGTAAATACAAGTGATAATAGTGAGATTCTTTTTCATTCTCGACCTTTGGGGAAAGTTTCCAATACTTCACCGTTTAAAGGTATTCTTTTTTTTTTTAAGTTTTTATTTATTTATTTTGAGAAAGAGAGAGAGAGAAAGAGAGAGAGAGCGCGCACAAGTGGGGGAGGGGCAGAGAGAGAGGGAGAGAGAGAATCCCAAGCAGCATCTGCACTGTCAACACAAGCCCCACATGGGGCTCAAACTCATGAACCAGGAGATCACAACCTAAGTCAAAATCAAGAGTTGGATGCTTAACCAACTGAGCCATGTAGGCACCCTTAAAGGTATTCTTTACCAGATTAAAGAAAGTCTCTTATTCCTAGTTTGCTTAGAGTTTTGATTTTTTAATTAGCAGAGTGTTGATTTTCATCAAATAGCTTTCCTGTATCTACTAAGATGATCATGCCGTCTTTTTTGTTACTGTAGTGAATTATATTGTATAAATAGGTGATATGAATGGAATGATTTCTGGGTATTGAATTAATATTGCATTCAAACTGAACTTGGTTCTAGTGCATTAGTTTTTGTTATTTCTGGATTTGATTTGCTAAATTATGTTTAGATTTTTTGCATCTATGTTCATGAGATATACAGGTCCATTATCTTTCTTATAATGTCCTTCATGAAGTTATGTGAGCCTTATAAAATGCAATGGGGAATATTCCTCTTTTCTGCTTTGTGGGTAAATTTGTATAAGGTTATGTTACTTCTTTCTTAAATCCTCCAAATAATCCACTAATAGAGCCATTTGTGCCTGGTGTTCTATTTTTGGGAACATTTTAATTACACATAAAATGTATGTAATTTTAATACATTAGTCCTAACAGACTTTTCTTCTTATGCAAATTTATTTATTTTTAAATGTTTATTTACTTTTGAGAGAGAGAGACAGGGAGAGAGAATCTTAAGCAGGTTGCACACCCAGCTTGGAGCCCGACTTGGGGCTTGATCTCATGGCTGTAAGATCATGACCTGAGCCAGAATCAACAGTTGGATGCTTAACTGACTGAGCCACCCAGGCGCCCTTATTGTGTAAATTTAGTTAGTCGTGCTTTCAAGAAAATTATCTATTTGATCTAAAGTTTAAAAAGTGGTTGCATAAGTTTGTTCGTAATCTTATTACTATCTTTTTAAGGCCTATAAGATTTGTAGTGATGTCTTTTTTTAAATTCCTAATATTGCTAATTTATGCATTTTCTCTTTAGAGATCAGTCTTTAGTATTTTATCAAATTTGTTAATCTTTTCAAAGAAGTCTGTTTTGTCGTAGTTGATTTTCTCTATTTTTTCTTTCATTAATTTCTGCTTTTATATTTCTTTCTTTCCTTTTACTTTCTTTGTGTTTTGTTTCCTTACTTAAAAAGTAAAATCCTAAAATCCTAAAATCCTAAAATCATTTACCCTCACCCTTTCCTGTTTTCTAAGATATGCATTAAAAACAATCAAGTTTTTTTTTCTTTTAGCTATATTATGCAAGTTAGGATATTATATTTTTTTTATAATTTTTAATCATAATTCAGTTCAAAATAGTTTTTCATTTCCATTGTGATTTCTTCTTTAACTGAATCTATTCAGTTATTAATTCAGTCATTTCTTAAATAACTGGATGAAGAGTATATTGTTTAATTTCCAGACAGTTTAGATTTTCTAGTTATCATTTTGTTATTGATTTTTGTCTTAATTTCACCAATCAAAGAAATTACTTTGAAGGATTTCCATAGTGTGTCATTTGTTGAAACTTTATTTACCTCAGTGATTAGTTGACTTTGGTAAATGTAGTATATACACTTGAAAAGAATGTGTATTGGATGCAGTGATACATGCACATATGTATGCATACATACAATTAGATCAAACTGATTAATTATATCATTCAAAGTTTCTATATCTCTCCTGATTCTTGGTCTATTTGTTCTATCAATGTGATGTCAGTTATCAACACAAGTGTGTTAAAAATCTCCTACCATGTTTGTGGATTTGTCCATTTATCCTTTAGTTCTGTCAGGTTTTGCTTTGTATGGTTTGAGGCTATGTTTTTAGGGGCATACAAATTTAGAAATGTTATATTTTCCTAGTGAATTGATGCTTTATTGTTAGGAAATGCTCCTCTTTACCACTAGAAATGCCAATATATACATATTCCCTTTTTATTTGATTAGTCAAATTAGACTGCTTGCCCTGAAGTCTAATTTGTTTGTTATCAGTAAAACTTTTCATTAATGTTTGCAGGGTATGTGTTTTTTATTCTTTTGCTTTCTGCCTTAAATGTCACTTTTTCTTTTTTTTGTAAGTTTTTTATTGTTATTTATTTATTTTGAGAGACAGAGAATGTGAGTCGGCGAGGGGCAGAGAGGAAGAGGGAGAGAATCCCAAGTGGGCTCCACAATGAACCCGTGAGCCTCGAGATCATGACCTGAGCTAAAACCAAGAGTTGGACTCTTAACTGACTGAGCCACACAGGTGCCCCACTAGACAGCATATATTTAGTTTTTAATGGATTTCTTAATCTATTTATGATTTGTATAATTACTTCTGTATTTGGGTTTGAATCTGTTGTGTTTCTATTTGTTTTCTGTTTGTCTCTTCTTTGTTTGTTTTTTTTCTTTTTTGCCCTCTCATTTTCTTTTGTATTAATTATTTTCTTCAATTTTCCCCTTTTATTCTTTTCTTAGTCCATTAGTACTTACCCTTGAGGTCACAGTGCACATCCTTGACTCATTACTGTTTTGTGTAAATTAGTACTTTTAATATTTCCTGAACCTTAGGAAACTTTCACTTCATATATTCATCTCTACTTTTCTGTGTTACTGTTTTTTTCTGATGTATTTTAATTGTACACATGTTTTAAGCTTTTCAGGCATTATATTGTTGTATTTATTCTTATTTTTTCCCACAAATGTGCTTCTTTCTGGTTCTATTCATTTCTTCTTGCACTCTGTATTTCTACCTACTTCATTATATAAACCATTCATGAGTTTCTTTAGTTTTGGGAAATTCTCAACTATAATCTTTTCACATATTGCTTTTATTGTGTTCTCTCCCAACTATACATGTTTTGCATAGTTTGGTCTTTTCTCTATTTTCCTTCTGTTTTTCTCACCATGCTTTAGGCTGGACATTTTCTACTGACCTATTTTCCTGTTCACATCTTCTGCTACATTTAATCCATGTTTAATCTTTGTCTTATCCATCAAGCACATCTACTGCATTCTTAATGCCAGTTATTTTTCTTTTCTTTTTTTTTTCTTTAAAGTTTTAAAATTCTAGTTAGTTAACATACAGTGATATGTTAATTTCAGGTGTAGAATTTAGTGATTCATCACTTACATACAACTCCTAATGATGATCCCAACAAGTGCCCTCATCAATCCCCATCACCTGTGTAACACACCCCTCTGCCTACCTGCCCTCCAGCAACCCTCAGGTTGTTCTCTGTAGTTGAGAGTCTGTTTCCTGATTTGCCTTTCTTTCTTTCTTTTTTTTTTCCTGTATGTTCATCTGTTTTGTTTCTTAAATCCCACATATAAGTGAAATCAGATGGTATTTGTCTTTTTTTGACTGACTTATTTTGCTTAGCATAATACTCTATAGCTCCATTACCATCATTGCAAATGGCAAGATTTCATTGTCTTTGATGGTTGAGTAATATTCCATTGTGTGTGTGTGTGTGTGTGTGTATGTGTGTGTGTGTGTGTGTGTGTGTGTGTGTGTGTGTGCATACCACTTCTTTATTCCATTCCATTTATTTATTGCATTACAATTTATTCCATTATATATATATTTATCCATTTATCATAAATTTGGGCTGTTTCCATAATTTGACTTTTAAAAAAATTTTTAGTGTTTATTTATTTTTGACAGAGAGAGAGAGAGACAGAGCATGAGTGGGGGGAGGGGCAGAGAGAGAGGGAGCCCAGAATCTGAAGCAGGCTCCAGGGTTTGAGCTGTCAGCCCAGAGCCCGATGCGGGGCTCGAACTCACAGACTGCGAGATCATGACCTGAGCCAAAGTTGGACGCTCAGCCGATTGAGCCACACAGGCTTTTATTTGACTTTTATTTATAATATCAGTGTATATATCAATTTTAGAATTTGCATTTAATTCTCTTTCAAAGATTCTAACTCTCTGGTGAGACTATTTATTTTGTCATCTATTTTCTTGAATATATTAATGTATAGACATTCAAAATTTATAATAACCCTAATATCTGAATCACTTGTGGGTCTGTTTATATTATCTTTTTTAAAAAAATCTTGGACTTTAGGCATTTTCTTGTATCATGGCATACATGGTAGGTTTTGATTGTGCATCAGATATTACAAATGAAAAATTGTAGGGGCTTTGGGTGACAGTATTTTCTAAGGAAAATGTAATTTTCTTCTTGAGTGTATTTTGCTTTGATTGAGTCAGGGATCAAGATGATTTGAAGGTGGGTTTAGTGTTTGTAAGGATACTATGATTTCCAGTTTCCTTCCTTCCTAGGGCTTGGTCTTCAGGGGTCTCAGTGGAAATCCTGGCATATTTTCTAAGGCTTCTCATCCTTGTCAAGTGTGACTTAGCTTTTTAGTATCTTAGCTGCTGCTTTCTGTATGGTGTCTCAGCCTCTTGCCTTCTGTAGCTTAGACACTGGAAAATGCTTCAAGAAGAATGGGTCAGAATGTTGGGGTCACTTATCTAAGGGTCACTTTACTCCCATCCCCTCAAGTCCTGATTGCCTTAGTAACACTGACCTTCAGCTTTTGTCTTTCTGGCCTCATGAAAATGCTGAAAGTCTTTTTTTGTTGCTTTCTTGCTGTTATAATAGGGTCAAATCATATTGACTTAAAGTCTCAGATTGGGATGTCTCAAGGCTGGACTTCATGCTTAGGAAGGCCTTGTTTTTTTCCAATGTATTTGTACTCCTACAGTTACTCCTTCAGGGCTCTAAACTGGACTCATGTCTTTACCAAAGCCCTCAACTTCCCTGGGCCTTAATTTCAGCCTCTGTCTCCCTCACATTAAAGGCAGTGAATAATTTTATTTAGCTTCTCAGTCTCTTAGTAGCTCTTTCTGCTTGGATTTCCCACCTCTCTGCCTGCACATTTTGCAAATAGGCAAATACTCTGAGAGAAAAAAAAGCAGCTCAGACCATCAGGCTCACATCCCTGAAATCCCCTTCTCTCCTGGGAACCAATCCTTCCAATCCTGGTGGCTTTGGCAAGCCTGAACTCCAACTGTCCATATCCCAGTCCCATGAGCCTACTAAAAGTTCTGACCTGCCACTTTCTTTTTTCTTTTTTCCCACACTTTTATTATTTATTTATTTACTTTAAATTTACATCCAAGTTAGTTAGTATGTAGTGCAACAATGATTTCGGGAGTAGATTCTTTATTGCCCTTTACCCATTTAGCCCATCCCTCCTCCCACAACCCCTCCAGTAACCCTCTGTTTGTTCTCCATATTTAAGAGTCTCTCTTTTTTCTTTTTAATTTTTTTAATGTTTATTTTTGAGAGAGAGAGAGAGAGAGAGAGAGAGAGAGAGAGAGACAGCAGGGAGAGGCAGATAGAGAGGGAAACACAGAATCTGAAGCAGGCTCCAGGCTCTTTACTGTCACCACAGGGCCTGATATGGGGCTCGAACCCACGAAATGTGAGATCATGGCCTGAGCAAGGTGGGATGCTTAACCAACTGAGCCACCCAGGTGCCCCTCCATATTTAAGAGTCTCTTACATTTTGTTCCCTCCCTGTTTTTATATTACTTTTGCTACCCTTCCCTTATGTTCATCTGTTTTGTATCTTAAATTCCACACATGAGTGAAGTCGTATGATATTTCTCTTTCTCTGATTGACTAATTTTGCTTAGCATAATACCCTCTAGTTCCATCCACGTAGCTGCAAATGGAAAGTTTTCACTTTTTTGCTTGCCGAGTAATACTCCATTGTATATATATACCACATCTTCTTTATCCATGCATCCATCGATGGACATATGGGCTCTTTCCATACTTTGGGATTGTTGATAGTGCTGCTATAAACATTGGCGTGCATGTGCCCCTTCAAAACAGCATATCCTTGGATAAATACCTAGTAGTGCAATTGCTGGGTAATATGGTAGTTCTATTTTTAATTTTTTGAGGAACTTCCATACTGTTTTCCAGGGTGGCTGCACCAGTTTGCATTCCCACCAGCAGTGCAAAAGAGATCCTTTCTCTGCATCCTCACCAACCTCTATCATTGCTTGAGTTGCTAATGTTAGCCATTCTGACCAGTGTCAGGTAGTATCTCATGGTGGTTTTGATTTGTATTTCCCTGATGATGAGTGATGTGGAGCATTTTTTCATGTGTCAGTTGGCCATCTGGATGTCTTCTTTGGAGAAGTGTTTATTCATGTCTTTTGTCCATTTGTTCACTGGATTATTTGTTTTTTAGGTGTTGAGTTTGATAAGTTTTTTTTATAGATTTTGGATACCAACCTTTTATCTGACATGTCACTTACAAATATCTTCTCCCATTCTGTCAGTTGACTTTCAGTTTTGCTGATGTTTCCTTTGCCGTGCAGAAGCTTTTTATTTTGATGAGGTCCCAATAGTTCATTTTTGCTTTTGTTTCTCTTGCCTCCGGACACGTGTTGAATAAGAAGTTGCTGTGACCGAGGTCAAAGAGGTTTTTGCCTGCTTTTGCCTCAAGGATTTTGATGGCTTCCTGTCTTACATTTAGGTCTTTCATCCATTTTGAGTTTATTTTTATGTACGGTGTAAGAAAGTGGTCCAGGTTCATTTTTCTGCATGTTGCTGTCCAGTTTTCCCAGCACCACTTTCTGAAGAGACTGTCTTTATTCCATTGGATAGTCTTTCCTGTATTGTCAAAGATTAGTTGGACATACATTTGTGGGTCCATTTCTGGGTTCTCTATTCTGTTCCACTGATCTGAGCGTCTATTTTTGTGCCAGTACCATACTGTCTTGATGATTGCAGTTTTGTAATACACCTTGAAGTCTGGAATTGTGATGCCTCCAGCTTTGGTTTTCTTTTTCAGAATTGCTTTGGCTATTCAAGGTCTTTTCTGGTTACATACAAAATTTTAGGATTGTTTGTTTCAGCTCTGTGAAGAATGCTGATGTTATTTTTGTAAGGATTGCATTGAATATGTAGATTGCTTTGACATTTTAATAATGTTTGTTCTTCCTATCCGGGAGCATGGGATCTTTTTCCATTTTTGTGTGTGTGTCTTCTTCAATTTCTTTCAAAAGCTTTCTATAGTTTTCAGTGTATAGATTTTTCACCTCTTTGGTTAGGTTTATTCCTAGGTGTTTTATGGTTTTTGGTGCAATTGTAAATGGGATCAATTTCTTGATTTCTCTTTCTGTTGCTTCATTATTGGTGCATAGCAATGCAAACGATTTCTGTCCATTGGCATTGATTTTATATCCTGCAACTTTGCCAAATTCATGGATAAGTTCTAGAAGTTTTTTGGTGGAATCTTTTGGTTTGCCATAAAGAGTATCATGTCATCTGTGAAGTGTGAAAGTTTGACATCCTCTTGGCTGATTTTGATGCCTTTTATTTCTTTGTGTTGTCTGATTGCTGAAGCTAAGACTTCCAATATTATGTTGAATAACAGTGGCGAGAGTGGACATCCCCGTCTTGTTCCTGACCTTAGGGGGAAAGCTCTCAGTTTTTCCCCATTGAGGATGATATTAGTGTTGGGTCTTTCATATATGGCTTTTATGATCTTGGGGTATGCTCCTTCTATCCCTACTTTATTGACAGTTTTTATCAAGAAAGGATGGTGTATTTTGTCAACTGCCTTCTCTGCATCTATTGAGAGGATCATGTGGTTCTTGTCCTTTCTTTTAGTGATGTGATGTATCACATTGATTGTTTTGTAGATGTTGAACCAGCCTTGCATCCTAGGTATAAGTCCCACAGGGTCGTAGTGAATAATTTTTTTAATGTATTTTTGGAGCCAGTTGGCTAATATCTTGTTGAGGACTTTTGCATCCATGTTAATCAGGGAAATTGGTCTATAGTTTTCCTTTTTAGTGGGGTCTCTGTCTGGTTTTGGAATCAAGGTAATGCTGTTTTCATAGAAAGAGTTTGGAAGTTTTCCTTCCATTTCTATCTTTTGGAACAGCTTCAAGAGAATAGGTGTTAACTCTTCCTTAAATGTTTGGTAGAATTCCCCTGGAAAGCCATCCAACCCTGGACACTTGTTTTTTGGGAGATTTTTGATTACTAATTCAATTTCTTTACTGATTATGGGTCTGTTCAAATTTTCTATTTCTTCCTGTTTCAGCTTTGGTAGTTTATATGTTTCTAGGAATTTGTCCATTTCTTCCAGATTGCCCGTTTTATTGGTGTATAATTGCTCATAATATTGTCTTTTATTGTTTGTATTTCTGCTGTGTTGGTTGTGATCTCTTTCATTCTTGATTTTGTTTATTTGGGTGCTTTCCTATTTCTTTTTGATCAAACTGGCTAGTGGTTTATCAATTTTGTTAATTCTTTCAAAGAACCAGCTTCTGGTTTCATTGATCTGTTCTACTGTTTTTGTTTGTTTTGTTTTGTTTTTGGTTTTTGGTTTCGATAGGATTGAATTCTGCTCTAATCTTTATTATTTCCTGTGTTCTGCTGGTTTTGGGTTTATTTGCTGTTCTTTTTCCAGCTCTTTAAGGAGTAAGGTTAAGTTGTGTATCTGAGACCTTTCTTCTTTAGGAAGGCCTGGATTGCTGTATACTTCCCTCCTATTACCCCCTTTGCTGCGTCCCAGAGGTTTTGTGCTGTGGTATTAACATTTCCATTGCCTTCAATGTACTTTTTAATTACCTCTTTAATTTCTTGGTTAGCCCATTCATTCTTTAGTAGGATGGTCTTTAGTCTCCATGTATTTGTTATCTTTCTAAATTTTTTCTTGTGGTTGATTTCGTGTGTCATAGCATTGTGGTCTGAAAATATGCATGGTATGATCTCAATCTTTTTGTACTTGTTGAGGGCTGATTTGTGTCCCAGTATGTGATCTATGCTGGAGAACGTTCCATGTGCACTGGAGAAGAATGCATATTCTGCAGCTTTAGGATGAAATGTTACAAATACTTCTGTTAAGTCCATCTGGTCCAGTGACTCATTCAAAGCCATTGTTTCCTTGTTGATTTTCTTTTTAGATGATCTGTACATTGCTGTAAGTGGAGGGTTGAAATCCCCTACTATTATGGTATTATAATCAATGAGTTTCTTTATGTTTGTGATTTATTATTTTAAATATTTGGGTGCTATCACATTCAGAGCATAAATGTTTATGATTGTTAGGTCTTTGTGGATAGCCCCTTAATTATGATATAATGCCCTTCTTTGTCTCTTGTTACAGTCCTTATGTTAAAGTCTAGATTGTATGACATAAGTATGGCTACTCTGGCTTTCTTTTGTTGACCATTAGCATGATAGATGGTTCTCCATCCCCTTCCTTTCAATCTGAAGGTGTCTTTAGGTCTAAAGTGGGCTTCTTGTAAACAGCATATAGATGGATCTTGTTTTCCTATCCATTTTGTTACCCTATGTCTTTTGATTGGAGCATTTAGTCCATTGATGTTTAGAGTGAGTACTGAAAGATATGAATTTATTGCCATTATGTTTCTGGTAGAGTTGCAGTTTCTGGTGGTGGTCTCTGGTCCTTTCTAGTCTTTGTTGCTTTTGGTCTTTTTTTTTTTTTCATCTTTTCTTCCCTCAGAGAGTACCCCTTAAAATTTCTTGCAGGGCTGGTTTAATGGTCATGAACTCCTTTAATTTTTGTTTGTCCAGGAAACTTTTAATCTCTCCTTCATTTTGAATGACAGCCTTGTTGGATAAAGAATTCTTGGCTGCATATTTTTCAGATTCATTGACATTGAATATATCTTGCCACCCCTTTCTGGCCTGCCAAATTTCTGTGGATAGGTTACCTGCAAACCTGATCTGTCTTCCCTTGTAGGTTAGGGGCTTTTTTCCCTTGCTGCTTCCATGATTCTTTCCTTTCCTGAGTATTTTGTGAATTTGACTATGATATACCTTATTTTTGGTTGGTTTTGTTAAATCTAATGGGAGTCCTCTGTGCTTCCTGGATTTTGATGTGTGTGTCTTTCCCCATGTTACGAAAGTTTTCTGCTATGATTTGCTCAGATAACCCTTCTACCCCTTTTTCTCTCTCTTCCTTTTCTGGGACCCCTATGATTCTGATGTTGTTCTTTTTTAATGAGTCACTGATTTCTATAATTCTTAACTCATGCTCTTTTGCCTTAGTCTCCCTCTTTTTCTCTGCTTCATTAGTCTCCATAAGTTTGTCCTGTATATCTCTGATTCGCTGCTCTGCTGTGGCATCCATTCGAGGTTGCAGCTCAATTATAGCATTTTGTATTTCATCCTGACTAGCTTTCACTTCTTTTATCTCCACAGAAAGGGATTCTAATCTATTTTCAGCCCCAGCTAGTATTCTTATTATCATGTTTCTAAATTCTGGTTCAGACATCTTGCTTATATCTGTGTTGATTACGTCCCTGGCTGTTGTTTCTTCCTGCTGTTTCTTTTGGGCTGATTTTCTTCATTTCATCATTTTGAAGGAAAAAAAAGGAGTTAATAAGGTAAAAAAAATTAAAAATTAAATATTAAAAACCACACACACACACACACACAAATCAAATAAACAATGCTAGATTCTAGATCAAAACAATGAAATAAACGATGCTAGATTCTAGGTTTGTTTTGGTCTGGTTGTTGAAAGGAGCTTGATAGATTAGAGGAAAAAGGGGGAAAAAAGAAAACAAAAAAGGAAATCATTCAAAAATTTGAAAAAATGAATACAATGAAATAGTGGAAGTAAAATAAAATTGAAAAATATACAAAAAAGTAAAAAATATAGTAGAAAAAAATTAAAGGAAAAATATTTTAAGAAGTTGAAAATAAAAATTTTTTTTCTCTTTCTGTATTCAAGAAAAAGAAACAAAAGTAAAAGAAAAAAATTGAATAGATGGACCAGTGCACAGACTGAAATATGATTGAAATGTTATCAGTTTCCCTAGAATTCAAACTATGAAGCACTTTATAGTCCATAAACTGAGCTGGCGGAGAGATTTGTGGTATTCCTGAAGAGCGAGGTTGGCCCACTTGGGCGGGGCTTAGTGTATTGGGTCCACTGTCTGCTAGATGGCGCTGCTTAGCTTACTGGGGTGGATTTTTGTGGTGCTTGTAGGTGTGTATGTGCATGTGTGGGAGGGGTGAAAATGGCATCACCCAGCTACCCAGTCTCTAGTACTGGAACTCCGTTCTCCCTGATGGGCAATTGCTTACCATCCTTTGTCTCCAGCTTCCATCCACTCCCTGCTTTTACACTATTTGTGACCAAGCCATCAGGCTGCCAGACGGCACTTCCCTCCTGAGTCTTATCTCAGATGCAGCTGTTTCCCAACCCCTCACTTCTGAGGGACTGTGGCTTTGACCTGCTCAGATCTTCTGGGGGAGGGTCTCACTGAGCAATGGCCAGGTGCCGGCCATACCCAGGAACATTTGTGGGACCGTGCTGCTGTTGATGCCCAGAGGCTGCGGCTGGGTGCCAGCCTGCCTCAGGAAAAGTTCATGGGAACCACATGGGAGTGAAGTCATATGATATTTGTTTTTCTCTTAGCATAATACCCTCTAGTTCCATCCACGTAGCTGCAAATGGAAAGATTTCATTCTTTTTGATTGCTGAGTAACACTCCATTGTATATGTATACCACATCTTCTTTATCCATGCATCCATCGATGGACATTTGGGCTCTTTCCATACTTTGGCTATTGTCAATAGTGTTGCTACAAATATTGGGGTGCATGGGCCCCATTCAAAACAGCACATTTGTATCCTTTGGATAAATACCTAATACTGCAATAGCTGGGTCATAGGGTAGTTGTATTTTTAATTTTTTGAGGAATCTCCATACTGTTTTCCAGGGTGGCTGCACCAGTTTGCATTCCCACCAGCAGTGCAAAAGAGATCCTCTTTCTCTGCATCCTTGCCAACATCTGTTGTTGCCTGAGTTATTAATTTTAACCATTCTGACCAGTGTGAGGTGGTATCTCATGGTGGTTTTGATTTGTATTTCCCTGATGATGAGTGATGTGGAGCATTTTTTCATGTGTCTGTTAGCCATCTGGATGTCTTCTTTGAAAAAGTGTCCATTCATGTCTTTTGTCCATTTGTTCACTGGATTATTTGTTTTTTAGGTGTTGAGTTTGATAAGTTTTTTATAGATTTTGGATACCAACCTTTTATCTGACATGTCACTTACAAATATCTTCTCCCATTCTGTCAGTTGACTTTCAGTTTTGCTGATGTTTCCTTTGCTGTGCAGAAGCTTTTTATTTTGATGAGGTCCCAATAGTTCATTTTTGCTTTTGTTTCTCTTGCCTCCGGACATGTGTTGAATAAGAAGTTGCTGTGACCGAGGTCAAAGAGGTTTTTGCCTGCTTTTGCCTCAAGGATTTTGATGGCTTCCTGTCTTACATTTAGGTCTTTCATCCATTTTGAGTTTATTTTTGTGTACGGTGTAAGAAAGTGGTCCAGGTTCATTTTTCTGCATGTTGCTGTCCAGTTTTCCCAGCACCACTTTCTGAAGAGACTGTCTTTATTCCATTGGATAGTCTTTCCTGTATTGTCAAAGATTAGTTGGACATACATTTGTGGGTCCATTTCTGGGTTCTCTATTCTGTTCCACTGATCTGAGCGTCTATTTTTGTGCCAGTACCATACTGTCTTGATGATTGCAGTTTTGTAATACACCTTGAAGTCTGGAATTGTGATGCCTCCAGCTTTGGTTTTCTTTTTCAGAATTGCTTTGGCTATTCAAGGTCTTTTCTGGTTACATACAAAATTTTAGGATTGTTTGTTTCAGCTCTGTGAAGAATGCTGATGTTATTTTTGTAAGGATTGCATTGAATATGTAGATTGCTTTGACATTTTAATAATGTTTGTTCTTCCTATCCGGGAGCATGGGATCTTTTTCCATTTTTGTGTGTGTGTCTTCTTCAATTTCTTTCAAAAGCTTTCTATAGTTTTCAGTGTATAGATTTTTCACCTCTTTGGTTAGGTTTATTCCTAGGTGTTTTATGGTTTTTGGTGCAATTGTAAATGTTACTCACCCCAATATTTTTGTCTTTTCTTTGAGATCTGGTCTCCTCAGGTCCAGGATGCCTTGATTGCTCTTTGATAGCTTCAAAAAGATGCTTAAAACAAACAAACAAATGAACAAACAAGAACTTCACACAGTTTTTATAATTTTTTTATGTTAAATTGATGCAAACTACTGTCTTAGCTGGAAACAGAAGTCCAAAAAGCTAGGTTTTCTTCCAAAAAAGAAAGACCTTCTAAATTTTATAAAGTTCCTTTTTATATATCAACATCCAGGTGTGATCAATCTACATACTTTTACTGAAAGAGAGTTTATAGTAATAAGTTTTACTATAAATGATGGTGCAGCGAGTATAGAACAGAGATGTCCTCACCAGATAGCAGGAGGATGTAGAAAGCTTTCCATCAAGGGAGATTTTCTTCAGAGGAGCAAAGGCAAGATGAAATACAGTTTGTATTCTTCAGGGACTCTCTTCTCACCAACTTTGGCTTTCGCTCAAGAATTCATGGAGATAAGAATAGATGAATCTTAGAATGTTGATTGAAAAAAAAAAGTAAGCCACAATGCATACATCAGCTATGAACCATCATGATATTCAAAGACAAACAAAATAAAAAACTGTCTATATTAGACACATTTACCTATATCCTAAATTCATATAGATAAACAAAGGAATGACAAACAGAAAACCAAAGAAAACAGGTGAAGGAGTTTGGGAAGGGTCTGTTAAGGGATGTCAACTGTACTGATTATATTCCATTTCTTAAGTAGAATGGTGGATTCATGCGTTTTCATTATCAAGGTCTCTAACTTACTTGTTAAGTTACTTACTTACTATTACAGAGATAATTTTGCATGGATTAACTGTGTCAAAATAAAAAGCAGAAAAGGAATAAAAGCAAAGGAGATAAAGAACACTAGGCAGGAGCAGCTGTGCATCAGTAGTGGTCTGTGCAGGACTCCTGGGGGTCAGATCAGTCGCCTCACAGCCAATTTTAGTAAATTCCAGAGGACTGCCAAAAACCCACAAAGATCTGCTTCTCCCCTCTCCCACTGAACATAAGCCCCTCATAGACTCAGATGCCATCTCGAGGAGAAGCAAGAGGAGGAAATTTTCCAAGCTGAGCATTTACCCAGGGAGACTGAGGTAATCCCAAAATGGGTAGAGATTTAGTTGTCTTCCATCAGCAAGATCTCCCCACCTTGCCTCTTCATCAAGAGTGGAAATGTAAGGCCTCTGGAACAAGCTAATATCTGTCTCAGAGAATAAAAAAAGGTTTATTATTATTGCATGTCATAGTAACTGACATTATGAGTAAAATTTGACCATGGTATAAACTTAATGCCTACATATCCTGGACACACTAGAAAAGAGTAGAGTTTGTAACAGACCTTGTTTCTCAATCCTGCCCTGACCTCTGGCTGGCTCTGTGACAAGCTCAGATCCCTTAAACTGCCTGTAGAAGAGTGAAAAGGTGATTATGGCATCGCTGACGTTCCTTTCAGGTCTGTGAGCCTAAGTAACAGGGACAGCCTTCATTCTCTTGAGCATTCACCTTCAGTTTTCTTTATTCTTCAGTCTATGATGTGACGCAGGGATGAAGCCATCATTTTGAATGTGTAACCATCAGTGTTGGTGCCATTGGATCCCTTACTTCATAAAGATAAATCACTTTGGAATGATTTTTATCTCTCTCAACAAATTGTGCACTTTTCAGAGGGCTTTGTAAGGGGGAAAAGTCAAGAATAGTGAAAGTTAAATACAGCTTCCAAAGGATTTATCAGGTAAATGTTATGGATTGTTGTGATTTAATTTATGGGATTAGTTTGACTTTCAATTACCAGGCATCACATTGAATCACTTTATATTTTGAACTCTGTAACTAGGACTCCTTATACTCGATCTTTCATTTGGAGAGGGATTATCAATAATTAGACACTGTGGCCTTATTGATCAGCTAATCAATACCCACATTAATCACCAGTGGTCTAAAAACAATTCACTCTTTGCATTAAAAGGAATCAGTGTGATCAAATTAGCATCTTTTGCTACAAGCTGAGCATAACTGTAGTTTTCTAAAGGAAAACAACGGTGGAAAGAGGATGTGCCTGCAGAATTCAGAGCTAGGTCAACTGTTGCTAAATGAAAATAATCTAATGACAGTCACTTCTAATTGTTTTTTATTTTTGCTCTGATATTTGTACTATTTAATAAAATGTTATTTACTGGAAAAAGTAGGACAAAATGAATATGGTCTACATTGTAAATAAATGTTTTTCATTCTTGTAATTAGACCAGAAGTTGTTTATGTTGCAGAGAAAATCTAGGTACCTTGAATGTTCTAGAAAAATAGCAAGTGTTTAGGGTTAATAAATGTCAAAGTGATTAGTTAACTATTAAGAATAAAGAGTATTTTTCAAGGTACACATGTCCCTCCACACAGAGCTCCAGAATGGAAAAGACTTTTTTCTCCTCAGAGATGAGGTTCATCTGGTTTCAAGTTAAAGCAACTTGGTGAGTAGGAGGACAGCATTTGTCTTGGACTAGTCCATACAGACTTCAACTACACTGTCTCTCAGGCTGTCACTCAAACCAGTGGCTGTCAAATAAGGGCACAGATTCACCCAATGGCTCTTAATAATTTGGCATTACTTTCATATGAATAATTCATAATCTCAAAAGTATGAGACTATTATTTATGGTTAGTAGCTGTGAAATAATGAGATACATGGTTTTAGGGCTGTTTTTATTACCAAGTGGTGTCCATACAGTTGTAAGGAGTTAAAATAAAGAAAAGTGAAAGTGGATCTTTTTTTTTTTCTTAAAGATCATATCAGAGGCAGAAATGATATATCACAGATGAGAATAATACTGGCTGTCTCTTCAAATTTATCCATTACAAACACCACACCACTTCTTTGAAATGGGAGCTTACAGCAGCATTCTGGCAGTTTCTTGAAGTCCATCGTTTTCACTCTCTGAGGAAATAAAAAACGGACTTGTTTGGTCTTTGATTCTCAGTTCCTACTGGGAATAGGACAATTAATATCATTTTTTTAAATTCTCATTTTGAGTTTTAAAGAATAAAAACTATTTTGTCAATGTGAAAACTTGGAAAAACATAGATGTGTATAATGAAAAAATATCACCTGTAATCCTACCAAATAATTTTCACAGAAAGAGGATCATAATGAGTACTTTTTTTATCCTGTTACCTTTGATCATTTCCGACATTTAAAAATAACTTTTGAAAATGTTATCTTTAATGATTAAAACTATTCTACTGTATGGATATTACATAATTTATTTCCCTATCATTTAATAATTTTGATTTTTCCAATTTTTTATTGTTATGAATAGCTCTTTGATGAGAATTCTTGAGCATAGATCTTTATTCATATTTCTTATTGTTTTCTTGTGATAGATTCCCAGAAGTGGGGTTACTGGGTCAAAGAGTGAGAACTTTTTAAACCTCTTGATATGTTTCACCAAGATACTTTCCAGGAAGTTCATAATAATTTTCAAGCCTATTAACAGTGCGAATGGGTAGTACCTTAGACAAATTTTGCCAAGCTGATAAGTTAAAAAAACCATGAAGGTTCTGTATTTCATTAGTATTTCATTAGTTACAGATAGGTTAGTGCCACATCTCAAGTGATGAAAGTGTGGTTTGTAAAATTTTTTAATTAACATGTTTATAGTCAACATCTTTAATTCATGGAGTCAGTAGACATTATATATTTGTGTATGCACGTAAAAAAATACAGATTTATATAAAATACTTATATTTATGTATATAAAACTAATACATGTGTTTAAGATATCTATCTATAGATCATAGTTTTTGGAAATAAAAATCATCTTCTTATTACCACAAATTTTCCAACCAATAACTGGAGATAAGTGCAACATATGCCTTTGAGGAAACACACATGGTTAAGATGGCTCTCACTTCTCTGACATTTACAGTCTTGTGGGAGAGGTGGAGATGTACACAATTAAATTTAATGCAAGGAAGGATTTGATAAGTGCAGTAGCAGAATCATAAACAGAATGAAACAGGCTTATGTAAGGAAATATTAAATGTGACTGAGGTAGTCTCTTTGCGGATGGTGTGTTTTGAAGTACCTCTTACACAACAGATAATTTTAGCCTGGGTTGACACCCTCTTTTTTTTTTAAGTTTATTTGCTTTGAGAGAGGGAGAGCAAGCATGCAAGTGGGGAGACGCAGAGAGAGAGAGGGAGAGAGAGAATCCCAAGCAGGCTCTGTGCTGTCAGAGAACACATAAGTGTGGGAGTGGCAGAAAGGAGGGAGAGATAGAGAATACCAAGCAGTTTCCACACTGTCAGTGAGCAGCCCGATGTGGGGCTCAAACTCACAAGCTGTGAGATTATGACCTGAGCTGAAGTCAGATGCTTAACTGACTGAGCCACCTAGGCACCCATGGGTTGACCCTGTTAAGGCTGGCTTAAGCCTCTCTAAACAGGTAGGTCTTTGACAAGGAGAAGCTGGGCCCAGAAACAGTGGTGAGGGTTGTGGAGTGGGAAAGAGGGAGGAGTGAAGGGAGTAGGATAGGTCCAGGCAGAGGGACAGCTTGAATGAAAGCAGAAGGCTAGCATGTAAAGGGACAGCTCAGGGAACTGCAATTATATCAGTACACATGGAGTGAGGTCAGAGAGCCTGGGGTGGGGCTTAGTCAACTGGAGAGGCAGGTGAGGACCAAATGGTAGGCATCTCTGAGTGTCAAGCTGCTTATGTTGTAAGCAATGGGGAGCCTTTGAGCGTTTCTGAGCAGTTAAGTGCCATAATCCAAGCTGTTTGAGACAATCTCCTGGTTGCCGGTAGAGACTGAACGTTAGGAGGTGTGGGGGGGGTGGGGAGCCCACATGGGAGTTGAGAGTAGTGAGTGACATTACTAGAAAAGAGTGAGTAGAAAGGAGAGAAAGTAATTAGGGGACAATTTGGAGGCATAATTGATCAGATTTGGTGACTAACTGGATATGGTGAGGAGGAAGGGAAGAAGAAGGAGAAAGATGAATCCCAGGTACACCTGAAGTTTGGAGCCTGAGCAATTCAAATTGTCTTGCTTGCATTCCCTTCCCCGGGAGTGTGTTTTCTTTAGTATGGCTCAGGTAACCTGAGTTACGAAATCACACAGTAGGCTGAAATCAAAGGATTCTGGTTTCTACAACAAAGGAAGACCCTCTCTACACTCCTCACAGGATCATACAGCACATTGGTCAGGATGCTGGAAACAGACTGGCTGGAGCTTCAATCACAGCTATTTGCCCAAGACATACATTGAGCTGTGGGACAATGGACGGTTTCGTCAATCTCTTGCAGCCTTAATGTCCTCATCTGAATTCACTTCCTTGTGTGTTTTTAGGAATTAAGTGAAATAATGAATGCAGATGCTTTGCAGAGTACCTGGTAAATATAAGTGCTCAATAAATGTTAGCTATTTAATTGCTGGTGGTGAACTTTTTGGTGCTACTTTTGCAAAGTAAGAATAGCGATACCCCATGTTAAATTCAAGGAGTGAATATACAATAACTTGGAAGGACTGCAAGTTCATAAAATGAAATCTGACTTAGAAATAAGGAATAGAAGCCTAAGCTATCCTGTGTTCATAAAAAAGAAAAATAACTTGAAAATAAGTTTTGCCTTGTTCCATCCCATCCCCATCCACTTACTTCAAACTTTAACATAACACACTGGAGACTTAGCAGACATTGTATTTAATGCATATTATTTACTCTGTGATATTCATATTCTTCAGGATTAAGGGATTAATTCAAGCACATTATATTTATGTGCCAACTAGATATTTCTAGAATTCTGAGCAGGTACCCAACAACCTCTGTGAATGTGGTATGTCTTTAGACAGGCCTGAAGCACTGATCCAAATGAGACGCCCTCTCTTATAAGCGGGGCTTAGTCATATTAGAGGGAAGTTGCACAATGACAGTGTCTTAAATGTTTTTTCTGACTGATGACCTTGAGCAAAATGTCTTTCTAAATGAAATGAGAGAAAACAACAGTGATTGTAAGTGTGTGATCTCCAGCAGCCATTCAGTAAATACACATGGTACCCGGTCTGTGGGAGAGCGACTGGTCTATTAAAGGGTGGGTGCACCTTATGCCTCCTTGAAACGGAGTACAGAAACATGAAATGCAAAAGCAGTGAAAGTTTTTAGGGAGGCGCAAGAAATAATGGGCCCTTGGATATGATTTCAAGGCTTACCCCTTTCTCAGGAAAATTCAATTGTACAATGACTTTTGATTTTCTTATTCTTAACATTTCTACTAAGTTTTCTCTATGGACATCTGGTTCCTTTTGGAAGGCAAGAAATAAAAAACAAATATTTTTGCTTTCTTGGTAGTTCATTTTAGACTGAAATTATCTTCATTTCTCGATATTTGAGAAATGGTCCTGCTAGAACCACCATATTTAAAGTATTTGTGAATTTCAGCATCAAAGTAGCAAAGATATTAATGGATTACAACACATGAATAAAATAAGAATTTTTCAGTCCATACTAACAACAAAGAAAAGAAAGCTCTTCCTTATGGTAGAAATCAAACTAATAAGTGTAGACAGAATGAGGATGATGAAGTTAACAAAAATCACCAATTTGTAATCATCAGGAAAGAATCATTAATAGATGCTAAAACTAGTGGCTAAAAATTTGATGAGAAACAGGTTTCTAAGTTTCAAAGGATGGTTTCAAAGATTCTTCCTAAATTATTCATTAATTATATAAAGAAAATGATGACATTATAGCGGAGAAACTGTCAGGTGCCACCTGTACCAAGTGATCAAAGTGAGCATCACCACTGATGGGACAAACCAACATTATGAGCCTCCTGGTCTGATCCCACAAGAAGGACACAGTATCACTTTTGTGGTATTCTTGCCAAAAAATGCATAATCTGAATTTAATCTAATCATGAGGAAACAAATACATCCAAGGTCAGGCCATGCTATGAACAACTGGCCTGTCTTTTAAATAACTGTCAAGACCAGGAAAGACAAAGAAAGAGAAAACTGATTTAGATTAAATGAGATTAAAGAGACGTGGGAACTAAATGCAAAGTGTGATCCTGGATTGGATCCTGAACCAAAGGGAAAATTGCTACAAAAGACATTATTGGAACAAATGGTGAATCTGGACTATGATATGAATTTAATAGTATTGTATTAATGTTCACTGTCCTGATTTTTATAACTATACTGTGGTTTATGTATAATAATATTCTTATTTGTGGGAAATACACAGTGAAGTTTTAACAAATAAAAGGGAATTATGTATACAACTTATTCTGAAATAGTTCAGAAAAAACAATATGTGTGTGTATGTCACATAGGTATATATCACACATGTATATGTGTACACACACACACACACACACATGTGCAAATGGGTCAGGGAGAATGACATGGAGGCTGCTCAAATAAACAGCCTTCTAGTCAGAGGTAGCATCCTTAAAGGAAAATATTCAAGCTACATGAAGAATGTGAGGACAGATGGTAATTAGTTATAGCAATTATTTTCTCTCCCACTCTCATTGGCTGAGTGGACTTGTGTGAGAATGTAGGCATAGGTAGGCTGTTGCCTTGACGTTGCTTTGGGGATGATCTTTTGTCTAAGTGATTGGATATCTGTTTAAAGGGACAGCCATTTTTCCTTTTCTGGACAATCAGAATGTAATGTCTTTTCACATACTGGTCTTAAACACTTGGCCTTTTGACAGGTATTATATACCTGTGTGCTTCAGATAGTCGCTGAATGATAAAACTGGACTTTTGAATTTGAAGTACTTAATGTTTTGTTGTTGTTAGGAGGAGCTTTATTCTGTCTGCTTTATTATAATTACTGTTGGTCATTTGACAGACAACTCCCATGTAGAAGGGAGTGGTCAACAAATCCCAGTCTCTCTTTTCTTCACCTTGATCTTAAGTTAGAATTTCTCTGCTTTCAGAATAGTCATATCTCAAATGGAAGTTCTCCTAACAAAATCAAGTCAAAATGGCCACCCTTGAATAAGTTTAGATCTAATGTAATGCATATCTTTCTCATTTGTACATATCAGTTGGTTTATTTCTCAGAATAACTTTCATTAAGCTTTAAATTCGGCTCACTTGCATTGAATTTTTCAACGTCTTCCTGAATGTGGGCCAGGTAATTTCATTGAACTGTATTTAGCACATGTCTCCCCAAAGCAAACATTAATAGTCACATCACCCATAAATCAGATTAGACTATTAGGAAAGCAGTAAACTACCTAATCACCTACTCACCAATCGTAATAAAACTGAACTTGGTAATTAATGTAGTCAATTTACTAATTGGGCCTTAAGCCACTTGGGCCTTGGTTTAAGACTTATATTCAGACTGGATATTCAGTTTGACTAAAGCCATAAAATTCCTTCAGAGGTTAGTGACATTTTGTTGTGTGTCATTATTATGGTTTTGCCCCAAATAGGTAAAATGGCATTTGCTTTACCTGTATAGCACTTTATTCTGATGCTGGAGACATCAGAGTTAGCTTCTAGGTAGAAATTAGGATGAGACTTAATCAATTAGAGTTAATCTTAGCTTGATTCAATTCTGAACTAAAGCCAGTTTCAATTTGGCCACAGCCACTGTTTCTAGTTTATTATCAGTGCTTTAGCAGTTGACAAATAGGAAGGCATGTTCTAGTTGCAATCATCTTCCTATGGGTCTGTAGAGACCTTTGACACAGCAGGCTCACTCTGGCTCCCAGGTGTCTGTGAAGACAGGTGGGGTGCATCCAGGTGGGGTCCATTCAGGGGCCCTGCTCTTGGTGCGATTATCTGCTGTTGTCTTAAAATTCTTAATAGTTTTTGAACAAGGGTACCCCATTTTC
Organism: Prionailurus bengalensis; assembly: GCF_016509475.1. Taxonomy (NCBI): domain Eukaryota; kingdom Metazoa; phylum Chordata; class Mammalia; order Carnivora; family Felidae; genus Prionailurus; species Prionailurus bengalensis. The sequence continues at coordinate 107,752,387 of NC_057350.1, forward strand.
ATTTTGTGCTGTGCCCCGCAAATCATACAGCCTATAGCCTGACCTGGGTGCTATGACTCATGTACATTTACATAACTGGTTAAACTACTCTATGGGCAGGATGGGAGTTTTCCTCTCTCCTTCTTTTTCTGAAGCCACTTTGGCACATGCAAATGAGTCTTCTGAAAGCAGGCTTCCCTCTATACAGTATTATATGTGTCAGGGTTTATATACTGAAGGCAGTAATATGAAGACAAATTCACAAAAAGCTAACTAGCATTGAGCATGAGAAGTTTGGATATAGGGTTTTTGTATAGTGGCTGGGATTGATTTTTGCACAATACAAAGTGAGGGTTCTCCTTAGGAAATAAACTTAATAGCAATAGGGATTTACTTTTTACATGACAATAATTAAAAACAACCTTTACTTCCTACAGCTGTAATGATAGCTCCCATTTATTGTATTTATTATGTGCCAGGCACACTTTGCATACATGTTGTTTTTCACTGAAATCTTACAGTAGTCCTATGAGGTAGGGTTATTATCTTCATTGCACTGGTGAGTGAATGGAAGCTTGGAGAAGTTAAGGCAGAGCAGTCAGGACTCCAACTGGCCTGGTGACTCCCACGCCCCCTTGTATCCCCTCTGCCCTCTATGACCTCCCATCAATTAAATAAGCACGGGGCTAACCTCTGAGTCAAGGAGGGACTTGCCCAGGGAATCAAATGTAAGGGTGACCTGGCTGTGACCCTGCCACACCATTGATTGCCAGTGACCATTAGACTGATGTGGTAGCCCCGTGTCTTCTTTCTCCCTCACCTCTGTGCGCGTCAGGATGTAAGTTGCCAGCTCAGACAACTGGAATGACTTTCCCTGATAAAGGATTCGATATCAGTAGGCCCAAGTGGTGCAAGCACTGCTCAGTGAGGCCTCAAGATGGGGTGCTTTCTGTGGCCCCAAAGTGCCTCCCAAAGGGTCGACTGAATGCTGTGGGGATGGGCTGGCTGGGTCTCCTCTGACAGGTCACCTCTCCGTCCTCCAATCTCACCCAGGCATATTATCAGCGGAGTTTTAGGATGGATACTATTAGCTTGCTCGTTGCTGTTGCTAATATTTTTTAAATAAAAGACACATAAAGGCTTGAGGATGAATCTTCTATTGCTGAGAAATTCACATTTCAATTCATTGTCCATTTAATTAAAGGAATGGAGAAAATATGCTGTTGTAGAAGCATATACTCAATACATTAGAGAAATAGCTCGTGCTTACATAAGAATTAGCACTTTCAAATCAATGAAGTGGGGTCACTGAGCACATAAATTCTGTTTCCATAATTTTAAACCAGCAGAGGTAAAGAAGACATCTTAAAAAAAAAGTTAGTTTTGAAATTGTTGTGATGTACTTTTATTTCAAAAATGAATTTATATTCCCAAATTAATCCATACACTTAATGTGGTTTATGTCAAGACCTAATGCCTCCTGCCTTTTGGGCAGATACTGAAAAATTGTTCTAAAGTTCACCCAGAACGAACATCCAAAAATAGCTAGGAAAAGTTGTAGAAGAGAATCACTATGATTGGGAACAGAGTGACTAATCAGGAATCATTATGAATTATAATGGCTTAGTAAATTAAAACTGAATGGCGTTGGCACAATAGTAAACAGACAACGGGATTAGGTATATGTAATAATACAATGTTGACGTTAATCTGAAGTCAGTGGAAGAAGGATATATTACTAAATAAATGGTGTTGGGAAAACTGAGTTACTATTTAGGAAAAATAAAGCTATATGCCTTAATATAAACAATAAAGTTGTTTTTTTTAAGTTTATTTATTTATTTTGAGAGAGAGAGAGAGAGAGAGAGAGAGAGAGAGAGAACAGGGGAGGAAGAGAGAGACAGAGAATCCCAAACAGGTTCTGTGCTGTCAGCTCAGAGACTGACTCAGGGCTGCGTCGCACGAACTGTGAGATCATGACCTAAGCCGAAATCAGGCTGAGCCACCCAAGTGCCGAAGTTGTATTTTAAATAAAGATAAATTCCATGTGGATTAAAGATTTAACAATAAAAGGTAAAATGATAAAGACACTTATAAGAAACTGTGGATGAAAACAATGAAATCTCAGGGTAGAGAAAGGCTTTCAAGGCATGACTGCAGGTAGAAACCATGAAAGAAAGAAATGTGGATATCTATACATTTAAAACTGCAGAATGGCAAAATAGAGTATGAACCAAGGTAAAACACCAATGATAAACTGGAAAAAGCAACAGCTGTCTATGATAAAAGGTAAACATAAGGAACTCTTTCAAGTAAATAGCAAAATGATTATCTCTCATAGGCAATATGTTTGGGACTTAAGCAGGCAATTCAGCAAAGCAATATGAATGGCCTATAAGCAAATTAAAACTGTTCAGTGTTACTTATAGCCACAGAAATACAAACTGAAAGCAAAACCAACCATGTTCACCTACAGGATGGACACTACCAACTGCAGCCAGGGTCTGAGGAAACAGGCATTGTCAGACCCAGATTATTGGAGGACACATCTTTTGAGTTGGCAAATCTAATTTTAGAAGTGCATATCCTAAAGAAAATGATTGGATATATGTACAATATGTGTTATCAGAGTTATAATGCTGTGCAATATACGTGTGTGTGCAATATATGTACAAAGATGTCTATATTCTGTTTTTAAAATAATGGTGAAAAATTTGAAGCAGTTTACACGCTCAGCAATTGGGGATTTGTACAGTTCTACAATGGAATACTCTGTGGACATTGAAGAATGCTTTATATTTATTAAATAGAGAGTCACTATTTTTTTGAAGTTTATTTATTTATTTTGAGAAAGAGAGTGTGAATGGAGAGGGGCAGAGAGAGAGAGAGAGAGAGAGAGAATCCCAAGCAGGCTCTTGACTGTCAGCATGGAGCCCAATGTAGGGATTGAACTCACGAACCATGAGATCATGACCTGAGTCCAAATCAAGAGTTGGATGCTTAAATGACTAAGACACCCAAGTGCCCCTAGAGAGTCACTATTATTGAGCTCCCTGTCCCCCCCACCCCAACTACCAAAGCAAATGACAATACAGTATATAAAGCATGATCCTATTTGTTTTTTGTAAAAAATTCTTATAAACTGGGGAAGAAGTTGGGAAGGGTAATCATCTAAATTTTGATAGATGCTACTGATGAGAGTGGGATTATATAGGGATAAATTTTTACATTTTTGTGTTTTCTGATTTTAAAATAAAAAATATATAATTGTAAGACTTAGTAAGTTAGAAGCAGTCCTCCAAAATACTTAGGTGATTTAAATTTTTTCCTCTATTTTCCGAAATTTCTATACTCAAATATAGTTGTATTAGCCTTACATTCAGAAAGGAAAGAATTTGGAAAGGAAGCAAATAAAATTTACATGTGAAAAAACACACATGCACACACATGAAAAGTCTGGAACATTGTATATCAAAACCTTAATAGTATTTATTTGTGGGTGGTAATGATAGGTGATTTAAAATAGTTTTCTTTTGTTAATCTTCATTCATTAATTTTCAAAAATATGCATGTATTACTTGTGGAATAAATAATAAAATTATGGAATAAAGCTCCTTTAAAATTTTATACAGCACGATTCACCTTTGTTTAAAAAACTCCCCCAAATCGTAAGTGTAAATAAGAAATCTGGGATCAAAAAGCAAAATAATGTCTATTTAGATAGTTTTTGGAGGGAAAAGTTATTGCTAAGATTTTCAGTACCCCTTGACATAATTGGGGCAACGTGGAGTGACACAATGCCATGGCTGGGCATCCCTGTTGTGGACCCAAATGCTGCTTTTGTCTCTAGGCCATGACCTCGGTTTGCTTTGACCAACGCAGGCTCACATGCATCAACATTTGGAATTGCAAAGCAAGTTTTGATTGAAGGGTCCAAAGGGATTTTTAAATTTGGGATCCTAGGGACTTTGGAGCATGGGCTTTTGTCTCTGCTCTGGTTTCTGCGTCCTTCGTGCAGGAGCTGGGCTTCATGTAGGACCCGGGCAGCCGTGGTTTTACCCCAAGAATGTTTTCTTAGTCCTGGCTCCCAGGTGCCATCTTTTCTTGAGGTGGATGGTGCGGTTGGTCCCTGCAAGTGGCCACTGAGAGGCTTTTGCTTCCGTTGAGATGACTGACACATCAATCCATGTGAAATTTTCAATTTTCTTTCCACTTTCAAATCAGAAGGGGGGAGACCCTCCATCTCACACTGAGCTCCCCACCTCCCTCCTCTCCCCTTGCCAGCTTTCACACAGCTCATGGTAGCTATAGTGTGCATGCTATTACAGCAATCTATCCACTTACAGTGTATCTTGTGTTTGTTGTTATTTTTCAACGTGCGCATCTTGTTTTAAGTAACGTCTTCACCCAGTGTGGGATTCGAACTTAAAACCTGGAGATCAAGAGTAGAACACTATACCAAGTGAGCCAACAGACACCAGTGGGCACTGTATCTTGTACAACAGGGATAGCCCTGTATAGGGAGCAGATGCTTGCCGGAGGCCCAGGATTTTCATCCCAGCTCTGTTGAGTGAAACTGGAGAACTCGCCTTCTCTTTCAGAGCCTCAGTTTCTTTTTTTAGTTTGTGAGGATCACAAACTGAATTCTAAAGCCCCACTGAAACAAAGTGGGTGACAGCGATGAGTGAAGAAGCCCATCTATAAGAAGAATACTTCTCAGGAGGTGAATGCTTGACCTGTTTTTCCCACATCTGAGAAAGGTATTGGTACTGGGAACTACTGCATTTTTGTAAAAGAAACAATACTGTAAGAACAAAAATAGACAGCAACTGGTGGTCCGCCTCATTATCGGGGATGTGTAAGGAGGAGTGGGGATTGTGGCAAACTGAAATCTCATGACCAGTATCGTCTGACTGATTGTTGCCACACTGGAATGGAGGCCAGGCTTTCCAGGTCCTTGAGTTTTTAAGAGAAACCATATACATAGCTGTTTATGTTGAATCTCCTACTTTTTGAATGTTGGCAAGTAATGCAAACAGATTTTAAAAACAGTGGAAGGTAAACATGTCTGTAGGCCCCATCCAGTCTGAGGGCTGAAAATTTGTATTTCTGGACTCCAGGCCATCTAGGTGCCTTATTACTCAATTATTCTACTCCATCTGACAGAGAGTGCTGTTACGTGAGCATGGAGAGGTTCCTTTCCAATTTCCCTGAACTCATTTTTTAAAAAATGCCCATTTTATCAGGTGCATTATTTAGGATATTGAAACTGCTTCCAACATTACCGTGGGTGAAAATGATAATGCCTACCAAAGAATTTTGACAGTAAAAGAAGAGCCCATGCTTTCCTTGATTCTTAGAATTGTGGACAATCAGAGCTGGTATGACGATAGAGGGAAAGTGGATGGTGTGCAATATAAAATACTGGCTGGCTGGAGGACGCATGAAAACAACTGTAAGCGGACAATCTGAAGAAGTGAAGGGGACTTAAAGGAAGGGTAGATGGGGAACAAAGGGGCCTCTCTTTGATCTCCTGCCTACAGAGAGGCGATAGGAACAACACTGTTTCTCTCGCACACTGCTTTCGCCTTTAGGACTGTACATTTGTTTTCAATTTTAACAGTTACATCGCATGCTTTCATTACACCATTGTCTAAAATATTGCCGAGGCCCTAACCGTTGTAATTTATCTTTTGTACTATATAATTTGGAGCTGTTCAGGCCAGAAAGGAACATCTGTATTGAAAGGTTGAACTTGACACAGTTTTAGAGTCCGACACTGGGCCTGCTCTGAGGTCAGTTTCCTTATAAACTTCGTTATCACTGTTGGTTTTATTCATTCTATTTGACATATTAAGCTTCTGTATCTTGGCATAAAGGACACAATATTGCAGCATATTGGCAAGCTCATTTGCTTTTCCCAGCTAGTGTTGTGTCCAAATATCAATCCCCAGGGATAAACACGTGTATATCGACTGCAGGAAAATGAAGCTTAGCAGCAGGTGGCCTTTTGCCGCCTAATGAACATGGCAATCTGTTACTATCACCACGGCGCTTTTCACCAGACAATTAGGCAACTAAGCATGTAATTATTCAGGCCAACGAGAAGAGGCTCTCCTCTAATTTCATCTTTTCATTGCTGTTTACTCACCCACACTCCCCTCATTAGCGAGAGATTTTCCAGTCTATGCTAATTGGTTTCAATAACATTCATTTCAGTTGAAAGAGAACGATTCCGTTAATTGAGAATCGAAAGAATCTTTTCATTTTTAAGTGCGTCCTGCTATGGAAATCTGAATACTCTCAACAGGTTCGAGCTAATGAAATTAAGTCACACAGCCATTAGTGGTGTAATAGAAATAAAGTAATTTATTTTCATTGAAGCATGTGCTATAGGTCCAGAACAATTAATACAGCTTGAAGAGGGTAGTAACTTGGAAAAATAAATAGATTGAGGATAAACGACATGATTTCCCTTCGCATGGCTTGTTTAATTCTTGGTTGAAGCCCCTTGTCCATTTGGTGCCACTTTCCACGTATTTAAAGTGAAGAGAACTCATTTGTAAAATGACACATATCTAATTGTATATGAAAAGCCTGTTATTTCCTATAGCCGCCACTTAAATGTATCAAGATGACTCAATCGGTTTGCTGTGTTGGATATTTTTAACCTGAACGTGCTTATAAAAATTTTACAGCCAAACAATTAGTCAACCTGTGTATTTCAGTCTTTGTGTAGTATCAGCATATTTACATGTGTGTGATTTAGAATCGTACGGAGCCCTATGTCACAGCTATTATCGTTTTGATGGCCCTTGGAATCCATCACAGGTATTACGATATTCAGGCACTGCAGTGTCAGTTCCAGGAACAGGCAGAGGCAGAATTTTTAAAATGAGGTGCTAACAAACATATTTATGTAAAAAACATACCCCTCCAAACAAACTAAATTATCAAAGAAAAATCTTAAGTGCGTAAATGAAATAAAAGGCTTTATTTGGGGCTGCCTGTTACAATTCCATATTGACAAGGTACTCCCGATTAGACGACTAGTACATTTTCTTGCCAGCAAGAATCTGTTTATTTTAAAGCAAATCTCTTCCCGTTTCAGAGGGTGAAATATTGAATATATTACTTTCACACATACAAAAACGTACCTGTATCATGACACTTTTACCAAAATTCTCATATCTTATTTAGTTGTTATTTTTTTAATGGAATAATCAATATGAAACCATTTGGGCTGCTGTCAGACTAGCTGCCGGTGTATAAAATTCCCTTTCCTTCTCACACACAAGAACCAGAGTTCTGCTTTGGCCATTAGTATATAGTACAGGTCTGCCTGTTTCTAGAAGCTCCTGTGGATGTCAGTTGGTGGGTGAGTGGGAGGGTGGGTGGGGTGGTGCGTTATGCAAATGTAATGTCTATTTTTTTTTTTAGTTAGATTCAAAAATGCATAATGGGGACAGACTTACAAAATAATACACTGCATAGCGTTATGAATATTTCAAAGAATTATTTCTTTATTTTGTGCATAGCTCAGAGTGCTGACATTTGATTTATAGCTGCATGGATGTACCTGGGGTTGCTAAGGTTACCCAATTTCATTCACCCATAGATATTTGAGATCTACATAATGCCATCACATCCTCCACTGCATTTCAAAGTGATGTTGATAAATGGTGCCTTCCTTAGATGATATTTCCATTTAGATGTGATATATCTCATGATTTCTGTCTTTTAAAATATTGTGGTTGATGAAATTTTACATTATGTGCATATACAGAAAGCAGGGATACATATTTTTTCAGTTTTAAAGGTTCGAAAAACTATGAAGTGTGGGCTTCCCCTCCCCCTTCCCCGCCCTGCACCTATTCCCATATGTTGAGGCTTACTGTGACTAATATTGAGTTCTTTTTTTCTTAAAAAAAAAACCCCACATTATTGTTTGTCTTATGTTTAGAGATATAACAAAAGACTGGCTAGTCACCTGCAATCATTTTTATGGTGTTTTATATCTTTGCAACAAAGGCTTCAGGTTTTCTAAAAAATGGAAACATCTTTTGAGATTTTGATAACAAACCTATGGAAGTTATTTTTTCCAACGTATCTTTTTAGAAGTAACACTTAGATTCTCTATGTATGCACGTACATACATGTGCATACACAAATGCACACACAAGCATATATATATATATATATATATATATAATTTGTAATATATATTTTGTTACTGCTTACAATGATCACTGACCTTGTAGCTTGTAATGTATTCCAGTCCTAGGAAGAAGTCTGGTTTAGGGTCTCCAAACTTCAAAGGAGTAGGAGATCAAACCTATGGAAGAAAACAGTTAAAAGCTCAAAATATCCATAAATTTTTGTGAGAAGAATAGACCTGGCTCCGTGGGGCAATAAAGTTGTTGGTGGGGAGAGATGAACGCATGTAAAAAAACCATGAGCCCATCTTATGAAGGACTAATCTGTGGTTTCGTTTCTCCCTAACCAGCTGGGTTGTGTTCTGAAAAATTAGCTCTTTACCTCCCTCATCTGAGTGGGAAAACAGTAACGGAAAATGCTGGCTTGATGAAATGCAGGAAGGATTTATAGGGGCCTTTGGACCGTGTTCTTTGGAAGGAAACAGGCTGGCTGGCAGTAGAGGCTCAGGAGAGAAAGAGGGTGCAGCAAGGTGCGGGGAAGGGAAGTGGGACCAGAAGGGTGGGGAGCGGGGGCAAGAGGGTGGAGAGTGGCTGAGAGGTACACTTCCCAGTGGGTGAGGGGAGCTTGCAGTGGGTGGCAGTGTCAGCCCACCTAAGGAGGTTCTGTGTTACAATGGTTTTCGGAAGATTGCGACATGGTGGCCTGCAGACCTGCTGTGTTAGGCTGCTGAAAATGTTGAAAGTGTTTCGAATTACCTGTAACATTTAGATTGGAAGATTTCACAGTAGGGTTTTGAGTTTTGGGTTCTTCTGCAAAATCAGAAGACCTGGCCACGCCACACTGCATCTGCGTTGTCATACAGAACAATTAGATGGAGCTGAGTAAGCATCTGACCCCTTAACAAGACTGTCTTTCCAGGTTGCCACAGATTCCCCCTCCTCAAACCCAACTCCTTATATTCATATACCTAGTTCCTTTGGGCAGGTGAGCATACTTCTGCTTGGCTCTGGAAGTCCTGTGACTTGGTGTCTCTTTGTTCTGCTTTAGACCTAAACATCTGACAGATAGTAGATGATCAATAAATACAGGCATGCTTTGGAGATCCTGCAGTTCGTTCCAGACCACCACAACAAAGTGAATAGCTCAATAAAGCTAGTCAAATGAATTTTTTGGCATCCCGGTGCATATAAAATTTATATTTACACTATACCATAGTCTATTCAGTGTGTCTAAAAAAAAACAACGTGCATGTCTTAGTTAAAAAATACTTTATTTCTAAAAAATGCTATCATCTGAGCTTCCAGTGTATTGTAGTCCAATCTTTTTGCTGGCGAAGGGTCTTGCCTGGACGTTTGATGGTTGCTGACCAATCAGGGTGCTGGTTGCTGGCAGCTGGGGTGACGATGGCAATTGTCTCTTAAAATAAGACAACAATGAAGTTTGCCACATTGATGGACTCTTCCTTTCACAAGCAATTTGTCTGTAGCATGTGATGCTGTTTGATAGCATTTTATCCCTACTAGAACTTTCAAAATCAGAGTCAATTTTCTCAATCCCTGCCACTGTTAAGCTTATGGAATATTCTAAACCCTTTGTTGTCATTTCAACAATCTTCAATAGTATCTTCATCAGGAGTAGAGTCCATCTCAAGAAACCACTTTCTTTGCTCATCTATAAAAAGCAACTGCTCATCTCTTAAAATTTCATTAGGAGATTGCAGCAATTCAAGTATAATAATAATGAAAAAGTTTGAAATATTGTGAGAATTATCAAAATGTGACACAGGGACACAAAGTGAGCATTGCTGTTGGAAAAATGAAGCTGATAAACTTGCTTGACACATCTGTGAAGTGCAATAAAGTGAAATGCAGTGAAATGATGCACACCTGTATTTGTTGAATGAATGGAAGATAACACCTTGTTGTATTATGTACATATAGGCCTGTCCTCCATGGGAGATTGTGAGATCTTGTAGGGTGAGGACTGTCTTATTCATTGTTGCATCTTCAGTGCCAACACAGCACAGTAAATAATTAATAAACATTGGTTCAATGTTGCACACATATTGTGAGGGTAAGCAATTGTTCTCCTTATATAGGAAAGAATAATACAGTTACAATATGGAAGACAGTAGGTCTGCTAAGCTGGTGGCCATGATAAGACAGCAAGAGATCACAGAGCCCAGGTCAGAATGCCAAAGGGACTGCCCACTTCCCAGTGTGGAGCACATTACTCAGAATATGCTGCTCTCTCTCTTTTGGTCTTCAGCTTTGAGGCTGCAGGAGACAGCCTTCTGGAAGACTTACACTTTTCCCTCCTTATATGGAGGTCCTTCCTACATTTGGTGTCATCTCTCTTGGGCGTATTTCACCTGTCTGTGGACCCCTTCTGCTTTCCCTTTAGATTAAGATAACTTTTTACCCTTTCTTTGCCCCTTCCCTGAGTCTGATTACTCATCCCTTCATTTTCTTATGTGGCCATTTTCAATTTGATGATGCCCAATGTTGTGCTTTTCTACGTGTTTGGCTAGGATTCAAAGTGGAAAAAGGGGTAGTTATGGTGGGGAATGGAGAAGTAACTGGACTTGTACATTCACCTTCAGTGTTCTATTCATAACTTCTGAACGAGACCACTCAGCAGTAAAACTGTTTGGGCAGGTAATCAGGAGCCCAAGCTCAGGCACCAGATTTCTGGGGTTTGTGTTCTGACCTTGCCTCTTATTAGCTCTTTGACCTTGGATGTGCTATTTAAGCTCTCTGGCTTCAGTGTCTTCATTTGTAAAATGAAGAAAATAATAGTGCTTACAAATAGTGTTATTGTGAAGATTGAATGAATAAATATATGTGCAGTGCTTAAAACAGTGCTGGAATGTAGTACATGCTCAACAAATGTCAGCTGTTGCTATCTTAGCCACTTGTTTATTCCCAACCCTTTTGGGTGGTTCCATGACAACCAAATCACCGGCTACACAAACTCTCCTAAATATTTTTATAATCTTTAGGCATAATAAAACATATTCTTCGAAGAGAAGTTTTTAGGCTGGGTTGAATAAGAAAAATGAAAGATAACTATGCATCTATAATATTTATGTCCAGGTATTAGTGGTGATGTATAAGGGTCTTTTAGAAGTCTCTCTGACGATATTTTAAGTACAGATGCAGAGTCCTTTATCTGCAATTCTGAAGTCCAAAAAGGCCCCCTAAATTAAAATATTTTTCTCCATAATCTCTGGCAGCAAGGTTTGACCTGTATTTGATGGTCAAACCTGCCCTGAGCTAGCAAAAGGCTGTTTTCAGTCTGTGTCCCACTTAGGGTGAATATTCTATACTTTTTGCAAAAATATTAACATATTTGATTATGAGGTACTGTCTCAAACTCTCCCCTGGATGTTTCATGATATATGAAACATGATATACATGCACTACATTCCATTTCTAAAATTTGAAAACTTTTGAATTTCAAAGCAACGTGTGTCCAAGTGTTTGTGGGCCTACATGACCACCTCTGCACTCTTGTTTGGAGCACAGCGACACTATCTTTTACATCCTTTTGACCATCCATTTCTCCCCCAACCCAAGTACAGTGTCCTGGATCACCTGTTCATTTAATCAATATTTATCAAATGACTACTAAGTGACAGACACCATTCTAGGCTCTCAGATGCAATGAAGAATGATGTGGGCCTTGTTTTCATGGCTTTTATACTCTACTTGGAGAAGATGCTCAATTAAAGGAATAAGAGCATCTCACTGTTTTGAAGAAGATAAAATATAATCACAGGGTGGGCAGTTACTCTGTGTAGGGTGTGTGTGTGTGTGTGTGTGTGTGTGTGTGTGTGTGTGTTTGATGTCACTTTAGACAGGCTGACTGGTTCAGGAAGACCTTTCTGGGAGGGGGTCACATTTGGACAAAAACTTGAACATTAGAGCAAGTCAGCCATGCAATGAACTGGGCAAGAGTGTTTCAGGAAGAGCAAATAGTAACTGCAAAGTCCCCAAGGCCAAAATGAGCTTGACAGATTCCAGAAGTGGAAAGAAGACATGAGTGGTTGGGGGAACACTTAGCTGCGTTGGAGAAAGGTGCAAGATGTGGTCAAACATGGTTTCATAAGCCTTGTGGGGCACAGAAAGAATTTGGATTTTATTCTATATGTAATGGGAACTGTTGGAGGCTGTTAAGGAAGGGAGTGACATAACAGTTTTTTTGTTTTCAAAAGATCATGCTGTTGAATGGTTACTATACGTATGTATTGTTAGTATTTGTGGAATGAACAATTCAGTTATGTAATTACGTGCTGCATACAATGCATAGGTCACCTGCAAGTGATAAAGCCCCAAATAACAGTGACTTAAAGGAGATAATGTATTTCTCTTCTGCATAAGAGTGTGGCGGTAGGCAATCTAAGGCTGATATGGGGATATGGCTAGATAAAAAACTTAAAGCGCAGTCCCCTTTTAGATTTCCAGTCCAGTATCCCTAGGTTAGTCTTCATCCTTTGGTCTAAAGTAGCAGAAAGAGCTCCAGCCATTGCATCAATCTTTCAGGCATCATAATAGATGAAGTGGGAAAAAACATATGTGAATTGTCCTTTAGGGAAAGTTCTTGGAAGCTGACATATGACACCTCTGCTTACATCTCATTGCCAGAACTGAGTCACTTGACCACACGTAACTACAAGGAAGACTGAAAAATGTAATCTTTATTTTGGACAGCTATATGAGTTAAAACTCAGGAGTGTTACTATTGTAGAAAAGGGAGAGCAGATATTGAGGGCCCATTTAGCAATCTCTCTGGTATATATAATCTTGATATTAAACTCAATCACAGTTCATTAAAACTGGAAGTGAGATCAAAATTTGCTAGGTCAAACTCCCATCCCCTGTGATACCATTTACATAAGTCCTGTTTCTAACAGGTGCTTTAACTGAGCTCCAGAGACAAGAAGTGAAGCATCCAGAGTCACACAGAGTCACTGATTCTGTTAGGGGAGAGTGCTGCCTCTTGGAGTTTTCTTAGCAGGATCCAAGCTGTTCCTCTTAACCAGTGGTGCAGTCCCCTCCCGGCCCTTCTCTCCCACATAACAAACAACGGCCAGTAGAATTAGGTGGAATGGGTGGATTTGTGTGCTTTTTAAAAATGCCAACTTCGAAAGCCAAAGAAACACGGATCTAAAAGGTTACTACTGAGGAAGCTTATCTATTAGTTCCCCAAAGGAGGATCTTCAAGGTCATGATTAGCAAGTACTAGGTGTAGACCAGGGATGGGCTTTTAACAGGTGGGGTCTTCCAGCTCCCAGAATCAGTTTTCGTTTTTCCCCTTTTCTTTCTTATTTTTAAACATATTCATGCCCTGATGAGCAACGAATTCCCCAGAGCAGAATGGAGATGACCCCACAGAGCACTGGGCTCTGTTGATGGGAATTGCTTTTACCTTCTGGAAAGAGAATAGGCCACAAAGGATCAATCTTTTCTCTGTTGTATCTCTTTCAAGTTGAACTGCATTGGACAATGAGTGGATTAAAAAAAAATCCTGTGGCCTGGTGTGCCTCAGATGTATTTGCCAATTTTAACATCATTCTCTAAGTTATATAAAACTAGAGAATAAATGCCCAAGCCTTCTGTATGGTGAGCAGTTTACTTCCCAGGCAGGGATCACATTTGTAACAAATCTCCTCAGAGATGCATTTTGTAAGTGAAGTGAAGAAATCATTAGCGAAGCAATATTTGAAGAAGCAGACTGGCCCAGTTCTGAAAGCAACTCTATTTTAACCTTTAAAAGATATCATTTTACTTACTAGGCTGCTTATTACAATTACACAGTGTTTTTCTTGGCCCCTGGCTCCATTAAACATATGTTTTATAGCAAGTTCTCAATTACATTATCCTGACAGGCTGGCTAGTAAGGACATGTTATAAAGGAGAGAGACTGCAAAGTGGTAAACTGGCCCTCATTAAGTTTATAGTTTTATTACCTTGTTTAGGGCACTTTTTCTTCCCTTCTTCTCACCAGCTTTCTTTCAGGACATTTAATTCATAAGAAGCAAGGGGACGCTCTTGTCCTCCTGGCTGGTGAACTTGCTTACAAGGGGCATTTGAGGGATGTGTATTTAGCTCTGCTGTGCCCATCCCCCCCCCCCCACGTCTCCCCCTTCACCAAAGTTGGTTTTCCCACCTCAGAGTTTATCTCCTATATCAGTACCCTTTCACTGTTAAATGCCAGTGGATTGTGCATATTGGCCTAAGACTGGTTGCTCTTAGATGCAGATGAGATCTTCAGAAGCTTGCAAAATGCACTTAGATCAACAGACATTTAATAAATGATGCGCATTACCTCTTCCAGCTGGCTGGCCTTGCTGATCCATGTGGGACAGTTCCTCTACCCCGGCCCACAGTCAGTCTCTTGGAGAAGGAGAACCAGATTCTCTCGCCGCAGCACTCAGGTCAGCTGAACTATTTTAATTTACAGAACATTACACATGCATAAATGTATTTATATCTCTATACTCCGACAAGGGAATTAAATCAGTTTGAATTTATGTAAAATGTGTTATCGTTATTGGACGAGGAAGGAGCATTGTGCTAAGATGCACAAACATCATCTGGCCACTGCTAATTATAGGCATGTAAAAAATGGCTGGTGGTTGCTTCTGAACCCAGACAGAATCTATGGATGTTGATTATGAAGAGCTATTATATATTGATAGGTTAGGATTTATTACTGAAAGTATAAACCAATTGCTCTGGATTGGATGGTAGTCGGACACTGGGGAATGGGTCTTGGAGCTGTTAGCCCAGGGTAATCTATCAGGAGGAGGGGAGTGTATTCTATCAATTAAGGAACAAGCAATTCTACTGATTTGCTATTGGCAGACTAATAGAGGTAATGGGTTTCCTAGACAGTCCAGGTACTGTATAGCCGAGTTGGGGAAAATAGTGACATTAGACAAATAGAAGAGCAGTTCATTAAACCTGAATGAAGGCTGCGATGGGGCGAGAGAGCTGGAGGACCCTCTGCTCTGGCATGTCCCATGCCTCTGAGAGATGGCAGAGCCAACAGGAATATGGATCCTTCTGCCATTAATATATGCAGCAAACTGATCTTCACGGGATATTCACAGGAACCCTTTGGTGTGAAAGCATCTTCGCAGTTTGGATCACTGAGCTAATGCCATAACAGTGCTGCTTTAAAAGCAACCTTAACATCTTAGTGGCTTAAACAACACATATTTATTATGGGTCTGTGGCCATTGGTTGATCTTGGCTCAAGCTGCAAGGGACATTTGGCTCTATCCCGCATGTCTCATGCCAATGCCCAGGGTGACAAGGCAGCATTGAGTCTGAGCATGTCCTCATGGCTTTGGCAGAAGCACACAATTCCAAGTCAAACTCTGCAAGCACATTTCAATCTCTGCTAGAGTCATATCTGCTGACATCCCATTGGTCAGAGGAGGTCACACCAAAGGAAGTCAAGCCAAAGTCCAGGGACAGGGAAGTATACTGAGCTCATGGCAAGCTGGGAATTTATGATTTTGTTATGGAAGAGGAAAGAAGTGGGATCAACAATCTAATCCCTGATATACTGTCTTTGTTACTTGGCACTTGGTGGTTGAGGCTGACCCTTCTCCTTCATCTATCACGGGCAGTGCCACTGCCAGTCTGTTTGTCTTGAGAGGCAGAGTTTATTCTTTTTTTTAAAAATGTTTTAATGTTTATTTTTGTGAGAGAGAGACAGAGGGAGGGAGGGCAGAGAGAGAGGGAGACACAGAATCTGAAGCAGGTTCCAGGCTCTGAACTGTCAGCACAGAGCCCGACGTGGGGCTTGAACTCACGGACCGCAAGATCATAACCTGAGCCGAAGTTGGACGCTCAACTGACTGAGCCATCCAGGGGCCCCTACAGAGTTTAACCTTTTATCTTGCTCCTCCTCAAGAGCCAGTGTATATGCAGCACATATACCAACATGGTTTGTAAGTTAAACCCAGTTTTTATAGTGAAAACTTTGTACTACCGCCAATTCTTATGGCGTAAGTTACTCCACTTAGTCCCTCTCTGCTCCCTCATATTTGCCTCCCATTAGCAAAGGCTGACAAACCAAAAGTAATGAAGGTATAGCTGCAGCCCATCTGAAGTAAGGCAGAAAGGACAGTGAGGGCCACCACACTGAGAAGGGATGGTGGTTGAATGTGGATGGTGAGCTCTTAGCCTGCCCCGGTCCCAGGGTAGGAGTATATATTAATGCTACTCTACTATGTTCTTAGCTAAAGTTTACCTGAATATAAACTTCACAAAGGCAGAAATTTTTGTTCAGCTGTGTCTGTTGCCATAATCCCCGCACTATAACCAGATGCTTGGTGCATAGTGGGCTCTCAGTATATATTCACTGAATGAATGAATGAATGAGTGAATGAATGAATGAATGAATAAAAGTGAAAGCAGAGAGTTCTCTTTTGAGATAACCGTGACCTCTAATGATGTCCAAGCTTAGGCTGTAAATAGTAAGCTTATAGCTTCTTTCCATTTAAGGGGTTGGAGGGGTGAATTTGCAGGGTAGGGGAGTGAAGAGGAAGGGACCATGGAAACTTGGCTTGGAGGCAAGAGTACAGGGAGGCTAAAGAGAGGGCTAAGAACATCTGCTCGTTGTTCTGCCATTAAGTAGCAGGTGTCTTGTAGCTCACTGTCCCCTCACCACAGACTTCTCAACTGACCCTTCTGTAAGGCCTGTGGAAACTGCCAGGCCACAAAAATAAAACATAAAGTGTCTTTGAGTGAAGAAGCCAAAAGAGGGGGCATCTCAATTCTAGCAGGCTAAGCAGAAATTATGACTTGTTTGTAGAGGTTAGGAAAATAAAAGACTTAGGTCTAGCCTGGCTGCAGTGAATAAGCAAGCAAGGGGGTAAAATAGCAGACAGCCAGAAGAGGAACCTCGACCACACCGTAGACTTCTCCAGGGCAGGGCCATACTTGTTCAATCTAGGAACTTTAGACACCAACCCACAGCCTGCCACGTGGTAGGTGCTCTGTAAAGAATGACAACATCCAACTGCTGTGTGGCACCGTCTGTAGGGTGATCAGGGAATGGGTGAAGGACTGCTGGGAGAAAAAGGAGCTATAAGATTGGATTGGCTACCTGACCTCAGGCACCAAGATTTCTCTGGTTAGAATGTAATTTCCTGGCTTTCACCCAACGAGTCGCACAGACTGTTTGGTACCAAGCTTTTAAACATACACATTTTATAACATCTACACACTGTAACCCGTGTTACTTGAACAAGGCCCCTGGTATAACCACTGTTTTCTGCCTCAACCACTGCCTTTCTCACCCTTATACTCTGGGAGATCTCTGTCCATCCTGCATTCTAATTGCTGAGACTCTTTACCTCCTCATCTCTCCCTGCAGCTTTGAACTTTGGGCTTCTCCACTTGGTAACTCCCAGACTCCTTCTTATCAAGATTTCCCAAACTGACCTCCTCAAATTCTCCCAAGCCCTCCTCCTCCTAGAGCCCCTCTTAATTAATTGCTCTGATCCCCTGAGATACCTTCTCTCTTTCCTCATCTCATGTCTAATTAACAGCATCCTGTCAATTTTTTGCCCTAAATATTTCCTGAATCCATTTCCTGCTCAGCAGGACTGCATACACTGCCCTGGCTCTGGCCCTTGTTGCCTCTTGCTGGTACTGTCCCACTAGCCTACCACCTGGTCCCCTGCCTCAGGTCTTAGCCTCTTCCTGTCTATCGTCTTTGCTGCTGCCAGAGGGACCCTATTTAAAATGCAAATCCAGCTCCCGAGTCCCCCTGCTCCTGTCTCCTCCAGGGTAAGTATAAGCTCCTTACAAGCACATGAGGTCTTTCCTGCCTGCCTACCTTCTCGGCTCCGCTCCTGCCGTTCCTTGACTGATACTTAACGCCCTGGAGGTATTGAATGGTCTTGGGTTTGTTCTCTGCACACACTTTGTTGTTTTAAGTCTCTTGGCCTCTTTTTAAGCCAGACTGCCCTCTCGTCAGCTGCTTTTTTGGCCTGGGCATCTTCTACTTACTCTGTGGCTCTCAGCTGTAGCGCCATCTCTTCTGAGTGGGGCTGAGCGTTCCTCCTCTGAGGCCCCACTGCAGCTGTGCATATTCCTCAGTGATATTTAAATAAATCTCTTTACCCTTCCGCCAGCCTCACCAGGCTATAAACCATTCAAGGACAGGGATCTTTTGTATTCATCTTATTATCTCTGGCACCCAGCATAGCACCTGCTGCATAGAAGATGCTCAGTAAATATTTGTTGGGCTGACCAGATCTGACTGTGCAGTTTCCCTTGTCTTTCCTAACTCTGATTTACCAGCCTTCAATGACAAGTCAGACTGAGGTGGAGGTTTTCTTTTGGAGCCTAAAATTGGTACATTTGTCATTGTACACTTAACCAAAAAAGAAAAAAAAAATCAACTTTGATGTTTTTGGAGGCTACGTTTGAAGTTGAAAGGTTGACGTATGCATCGTGATATAAAGTAGTGGTCTTTTCAAATGATTTTGCTTCAACCTTCCCAATAAAACAAATGAACTGTGTTCATGGGATTTCGATGTGCTGGTTTTTCTTTGACACTAAAATGAAATGAATGTGCAAAGGCACAAAAACAGTATGTATCCTCAATTGAATAAAAGCTCACCTTTATCTCCCTTTGACCCTTTTATTTTCACAATACTAAAGAAATATTAAAAATGGTTGGGGCTGGCGAATTTTAGAAAAGCCATCAGTTCCCACTCACTTTGCACCCGGTTGCCCTCCTGTAACCTTGAGCCCCTCTTCCTTTCCCCTCTGCAAACACTTCCCAGAATTGGCTTCCTTGTGCTTTCTGAAGCCCACAGTCGACATCCACACAATGGAAAGCCCTCTGCTACATGATCTTTTCTTGGAATCCAGTCCCCCGGGGCTTGTGTGGGCTTGATCTCATCATCGATCAAGGTCTCTAGGGGAGAGCCGTCACAGAAATGGTCTGCAGGAACCCTGGTTTGCCTCCCTGCCAGACCAGACAAGAGGGGCTTTGAGCAAAGGCACCTCCAGGTTCTAACCCCAGGAAAGTGGCCCTGGGGGATGTGTGTTGGGGGGGTGCCATTTGGTGGTGTGGAAGGAAGCACAGAGAAAGCACCCCTCTTTGACTATATTCTCTTCACTGTATTTCTTTCACACTGTTTTATCTCAGGATCACAGTCAATAAGCACCATGGCCACCTATTACCTAAAAATTGTTGAAAATGTACTACTTTTGGAGAATAAACTCAAGGGAAAACCACTGACCCCCTTGCTTCCCTCTAGATTTGCTAAGGGGCTGGGAGATTAGGCTTTGGGTGTGGGTTCGTGTGAGTGTGTGTGAATGTGTGGGTCTGTGTATGTGTGTTTATATGAAAGTATGCATGGGTTTGCAAGTGTGAGTTTGTGAATGTTTGGAAATACATGTGTTCAAGCTTACTTATGTGTGAGTGTGTGGCTACATGTGTGTTTATGAGTGTCTGTCTGCCTGTGTGTTTGGAGATAACAGTGTCTTGAGAAGAAACCCCCTCCCTCCACCTCCAATTGTTTTCCTTCCACAACATTCTACGGCAGCAACACCGCATGACTAACACCCTCGTGATCCCTATCACACCCCACCGGGTCATCCAGATACATCTACACCCAGGAACAAACCACATGCTTTTGACTTCCACTTCTAACCATGTTTTGCCATCTCCAAGCTCCTCTTGTAGACATGTGCTAGAGCAATGCCTCTGGTCTTGAAATGAGTTATTAATGACAGGAACCAGGAAGAAAGGAAGTATCTAGCTTAAAATAGTAGGTAGGCTGTAGGGCTTGGGGAAAGTCTCTGGGTGCAAGAGACGGTAGCTGAAATTTTTATAAATGTCTTGTAGCCATAGGTCTGAGTGTGTGTGTGTGGGGGGGGAGGGGGTCCTTAAAGACAGGCACTGACCAGAGCAAGATACACTTGCTAAACAGGTGGGAGGGTGTGTTTCCAAACAATATTCCACAGCAATATCTTCCCTCCTATGTTTTTTTTTTTTTTTTGCAATATGACCTTGTCATTTGTCTATTTATCCTCTCTTTGAATCTGGGCTGAGCTGTGATGTATTTTGACCAAAGTAATGTGACAAAAGTGACACCATGTAACTTTTGAGGCAAGGCCTTAAGAAATCTGCCATTTACATCTTCACCTCTTGGAGCCCAGACTCTATGCTGTGAGAAGTCCAAGTCATGTGGAGAGGCCAGTGTGGAGAACTGAGGCGCCCCATCAACAGGTCACACTGGCTTCCAGATGACATCCAGCACCACCCACCTGCCACCTGAGTCAGCCATTTTCATGCTCCAGCCCAGCTGACTCTCTGCAAGACTGTGGCCACAACCAGTACTATCTGGAACAGAAGAATAGCCCAGCTGAGCCCAGTCAATCCACAAAATTATGAGCAATACTAAATGGTCGTTGTTCCTTGAAGACACTAATTTTTTTAATGTTTATTTATTTTTGAGAGAGAGAGAGAAAGAGAGAGAGAGAGAGAGAGAGAGAGAGCGAGCCGGGGAGGGGCAGAGAGAGAGGGAGACACAGAATCCGAAGCAAGCTCCAGGCTCTGAGCTGTCAGCACAGAGCCCAATGCGGGGCTCAAACTCACAAACCGTGAGATCATGACCTGAGCTGAAGTCGGATACTTAACTGACTGAGCCACCCAGATGCCCCGAGAAGACACTGATTTTTGAGGTGGTTTGTTAGGCAGCAACAGATAGTAAGTTTATTAGGTGAGTTGCTGTCGTAGATTGAGCTGGGTAGAAAACAGGCTTTCTCCACAGTTATCAGAGAGTGAGCAAGAATTAAGTTATGCAGAAGGCAAATGATTGGAGAAGGCACATTTCATTCATGTTTTTCTTGATGGGAAAGCAGTCTTCAACTCAAACTCTCCTATGATACAAAATAGCTAAGGGAAAATGTTAATAGTGGTCATTTCTGAGCAATGGATGCTTACCTATATTAAACATTTCTGCAATGAACATTTATTATCTCTGTAACGAGATAAAGTATTATTAAAAACAGTTAATGGGCTTCTTATTTAGCTTTTCTGTAATGGAATCATACCTTAAGGCATGCTGCACCTCATACTGTGAAGAAGGCAGGGGAAGTTTCTTCTCTGACAGCATTAGCTTTTATTTAATTATTAGAAGGTTCTAATGAGGATCTCATTTGCCTAGCTTTCGATACTCAAAAATTCTTTTTACTCAGAGTGAATAGACTTAAATTACATTTTGTCAGCCTGAAATGTGAAATCCTCCTTTTGAGTCAGCTTTAGTTAGATCATAGATTTAGATGGGTTCAGAGAGAGCAGCTCATGGGCCGGCAGGATGCAAGGCACAGTGTATTATCTTCTTTCTACTTTTAGTCATTTACTACAAATATCTATGTCAGCAAATGCCAATACATAGGCTTCTCCTCTCTTTGTGGAACATGCCTAAAATGGTTTTGCAGCCACTGGCAGGTATGTTGGGCCCATATGTCAGGTTCTGGCTAATGGCAGGCCCATTGAGACTTGCTCCCATCCTCCTTCTCTTTCCCAGTTTCTTGGAAGTCACGTGATGAATATGGTAGCACCATCAGAGGGAAGAGGGTCTCTGAATGACCAGGTAGAGCATGCCAACACAGCCACCCATCTCAATAACCTACAGTGGACAGTGACTTGAGTGTGAAATAGCTCTTTGTTATGTTAAGCCACTGAGAATTTCTTGTTATTCTCCGAGTAATACATATTTACAATTGTAAAGTGCTTTATGCGTTTTCATAGACATCATCTCACTTGACACCCACAACGGCTCTGTGATCTAGGAAGGATGGATATTGTACCCATTTTACAGAGGAGAAAACTGAAACACAGAGAGGTAGATTCCTTGCTCAATGTTGTCTTGTCAGTAAATGGCAGGACATGGACTTGCCTTCAAGTTTAATGCTGTTTTTGTATTGCCCTATTGCCTTTCTCTAACTCAGGTCTGGTTTCCTATGTGAATTTCATTTTGACTCTAGTCTCTAGAGCTAAACATCACAGAGCACTGCTTCACCTTCCTCCTTTCCCATGAAGGAAGTCAAACTAAAGCAATTCCTCTTTGTAAAGTCAAAGTAAATTTGGCAATCATTTCCATGTGCTCCTCCAAGTAACTCAAGCAATGAATAAAATGGATTGTTTATGCCAGCATTTCCCAAAATGTGGTCTGGTAACCCTAATGCTGAGAGATGGCTAGTGTAAAAACAACTTCTGATCAAACACTTCAGTTCAGTTCTGGATACTATATCCATTTTGGAGACAAATAGTACTAGGATGTAAAGGTTCTGAGAAGTCCTACAGTTAAAGCATCTATTCTGTAGTATGATGCTTCTAAATATTATTCGGCAGAAGTTAGTTTTGGTAACTCTGGTTTAGATATTTAATTCCCTGAATATAAGAAATGGGATTAAAAAACATTTTGTAGTTCTCTTTGTACCACGACTGCAGTATATTATGTTTCTCTTTTTTCTCTTTCCATTCTCATTGTTTCTCTTAATTATTCTCTAACCAAACTAATTTTTTTTTTGAAAGAAAGAGATAGAGAGTGGTGTGGTGTGGGGGGAAAGGGCATAGGGAGAGAGAGAATCCCAAGCAATCTCCATGCTCAGTGCAGAGCCTATGTGGGGCTCAATCCCACAACCCTGAGATCATGACCTGACTTGAAATCAAGTCAGATGTTCAGAGGACTGAGTCATTCAGGCACCCCTCTAACCAAACTATTTTTAACCAAATTCCTATGTTCTTTCTCTTTCTCTTTCTCCTTTTCTTTTTTCTCCCTTTCTCCTCCCCTTTTATTCTCTTCCCATTTCCCATTCCTCTTTCTTCTTCTGCTTCTTCTGATCTGTCATTGTTGTCTTCATTTTCTAAAATGGGCTCCTGTCATAATCTGTTCAGGTGGCTATAATAAGAAATCACAGACCTGGTGATTTACAAACCACGGAAATTTATTTCTCAACGTTCTGGGAGCTGGAATCTGAGATCAGGGTGCTGGCATGATTGAGTGAAGGCCTTCATCCAGGTCTCTGACTTCTGTTGCATCCTCACAAGGTGGAAGTGGCTAGGGAGCCCCTCAGGCCTCATTTATGAGGGCACTAATCCCATTCAGGAGGGCTCTGGATTTCAACCTATGAATTGGGGCAGAGTGGCAGGGGGAAGGAGGTGGGCACATTCAGAGCATAGCAGCTCTCTACTGTAGTTGACTGGAGAATGCTGTGGACAAAAACCATCTGACTTTCAGCAACCATTTGACAAAATGTGTCACATTATCCTGGACACAAAATGGATAAGTGTAGGTTAAATGGATCATGGTAACTGATAGACCATAGGGGAGGTAGGTATGATGACCTTTGGCCCCACCTGACCCAGCAATTTTAGCAGTGATTGGATGAGCACGTTAACAGTAAGTTGATTGGATTTATGAATGATGTGGAGATGGGAGGTCTGGATAAATATACTGCATGCCAGGATCAGGATCCTTTAAAATCTCAGACAAGACTGAATTTAACAAGACATCATTTAACAGGGATAAATTTAGAGTTATGCTCTTAAATCTAGAAACTTGACTGTATAACTGTAGTATCAGATGACATGACTGAGTATAACCAAATATAAAAAAGTCCTAGGGTTTCTAATTTGGTTGTACATTCAATATATAATCTTGTGGCTTCCATTTAAAAATGACAAAGTCAAACATTTTAAGTCAAAACCCACCTAAAAATTAAAAGAAAAAGAAAAAAGAGACAAAGAGAAAAAAAATATTTTTATTCAATGAAACCAAAGAAAAATGGCACAACCCAAGCCACAAAGCAGGAAGCACACATGGTGAATGCTGTGGCTTCCAGGCTGAGATGTGAGAGCTTGCTGAGCATAGAAATATGGATCCTTGGATTTTTTTTTTTCCCCCTGGATTGTTTTTGGATTAAGATCTAGGATTAATGTGCCATAAGTCTGACAGATGTGGATAACAATGCTTTTGGGAATAAAGATTGGCCAACGGAGAGGTTAAAAAGACTTCTGGAAAGACTTCATTCCACCCATTGAAAGAAGGGGAAAGTAGATTTGAAGGAGAAACTTTGTGAACATGCTATTTCTAATGTCTATCGCAATGCAGTTTGCTGTGAGAAAGAATGCTGGAGGGGAAGGGGGAAGGGTGAAAGGAGAAGGTAAGAGAGGAAACTGGTAATTGCCAGATCAGAACCCAGAGAGCCTCTCACCTGTTTTACTGTGAACCTCACTAACCACTTGAAGTCCAAAACAGTGAGGCGGAATGACCCCAGGACAGAAAAATAATAGATTTGGTAAACTTTGTCAAAGATAAAGTTTATAATCAGTTTGTTGCAGGTAACTGTAGTGTTATTTACTTCTTCCTTTAATGGAATTATATTTCCATGCTCTTTCACGGATCATGGTGACAGTGTAGTTCTCATTCTTTGACTCTGAGCTTGGGCCTGTGACTTACTTGGGCCAATGAGATATTAGCAAACATGACACAAACAGAGTGTCGAAATGTGCTTCTATAGTCTGGCTGGCCCTGTTGTGCTCCTGTGATTGCCATGAGAAAAGCAGGCCCCCGGGAGCTACTTCCTCTTCACCTGACCCTAAAGTGAGATGGAAAAGACATTAACCTTACAGGAAACATGAAGGCAAGCCCAGCTGAAGCAGAGCTTTCCCAGTGAACTCATAAACTAATGAACAAGTATTTTGTAAAATGGTGAATTTGGCGGGGGGGGGGGGTGTTAAATCTCTTTAATGCTGTGATAGATGAGTAAATACAACCATAATAATCGGCGAGGACTCTGAACACTCTAGTTTCTCCATCTGTCTTCTACTTCACCAATTCTATGATGTTCTCAAGCAGGTAGTGACTCTTTTAGGAAATAAGCAGAATGATGGGAACTCTGTATGAAAATCTGTAAAAGAAAATGAGGGGGAACACCTGGGTGGCTTAGTCGGTTAAGCGTCCCACTTCGGCTCAGCTCATGATCTTGCATTTGTGGGTTTGAGCCCCACATTGGACTCTGTGCTGACAGCTCAGAGCCTGGAGACTGCTTTGGATTCTGTGTCTCCCTCTCTCTCTGTTCCTCCCCCTCTCTCTCTGTTCCTCCCCCCCCCATCCCTCCTCCTCTCTCTCCCTCTGTCTTTCTCTCTGTCTCAAAAATAAACATTTAAAAAAGAAAATGAGGAAAGGAACATAAACAAAAGGAACATAAAGAGTATACATCCATATGAGGAATTATTCACAAAATATAAAGGAAGATTTTAAATAGCTCTCCATATTTTAAAGAAATTACAGAGGTGCCTGGGTGCTCAGTTGGTTAAACAATCGACTTTTGATTTTGGCTCAGGTCATGATCTCTCTGGTTCTTGAGTTTGAGCCCCACATCGGGGTCCATGCACTGACAGTGTAGAGACTGCTTGGGATTCTCTCTCTCTCCCCTCTCTGCCCCTCCTGTGCACCCCCTCTCTTTCTCTCAAAATAAATAAATAAAGTTTTAAAAAAAGAACTTATATATAACATGATCTTTTATAAAGTAGTGTGAAAAGTGATACAGGACTGAAAGAAGAGATCATGGATCCTATCAATGGAAAGAGATAAAAAAAGAAAATAAAGAAAAATAGAAAAAAATTATGAGATGAAAATCTCATTACATGCCACATGAACTAGAATGAATTGACCAAAGAGCAGGGTAACATTATATATAGACTTGAGAAGATGAAGTACAAAGGAAGTAAGTATAAAATTGATTACTAAGAAAAGGATAAATGGAAATTCAACAAAGGAACAAAGGAAATTAAACATGTACATAATTGGTATTCCTAAAAATGATAGAAAAGATATTTGAAGATATTATAGAAGAAAACTCTTCCTAACTCAAGGCAGACATAAATCAATAAATCAGAACACAGCATATCCCAGGAAAAATCAATTCAGAACATTCATACCAAAAAATTACAGTGAATTTACCACAATTCAGGGATAAATAGCCACATGGAGAATGAGGCTTAAAAAAAAAAAGAGAAATATATAAAAGGCATTACATAAGGGCTGACTAGAGGATGTCTAATAGTTTTGCTAAATCCGTGGCTTCAATTTTGAGCTTTGGAGTTTAAATTGCCATCTAATAAAATATAATCCAATCTTAATAAAAATCCCCTTGGAAGCTATAAAAATGATTTTGTGTTCATTTGTAGTAAGTGTGGAAAAATCGTAAACATTTGAAAGAGAAGTATGTGAAGGAAAACTTACCCTACCAGATATTAAAATATAAAATTAGAATACTAAAAATAGTGAGATCCTGGTGCCAGGAGAGGTAAACAGAAGAACTCCTGTATAGAAGAGAAATACCTGAAATTCCATCCCTACTCTTAACTGCTTGAAGATAACCTAGGCATCCTTCAAGTTTTGAATCAAAGATCATCTCCTCTGGAAAGTATTCTTTTTTTCCCTATATTTTCATTGCACCTTTTATACACATTCTTATTTGCTTTAGTCATCTGTCTAGATTGTAAAGTTCCTGAAGGAAGAAACCGTGCTTTTTAACTTGTATCACCAGTGCATGTACAGTCGATACCTCAACAATCCGGGTTTGAACTGCATGGGTCTACTTTTATGCAAAATTTTCAACACATATAGTAATGTACTATAAATATATTTTATCTTCCTAACGATTTTCTTTTCTTTTCTTTTCTTTTTTAATTTTTATTTATTTATTTTGAGAGAGGGAGACACAGAGTGTGAGTGGGGGAGGGTCAGAGAGAGAGGGAGACACAGAATCTGAAGCGGGCTCCAGGCTCTGAGCTGTCAACACAGAGCCTGACGTGGGGCTCGGACTCACAAACGAGATCAGACCTGAGTCAAAGTTGGACACTTTGGGGTGCCAGCCAGTCACCCCTCCTAATGATTTTCTTAATGACACTTTCTTTTCTCTAGCTTACTTTATTGTAAGAGTACAGTATACAATACATGTAACATACAAAATATATGTTGATTGTTTATGTTACCAGTAAGGCTCCTGGTCAACAGCAGGCTATTAATAGTTTAAGTTTTGAGGCAAAATTATACATGAAGTTTTGACTGCATGGGAGTCAGTACCCCTAACCCCCCTCATTGTTCAAGGATCAACTGTATTAGTTCAATGCCTAGCACATTGAACTAATACCCAACATTCATTGAATGAATGAAAGAAGCAGTAAGAAAGTAGAAGAAAGTTAGTAGTAATGACAGAAGTAGAAGAAAGTCACCTTGAATTATATAGACCTACTTAGAAGATTAAGAGTGAGATCATTAACTTTTTTTTAGTCTTTAAAAAAATGTTTATTTATTTATTTAGAGAGAGAGAGCATGAGCAGAGGAGGTGGGAGAGAGAGAGAGAGAGAGAGAGAGAGAGAGAGAGAGAGAGAGAATATCCCAAGCAAGTTGTGCACTGTCTGCACAGAGCCTGGTGTGAGGCTCAATCTCACAAGCCAGGTGATCATGACCTGAGCCAAAATCCAAGAGTCAATGCTTAACCAACTGAGCCACCCAGGTGCCCCATGAATGGGATCATTAACTTGAAAGCCCCAATTTTACATGAATTTTGCAACTATGTGAGGTTTCCTGAGAGAAAAAAATAATGAGTTACTTATTAAGTTTGCTGGATTGTTTGTTGGAAGCAGCACCAATTTCCCTCTTCTGTGTTCTTTTTTGAATTGTAGGTGCTGGAAACCTGGAAACTTCTTTTTCCAGAATTATTGTAGCAGGTTCCAGGTTAGAGTTCACCAAAGAGGAGTATGAGATTTGGAAGGCAGAAGATAGGCAGAAGCTACTATTGCTCCTGTGGCAGAAGTAGTAGCTTTTGGCGGATGATAACCATGAGGTTTTACCATTGGCATACAGATAACTCTTGTAAATCACCCACTTTGGTGTTGTAGGCTGCTGGTGTTTTTGGTGGCTGTTTCCTACATCCTACACTTTCCTGATTTCTGTATGTCAAGGATTTTTAATAAGCCTCTAATTCCGTGAATTAGATGCCTTCCAGCTTGAAACACCCAGAGTGACTTCCTTTCACCTACTGAATTCTAACTGACCTACTATAGAATTAAATAGATTACATGTTTTGATACATGTTAATTTATGGAAACCTTCAGTTTTTATGTACATTATAGTGAATGTTTGATTTCTTTTTTTTAGCTGCCCAGCTATCATTTCCCCTATTAACAACATTTTGATTTTCTTTTTGAGGATAAACATTCTTATGCTGTGTGTAGTTTTACTAGGATGGTAAATTAGGAGTCCTGTTGTACTTGGTAGGCTGAAGAAAACTCAGGAGTTTCTTTCTCTCAGATTTTGTGTACCTAGTTTGGCCACATGACCTAAGCTTAGCAATCAGCAATGAGATTTATTCTTTGGACTTTAAACCTTGTAGAGAATAACTGAAGGCCCAATACATTGCTGGAATGCATTTCTTTCAGCAGAAGTGTTCCTGTAAGGCTGCCTAGCCATTCTTTTTGCCACACTCCTTTAGAACTACTGATTCCTATACATTTTTAGCTATGTTGTTCAGCCTTCTTTTAGATCCTGTGAGCTTTCCCATATCATCACAATCACATCTATTTTTGTTTGTTATCCAAAGATAAACTCTGTTGCTTGCAATCATAGAAACTTGATATATTTATAACCTGGGAATGGCATAAATAGGCATTTAAATTTCATTTCTTGAACGTTGAACATTCTATAAAAATACATCTTTAGATTATTTTCTCAATGAGAGGAATAACATATTTATTCATAGTCATATTCTTCCTTCCTATCTCATGTTTATAATATTGGTAAAATGTTAACGAAGTTAGTTATCTAAATTAGATTTAAACCCAGTAATCTAAATTTAATAAAATGTGCCATCACTGCTATTAGAAATGGCAAGGGATTTTGCAAAACACAAGAGAATATTTTATCTTCACAATTAGTGGTCTCAGTATTAGTGAGACCCTGAACCTGATAATTAATGTCTACTAATGCCACAGGTGAATTATGAAGGACCCATTTCACACACAGGAATAAATGAATAATCCCACTATAAAGCCATTAAAAATGGCTGCAAAGAGTATGGGTTAATAAAGTGCTCAATAAATAAATTAAGATGCTGGCCATAAATTATTGTGTTCTGTCAACATCAAATTTGTTAACCACCGTAGAGCAGAGAGGATTTTTAGATTGAATTAGTGCTGTGGCTGAATTAATAGGAGGGAAGAGAGAGAGTGTGAGAGGGACCAGTGCTTCTGCATGAGGAAAATCACCTCAGTGAGTTAGAGCTTGTGTAGTTATGAAAAGTAAAGCGTATCAATCAGCATGGGTTAAGTTATGCTGCTATAACAAAACCCCAAAGTTTCAGTGACCTAAAACAATGCAAGTTTACTTCTTTCATATGTCATATGTCCAGTGCCAGTTAGCAGGATGCTTCTTGTCCTGGTGGTCCTCATTTTTGGACCCAGGATGACAAAGCCATCATCTGGAGTATTGCCAGTTATCATAGCAGAGAGGAAAAATGAAATCTCTGGGGAATGATTTTAGGAATGAAAAGCACAATTCAGACATGACCTGTCATTTCTGCTCCCACGTTATTGGTCAGAACTACTCATTGGCTCCATCCAACACAAGGGGCTGGGAAGTACGATCTTACCATGTACTCAGAAAGAAGTTAGGTCAAAATATTTGATGAATAGATTAACACCTGTGGTTTAATATGAAAGAAAGTGGCAGGTCGCTTACTCTGAAATGACTTGAAAAATTTCTGGTTGGCATTTAAATGCTTCAGCATGTTAACTCCTGGCAATAAGGAGTGTAACTTAAAATTTGTACTCAGCAGATAAAACATGAGAAGGGTCTTACAATTTTTTCCTTTCTATGTCCTAATCATCATTCAGGCCTCATCTTTTTCTACCAAAAATATCTTAACGCCTTTCCACACAGAATCTTAAAAATGCAGTCCAATAACCTTAGGTGGTAGCATTCAGCATTTTTATATTTTGGGGAATGAGGGTATTGAGTGAGGGAACTGCTTAAAATCTTCTTATGAATATTAAACAGAAATCCATTAGCAAATATTTTGTTCTGTGTCTTCTTTAGGTTTCTGGTCACATGGGTGATATTTACAGTTTTGTTTTTTTTTTTTTGCAATGTAGAGTGCTTGACATCATTTGCATAACAGTGCTATTTCAGGAGTCTCGTTGTATTTTTACCCACTCATTCATCCATTCCCCTTTAATTTTATTTATTTTTTACTCCCAGGAAGGAAAATGTTGACAAACCCTGAGGCACTCTTCTGGTTACTAGGCTGTAGATGGTCTCCAGCAAAAAGCTACTTGAAAAGAGCTCTTGGTACCTCTCCTTAAAACCACAGCAGCAGAAAGATTTGCATGGTGATATTACATTTCAGTCTTACTTCTTTGAGTGCCACGGCAAACCAGCTTGCTGGAGTTGTCGTTAAAGTTCATGAAAGGCGTGTTGCTGCGTATTAGATGCCTAGACTGAAGTAAGCATTAAGAAATATACTGGATTTTAACCTTAAAGTCTGTACACTTAAGAAAAGATATAGAGTACATTACAGACTAGGGTAATAAACAGAATAATTCATGACTCCCTGAGGGGGTTGGGCTTTTTTTCCAGGGGGCAAGTGAACAGGAACAAAATGCCTCTCAAGCCCTTGAGGGAAGAATGTATTGTGTAGCTAATTCTCATGGGCACAACTACTACTTTATTCAATGGGAAATTGTATTTTTTTATTCAACATCTGTTTTATCACTTTTCTCCCCTTAATCATCTCTTTTTTCAACATTGCAGACCATTTAATCATATTCCAAGCATGGAAAAACAATTGCTGGTGATCAATGATTTGTATCCTCTCTGTCTTGATCAGCAGAGGGAAATTCATAATAAACTAGTTCGCTGAGGCATTAGGACATTATTCTAACAGGTTACTGGGTGCTGGGATAGTGTAGATGCATCACAGCGCAGGAAAAAGTGAGCTTTTGGTATTTTGAAACCATTTCTAGTGTATGTAGGGAAAAAATTTCAGTAGATTTGTTGAAAATGTTTCAGTCTTAGCCTTCAGAGAAAAGGGTGCAAATTGGTGCAGAATGATGGTCATATTCATGGTAGTGACCAATGATTTAATACTTACTCAATATCAGATACTCTGCTAAAATGCTGCTCCTCTGTTACCTTTATTTTGTGAGGAATATTTTATTATTCCCAATTTACAGATGAGAAAACTGAAATCTAAGGGCATCAGGTAAATTGCCTGAAGTTATGCCGCTAGTGAATAACTGATTTTTGAGTTCTGTCCTTTATAAGTCTAAAGCTGCTTTCTTTCCTGTGTTTCTCTTGTATTGCTCTGGAATCTCCAACACACAGTTTTGCGTGTGGCCTCTAGGTCCCTGAAACCGGATGGAATAATTAAACCAACACTGTTTACTCCTTCCGTTTATAAGTCACATATTATTTCAGACCTTCAGATACCATCACTGGAGAGTGTCTGGCTCTGGGTCAGAAGGCAGGATTCTAACACTTGCCTGACCTCACACTGATTCACTGGATTGCCTAACCAAGTCACCTTTCCCAGAGGGGACCTTCAGTGTTTTCACCTGAAAAATGGCACTCATGATTCTCGTCTGTCTCCCTGACAAGTGCAAATGAGGGAAAGTTCATGAAAATGTTTGAGAAGAACAAATTGCTATATAACTGAGGCATTACATTTACAAATAGTTGTTTGTTGAGGTACAGAAGCAGTGTCTAACCAGAAATTTCAGAATGATCCTCTATCTTAAGTTAATTCAAAGCCAACACAACAAACCAACAGACAACAGCAAATCCTTACAGTAGAAGGAAGATGATCTTGAGTGGCTGCCTAATGATTCTGGCTCAGTCTATATTACCATTTTCCACTGTCCATACCAATTATAATTTCCCAAACTTCGCTTTCCAGTTTCTGTCTTCCCTTTGGGCATCATCTGATCTCTCAGGCTCTTTTGGACTCTGGGTATCTCATATACACTTTGGGCTGTAGCTACATCAAAGTGGGTAAATATGATCAGCATTGTCCCTACTATTCTTGCTGGTAGGAAATGGAATTTCCAGACTTCCAGACTTTCCAGATAACAGTGATGTTTAGCCTTTTGTGTGGTGAATGAACATCTCTTGGAGAGGATATCTCTTCCTTAACATGGCATATCAGTTTCTCTCTAATATGTTTCTCTTGGATTCATCTTCTGCCATTTCCCACTTCTTACTTTCTGCTCCAGAAACACTAGACCACCTTTGATTCTTTCTATGCTACCTGTAACCTCTATGGGTTTGCTGCCTCCCTTGCCTGGAGGCCCCCTTTTTTGGAACAGCCCTTTTCGTCTCCTGGCTTACTCTTGGTTACTCTTCTGGATTTAGTTTCAGTATCACTTCTCTCAAGAAGGTGTTCTTTTTTATTTTTTTGAGTTTATTTGTTTATTTTGAGAGAGACAGAGAGAGACAGAGACTATGAGTGGGAGAGGGGGAGAGAGTGGGAGACAGAGACTCTGAAGCAGGCTCTGTGCTGTCAATGCAGAGTCCAATGTGGGACTCAAACCCACAAACTGTGAGATCATGACCTGAGCAGAGATCAAGAGTCGAATGCTTAAATGACTAAACCACCCAGGTGCCCCATCTCAAGAAGATGTTCTTAATCCCCCACTTTCTCTGTGCCCTGCCACGGCTCTCTGAACATAAGTGCCTATATCTATCTCCACAGTACATTGAAATAATCTCTTTAAATTCTCTGTCTTCCTGACTAAACTGTATGTTCCTTCAAAGAGGACAACATCTTTCTCATCTTATGTCCTTCACTTCTACAGCAGTACATGATGTATAATAAGTGCTAAAAATGTTTGTTGCATGAATTCCTTTATTTAATCTGATATATTGAAATTAGAAAAATCTTTTTTTGAACAAAGGTTTTGGGTGACCCTATGTCCAGCTGGTGAAAAGATTTATGTGAAGACAGTTATTTTCAGTGATTTCTTTCCTCTTCAGACTGTGCCACCTGCCCCCCCCCCCCATCACCTGCTAAAGAAAGGATTGTTGTAAACCCCTTTCTGATTGGGAAGAGATGAAAGAACAAGATTTTTGAAATTATCTAACTAAAAAACCACACAAGCATAGAAATCTATCTAGGTGTAGTCTAAAATTAGGCATTCCTTGAAACTGAGAAAATGGGGCTGGTTATGACTTGAATTTGTCTATTATGGGACAGAGGATGAGAAACATGAATACTCAAAGAACTCACATAGTCTTCCTCATACAGATCTCCAGGGCCATTTCAACAGCCTAGAGCTTTTAGTCTGTCTTTGTGTCATACATTACAACTGTGTCTAAGCCAAACCCCTTTGCCTATATATCTATCCTATTTACTTATGAGTATACCAACATTTCTTCCTCTTATGCTTGGGTTAATAAGTTCTCCTTTTGGTTTCCTGGGTTTAAGGGCACATCTAGATAGAAGAAAACAAATTAAAATGTTTATTTGGGTAAGTAAGTCTCCAAGCCTCTTGTCCTCAGTTGAAATGAAAGTGTTGGGTTGTGTTAGATGGGCTGGAATGAACCGGCTAATTGCTTTGACTCCTCACCAAGCTCTGTGTCCAGAAAGGTGCAGCTTAAAGTTTTTTGCATTAGACATTCATCCCTCCCTCTTCTTGCTCTTTGACTTTTGCTTCTTGTTCTGTGCGAGAGCTGCCTGCCTCCTCCCTTCCCCAAAACCATATTTCACACTTGAATACACTTTCTTCTCTGCTTTTAAAATTTTTTGGTAATCAGATGATGATTTTATAGTCCTGATTTATGTTTTAGAATTTACTTTTCATAAATATCCCAAATGAGATCTATTTGGCCCCTGCTGCAGACCAGATGCTGGTCAGATCTGGCAGAGCTATTGATTTAATCCTGTACATTTTCATAATTGGTAGGAATCAGTTTTCCCTTTTATTCTAACATTACAGATTTGTAACAATATGTGAAACAGGCTTCGTGCTTTCATGTATGGTATGGCCTTAATAAACATTTAGTAGTTTCCTGCAAGAGCATCAGATACATTAGGATGCAGGGTTTTCATTTTGTTTTCTGTTTTTAGTAAACGAATTGGGTTAATAGCAGAGATTGTTTAAAAAAAAAAGAGCAGGGGAGGAGGGCGTGGGGAAACAAGAATGTATATTTTCTTTATTGAGTCTTTCCATTCTTGGTATGCATCTGACTTTTTTCCCATCTTTGAAATTCACTTTAAGATTCCATTCTCTTGGGAAGCTCATCATGAGCCTTATTAGGAATTTCCTAGGTTGAGGCAACTCCAACTTGTGCCTGATTTTAAAACAGAGAGTTTGAACCTTCAAGTTTATTTTGACTGGGTAGACTTTGCAATGAGTGTGGAGATGGGCTTCTCTTATGACAAATTTTAAACTGGATGTTACAGCCATTAGCTGCACAGAGAAGACCTACATTGAATCTTTGTTCTTCTACTCACTTGCGACGTGAACTCGGACCAACATCCGAATGGTTTGAACCTCAGTTTTCTCATCTGGGAAATGAAAATCCTAATTCTTAGCTCTGGTTTATCCTGAAGATTAAAATGAAGCTGAAGCAATTCATATATATGACAGTTCCTAACCCAGTGCTAATTTCATGGACACTCAAAAATATTAATTCCCTCTTATCTCCTCAGTGTCCCTTACTGATACTGAGCTTCACCTCCATGGAAACAATGTTGGCCTAATCATTGTTTACAATGCCTGCTGAGTGAGAGAGGCATGCTGCCACAGAAACAGGATCATTTCTAGGAGGTAAAAACCACCTTTTGAAACATTGTGTGCATTGGTTTTCCTCTCCAAATTGCAAGACCTCAGAAGGCTGGACTGTGAATTGACCTGAAATGTCACCCTGAAAAATCAGCTTGTAGTGTCAAATAAATGCAGAGTTTTAGGACTGGAAAGCAGTTTAGAGGTGGTTTAGATAGAAGCCCTCATTTTTAGCTGAGAAAATTCAGGGCCATAGAAGTGAATGAATTGCCTAAGGTTGGCTATATCAGCATTAGGTACTTTACATAGAAAAGAATTTTAAAAATAACAATAGGTAGTAGATAGGTCCTCCAAAAGGGCCAGAGACAGACTTGGGGGCTGTATGACCAGGAGCAATTCCCAAATTGCCCTGGTGGAGGGCTCCACTGGAGACCCAGCTGTTACTACCTCAGGGCCCAGGCATTATAGCTGACCGTACAGGAACCTAGCAGTGGCCTGTTCCTATTGCCATGACTGGAAACTGGATGACTTCCTACCAGGCTCCATCCCCTGTCAGTATGAGTTCCACATGGAGATGTCTTTTTTCTTATCTCTCTCTTCTCACTTGAAATATACATCATTTGATCAAGAGTATGTAATAGTCCCAAGCCTAGGCCATGGGAAGCAAGGAAAATCAGTTTCTGCCTTCTACCTTGGCAAGGTAGGCCTCCTAGGGTGGGAAATCCCCCAACTGGAAACCATGCTGGGCAGTTCAAATGCACATCAAATGTTTATCACATTAGAAGATCCAGAACTGGGGCCAGGTGGCCATATGGTGCTTCTTTTACTATTCTGAAATTGTTCTTCATCAATATAGGGCCAACTCTGGTTTCAAATATGACATTCACATTTCAGGAAAAATATTAAATGTGTCAGGGCTCTCCAGGCCTCTTCTCTGGGCATCATTGAATATCTGTGGAATCTCAGGTTGTATATTAATCTCCTCAAATAGTATGTGTTTTTTTGGGGGGATATTAAAATGCAAATATATTTAGATAAACGATCAGTGTTGCATATGAAATATGCCTGGGCTTTTATACAAGCCTTTCTATATTACAGCTTTCATATAGCCCAATCTTTTGATATGTGTGGGTCAAAGGTAGGATTTACCTGCACAGATGGCTTGTTCTAAGGTGCCCTGCATTTTCTAGAAGTTAAGGAGAAAGGGAGGAGCCAATAAACACTGGGCCATCAAATCTAATGTTGAGCCAAGGTAGGTTACTAAATGCACAGTTTACTAGCCCTTAGAGAAAAGGCACTGATTGCTAGGACCTACATGAATTTGCCAAGGGGGAACTTTGTGTGTTTAGACTTACTGGGGACAGCCTTAATGTCTAGGTGAGATATGAGGTACATGTGTTATTTGTATTCTACTTCAGTTCCCATGATGACTTAAGCTTGAGAGTGAATAAGGATAGAGAGAAGGGAATGTAAAGGAAGAGAGAAAAGAGTAGACTCTCCAGAGCTCTTGTATCAATTTGGAATGTGAGTATTAAAAACGTTACAGCTATGTATAGATGGGAATTTCTTCATTCTATAATCATTGTATATTTATTTTATGCCAGGCATAAGAAACCAAACCTTTATTGTACCTTACTATCTACTAGAAACTATGGTAGGTTCTTTATACCATGTTCCCATTTGACCATCACAATCTTCCCAGGTAAAAATCATTACACCTTTCATAAGTCACAGTATACTTTTTTTTATAGATCACTAGATTATAGCAAATGGATTCTCAGAAAGGTTAATGATTTGCCCAAGTTAAATTGCAGAGCTGTCATTGTGTTTCTAAAAGTGATCTCCCTGCCCCATGTCATACTGTCTCTTCATGAGTCCCAGAGAAAGAAGCTTGTTAAATGGCAACCAGGAGAAGGGGCCACATTGAAAACGGCATTTAATCTGGATCTTGAAGGAAGAGTAGGAGGTGCTCTATTTGAAGCACAGAGAACATGAGACATGAAGCCAGGGCCTTATATCTTAGGCTAAAGAGCTAAAAGCTCTGCCCCAGGAAATGAGATTTAGTAAGCTGGCAAAGGATATGATCACATATTTTACATTGATATTTTACCTAGTAGCCAAATGAAATAAAAATAATCCTACTTGAATTTTTTTAAGTTTATTTATTTTGAAATATAGAGATGAGAGAGAGAGAGAGAGAGAGAGAGAGAGAGAGAGAGCAAGCATGAGCAGGGAGGAGGGGCAGAGAAAGAGAGAGAGAGAGAGAGAGAGAGAGAGAGAGAGAGAGAGAGAATCCCAAGCAGGCTCTGCACGGTCAGCACAAGCCTGACTTGGAGTTCCATCGCACAAACCATGAGATCATGACCTGAGCTGAAATAAAAAGTCAGATGCTTAACTGACTGAGTCACCCAGGTGCCCCAAAAGACTCCTATTTGGATCATGATTAGAAATTCAAATTTTGATACAAAAACTATAGCCTGACATTCCATTGGCTAAACTGAGCACTGCTCCCTTTGCTAGTGGGGGAAAGGCCACATTGTTCTGCTTCCATTCCTCAGCTTCCCTCCATTGCTTTTCAACACCCTACCTGTGTGCAAGATGGAAGCCAAGGAATAGAAGAGAACTAGGAGGAACAGTGAAGTAATAATTGTTAGTTAATCCATTTTGCGAACCTGGGCTTAATTAAAAAAAAATTTCCAGGTACTACATTTTCCCCGAGTTTGACATATTAACATCCTTAAAAATAACATGGAATCATTAAAAGGGAAAAAATGAACTTAGACTGATACCAGCTCTTAGCCAGTACAGCAGTCCTGTGAAACGCAGGTAGAATGGCTTGTACTGTCTGGATTCTCAGTTCAAAATCTGCCCTGCACTGACATTATGCTCTTCTCATCACTCTTAGGAGCTAGGTCAGCATCCATGTCCGCCTCATGTTCTGGGTTAGAAGAATGTGGGCTTACCTTTTAAAGGCGTCAGCTTTTCCCTGACTTCTCAGGGACTTTGTGACAATATTGCAAGCTTCATGGGCAATCCGTAGACTTATAATACCTTGGTTCTTCCTCTGTGGCTTGTAGCTTTTTTTTCTCCCTTTAAAAAGTAGAAGAGATGGATCTGACAAAACCCAAACCATTTTTTCCAGCTGTCTTAGAAAATAGTAAGGCTGCAATAGTGGATATTCCAGACAGACGCTTGGTCTCACATTCTTCCCCTGAGAACAAAGTCATTGATGCAACAATTTTCCCATGACTCTGTTTGCAGTATCTGTACACTTAGCATGCATGTATTGAAAAGTTCTTCTAAAAATAAAAAGACTAATCAGAATACTTGAAATTGTCTTGGCCATTCTTATTCTGCTATAGTACATTTCTTTCATGTAGTTTTTGTGGGCATCACCTCTGAGAAAGCACAATGACCAAGTCCTCAACTGACAGATCACCCTCCCGTCTCTCCTGGCTGGGTCCCTTTGCATGCAGGCAGCAATTGGTGTGTGGCCACATTTTTCCTTCCTGGGTCTTGCTGTAGTAGAAAAATTCAGGAGCCTTCAAATTTTATTGGGGTGGCTCTTGGTTTCTCATCTTATAATTCTGAGAACTACAGCCTTCTGGAAAGACTTGAATAAAAGAGTCTTTCTGAAGAGATAGTACCATACTAGTTTGGGTAAAGTATTTCAGCTGTACCACTTGCCAGAAAATTCCATGCCCAGTGGCAGAGTGGTGAATAGCCTTAGTTGGGAGTTAGGGAACTTTGGTCTAGGAACTTTGCCATTCATTAGCTCTGTTAAGTGGGTTATTCTCACTTCTGGCTCTTAATTTCTTTCTTTATATTGACCATATGAATGTTTATGTGAAAATTATTTGAAAATGCTACAGTAGTCCCCTCCCTCCCCCACTAACCCCAACTTATGCATGGTTTTGCTATCCATGGTTTCAGTTACCCATGGTCAACCACATTCCAGAAGCATATGATCCTTTTTCTGACATAACATCAGAAGATCCATAGTAGCCTAACATTGCAATGTGAGGTAGATCACATTGTCTATGTCACTTACCTCGCATTAATTCATCATGTAGGCATTTTAGCATATCACATCATCTCAAGAAGAAGGAGGATGAATAAATAAACATATATATATATAAATATATATATATATATATATATAGAGAGAGAGAGAGAGAGAGAGAGAGAGGGGAGAGGTATATATTTATACTATACACACACACACACACACACACACACACACACAGAGAAGGAGAGAGAGAATTCGAAGCAGGCTCTACTCTGTCAACATGGAGCATGACACAGGGCTCAAACCCATGAACTGTGAGATCATGACCTAAGCTGAAACCAAGAGCCAGATGCTCAATGACTGAGCCACCCAGGCATCCCAGTACAATAAGATATTTGGAGGGAGGGAGGGAGAGAGAGAGAGAGAGAGAGAGAGAGGGATAGGGAGTGAGAGACCACATTCACATACTTTTTATTACAATATATTGTTATAATTGTTCTCTTTTATTATTATTTTTTGTTGTTCATCTCTTACTGTGTCTAATTTATAAATTAAACTTTATGTATGTATAGGAGAAAATATATATATAGGGCTCAGTACTAATTTGTGGTTCAGGCATTCACTGAGGACTTGGAACTTATCCCCAGTGGATTATGGGGGACTACTGTATCTTATCTAATCCCTATGGAGGTAGGTGGTATCAGTCTTATTATCTTCATTTAATAGACGAAGAAACAAAGTCTTGAGTCTTCTCCAAGTTTATGTGATCATTAAGAGGCCAAAAAAAAAAAAAAAAAAAGAAATCATCTGGTACCTGGGTGGCTCAGTTGGTTAAGCATCTGACTCTTGGTTTCGGTTCAGGTCACCATCTCACAGTTCATGGGCTTGAGCGTAGGGCCCTGTGCTGACAGTATGGAGCTTTATTGGGATTCTCTCTCTCCCCCTCTCTCTGCCCCTCCCCTGCTCATACTCACACACTCTTTCTCTCTCTCAAAATAAGTAAATAACCCTTAAAAATTTGAAATCAGATTGCCTGCTTTTTCCATTATTCCATTCACTCATTCATTCAAAAATTATTTATTGAGCACCTACTGTGTATATGAGGGTCTGAGGACAATACCATGGTGCATCAGGAATAGTTCCTCTCATGAGGAGCTTACAATTAAGAATCACACCAGACTGCCTTATGAAATCAGGAGGTGCATTAAATCAGGGCTTTACAAATTTGCTTGCTCAAAAAAATCCCGTGTGGTGTTTGTAAACACATACAGATTCCGGGGTCCTGCTCCAGTCCTACAGAGTCAGACTGACCAGGGCAAGGTGTCTTATAGTCTGTGTATGTAACATGAGTCACCCAGTGATCCTTTTTTTTTTTTTTTTGGAAAAATACTCCAAATCTGGTCACACCAAAAATTGACTTTATTATAGCTTCAGAGGTGATGTTACTTCAGCCAAGAAAAACTTAGTATACTTCTCAAGCAGCTAGGTGTTTTAGATACTATAGGTGATGGATATAGTCTTGCTTTGGCCACTAGGAAGCCCACGACCAAATTTCTGATTCACTTCTAGCAATTGTGCAGGTCCTTGGGCACATATTTGTCTGTACTCACTCCATTCCACTCTTCATTTTATGATCTTTCCCTTAGTGTCTTTACTGATTCTCCAATTGATCTATTTAAACAATTATGCTATGGAAATCTCCATAAATCTTTTTTGTTTGTCTTACGTTTTTAACATTGCTTTATTCACCCAGTGATTCTTTTGAACAAAGCTTGAGAAGCCCTGGACTAAATGAGCTCCAAATTCTCTTCTTTTAGTGCAATGTTTCTGATCCCTGGCTTTGCTGAATCATCTAGGGGATCTTTACAAATACCATTGCCTGGACCCCACCTGTAGAGACTGGGATGTGTGCAATTGGTCATTCTAATGTGCATCCAGAGTTGAAGGCCACTGTTTACAGTCCACCATGCAAGGTCTCAAGCCCATTTGGGGAGAGTTGCTCCCTCTGAAATCAAGGGGAGCGCCCTTAACCACAAATTACCACCAGAATGTGGATGTTGGAAGATGTTGGTAGTGCTGCAGCTTCTAAAGTAAACCAATTCTTATTCTTTAATTCATTAATGTAAGTTTCTAGCACACTAGGAACCAGCCTATATATGCTTTTTTGGTAATCAGCCTTTAGTAATCACTTCTTGATTTTATTTGATCAAGCTATTTAATCATTTAGATTGCATCTGTCTAACCAATCTTCACCATAGTTGAGCCTGAGAACCCTCAGCCTACTTCTGAATAGGTATTGCTGTAGTGGAGGTATGGCTATTAGGAAAAGTAGTGTTTGGACTTTCCTTCTTTTCAAATCCAGAAGGAGTCTGCTAGGGAATGGGGAATTTAATATTTAACTTTAGTATGTTTTGAAGGTAATTTGTAAACCCAATTCCATCAATAAAATTGCCTGCTCCGGTGACTGCTGCTTACACCTGTTGATATCCGATCTGTAAGTGACTCCCTGAGGTCATGGGGACCAACCTGCACCTGGCTCAGTGGCCAGGTGCTCCTGGAAGTGGCCTTTCTTGCGGGTAACACATTTGCTCTGGAATGTTAATCGCTTTTCACAGGGCTCAACATTTGGATCTCCTGGCCCAGTCAGGTACCTGGAATCACACTGCAGCCACCCTCAGGTTGGAACAGGAAGCAGGTCAGGAGCTCTGAGATGCTCTTGGGCTGTTGTTGACACGTGGTCATCTGATTGAGTGCCGTTCCTCCAAGTCCCCAAGGTTCTGAGCTTCCTCCTTCCCAGTTCTCTGGGAAATGAAGAAAACTGCCCATCCCCCTCTTATCTTCCTGTTCCTGTATTCAGGGGTAGGCCAAGCTGGATCTGACATGACTTGTCCCCTTTTTTCTCTCTATCAACACTAAGTGCTGTTAGGTTGTAAACCAGTAATGACAGTGGTAACCACTGGTCCCAAAAGATTTTAGAAACCTTTTGTTCTTTAGGCTGGCAAGGAACTGAGGTAGCAACACTGAAAAGCCCCCCAGGTAGACTTCTATAACACAAATGCTTGTGGGTTGCTAAGTAAGTAGCCTGGCATATGCTTTTTTGTTTAAGTTAAAGGTTAGAGTGCTATAAACCTTGAAGCTTGTCAAGATTAAGTGGCATTGGGTAGAACAGTGTGCTGTGAGCACCAGGCTCCAGTTATCGGGTCCAACTATGCTTTAGTGAAATGAGATTGTGTAGCTGGAGTTTCATTTGTGGGCTTGTAAGGGAAGGGTGCATGGCAGATGCTATGATTAAGATTTCATTTCCTGGTTGAAGCTACCACAGTGATCATAGCACCAGTAGGGGAAACTTGTATTTGCTGGCAGGGTTAAAGAGTGAGTGGTTCTGAGTTTAATACAAAGCCTTAAAATAAAAGAAACCGCTACGACCACCACAACAAAAACTCACTCAGGTTCATTAAGGAAGCTGTCTTTCACATTTCTGAAATGTAGCCTTAATCTTGTGTTAGTATCTTCTTACCTTGTTTAAAAGACACCAACGTTACCCTCTCACTTATTCTTTCATCCATGTATTTATTAAATTTTAGGTGCTGGAGATTCAGGAGTGAACAAAACAGCAAAATCCTTGCTTTCATGGAGAGAGATGAACAATTTGTAAAAAAATAAATGAGTATGTCAGGTTGTGATAAGCACACAGAAAAAAAGACAAAAGTAAGGGAAATAGAAAGTGATGGAGGAAGCTATCTGACGAAGGTCAGGGAAGGTCTGTCTGAAGAGGTGACATTTAAGCAGAGGCTTTAAGGAAGTAAGGAAATGCATCCTGTGGATGTCTGGGGGAAGAGCTTCCCAGGCAGAGGAAGTGGTGAAGTAAGAGGCGTTAAGAGGAGAGAATCCTCGGCACATTGAGGAATAGCAAGGGGGCCAAAGTAGTGGGCCTGGAGCAGGCAGAGGAGGAAGAGTGGTCAAAGGTGTGGTTATAGAGGAGGAGATTGCACCTCTGGGAGGCTTTGAACAGACGAGTGACACGATCTTTGTGATGTTTTAAAATGTTCCTTCTGGGTGTGTGTGGGATTAGAAATGAAAGGTTAAGGATGGAGCTGATAGGAGGCTGTTGCAATAACATAGGTGAGAGATGATGGTGGCTTGGATTCTGTGATTTGGTGGAGATGGTAAAGAGTGTTTGGATTCTGGATAGATTTTAAAGGTAGAGTGGTCACGGTTTGCTGGTGAATTAGATGTGGGTGCATGAGAAAGAAAGGAGCCAAGAATGTTGCTAGGTGTTTAGCATAGGCATCTGACCAAATACAAACCAAATATAACCCTGCCTTTTATTGAGATGGGGAAGATGAAGAGTAACGTGTGTGTGTGTGTGTGTGTGTGTGCATGCACATGTGCACGTTGACTGGTTTTAGACATGTTAAGTTTGAGATGCTCAATAGACTTCCAGGTAAAGATGTTGCATAGGAAGTTGGAAAAAGGAGTCTGGAATTCAAGGGAGAGTTTGAGTCTAGAAGTACAGATTTGGGTGCTGCCATCATAAAAAGGGATATCTCAAGTCATGCGACCAGAAAAGGTCACCTGGGAAGTGAGTAAGTATAGAGAAGTCCAGGGCTTTTGCTGCGGAAGACTGACACTTACAGGCTAAAGAGATGAGGAGGAGGCAGGGGCCTCAGAAGAGCTGCTGAGTGTGGTAGGAGAACCAGAACGGTGTTGCAGAAGCCAAGAGAAAATGTTCAACAGGGAGGAGGTGGCCCAGTGTGTTGCTAGGAGTAAGAGAAATACTGATAAAGCCCCACCAAACTTGGCAGTATGGAAGTCAATGTGGAGGGCTCTTGACAAAAGCAGTTTCATTATAGAGGAGAGGAGAGAGCCTTGGCGAAGTGGTTTCAAGTGAGCATGAGAGCAAAGTGGAATGAGAAGTAGAGTCAGTGAGAAGAAGTTGTGCTATAAAGCAAAGGCACACCAGGTAGTAGATGAGAGCTGTGAGGTGCAGGGAAAGTTTCTTCAACAAATGTTGAGTACCTCCTGCAGGCCAGTCACCAATTCTACCCTCATGGTGCCTGCAGTGGTCGGGTGGCCAAGCCAGTTCATCAGCCAGGAAGATTCAGAGTGTCCAGAACTGCAAAAAGGGTCCATCCATACAGGCCACGGAGGGTTTTCCTTGTGTGAGCCAAGCCAGGGTGGATGACTGGTCTTCAAGAAGGGTATAAGACCTGCTGACTGACCATATCCACTTAATTTAGCCTTCTGGGGCTTTGGCTACGACTAGGTAGTAATTTTTGTTTATTGGACAGTGTTACCTTCCTTTTGCTCTATGCTGCTAAAGAATACAGTTTCCCACCTTACCATAAAAGTGGCCTCTGCAGGACTTCCTAGCCTCTCCCTTTGTCACTTCCACTTTACACTTTTACACCTGAGACTTTCTGATACAGCAAACCTGAGCTACTTGGAATTCCCCTATATGCCATCACTATTCATGTGAGGCCTCCACAGTGAGGCTATCCCTTTTGACTTTTGACTCTCCTCATCTTATCCTCTTACATCCACCTGGTGAACACCACTGGAAACTCTTATCCAGCTTATGAGCAACTGACCTGAAGATATTTACACACTATTATT
Organism: Prionailurus bengalensis; assembly: GCF_016509475.1. NCBI lineage: Eukaryota > Metazoa > Chordata > Mammalia > Carnivora > Felidae > Prionailurus > Prionailurus bengalensis. The sequence continues at coordinate 107,796,989 of NC_057350.1, forward strand.
GATGCATTCTATTCATTGAGCACCCATAAGCATCAGTTATTCTGCCAAACATATTCCCCTATATTACCTTTTGTATGAGTCTTCCTCCAAATTCCTGTGTTGCTAAGGCAGAGGAGGGGGGGAACTGACTTTGTAGGGAGGCCAAATCTCGAACCATCTCTTTTCTCTCTTTCCTCCCCTTCTTTCACCCTTCCCTTACTCAGACCATGGGTCATTTGCCCAGGGTCCATGAGTCCAGGCTTCCCTACGCATCATACCACTTACCCAGTCTTTCTCTCACCAACCTTACATCAAGTCTCCCTCCCCTTGGCGTCTCAGGGTACTGGGTGGTAGATTGGGGCCTAAAGAGCCCATGGTCTACCTGATGTATTTGCAACTAGGCAGACTGGTTGCAGCAAATGCAGCCCTGAGCAGAGCTCATACTGGGAAGCTGAAAGCAATGTTTGGGAGAGACCGGATGGGAAAGCTAAATCTAAAGGGGAAGGACTGTCAGTGGGAAGGGAACAGGTAGGAATGCAGCAACTACCCTGGAGACACTTTCCCAAAACCTGATGGGGTGTTTGCAGTGCCTCATTAATGGTTCTGAAGGGGTGTTGGGTGGTTGAGAAAAAGGCATCTGCTGACTTCTTCCCTAGTGGAGTCTCACTAGCTCATTACAGCTTAACTCTATTAGCTCTCCTGGAATAATCTTTTCAAGGAAAGTGTTTAAAGAGGGAAGAAGGATGCACAGTGGTGGAGTTTCAGGCAGGGGGTAATAGTCTGGGGGAATGAGAGTGGTGGGGTGACCTCCTCAAGACCCCCCAAATCAGACCAGATAGACATTTGCAATAGCAGACAAATAGGGAGAGCTGTAAGGGTGAGTATCGCAGTTGAGTTTACTGCTCTGACATTGAAGAAGGCCATGGAGAGATGCCAGAGTGAGAGCATGAGCTGGTTGTCCTCCATGTCCAGTTTCAGGATGCACACATATGACAGCTTCCTGGCTTCCTCCATTGAAGCCCTACCTTAAATTTGAGTAAAGCAGATCCCCTGGGCTGTAGGAGACCTAGACACTGACTTGTGGTGCAACCTCTGGAAATTCACTCAAGTGGGGCTTAGTTCCCTCATTCATTAGATGGAGTTAAGCCTGGCCCCTGCCTCATAGGGAAGTGGCCATCAAATGAAACAACATGTTAAATCACTTTGTAAAATGTAGACTTGTGCATAAACGTAAGAAGTTACCCTTCTATTGAGCTATGAACTCTTTAAGGCAGGAATCCTGTCCTGTTTCTTGTTGTATTCCAAGCCCACTATATGGTGCCTGACCGTGAAGGCTCCCTTTGGTAGAATGGATGGCTGGATGAATCCAAGGATTGCTGGCTGGTTGTGTGGGGCAGCCTTGAGCAGAGAATCCTACTGCACCTTGGCTGATTGACAACTGTACACATTTTCTGTTCCCCCTCACGGTTGACAGTTCCATGTTTTCCTCGTTTAAAACGCCATTTTGGAAATCTGTTCTCTCCCAGAGAATACATTAAGGTAACTTTGCTTATGGTAACCTCCTTCCCTCAAAGACTCATTATTTAAATTATTGCTCATTGTTAGCAGTCCTATTTCCCCTGGCAGCTGTGAGGTGCGATGACATTTTCAGGTTTCTCAAGCACCTTGGGAATGATCATGCCAAGTCAGGTTGCTTCCGTTGATGTTGCAGCAACAGGGAATGATGGAAGGAGTTGCCTACCATCACATTAAGTGGATGAAAAGACAGAAGGTCAGAATTCCCCACTGTGGGCTCTACACTGGATAAAGCCTGTTTTTTGGCACTGCCCGAAAGAAAAAGAAAGCCAGAGGGTACCTGGTTATTGTCCCGTGATATAGTAAGCCCTAACTGTCAAGATTGGACCAGCCTGGCTTCTTTTGGGTTAAAGTATCAAGAATAAGAGGTCACAGGCGAGGTGGGAAGGAGAGAAGCAGAGAAAATCTGTCTGTGGTTTTTTAAAAAAAAGAAAGAAAAGTTCCTGCCTTTCTTTCCTGTGTGAGAAAAACTATTTAAACTGGCACAAAATATATTTAAGAAGCATATTCTTAGAGTTACTTAGAAAAATACCCTGTATATTCTGGCAGCAGCAAAATGTATCCTTAATAGAATTCATATGGGGCCTTCAATGATCACGATGTTTGGAGAGGAGCCAGATAGTAAGTAATTTAAACATCACAGGAAATTAAATTTTAGAATTCAATTTTGCATAAAGTTTTCTGTAATGAAAATGTCACACATAAATTATGAAGTCTGATTATATTCTTTTTTGACTTTTTAATAAAATAATAGAGGTACTTGACAGTCAAGAACAAATGCATATTTTATGTGAATAGTATTGCGTTCAACCAACGTCTTCTGGAAATAATGGAACAGATGTTAACACTGCTCTATCAGCTATCAGGTGCTCTGTTAAACAGCTCCAAACACAAGTATTTATTAAAAAATGCTAACGGGGTTGTCTTTTAGGGTTATCTAATTGTAGGCTTAAAATGTAGATGGTTAATGTAATTAATTATACATGTAGAATTATATAGTCAGGCTGTAATTTATTATATGTATGCATATATAAATTATATAATATTCTGTTGTAAATTAATTTAATATGGGCACAGGGAATGACTTCTTGAAAATATTAAATAGTTCATAATGTGGTTATAAATCAAAACTAATCTGAATTTCCACTTAATTTTGAATTTTGAGAAGGAGGATGCTTTAACTCACTGTAGGGGACTTTGGGGGTGCTGATTGTGTTTTAGATTAAATCCACAGCCTGTAATTATTTTTAATAATATTCAACTAAAAAAATGCCCCAAATAAAAAGCCTGAGCACTCTTAATTTGTTTAAGGCCAAGCAGCATTTTTCTTCAAAGGGTAAAATATAATGAACGTTTATTTTGAAAATCGACCTCCTCCATCATAACTCCAGGGCCCCAAGTGGGTCTTTCTTCAGGCTCACAATGAACTCTTGCTAACTGCAGTGATCATGACCCTGCTCTCTTTTAGGGGAGAGAAGTTCTGCCTATGGATGTCCTGTTAAATATTTCCTTCTTTGAATCCTGTTATGACTTTACCTATAAGCTTTGCTTTGGGGGAGGGGTCTGCACACATTTTAAATTTTAAAAGCACAACAAAGCTTTCTAATCAGAGTCACACAAAAATGTGGGCCAGGCTGTTTGTCCAGGAGCTTGTGTCTTCTTTTGGAAAGTAGGCCATGTCAGTTCACAGTGGAAGGAAGATGAAGACGATGCCTTATATGACTTCCAAGGCAGATTCTTCAGACATGGGCAACTTTTTGTTTTTATCTGCTTTTTTAAGAGAACAATGACTAGGGTGACCAACTCGTCCCAGTTTGCCCGGGACTCTCCTAGTTTTAGCACAGAAAGTTTCATGTCCTGGGAACCCTCCAAGTCCTGTGTAAACTGAGATAGTTGGTCACTCTATCTATGACCCACAAAAGCTTACAAACCAATACTTTAAAAAGCCTTAGGTACAAAAGCCTATGCCGCCTCCACAAAGGTGGCATGAGGAGACAGAAGGTGCCTGTGTTCATTGAGGCTGGGCTTCTGCCCCTTGACTGTCACCATGTGCCAGGGAGCTGGCCCACGCCTTTACAAGTTCAGTACTTAGATTTTGTAGTGTGGCCCGTGGTTGATCAGGCTCTAGTGCAAGATGGAAGGGAGCTTCTGGCTGTTTTGCATAAGACTTTATAGAAGCAAGTATGAATTTTCATTGAACTAAGTCACTGGGATTTGGGGATTGGTCCGTTGTGGCGACTTGTGCCAATATAGAAACTACTGTCTTGAAGTGGGGTGCTGCCAATAGAAAAACCTAAAGGACATAACATTGCTTTAGTCATCGAGGGTGGGTTGTGAGGAAACTGATAATGGAAACCGAAAGATGTTGATCCCTTATATTGTGGCTCAATATTTAGGTAAACTATTGCTTCTAATAGCTAGGTGGGCAGAGCACTTCCCTAGTGCTATGAGAAGAGAGTAAGGAATCAGGACTTCAGTACTGTGAGATATTATTAGCTATGTTTGGCAAGATATTACAAGGAAGAGATGAACTAAGGATAGAAGTAATTTATAAGCCAGAAAAAAGGTAAAGAGAGAATTCAAAACTCACGGCCTAGAAATTTGGAGAGTTCATTGTTTCTAGAACCCAAACAATAAGAGGTGGTATTTTATTTTATTTAAAATTTTTTTTTAAACATTTATTTATTTTTGAGACAGAGAGAGAGCATGAACGGGGGGAGGGCCAGAGAGAGAGGGAGACACAGAATCCGAAGCAGGCTCCAGGCTCTGAGCTGTCAGCACAGAGCCTGATGTGGGGCTCGAACTCACAGAGTGCGAGATCATGACCCAAGCCGAAGTCGGACGCTCAACCGACTGAACCACCCAGGCGCCTCAAGAGGTGGTATTTTAAAAAGACTTTGAGAAGGGTCGCCTGGGTGGCTCAGTGATCTCAGCTCATTCCTTGATCCCATGAGTTCAAGCTCCATGGTGGGCTCTGTGCCGCGTGTGAAGCCTACTTAGAAAAAAAAAAAAGACTTTGAGGGAAAAATGCCTCTCCATCTCTCTGTGGATTAATATGCTTCAAGGCAATCACTGATCACTATGTAACCTTCCCATTCACATCTAATAGATTATTTTCAGTAGCCACCATGAAGTTGAGAGAGGGAGGCATGGAGTTGAGGGAGAAAAAAATAAAATAAAATAAAATAAAATAAAATAAAATAAAATAAAATAAAACAAAACAGATCTGAGAACCACATGCTGAAAAGTCCCTTGAGTGTGCCTAGTGTTGTATGAAGTGAGAGGCAAAGAGAGTTTTTAGAGAACTACATAACTCAAGCAACCAGGAAAAAGTATTTGAATATTCAGAACTTAAAAGCGACCCCAGAGCCCCTAAGAGTCATTGAGCAGGAAGCAAGATGAGAAAGCCAAGAAGTCACCAGAGGTCTCAAAACTCACTTCAGATGTGGCCCAAGAATAAGGGAAAGGAAGAACCTTCTGGAGGATGAATTTCAGAGTTATGGAGAGCAACAAAAAAGCAATTTTTCTGGGAGAGCAAACTTACATAATCCTAATGCAGGAGACTCCTGTCTCCAGGGTGGGGAGATCTTCCAGTGCACCTGGACAAATTCCAGAATTGCTACAGCTCAGTGGCTGCTGTGTTTCCCCCATTCTTCTTCCAAGTAAAAGTATTTACACACATCTTAGTAGGTGGGTGTATGCATGTGCCTGTATGTGGAGTGGGAGTAGATTATGTCTCTTTTTAGATCAGGCCTTTAGGGTCTAAAAAGTCACACCTAACTGAATCTGATGGAGAGACAACTGGACATGACCCAGAAAGATGAACTTTGAGTTGGATGCAGTGGCTGGATTCAACATTGGCTTGTCTCCTTTGTGGAGGGTTAAGCGTATTCTGTGTGGGAGGAAGAGAACAAAGAAGTATTTGGTGAGGAGAGGAGTGGATTGTGGCAGATTCAATAAATGATGGTCAAATATTCCATGTGCTCACTTATATTTCCCAGGGTCTGTCCAGGTAGAGCGGGCATGTGATTAGTGGACTTTGGCTTCGTGGAAATGCCTATTCCCGCGGGTAGCCATTTCTCTTTTCACACAGATTCTCATATATTTACTATTCTTTCAGACAATATTTCCTAACTTGTATCTACATTCCAGTGCCTATCCTGCTTGGAACTCATATTATAACTTCACTTGTCAGTAGATACTACTTTGTTTTCCTCATGATAATGTTGCCCAGCATTTAGAGACCCAAACTTAATCTACATATATATCCAACATTGGGCAGGCTTCTCCCCAAATCTATGTGTCTCGGGAACAGACTCTTGTTTTTGCATCCTTGCCATTTTTGGAGTCAACTAGAAATGCTACATATGAATGTGAGAGATTTCATTACCTCCAGAGCACTGTCTATTTTAAGCCCTCACCATATTTATCAAGTGGAAAACTTGGTCTCAGTGAGACTTGCAGAGAATGTGATTGGCTAGAATCACAAGTTTTCAGTTTTGAACCACTTCTCCAAAGTGTTACCCTAAGGATTTCAGAAATTTTATTTCTTGGCCTAGAAAGAAGATGACTCATTCAACCAGAATCTTTTCATGAGTAAAAAAGTCACAGGAGAGACTATTGCTGACGTGGTGGCCAAAAGGAAGACCCTTATCCAAGTAATTGCTTCCTGACCTCAAAGCCTGCAGCTCTAATTCTATTGACATCTCTGGTTGTCATGAATACCAGTGGCATTGCTAATGCGATTGGCCTTATCTTAGGATATACATTCCTTTCCTCTAAAATGCCTTCCATAGACACACATGTAAAACTGTTTCTATTTATGGATCATAGCAGATGGGTCTGGTGCTTTTTCTTCCTCCGATCTGCTAATTCCTATGAGCTACCATCTTCACTCTTTGCCCAGCTGCTAAGAGAAGCCAGGTGTTATGTTGCCAGGTTCTGTGTTTAGGAGGAGTGGCAGCCAGAGCAGGCCAGAGGAACAATGCTGATGTCCTGAGGTGGAGACTGGTGTTAAGAGTTCAGGTAGAGACTGTGACTGTGATGTTTCTCACATGATTTGGTGTGTTAGGGATTTTCTTACTGAGGTTATTGAGCATCCCTGTAATGACTTTACCTGTGATGCTGCCCCAGGTAATGAGAGTTAGGATTTCCCATGGAGAGGGTGGAAGGTGTTGAGAAAGAGCTTTTGGGCAGAGATAACTTAGATTCTCCAGATGTGGGCTACATCATTCCATATTTACTATGTGGATGCAAGAAAAAGTCATTACAGGAAACTTTCATCATCTGAGTTTTCAATATCTAAGTTTCTTCAGTTTTGAGTGGAAGTTATTATATCATAAAACATTAATAGAGTGACCTCCTATAAAATTAGCCTCCACTCAATATTTGTGTCTATCTCTACTCATGGCATCAGCATCCTTGTCTGCTGGCTCCTGCTAGGTTTCTGAGGTGGTGAACATCTGACAATAAAATGAAAACATAAGGGAAATTGATTGTAGGAGGGAAATGGGAAATTATGCAAAAGGTGCAAGATTTCATGAGGTCGATAAAAGTGATGTTGGAGAACTATTTCAATCACACGTAAAATCATTGATGGATTTTTTTGTTTGTTTTGTTTGTTTCGTTTGTCAGGGTTAACAATTAAAAAGTGGAGAGGGATGACTTCACTGTGTACATTCAAAAGAGAATCACTGAAATATCAATTTTGTCCTTGAAAACGTTTCTGAAGATCTTGGATCTATTTGTGAAAATGACCTTTCCTAGGATCATCTGGGCATATAAAAAGTGAATACAGCTATTATTTTGCTGTTAGTTTGATTTAAAAATTTACATGAAGTCCTAACAAACCAATAAAGATTGGATTCATTCTTCGTTCCTTCTAAGAATTAGTGACTAGTTGCAATGATGATTTACACTTTTTAAAATGTAGGATAAAACTTATTTTCATAATTTTAGTTTCATTTTTTTTATCAGGTTAAAGTCCAAATAGAATCTTCTGTCCCCCCCCCCCCCCCCCCCCACTAAATTAAAGGGACTTAAAACCTTTTCAGGTACCAATTAACCTCAGAGAAGGAGGGGCTTCTATATTTGTAATAATGTCATAGAAATTATTTAATTTCATTTCAGTTATAAACAATTCAATTCAAATAAAGAACAGGAATAATGCAATACCAAATATATTTAAATAAAATGTTATATAAATATAAGTTATCTGAGTTCAAAAATATGGTCTTTTTAACAAATTTAATTATACTTACCAGATTGTTTCCCCCTTAGATTTTCCCCTTTCAGGGCTTCTTACGCTCTAGTTTGTTGTCAGCTGACAAGCAATGTCCCGGTATTTAAATAATCCACTATTACTTACTCACATGGACCTCCTTACTTGAATTCCTCTGCTCTGATTCTTATTTCTCAGGAACTGGTCCCTGGTGCTTTGGTCCTGAATGCTGGAGAAAACTCCCTTTGCTGGTTTTCTAAAAGGTGAAGCAGTAGAGACTTAAATTATAAGCCAAAACCTTCTTTAGTGGGTTTGTGACAATCACTTAATTGGATGAAGACTTCAGTTTCATAATCTCTAAAATGGAATTAACACCATCCTTTAATCTCCCTTACATGGTTGTTGTGACTTTAATGGAACAATGTCTATGTTTGGGGAAACACTTTATGCAGTGTAAATGGAACTAACATTGACAGAATGTCTATTGGTGTATTTACAGACCTTATCTCATGTGGTCAAGTGGAGGGTTTGGATATAATTATTATTATGCAGTGACGGTCCTAAAAGTCTTGATTATTGTGAAGCAAATTCCCTGCTCTAGTTCTCTTACTCTCACAGTGGAGACCTCCAATCCCATTATGTCTTCCTGAGTTGTTTCTAATAGACTCAGGCTTTCCCTGGGTGAGCAACCCAGTATAGCCCTGTGACCTTAAAGCACAGTTGGCCCACAGGGAAGACCACCCAGAAACTGAGACTCCAGATTGCTGAGCCATCGTTCAGTGTGCCACTCTCTAACCACCTCCCAATGTCCAGTAAGTTCAAAAGATCTGTCAATTCCACCTTTGTAATACCTGTTGAATCCATTTCTACCCCTTCTCTCCTTTGTCATCGGTCTATTCCAGGTGGTTCTTAGGGAGACCTCTTGTGGGTGTTGGCAGCGGGCATCCTCAGAAGCTGTAAGGCCTCCTGCAGCTGGGGTGGGCAGGGGCTGCACCCAACAGGCAGCTGGAGAAGCAACGGGGCTAGAGTAATCCCATCTGGGGCCTGGGTCTCAGAATCCACTTTGACTTTGACTGGCTTCTTCTTCCTTAGTCCAATTGGTTGTACCAAGAAGGTGGCTTTGTGGTATGGGTTGAGGAAGCTTTAGTTTCCCCATAATTTCCCTCAGAACCCAAAGGACCCACCCCCAAAGGATGCAATCAAAGTTTACCATGTGAATACAGTTTTAAGCCCCTAATGGCCCTTCCATTGAGATTGCCATTCCTGAGCTCCCCATGATGTAAGGATTCCAGAACCATGGACTAATCCTGCAACTGGACTTGCCTGGCATCGTTGGGCCAGGTTGCTTGCTGGATCCAGCTTTGCTACTTGTCTTCTCTCCCCACTGCTTTGCTCTCAGCCTGGGAGAGGATCATCATGGCAATCTGACAGCAAGAGCTGATGGAGTTGAGGACCCAGAAGAGCCTACTTACAAAGAACTTTGTGTCTCAGGGGTCCTCAATACAGTACACTGTGTAATTGCCTACAAAGATTTTATATTGATTTATTTTTTAACTTTTTATTATGTAGGTTTTCAAACATATTATGTAAGTAGAAAGAAAAACACAATGAACCCCTGTGTACCCATCACTTGTCTTCACTGTTATCAACTCATGGCCAATCTTGTTTCTTCTATACCTTACCCACTCCCTGCCCCTGCCTCATTATTTTGAAGTAAATCCCAGACACATTAGCATTTCACCTATAAATATTTCATTTTGTATCTCTAAAAGATGAAGGCTCCACTTCTTAAACTAAACGACAATACTGTCAACCACACAGGGAGCTTTGGGAGAATTCCAAATGCCTGGACCCCAGACCAATTAAATCAGAATATTTGGGGGTGGGACCCAGGCATTGGTAGTTTCACGGAGCTCCCAGGTGATTTCATGTTGCTATACATGGCTTGGAGGCAGAAATTGAATATTCAGGGCTAAGACTCTTACAGAGAATGGTCATAAATAGGGAACAGGTGCAAAAGATGCCTCTGTTAGGGTGAAGTCATGTCTACTGTTTTTCTGACCCTTCTCTTCCTTAACAAACCATTTCACTTCAGTCCTCATCTCTCTGTAGATAACTCCCAACATCAACATCTCCTAGTTCTGACTCAGCTTCTAAACTCCAGTCTCAGACATCTCACTGGCTGTAGGCTATTTCCATTAGCATGTGCTACAATTGCCTAAACCTTAGTATGCTTAATACAGACTTTTCTCTCTGTCTGCCAACCCAGCCCCTCTCCCTGGATGGTTCCATTCCTGCTATCAGGATGGTTATTTTTTTGGGTTTCTCTTGTCACTCATATACCAACAAAAGCTAAATCTGTACATTTTTCACCCCCATCACATTCTTTTTGTTCACATGTTCACCACCTTCCTTCAGTTCTCTGTCCTTTCAAGCTATACTTTTGAAATAACTTCCTAATTAGTTCCTTCTCTTCTTTTTTCTTGTGCTTTTGACCTACTCCATATTCTGAAGTCATATGTATCTTCTCAAAGCACAGTTGTAGATAAACCCTAAATAAATCTCCATTATTTATAGGGCATTTAAAATTTACCAGGCATTTCAAATTCTCATATTTCATGATCACTTACAAGATCCTCCACTCTAGTCACATTGTACACTATTCTTAAATCTGCTACATACATTGCCATCTTTTCACCTCTGCACATACCATTCTCTCTTCCCTTCTTGCTCTCTCCTGTACTATTCCATGCTAACAGATCTCAAGTTTTCCTTCTTTCAGAAATCCCCTTACAATCCACAATAACATCTTTGTCTTTTGATCTCCTATAGCACTCATCATAGTTCTTATTGTTCATTGTCATTTCATATATATGAATATATGCACATATATATGTATTTTACCAAATTTCTGCCCTCAAAGAGCAGAAATCTTGTTTTATGTTGCTCTATTTCCATCACATCAGCCTGCATCATATTTTGTATATAGTAGATGATAAAATAGATGATCAATACATATTGGTTGATTGATTTTGAATTTATTCTCTAGAGTATAGCACTGTGTCTTCAGAGACTCATCCTTAGCATGGGAAGCATATTTTAGACTAATATGTAAGAAAATATCACATGACACTCCAATAATAGCTTGATTTTCTTTTTTGTTGTTCTCAGTTGATGGTGATCATTCCAAATTTGATAATTGTTTGTAATCTACTATGGACACAACAGAGCAGAGTTGAAGAACGGTCTCATATAAATGAAACACATAGTGCTTCCTTCTCCCAAATACAGCAATAGTGCTAGAGGCTAAAATTCCATCTTGGTTCTGCAAGAAGGACCTTGGGCAAGACACTTCCATGACTTTGGTGTCTTCCTCTTTGAAGTCAGAGGTTAAGACAAGACCACATGGTCTCTAAATATTTTTCCAACTAGAAAAGTATTGTTAAGGGGTGATGCCACTTTCTGCTACATGCTCACTGTGGTCAATCACAACTGGAGTTTGGATAGAGAATAATGGATACACCACTTGTGGAAGATTTAGGCAATAGATAAGGCAAGGATTGCATATGTTCAAAATTGCTCCTCAAAATTATCTTAGGTAGGATTTTCCTTTGCTTATACATTAGGTGAAGAACTGCAACTGGCTCATATTTAGGAGGCATAAAAAATAACTTTAAACACTAGACATCTATTTGGCATGAGGAGATGCTCACACAATGAGAAACTCAGAAGACCTGAGAACAGCTGAGGGAATAGCACATCCAATTTCCCCATCTATCTTTCCATGGGTCCATGTGCAGTGAATGAAATGACAGTTGGAATGGCCTTCACTATTGAATGTTCTCTCTGTCTGTCTCTGGTGTGTGCCTGAATTTGCTCAAATTAAGTGACTGTGTGTGTAAAATCAGGGGCGGAGCTACCACTTACAGACCAGACCATGCTTCTGAAAGAATGAAAGGAGGAGCCTAAAATGCTGTGGAGAAAAGATTCACTGTCTTAAAAATTCCTTGCTAAAGGGAGCATCCACCCCTCCCCATTCTCCTGCTCCTAGGTCTGTTTTGGAAAGCAGCCAATCCTCTCTCTGATCCCTTCTCAAGGCCAAAGAAATGCCAATTCAGCATTGAAAGTCATGAGGAAGTGATTGAGAGGCTGGCAAAATCCCAGATCTCATATTTAGGGCAGAATAGTGTGAGGGAGGTCTCTTTATTTCTCACAGAGAGATGTCAAGATATTGTATCCCTCAAACAGCAATCATTGAAAAGGAATAGGCATGTGGATTTGGATGTAACTCCTGGACTAATTTCATTTTGTTATCACTGTTTACTTTTTGATACAGGAGACTCATTCCTGAGCATCTCCTCTGAACTTCATAGACAAGAGAATCCCAATAATTTCCAGCATCACCACAATCATTCTCATATTTCAAACCAATGAATTTAAGTTAGTTTGTAGAACAAAGAGAAGAGGGTATAATTGTGAAGAAAAAAAATTAAAAGCCTCTAGCTAAAGTGTTTCTTTTTAATAAAAGAGTGAAGAAAATTAAGTATGTGCTCAGACTCTCAGTTTTATTTGGGATTTACTGGAGTTCATGTAAGCCCAAATAAAATTAGAAGCTAAAATTTCTTAGACGATGGACAGTGTTTAAAACCAGGAATCATGGACAATCTAGGATACTGTAATGTGCCATATAGTCAACACTTCTTTCTTAAAGAAACTTCTAGCATCCAAAGTTGTATTTCTAGAACTTGGTCCATGTAGGTTGGTCATTAAGTGAGTATTGGGGATAGGGGAGTCTTCCTAGCACAAATATTACAGATATGGAATCTGATGTTTGGTGTACTTCACCCCTTCCTTCCCATTTCTGCCACTATTCTATGTATCTATTCCTCTATCCCTCATTTCCTTCCAGCTCTTACCTCCTGGCTAACTAATCGCTCCAAAGCATTAGCCAAACATAGCTTGATATATTTTCTCTCCTATTCAATAATTCAAACTTTAAAAATACTGATTTTCAAATACAGAATTTTTAGGTGTTAGGGGGAGACATTTGGAGACAGGGAACCTTGACCAGCTATTTTATTCCTCACATAAAGTATACTGTTGGGCACCTCACTCTCCCTGCTATCGCTCATGCATTATTGCTATCAAAGTGCTTCCTTGCTAGAATAATAAACTTCTTGAGGGCAAGGACAGTGCTCCCCATTATATCCCCAAGCCATAGCACAATGCATGGCACATAAGATGTGCTCAAAGAGGGAAATTGAAGAAGGTCCCACAATCAAAGAAAAGTTGGAGTTAGGTGGTGATTTGGAGCTCATCTAAGACTCATTCATATTATAGGTGAGAAGACTGAAGACTAGAAGGGGAGGACATTTCTTGCCACCCACCATGTGCACTATGCTGGTCACATTGTTCTTATGTCATTTCATACTCATAATATGCTTTTATGGTTAAAATTTTTATCCTCAGTACCAAGGTGACCAAGGCTCAGGAGACCAAGCCTCATGGAGGATAACTAACCCAAGGTCACAAGCTGGGATTTGAACCCAGACCTCTCTAATTCTAAAGCAAATGCTCACCTGGTCTCACCCAACTTTCTCTTGGGAAAATGCTTGGGGTAAGTGACTGTTCAGGCCCAAGATTACAGAACTCTTTGGAAGAAAAACCAGCACCAGCATTAAGCCTGACATCTCCTGACTCCATTCCAGTTTGGGGACACTGATTAGTTGTAAGCAAAATAAGGCTTTAGGATTCCATACTTGCCTCCATTGTACTAGTCCATTTCAAACACTGGTCCAAACAGTAACAGTGCATCAGTACAACAGTTACAAAAGGAAGCCTATTCCACAACCTCTTCTCTTCTACTGCCATGAGAATGGGCCCACATTTCTGATCACCTGAGGTTTTCTTCTATTTCTTTCCTATTGACTAGTACATCTTTACTCATTCTCTGGCCTCTTCTGTTGAGTTGGCAACTATTCTGGAAGAATAACTTTGCCGTTGAAAAGCCTTTGCAAAATCCTTGACATAATTTAGAATGGTTTCCAAAAGATGATAGTTATCTTGGTAGTGTTTTTTGTATGTGTTCCATATAAATCTGGCCTGGCTTCTTGAGAGATTAGCAATTTGATCATGTTACCATTCAGCTTAGTGGTCACTGTTGGGTCTCCATTGCATACAGAATAAAGCCCAAAGCCTTAACAGGACACACTGCTTGCACAGGTCCTACTCTGCTTCCCTGCCTTTATTCCTCTCTGCTTTCTGCCATTTATGCCTTGCTTTGTCCATAAGAATTTCCCCAATTTCCATGCCCTTCCATGGCTATATATACAGCATTACCCCTTCTTTGATGGGCAATTTCCAGTCTATTCTTTTTTAAACCTAGCTCAAGCTCATCATTTTGTAGTGCCTTTCTCAACTCCTGTAGGATAGCACTTGTGACCTCTCGACTCTTTATAGACTACTTTGCACAAATCTCTCTGACAAGGGAAGCAGGAGGTAGCAGCCTTAGGAGCACCCATTTGGCATTCAAATCCTGGCTTTGCCTTTTTAAAGCTCTACAAGCTTGACAAGTTACTTAACTTCTTAAGCCTCAACTTTGTTATTTAAAAATCAGGGGTAATAATAGTATTGCCTTATGGGGTCACTGGGAGAATTCCATTGACGATATACTAAGATGTTCAGCAGAATGCTCAGCATATGCAATAGGTGCTCAATGAACCACACTCATATTGTGATGTAGCTTTTTTTTTTCAAACCTGCTTGTGTCCTCTGCTAGATAATGGGTTCTCAGAGACCAGGGAGTTGAGTCTTGTTCTTTGGGTCTTCCCCTGATACATTATAAGAAGGCTGGTTACATGGGCAAGTGACCAGTGCAACTGAAAAGGACCCCTTGCTCAGAAAGGTCTTTCGCTTGGGGTTTAATGCTCTACAACCACTGTCCTGAAATTCTTAATAATTTCATCTTTGAATTTGTGCTTAAGTTTGTATAAGTGAAAGTATGATGGGACAATGGAGTTCTTGGAGCCTGGGCTCACATCACCTCCCCACCTCTTTGGGATTAGTTTGACCTTGCCTCACCTGGCCTCCCCTTCCCTGCCTGCCCCAAGCCTGCTGCTGCCCTTCACTGTGGGTTGATGTCCAGATGGGAGGATGCTCACATTGTATTGTCACTGTGAGTTGCCAGCAGGGACCTGGGTGTGTGTGTGTGGTGGGTTCTAGTTGGGTGTGTACCCCATAGAATCTCAGTGGGGAAGGGTAGCAGCCATCCTTACCCCAGGCTGGCAGCTCCATGATTCAGTGGGCTGGCGTCTCAGTAGTGGCCTCTCTAGATCTTACTGCTAGTCCATTTACTAGTGCATCATCTAGAGCAAAGGTTGCAATCCTCTGAGGGTGGTGCCAGTCTGCTGTGGATTGCGGTGGCTGGCCTATGGGAAAGGGAGATCGACTTCATAGTCCTGGGCAAGGCCCCACATTTTCATTTGCACTGGGCCTTCAAATTTTGTAACCAGCCCTGCATGTAGATACTTAACTGAAAAAATACTTACTGAAGGACTGCAAGGTGAAAAGACCAGGTAGAGTACAGTGAAGATGGAAGAAAATAGTGTCTACAAAGACCAGACTCTTTGCCCAAAATCACAAGCCTGGAAAGACAGAGGGCAAGCTGTCAGACAGCTGGGAGCTGGAAGGGGGCATGCCATTTCATAGAATGACATGTGCTTTTCCATGTTCAAATACATAGTTCCCTTTCTCCTTCTTAATTCAGTTTTACTCACTTTTTCCCTCCACTCAGATCTATTCCAAGACGCCAAAAACATCTTGTTTTTCTTTTGCCAGGATGAAACTAAGGATCTACATTTGGGAGATGGAGGAGTAGTGATACAATCTCATTAGAAGGAGTTCCTTATCGTGAATATAATAACTATACTCAGACATGGAAAGGGCTTTCTCTTTAGCAGTCACTGTTCATAATGAAAAAACAACGGGTGATAAATCCTCGGCAGCTTTCAACACAGTCTTTGCAGAGATCTCCTCGCAGTGAGAGGAGAGAAGTACTCTGGCTGTGTTTTACAGACTTTTTACCTTGCTTCCAGCAGCTATCTCTCACTTGTCCTCCACCTTCCCCAAACACCCATAAACATCCCGATCCCTAATTACCATGCCGGGAAAGTTCACTTTAGCTGCTGCAATTCCTTCCCATATGTTACTTGTCTTGAAAAAGAAAGAGGATTGAAGTAAACTTGGCTATATAATATCAACAAATATTTTTTGAGATCCGATGCACTGCGGACTTCTCCTCATTTGCTAATACAGTTCTGGAAAGAGAGAGGAGAGGAGGGTGGAGGGGGTAGGGAGAGACCAGACGTCAATTTGATATCATCTCCAGCATATACAGACTAAGAATATGATTTATAGCAAAACACTAATTAAAATGAAATCATTGAAAAATATTTGGGAGCCCAGTGGAATTCTTTATAACAGAGTGTGATCTATAGCAGACAATTAGAAGCATACATCAAGTCAGCCAACTTGCATGTTAGGGAAAGACAGGAAAAAAAGGCCAAAATGAGAGAGAAATAGACCTCAGTGGAGGCTGTTTTGCAAGATCCAGCATGAAGTTTCATAGTGCTGAGTAAGACTGCAGTTCCATCTCAAAGATCTTCCAGCTGATAGTTTTCAACCTTCTTCCCCAGGTTTCTGCCAGCCCAAGGCGGGCTCTCAACCCCAGACCCTCTTTGCTTCCTTCCCCCTCCCCCCATTCCTCCTCCCCTTCCTCCCTACTTCCTCTTTTAAAACCCAGGACAAAGTGTAAATGCTAAATGTGCCACGTACCTCCAGGCACAGCAGGCATTTCGGGGGCTGCCTGGTTTTACATTAATTTATCAAAACACAAACATTAAAACTGCAATGCTAATCTAAAGTATATTTTCTGTCAGTAGAAAAAAAAGTGCCAAGTGAAAATACAAAAACAAACCCGGTCCGCATTCAAACTGCTTTGAAAATAAAGTGGGATTTGTTTGCAAGGATTTAAATTGGTAAATGATTTGAATTTCTCCACCCCTAGGTGAATGATTTAGATGGCCTTGACCCCAATCTGACTGCAGGGATTAATGTGGGATAATGATTGCTGAGGCTATCATTGCAGCCGGCATCATTAATTATCCTTATTGATTGTAGCTTTCAAAGATAAAGCATTATGCTGACTGGAAAATACCCTCTTCCTGCAAGGTCAAGGCTAAAATAGGGAAGCTAAATAATTGCATTAACAAACAAAGAAATAAAAATAACCTCTCAGAGCATTGTGTAATTAAGATCCAATTACAACGTTTGTTCTTGTTTACAAAATGACAGAGTTCTTCTTGTCAAGTCATTTTCCCGAAAATTGCTTCAGTACATGATAATTGCATTATAGCAGGTAACCAGAAAGGAGCATTAAAAGGGGGATCAGTTTCCTTGGATAGCTGCCACGGCTCTTGCTGTCTGACTCACCTACAAAGTGTGAGAGCCCCGAGAGACTTGTCTAAAAATACTAATGATATGTTAAATGAAGGGGGTTAGATGGAGGAAGTAATAATTGGGCCTCAAATCCTATTGTATTTCTTCTGGATAGTGTAATGGAGCTTAGAGATATCCCAAGGATGTTATCACTGAAGTCTTTCTTTACCTCCCTTCTCTGGCCACATCATTTTCATTGCTGTGAAAATCTTGGCTCTAAGGCCCTATTGGGTTGTAAATTTCTCTGGTGAAAATGTTTGGTATTACAGTTTCCCTGCTATTGATCAGATTTTAGGCTCCTAAAAAAAAAAGAGGCTTTTAAGTGTAAAACACAAAGCTAGACGTGATTTTCTGTGTGAAAATATTTCAAACAAACGTTTAGCTTTTTCTTTTGCTAAAGGTCTTCTGCTACATGTTCTGATGCTAAACTTATTAAGGTCTGATTAGAAAAGGGGCAGGCTTGGGGAACCTGGGTGACTCAGTTGGTTAAGCATCAGAATCTTGATTTTGGCTGAAATCATGATCTCACTGTTCTTGAGTTTGAGCCCTATTGGGGGATTCTCTCTCTTCCTCTCTCTCTCTGTGGTGTGGGAATTGGGTGTCCACTCTTCAGTGGTGGGGCTTATGACCTACACCAGGCATTAGGTCTTTTAGGGACTTAGTTCCTCCACCTCCAACTTTTTATAGAGTTGGATTCTTAAATAGAAGATATTGTCACAATAGAGGGTGATGCTTTATATTTCCCTAATTTTATTGGGAGAGAGAGTCACCATTCATTACCCTCATACAATGGGTTGGGTACAGTGCGGAGCATTTTAATTATTATTTTAATCCTCACAACCACTCTGTGAAAGATACTATTATTCTCATTTTATAAACAGATAGGGAAATTCAAGCTCAGGTAGGGTAAATCATTTTCCCACTAACACACAACTGGGAAGTGATGGAGTAAAGATTTGAACTCAGATCCTGACTACTAAGTCTGTGCTCATTTTTGATCCATAGAGTTCCAGGAAAAGACTCTATTCTGGGTTTGTACCTCTACTATGTGAACCTGGTCTCCCTTTTTTAGTTTCATCTACCAGCTTTATGCACCCTACATTTCTTAACGTAGAAGTGAAATATGTATATATTCTTGTTGTAAAAGTTCATATAATACATAAGTCCATAGAACAAAATGTGGAAGCCCCCTATCTTGGAAGCCCCCAACTCTTTGATACCTATATGTAGCAACCGTTAAGTCTGGTGTGTGTGTGTGTGTGTGTGTGTGTGTGTGTGTTACATCCTTTTTGCATACATAGATGCATACACATTATTTTTTATTTTACATATAATGGGATTATAAATTTTATTGTGCAATTTATCTCTTTTCCTTAAGAGTATATGTAAGAGAGATTTCAAGCAGCATATATAAATCCATTTATTTCTTTATAATGACTTTGTATGACTTTGTAGACTTCCAGTATAGGAATATATCATAATTTATTTAACCCGTCTCTTTGGACACTTAAGTTGTTTTCAATTATACTATTACAGTCAATGCTGCAGTGAACATCTGTGTACATCTATCTTTGTGGACATATCTGAACATTTCTCTAGGTTATATTTCTAGAAGTCAAATTTCTGGGGCAGAGGATATGCACATTGTAAATTTTGGTAGATAATGAAAGATTCCCCATCAAAAAGACTACCAATCTACACTAGTATAGAATGTGCCTGTTTTCCTCTGTAGTCACAAACACAGGATGTTATTAGTCTTTTAATTTTTCCATCAGTTTTTGGATGAGAAATTATCTCTTATTATGCTTATAATTTGCATTTTCATAGTGAGGTAAACTAGATTTCATATGCTAATTGGCCACTTGTTTATGTTTTTGTAAATTGAATATTTACATACTTTGATCACTTTTCTATTGGGTTATTTATTTATTTATTTTTTTAACGTTTATTTATTTTTGAAACAGAGAGAGACAGAGCATGAACGGGGGAGGGGCAGAGAGAGAGGGAGACACAGAATTGGAAGCAGGCTCCAGGCTCTGAGCCATCAGCCCAGAGCCCGACGTGGGGCTTGAACTCACAGACCGCGAGATTGTGACCTGAGTTGAAGTCGGACGCTTAACCGACTGAGCCACCCAGGCACCCCCTGTATTGGGTTATTTAAAAGACAGTTACCTTTTTTTGTCATTGAAACATCCAAGCACCCTGGCCTGGCCAATTGGTTGCTCTTGTCTAAGGTACCTGAGCCTTGAAATAAGGCAAAAGCACAGGGTCAGTTGATGAGTTATCCGTGGCAACTCTGTGGGTGCCAGTGGTCTTATCCTCACCAGACTATTTTTGTGGTGGCACCTTGGCCTGTCTCCTGCTCTCTAACCTCCCTTTATTCCTGCTCAATCCCAAACTTTCCAAAGATATGATGCACTCCTTGCACTCCCTGGCAAAGAATTCCCAGAAATTCTTTCTGCTTGAATTAGCCAGAGATAACTTTTATTGATGGCAACAAAAGACTCTGAAAGTTATAATAGTCAACCAGAGAGTCGCTCACACTCAAAAGACCTTCAAGG
This sequence comes from Prionailurus bengalensis, assembly GCF_016509475.1. Taxonomy (NCBI): domain Eukaryota; kingdom Metazoa; phylum Chordata; class Mammalia; order Carnivora; family Felidae; genus Prionailurus; species Prionailurus bengalensis. The sequence continues at coordinate 107,816,819 of NC_057350.1, forward strand.
AGATGAGGAAGATCTGAAATTGGTTTATGTAGCATAAATGGCACAGAGGAACATGAAAATCCTGTTGGTATTCAAAGGTTTGAATTTGGCAGTGCCTGGCAAGAGATGGTGAAACAATTATTATTCTGTAAAGTTATTTAAATTATTGCTTGTGGCGACCTGGAATCAAATGTCTATTGAGACTAGTTGGTGCTTATTGAAGGGCTTTTAGCCTCTCTCTAAATATCACTATTAAAGTCCAGTTGTATATAATGGACAGCTGACTAGACAATATAATCACCACCATATAGATAGGATAGCATTGTGACAATTGTTTTTTTGTTGTTGTTGTTGTTGTCTTGTCTCAAATTTGTACATCTTGTACAAAATAGGAGTGTCTAAAATTTTTTAGGGCATTTCTTTAAATTTTTATTCCAGTATAGTTAGCATGCAGCGTTATACTAGTTTCAGGTATACAATATAGTGATTCAACAATTCCATACATCACCCAGTGCTCAACACAAGTGTGTTCCTTAATCCCCATCACCTATTTCACCCATCCCCCTACACACCTCCTCTTTATAACCATCAGTTTGTTCTCTAGAGTTAAGAGTCTGTTTCTTGGTTTGTGTGTGTCTCTCTTTTTTTTCCCTTTGCTTGTTTTGTTTCTTAAATTCCACATATGAGTGAGATTACATGGCATCTGTCTTTCTTTGATTGACTTCTTTTGCTTAGCATTATACTCTGTAGTCCTAAGCATGTTGTTGCAAATGGCCAGACTTTATTCTTTTTTTATGGCCGAATAATATTCCATTGTATGTACCACTTCTTCAACCTTGCATCAGTGACACCCTTGGGCTGCTTCCATAATTTGACTATTGTAAATAAACATAGAGGTGCATGTATCCCTTTGAATCAGTGTTTTTGGGTTTTTTGAGTAAATACCCAGTACTGTGATTACTGGATCATAAGGTAGTTGTGTTTTTAATTTTTGAGGAACCTCCATACTGTTTTCCACAGTGGCTGCACCAGTTTGCATTACCACTGAGTGCAAGAGGGTTCCTTTTCCCCCATGTCCTCATCAACACTTTTTTCTTGTGTTTTTGATTTTAGCCATTCTGACAGGTGTGAGGTAGTATTTCATTGAGGGTTTGATTTGCATTTTTCTAATGATGAGTGATGTTGAGCATCTTTTCATGTGTCTGTTGCCATCTGTATGTCTTCTTTGGAGAAATGTCCGTTCATGTCTTCTGCCCATTTTTAATTGGATTATTTGGTTTTTGAGGTGTTGTGTTGTATAAGTTCTTTATATATTTTGTATACTAAGCTTTTATTGGATAAGGCATTTGCAAATATCTTCTCCCATTCAGTAGGTTGCCTTTAGTTTTGTTGTTTTCTTTGTTGTGCAGAAACTTTTTGTTTTGATGTAGTCCCAACCGTTTGTTTTTGTTTTAACTTACCTTGCCTATATCTAGAAAAATGTTGCTACAGCTGATGTCAGAGAAATTACTACCTGTGCTCTGTTTAGAATTTTTATGGTTTCAGGTCTCACATTTAGATCTTTAATCCATTTTGAGTTTATTTTTGTGTATAGTATAGGAAAGTGAAGGGATGACTAAATATTTGACAAAAAGATTGGATTGAAACCAGAGGACTTAGTAGAATTAGGCTAAAAGACTCTTTTATCTCCTAGAATGCCAGGACCGATATAGCTCAATATCAAATAAAAATTTCATCCTATGAGCTTCCAAAATTGCACTGTTAGTTGAATTTATAGCTTTCTTGGGTCTTTTACTTAAAAATTAAGTAATTGATGAAGAAAAAGTAGAAGAGAACTGGAATAGGGATATACAGTAGGTTTTTTTTTTTTATAAGACTTGGGCTATACTGAGCCCCCAACTCCCACTAGAGCTCCCTAGCTCTCCAGATTAAATAGCCCCTCCATCATGGTCAGATGATGTTATTACAAGAGTTCACCTGAAGAAGGCAATCTGTAAAAGGATGCCAATATTCATCATACCCTTTTCCATCCATTGTCTGTATACACATGATTAGGTTACATGCTGGCATGTGGCTTGGGGCCAATCACAAAATCAAACATAGGAGTAAAGGAACTTAGACCCATACGCGCACACGCGCGCGCGCACACACACACACACACACACACAATCTCACTGCTGTATAGTTTATGGTGAATTGCATTTTTGTTGAATATATACCAGGGAAGGTATATGTGTTTATAGAGTGAGTATATATTTGATTTTAGTAGATAACAGTTTGCTAAAGAAATGTACCAATCTTATATTCACATCAGGAGTGTATGATAGCTTCACCTGTTTCACATCCTTACCAACACTTAGTATTGGCAGTGTTTTTCATTTCAGCCATTTCAGTGGATATGTAGTGATCTCAAGGTGGTTTTAGTTTGCATTTCTCTGATGACTGCTGAGATTGAACAGTCTCTCTCATATATATATATATATATATATATATATATATACATATACATACCATTTAGATATTTTCTCTTATAAAATAGCTCATGTGAGGTACATGGCCTAAATTTCTTGATCTTTTTTTTCAATTGGCTTATCTGCTTTTAAAATATTGATCTGTAAGAATTACTTACATAATCTGGATATGAGTTCTTTGTTACATACTTGTGTTGCAAGTATCTTCTTCTACTTTGTAGCTTGCCTCTTTACTTGATACTGTCTTTTGACCAATGTTGCTTATCTTTTAACTCTGTTTATGACATCTTTCTTTATATAAATACTTAAAACTTTTGGATACTCAAAACTAATATTTTAATTTGTAAATTATGTTTCTTGTGAGTGAAGGCCTTTACTGCCTCAAGATTTAAAAGGTTTTCTTTCATACTTTTAATTAGTAAGTAGTACCTTTGCCCATGTACTCCCTTTTGCACTTCTAATGGTTTGTATGTAGTCAAACAAATTCTTATGTATCCATAGGTCTGTCTTAAGACTCTAGTCTATCTCACTGAACTATTAGACTAGAGTCTTAAAACATACCTATAGATACATAAGAATTTGTCATATTCTTAACAAATATATAGGCCCCAATGTATTTTGATATTTGGTAGGCAAGTGCCACCACATTGTTTTTTCCAAACATAGGTGACAATTTAGACTCAGGTTGTCAAGTTCCATAAAATATTATTACTGGGATTTTGATTGGGATTGCATTAAATGTATAGATTAATTTGAGGAAAGAATTATAGTTTTAAAATATTTGGTCATTCTATTTAAGAAGTAGGATGCTTCTCCAATTAATAAAATATTCTTTTATGTCCTTTAATAAAGTTTATAAATTGTCTCCATATAGTGCTTAGTTTTTGGACATTTTATGCCAAGATAGGTACTTTATGGCATATAACTAGTTGCTATTAATGGTATCTTATCTTCCATTGTATTTTTGAAAGTATATTTAGTCATTGTGTAGGAATTATTTCTATATGTTAATCTTGTATCTGGCCACCTTAATTATTTCTCTTACAGTTGATTTTCTTTGATTTATTGTATATTGTTTGAATTTGTTTTAGCATCAATCAATTTTCATATTTTAAATAATGTGTGAAATGTGAATATTTGACTTAAAATATTTGGAAAAAAATAGATTTGAATTAAGAACAACTACTGTGGGGCATCTTGGTGGCTCAGTTGGTTAAGCCTCCAACTCTTGATTTCTGCTCAGGTCATGATCCCAGGGTAGTAGGGTCAAGCCCTGCATTGTGGAGCCTCCTTAAGATTCTCTCTCTCTCTCTCTCTCTCTCTCTCTCTCTCTCTTCCTCCCTCTTTCCCTCTGCCCCACTCCCCTGCTCACGTTTTCTTTCTCTCTCTCAAAGCAAAACAAAACAAAACAAGAGAAAACAAAAAACAACTATTGCTATCTCAGCTGTTGATTTGCCAAACAGCAGCATTACATTTGTAGTTAGATGCTGAATACAAATTTCTTGAATTCTTTTTTTTTTAATGTTTATTTTTGAGAGAGAGAGACAAAGTGAGAGTGGGGGAGGTGCAGAAAGAGAGGGAGACACAGAATCTGAAGCAGGCTCCAGGCTCTGTGCTGTCAGCACAGAGCCTGACAGGGCTTGAACTCATGGACCGTGAGATCATGACCTGAGCCGAAGTCGGACACTTAACCGACAGAGCCACCCAGGCGCCCCCAAACTTCCTGAATTCTTAACTGGATGTGGTGCACCTTCACACACCACCAATTGCCTACAGCCCATATGTGAGGACTACCACATAAGAAGGGATACTGGGAGAGGCACAATTTGTGTCTATATTGCAATAATTCTTTGTTCTGGAATTTTTTTTTTTTTTTGCATTATTTATTGCTGCTCTTCCTTTCCTGAATTAGTACATGTTGCTGTGGTTACCTGTATTTTCTATAGATCCCTAAACTCCCACTTATTCATTTGGCCAGTATGTATGAAGCTTGTATTGTGTATCAGGCACTGAGGATATAGAATTAAATTAACACTTTGTCCCTTTCTTCTAAGAGTTTATCATCTAGTTAGGAAGTCCCACAAGTAATGAATGGTTGTAACTCAGAGTTCCTGAATGTGAACCATGATTAAAGAGCATGATGATACCAGTGATGGGAAATTCAGATCAGGGCTTAAATTTTAAATATGATGCTATTGAGTTTGAAATATATCCTGAAAATGTTTGATACCCTCATTGCTTCAGACTTGTGAATACTGGTTGGATCAGAGAATTTTAAATTTGAAAGGGGTTCTTAGAGGTCATCTAGTTCATTCTACAGATGAAGAAAGAGAGGCCCAGAGAGGCCATGCGCTCTTGCCAAGTCAGTAATCTGTATACATGCTGCAATGTGAAATTACATCTCTCCAGATTCTTCACCTAGAACATCTTTCATTATATACATATAATTTACTCTTTCTCAAATCATGTTCAAACCAGTGATATGTTTTTTCAAACTAGTGATTTTTATTTTGGCCTCAGTTTTAAGACATCATAAAAATGTTAATGGTAGGTTTTCAGGAATCTATCTATCTATCTATCTATCTATCTATCATCTCTCTTTGAGGCAAGGTAGCTGTTATGAAATAAGACTAAAAGTGAAATGTTAATCTTTGATGAATACAAACTGAGTTATACTCCAAATAGTTGTAGTTGGGTGACATGGATCATGTAAGGGTTAAAATCTTTGGCTTTGGATTCCACTAGTGCTGTGTTTTCAACCCACCTATTCCATTTACAGATTCTGTGACTTTGGGCAAGTCATTTTTCCTCTCTACGCCTTGGTCTTTCTTCATGTGTAAAGTGGATAATACCCATATTACAGGATTGTTGTGAAGATTAAATGAGATAATATGTGTAAAGAGATTAGCACAGAGCCTGAAATACAGTAAATTCCCTGTAATTGATGGCTATTAAATTACTAGATACAGACCATTGTCATTGACTTGCATTAGTCCCATTTTATCATATAATTGCCTACATCTTTAGATGTTTTTGTGCATCTGCACTTCTCAAATGTAGTGAAGTCACCTGTTAGTATCAGCATATCGTATTATGATGTGACTGATGTAGTTTTCCTTTTCATCTGTTCCTTATCTCTTGGTATTGAAATATGATGCTAAAAGTTTAAAGTGCTGAGGTATATATAAGGCAATCACGAAAGCATCTATGCATATTTAAAAGACATGAAAGTTGTAGCTTTTCCATTTTAAAGCTGATTCCTAACATTGTTTCTTTGCTATCAATCATCTAACTACTCAATAAAATAGCAATTGAAACATGTGAACAATGGATGGTCCCTGCCTTTAAGAAGTTTAAAGGGTCGTTAAGATAAAAGTTAGAATGATGTAAAAGGTCAACACATTTGGAACTCTATGAAAGTATGGCAAAGTACATTATTATAGTTGAAAAAATAAAGGCTATGAGTATAAAGGAAAGGCTCTTGGATGAAGACAGATGAGAGCTGTATCTCATTGTATAGGGAAGATCGGGGGATAGAATGAAGAGAAGACAGAGGTGGGAGGTGCAAATTATGTTTCAGGGACATGAGTTGATCAGTTGTCCTAGAAGACAGAATTCATGAAAATTTAGGTTAAAACCAGATTATAAAGAGTTTTTAACTACTTTATGTATACAATATTAAGGAGCTTAGACTTTGTTCTCTTGAAAGTGAGAAGCCAGTGAAGTTTTCAAGTGGGGAGTAAAATCAGCAAAATAGTATTTCAAAAAGATTTGTCTGTTGGCCAAAGATAGCCTGGAATCAGGGGAAAATCTAGAGAGAAACAAATCATTTAGTGGGCACAATTATGAGGTGGTGAAGGGCTGAGTGGTGGAAATGAAAAGAAAAGATGGAGAGAATGCAAGGTGCATTATCATGCTGAATTGCCACATAACTGATTACTGACTGGAATTGTGGCAAAATTAGTTTCAAGTTCAGGACCAATTACAGAAATGGAGAAGTCAGCAGCAGGAAGTGAATTCTGGTTAAATTTTCATCAAATTGAGTATGAAATGGCAAAGAGATATCCAAATGGGATTGTCTAAGAGCTATTCAAGATCAAGACTAAAAATGTAGATTTGATCATTCCCACCAAGAAGTTAAGGAGACAGTTGGTGGTAGGGAGTGAGTGGTCAGTGAGATGAAGCTTTAGAAATGCAGAAGTAGAAAGAAGGAATGATACAGGAAGATAGCCAGAGGGAGGAGGCAACTGGGCCAAGTGTTTCTTTCTTATTTCTTTTTCCAAAAGATGGGGAAGCTTGTGGAAATTTGAAGTTAGAGATGATGGAGGAATGGGAGCTGTATAAAGAGAGCCTTCATGTGAACTAGGAAATCAAGAGAAAGATGAAATGAAACCCATGATGTGAAGACTTTTTACTGCAATGTCCTAGGTACTTACCATCAGGCTTTGCATGACAGTTACAAGACCCTTTTCTCAGGATAACTAAGTTTGGATGAAGAAAGAAGAATCTTGTGTATATTTTCTAACTTTTCCTTGTGTAAGATGATCCAAATCTAACAGAGCTGCAAAATGGTGCTGTTCTTTTTGCAAAAACTATAAAACTCAAAATTTGAATTCTATGTGGTATTGTGCTTATAGGTGAGATGTTTGCTTCTTAGGTTATGCTGGCAAAGTGAAGAAAAATACAAGCATTTCCTGATAGAAAATTAGGAAAATGAACTTGTCAATTGTTGAAGTATTGTTAGAATGCTAGGGCTTGGATTTGCAGTGTTTGATGTCACAATTAATTTATCATTGTCAAAGTATGACTTCCTGCTTTTGACCCCACACCAGAAAGGCGTAAAGGAGTTTGTGAAGAAAAGCTTTTTGGAAGTTAAATGGCTCATCCAAAACAGCATTTTAATGATTTAAGTAAAAATGAATCAGAAACATGTGGATTTAATTTCCCTTAAAATTCACATGGGTTTGAGACTTAAAGGAAAATAGTACTTGGCACAATGTGTTTAGGATTTGGTTAAACTGAAAACATTTGAAAAACGTTGGAACACTGGATGACTTCGAAATACATCTGGGTTTGCCCATCCATGTGGGCATGGTTACAAAACCCTCATCCTTCGTGGCACTATTCAAATGTTCTATCAACGTGCTTCAGCTTTCAAAAGGTTTACTTAGGATAAAGTCAACACATTTCATTGCCTACTATGTGCAATCAATAAAGCAGAGAGCCATGGTTTTTGCCATTTCACAACTAGGAAGTCTTAGCTGGAGAGCAGTCAAGGGAAATCCCCACACAGACAAAGTCAGAGTGGGCTGCTAGCAGGGTCCTTTGGGAATTTGAATTTGATTTCATCAGCCATTCCTATTCATACCCTCTGCTATTGTAGAATTCCATTAATTTCAGGAGCATGAAAAAGAAAAGTTATGTTATATGGTACTGAGTTGGTAATCAGGCACTGCTTTGGATTTTTAAACCATTACTTTAAAAGGTCATTTTGGTGTGTGTTGAAAAGGCAATACACGTTTAAAATGTTACATTGGGGACGTTAATTAAAATATGTAAAGAAGACCATGAAAATGAGGAAAACCAGTGGGTTGGCAAAGTGATCTCTTTGCAATTGCAACCCCAACTCACCCACATGGCAAGCCCAATTGTTAGCAACTCAGTGGCAAGGGGGTTGTAATGAAACCCGTAGAGCTTCTGCCTGAGAGATACTCGTATTATTTATAACCAATTATATTAATCCCAAAGCTGAGTGACACCTAGGGAGATAATTGAATTTCTTAGATTTCACTCTTTACACTTACTGCCATGATCAGAAAAACACAATTTTGAGTGCTCCTTTCTCTTAGGGGAAGACCACGCTGTCCATGTAATTGGATAAGTCTCCAGGGAAAACTGGCTTCTCTATGTGGCATTTTATAAAAAGGTTTATGGAAAGTTGGCCTCGATTTTTGGGGTAACTTTTTCAAGAGACAAAAAAGATGCAAGTTGAAATAATCTCTTCTCATTTTTACCAAGGAAGTTTATGAACCTTAATCATACAAAAAGCACTGCTTAAGGAAGTTGCCTCCTAAGGTTTGGGCTACATGAAAAGCATTTTCTTTAGAAAAGGACAGCATTAATTGTTTGAATAAACAATAAAATGCAACTCAGAGAGAGAAGTCCCACCCCATCCCCTCCCCTAACATCCTCAATGATCATAGTTGGTAAACAAACCTTGGGAGAGGCTGTCATATACACTGCCCCAAGTAATCTTGATCAACTTGGATAACCAGTCCACAGGCTATAAAAAGACAAAAAATGACATGTTGGCATGTGCGAGATACTAGGAAATATCTGTCTACATTCATAGAGAAGCTTCTATAGTCTTTCTAATCTCTTTTCATATTTATGCTTCTCGATGACCGTCTGACATTCTTGGCAAACATAGGAGGAAATCAACTGTAGATGTAATATCCATCACTTTAATTCAGCAAATTTGAGATCCTGAGATCTGAGACTATTGGAGGAAGCAAAGCAGTATGTCTTTCATTAAGGGAGGCAGAGAGGTTAATGGAGACTTCTGCGTTACTCAGAGCCAGATCTCTTATGATCCCTCAGCTGAAGCTGTATTATTCTCATCTGCTCTGCTGGGGAGAGATGAAAATATCCCTCACAAACTTGGGTAAATGGAAGGGTGTTAAGAAGGTAAGACCTTCCTTGGTATTGCTAAAATCCTCATGGAATCTCTTTGCTCATTTTCCTGCAGCTGCTGCTGTGGAATTGCTGAGGGAGGTACCACTGGTCTTTTCTTCATGGAGGACCAAAGAAATAGCTGATGAATACATCACAGGCAAAATGCCTACATAACAGTCAAGGGAAACATTTCATTTCTTCAATTAATTACCTAATGACACTAGTTGTTCATGGCACTGATTAGGCCCATGAAAGGCTTTTTTTTTTTTTTCAGGTGGTTAGAATAAGTAGAGGGTATATATATGTTTGTATATGTATATATGTATATATTCTTTCGGTATGAATTAAAGCCTCCTTTCTCCCTCCTCTCTTATTTCCACATAAATTAATTCTACAATTTAATAAAATAACAGGTGGTTCCACTTCAGGCTGAGCAGATGTTAGACTGAATGAATGGAGACCCCTCTTGTGTTCAATATATCCCTGAGCTCTTTCTTTCTTTATCTCTCCACTTCTCCCTTTTCTTCCCCCCCACCCCGACCATTTCTGCCAGATTTATGAGCAGCTACAGTATGTGCTGTTTTGTTTGAGCAATATGAATATTGATGACTGACACGTGCTGATTTTAGATGTATTAGTGACATTCATAATCCTGAAAATATAGACATTTTTCACCAGATAATGAGGGACCAGATTGCCGTACCAGGAAATTCCCTTCTCTTGGTTCCTATAAGTAGATAATTTCTATTACTTTACAGATGGAACTCAAAATTGGAAGCTTATTCCAGAAGAAGTTAAGGGAAAATATACAATTAGATACACAATTCAGAAAATTCCTGTTGCTCAGAAGTCTCATGTATTACTTCAGTGACATTTCTGATTCTCCTCTTGGTTATTTCTGAGAACCCTCCAGTTTAAAAAGAAGAACTTTTCACTTCCCATGCCTTCTTTCTCATCAAGTCTAACTTGGAAATGATTCCATGTTCTTTCTCAGTTTTACAGACATTGCAAACAATGGGACACCATTGTTGTTCACTCACCAAGAAGTGAATCAAGAGAGTTGTTGCTTCCAAGGGATCCTCTTATAATTATTCACCCATGAAATGCCTTCTGATGATATTCAAAATAATGACCTTCAGGTGAAAACTATTTTTCATTTTTCATATTAAAATCATATCTGTTTATGCCTCTGACATTATTTCAGATTGTATTTAATAAAGATATTTTCTGGATCCTAATTCCAACTCCTTACTAAAAATGTACCTGGAAGCTTATGGTATGTTCCTGGCTGTCCCAAAGCTTTGATGAAAGTTGTTTTCTCCCCTTGGACCAGCCAGATATAGCTGAGACATTGCTGATGAGGGGAAAAAGTCACATTCAGCCATTGGTCATTAGGATCAGGATGAGACTGATACTATTCATCTTATTCTTGGCTTTTCCTTTCTTCTTTTTCTTTTCTTTTCTTTTCTTTTCTTTTCTTTTCTTTTCCTTTCTTTCTTGTTCCTGTTCTTGTTCTTCTTGTTCTGGTTGTTCTTCTTGTTCTTGTTCTTCTTCTTCTCTCTCTCTTTCTCTGTCTCTCTCTCTTTCTCCCTCTCTCCCTCTCTCAGGCTTACCCTGCAATAAGAAAGGAAAATATAAAGCAAAACCATATAAGATATTATTTCTTTTAGTGTTGGGATAGTTTTTCAGTTATATTCGATTTTTCTTGGAAAGACACCTAAGTATAAATTCCATTTCCATCACTGATTATAAGTAGAGTCTCTGGAAAATTACTGGCATTATCCACATACATATCAGTTTTTCCACTACAAAATGGAGTTGTTAGGATCTGTGGAGATTCAGAGTGTTCTGAGAACACGGGGTTAGTGTGTGAACCAATTGTGGGTATAAAAGTCCACAGCTCCTCTGATTTCTCTGGTCTTATTCTGCCTCTTTGATTCCATTGGTTTCAGCAGCTTCCTTTATCATCCACATCCTGATTTCTGTTATTCCTGACCTTGACTTTACCTATAAGGCTTATAATATGCCTGATGTTGATTTGACAAAGTGATTGTCATCTCTTAGAGTCCTTACTTGACTTCCTGTTTTGCTGCTTCAATTGCTCTCTAAATCTTGACCTCTGAGTTCTTGACTCCAAGCTGATAGCCTGACTTGACATCTGGAAAATTTTCCGAACAAGCTCAGGATCAGGGAGCTGAGGCTTGTGCTTAGTAGAAGCTGGAGTCCTCTGAATCTCCTTGTCTCAGATAATGTAGGAATAAGATGTTGCTAAGGACACTATCAAGTAACTCTAATGTTCTAAGCTTTATGATAGGAATTTTATATATGTTATTTCTACTCTCATGTGAGGCAATATAATGCAAGAGCAAGAGTGTTAACTGTGGAGTTTAGATTCTTGGATTTGAATTCTTGTCACATTTATTAACTGTGTGACATTGGGCAAGTTACATAAACTCTCTGTGCTTCAGGTTTTTATTTTCTTAATCTGTAAAATGAGGATAATAATAGTACCCATTATATAGAGTTTTTGTGATGATTATAAGATTTAAAACAAGGGATGTACCTATGATAGTTCCTGGAACAGAGAAAAATGTAATAAATGTTATATTATTACTATTTCAGGTCAGTGTGGTTGGAAGTATAAGTACATTAGCATATTCTTTGTTAAAGTTACTTTGCCTAGATTTGTTTTCAATTACTTATTTAATTAAAGAAATTGTAGATTACATTTTCTTGGGAATAACTGTAAAATTTTTTTTGTTTGCAATGAAAAGTGAAGCAATGGAGATATTGGGATGATACTGCTATTTTACATGGACTTTCTATTACTTTAAAAAAATGAAAAAAATTTTTTTTACATTTATTTATTTTTGAGAGACAGAGACAGACAGAGCACAAGTGGGGGAGGGGTAGAGATAGAAGGAGACACAGAGTCCCAAGCAGGCTCCAGGCTCTGAGCTGTCAGCACAGAGCCGGAAGCGGGTCTCGAACTCACAAACTGTGAGATCATGATCCGAGCGGAAGTTGGACGCTTAACCGACTGAGCCACCCAGGCGCCCCCTGTTACTTTTTAAACAATTTTTTTCATGTTTATTTATTTTTGAGAGAGAGACAGACAGAGCACAAGTGGAGGAGGGGTAGAGAGAGAGAGAGAGGAAGATACAGAATCTGAACTAGGCTCCAGGCTCTGAGCTGTCATACATAGCCTGATGGGGCTCGAACTCGCAAGTGAGATCATGACCTGAGCCGAAATTGGACACTTAATTGACTGAGCCACCCAAGTGCCCCTGGATTTTCTATTTCTTAAGAACTTCTTTGACGAAACAAAAACAATTTTTGTTCTACTGAGAAAAAAAAATCTGAAAATAGAAGCAAACCTGAAAAAGCTCACATATTACCTAAACCTACAGCATATTCAATCCTCTGGATAGATGTAATTAGGCCAGATGCAAGATCCTGTTCAATGTTGTCAAGTATCTTGCTTCTGTTCTACCATTTCTACTTCTAAAGTATCACAATTTGATCTTGACTAAATATCACCTAAATTGGTGAGTTATAAAATCTATACAAATGATTAATTTGTCTAGTGTTTATGGAACACCTACTCTATCCTAGGCACTGTCCAGCTCTGAAAGTTCAACCATAAACAAGACAGGCAAGGTCAGTCTCCTGTTGTTTACATTCTAAAGAGGGAAAATGGTTCAATGAAGTATATAAAAGATGGTGGTGTGATGGCCAGTGATGCGGTAGGGTGGTTGGGCATTTGTTTAGATAGGGCCAATGAGGAGATGACAAAGTGGAGCCAGCCATGTAAAGACTTGAGAGCTAAGGGGTTCTAGCAGAGAGCACATCACATTCAAGATAGTGCCCTGAAGTGAGAATGAGCATGGTCTAGTGGAGGACACAAAAGATGCCAGTGTGTCTGGAGGGATGTGAGAAGTGGGCCAAGGTTTAGATTTTTAATAAAATAGGAGGTCACTGGAGGATTTTAAGCAATAGAGTCATATCCAATGTTTACTTTTTACCAAGTTCACTTAGCTGTGAGAAGAATGGATGGAAGTGGGGCAAGTGTGTAACCAAGATGACTAAAGACAGGACTCCATGGCAATGGTCTAGGCAGAAGCTCTGGGGACTGGGACTAGAGCTGGTACAGGGGAGACACGAGAAGCAGAGGTTCAGAATGCATTTTGGAGATAGTACTTGGCAATGGACTGGAATTTGGGAAATGAGGAAAAAGGACCCAGAAATAATTCTTAAATATTTGGCTTGATCAGCTGGGTGGATGATGGTACCATTTCCATTGATGGGAGAAGACTAAGGAGGAACAAGTTTAGGAGTAAAATAAAATGCTTATTTTGATCTAGTTATTTTTGAAATGGTCAACCATGCCAGTGACTAAAAACAATACTTCTGCCAAACCTATCTGCAGTAGAAGGTGAGATATAGGTGGCAGAGTACATGAATAACCAAATAACTTAGATATAAAAAAAGTCCATCTTAAGAGGTAATATAGACTTGCCAAATAAAACATGCAGTTAAAAATCTCTCTGATTTTTCTGTGGATATAAAGAGATCTTAAAGGCTGAGTCAAACTGGCATGTTACTACCACTAGTTTGTTTAAAGAAAGTATGTCTTCTTTAAGAAGTGTGGCCATTATCCTTTCAGTGGCCATTATCCTTTTATATCCTATTGTTCTTTGAGACTTTGTTGTTGTCAGATTTTATTACCAAATTTAATCCTGAATGTTTTTATCTTACTTTAAAGTTGGTGTAGATTCCTCATGATTAGATAACAAATGGCCACTGGCAGTGTGAGGATGTGTAGTTCCTAACTGACATGTGAGAATTGTATAATAGTTCTGTTGTCATTAGTCTTCAGGGTGAGAGTTATCATTGGTTACCTCTATAAGCAGTAAGCTCAGGAAGATTTGGAGCCCAACTCATATGTTAACATACACCTATGAACTAACTGGGAAGTCATCACTTCATCTGTAGTTCAGCTGCCTTTGGTTTCATTACGTGTTTTATAATTATACTCTCAAAAACTGTATTATTTTGCATTAACTTTAGACACTAACAACTATTTCTGGTGTATTAAAACATATAGAAGCAATGAGCTCCTATCATTTAGAACACAATGAAATACTAAACTTTTCTTATTTAGCTAAGGATTAAATTACAAGCTTAATTTACCGATTAAAAAAATCCCATCTACTAGACTGCAATGCACGCAATGATATGTGCTGTTTATATAAATAGCATGGAGGTTAATTCAGACCATTTCATGGGAACGGTTTATGTATTGTAATCATGAGTCAATACACAGTTCTCTCTAAATTTAAAACAATGTAAATTAGCCAAGCCAATTTAATTCTTGCCAAGAAAGAATATTCCTTAAAGCCATGTTTTTAAGTTTATTAGGTTAAATGCAACTATATTCTGTAACTAATAAGTGAGAGGATTTATTGAATTTTGAAACTCACTGATTGTAAGTTATGTCTTTAAAGTTCCTTAAAGAAGTTAAATATGTTTATAATAATTTCATTTCCTATATGACATCTAACTAATGAGAAAAAAAAAAAAGGCTAGGAGAGAACTGGAGTTGGTTTCATTTTTTTCATGACCAAAGCCAAGTTTAAATCCTGTCCAAATGCCACTTCTCAATCACAGCTTTAAAAGATTAAACATGATTATAGTGGTATTTCTCTACTTTTCTGATGCACAAGTTTGTGTCATAGCTATCTTGAACCCTGCCATTGAGTTTCACCCTTGAGGTGAGAAAGCAGCCTGCAGAGTGAATATTTATTTCTAGGAAGAAGATACATTTGCCTAATATACATTGGGTAGCATTTACAGCTAATGTGTCCAACTTTCTTTATGCCCAAATTATGTGAATGGTAGACTATAAGAAGAGAATTTATATCAATCTTTGTCTCTTATATTCTGTTTTGCAGATTTGAGTAGGTTTTGCTGTGATCAAGAAAGTTTTGGTTATTAAGGCTGGCTTTCTTCTTGTTTCCTTTTGGAAAAAAGTCTAATTTAGCTACAATGATCTTAAAATTGATTGGACCAGGAGCCCCTGGGTGGCTCAGTCAGTTAAGTGTCCTACTCTTGATTTCGGCTCAGGTCATGATCTCACAGTTCGTGGGTTTGAGCCCCACATGGGGCTTTACACTGACAGTGTGGAGCCTCCTTGGGATTCTCTCTCACTCCCCCCGGCTCATGCCCTCTCTCTCTCTCTCAAAAATAAAAAACAACAACAACAACAAAAACAAATCAAAAACTGGTTGGACCAAACATAATATGCAGTGATTTCTTAAAATTTTGTTAAAATGTGGGCTCTTAGATGGAAAATACTTGGTTTAGGATTTTGCTTCCCTGTCTGGTTCAGAGTACAGTCTAATTTGAATATGGTTTCTCTGCTATGATCTTTTCTCATTTTCCTTTTTCTTGAGAGTGTACGGTGAAGAGAATCATCTTTCCAAGGACAATTTTAGTTTTATTTATTTCTAAGCTCTCTGTATCATGTTGCCCATATTTCCTGATTAACATATTTGGTTTGATTATCTCCCAATGTACATTTCTATTTACATAATAGGTATTTTGAGTTTGGATTTGGAAAATATGGCCACTGTCTTCTAAGCTTGCTTTCACCATCTCAATGTGATCATGGCAGAGCCTAAGCAGTATTCTCAGTGCTTTGAACCTCACTTCCTAACCTGTTCAGGGGTTCCTCGTGTGTCATATGCCTATGCTCAGATGGGAAGCTTCCCTTGCCCTTATGTAAACCATTGACGTCCTCTCTGGGCAGGACAGACGTGAGTTCCAGACTGCTGTCATTGGCAATGACTGTCTGCTGTAGCCGTTCATTTGAAGAACGGTGTTACTGGAAGTGCTGAGTCAGCCAGCGTCATCTGGTATTTAAAGGAGACTTTAGAGAAGTTAGCTGCTGGGAAGCTGTTTCTTCAAGAATTTTTTGAGCTTGCTCTGGTGATAAACCTGCCACCTGATAAGTACTAAGTAGTAACTGTACATTTTCAAGATAATGCCACAACAAAAAAGCGGTCAGTGTGTGCCACCGAAGGAAATGCATTTGACTTCGGGTTTTAGATATGATGTTCATACTTTAGGGGTGTTAGAGGGTATTCCACAGTAAGCCTGTTCCTACCAGAAAAGCTTCCTGTCTTAGCATAAAGGGTACTTGGAGTCAATAATAGACACATATGGCAGATTCTCCTGGATTTGTTAAGTAACTGTGGATTAAGCATTTACTACATGCCACGAACTATGCTTGGTACAAGGGATATAATGGTAAATCAGTCACAGCCTCTGTTCACAAAGATTTCCACACAAGAAGGGAAAGATGTGTAAGCAAATAAGTATGATAAAAATGACCAGATATTGGATTAGAAGTATGCATGGGAAGTGACAGCATAATGAAGAAGACTCAGTCTACTTATTTGGAGGAAGAAGGGAACCAGGAAAGATTTTGGGAGGTGTCAGATTTGAGCTGATCCGTGACAAATGCATAGTGTGGGCACACAGAGGGAGAACGTCCAAAAAGGGCTGAACCTGGGCCAGTGGCTTATAGGCTGGTGAGGCCTGGAGTCGTTTTGAGGAGAATTTTGTGGGAGATAAAGCGGAGACAAAGGCAGGAGCAAGATTATAGAGGACATGAGAAGCCATGTAAAAATTTGTACTTTGTCTAGCTGGTCATGGTATTTATGCAAGGGAGACTTACTGTCATATTTGCATTTTTTCTTTAAGAGTAAGAACTCTGACAGCAACATGAAGGACCATTAGAAAGGATCCAAGCTTGACACTTAGAAAATCAGTTAGGAGACCAATGCACCAGCCCAGGAGGGAGGCCATGAGAGTTGACAATTAGGCAGATACAGAGTGCGAAAAGAAGGAGATGAGGTAGGTTGGACAGGTGTCATGGAATAGAATGGGTAGGTCTCGTCTTGGTGACTGACTGAGGAAAGAGAGGGATTCCAATTCCCAGATTTCTGGTCTAGGTGGTTGGGTAGATAATGGGGCCATTTCCCAATACAGAGACACAGTGGGGTAGGCTTGGTCCTGTTGAAACTATTGGATAAACTCATATTAAGGATATTAATGAATTCAATATAGGATTAACAGTACATTCTGTTCTCCCCAAGAATATCTAACAACTTGATAATTCAAGTCCTCTCAGCATTTTCCTCTGCCAAGATATGCAGGTAGTTGAAAATGGGTGAATTTTTTTGGTGTATTTCTTGTGTCCTCCATGTATGAATGTATGTGGTACAGCACAAATACTAATACTCTGAAAATACTGCTGTCTGCATTCACCGTGGCTTTTTCTAGCAACTTCAGGCAACTTTCAAAGCTCCAGTGAAGTATACAAATATAAGTTGGAGGATTTATGAGGGAGTGAGAATGTTTGGGTGAGTCACAATGCCATTTTTTTAAAGTCTCAGATTTTATAAATAAATAAAACTGAATTACAGTCATTTTTAATGTATTATATGTGTATGTGTCTCTTTAAGCTTTAAAAAATACATGAAAGGATGTGAATTGTCCCCTAGGATCCCAACAATAGAAAGCAATAGTAATTAAGCAAAAATAAAAAAAATTGACATGGATGTATTGGAGCTAATATAAATCCTGTGCAATTGGCATAAAGGAATTTGTTATTTTCAAAACAGAATTAAATCTCTTTTCCATTATAGATTTAATTTAAGTAACATGATAAATAGTGGTAAATTGAACTTTATTATGTATTCATGAAATGCAGTTTAATACAATTGTTATTTCTGGCATTTGTGGTTTAAAGATATTCCCTTATGGGTAGATGTTATTTTTAATGTGCAAATTCAGAAATAATGACCTCCAGTTCCAGTGGTGAATTAGGGCTGATATATACACATGGACAATAAGGGAAAAATAGTCTCTGAATTCTCAGCCTTATGAAAATTTCTAGTGTAATCTCTGATCCTTTAAAAACTGACATTAAACAAATTATTTTAAAGTTACAACTGTATTGCCAGTGAAGAAAAAAGTAATAAAGTAAATATTTTCCTAAGGTTTCTAAAAGAATGGTATTTGACAGGGACATACCTGAAAGGGGAAAACTCACTTACCAAGAACAGGTTATTGAAAAATCTTGCACAATTTAAAAAAAAAACAGATTAAAAATTCACATGAAATGATGCCTTACTGGCATGTCCAGAATATAAAATTGGAAACCCAAAGGGAATGGATAAACAAATAAGTAACATACACCAAATAATTTCTACAAGCCTCTCTTCCAGATAATCAGTAGGAACCTGTTCAAGAGAAAGAAACACTAGCTCTTTGTCATAAGTTTATATTTAGCTCAATTCTTTTCGGCGCTGGGAAGTTTGTTGGCTAAGTAAACCAACAGGAAAAGCAGTGTAAATAAAAAGACAGGACTTCAGGAGGCCCTCGGTTCATAACTAATGGAGTGTTGTGTGAATTCCTATCAACCTTTCCTCATTGGGCCGAGAGGGAATTCTATCCTGAAGCTTTGTTCTAATGACTATTTAATCTACCTCTTAAAAAAAAAATCTTTTCAGGGGACGTTGGATGGTTGAGTTTGACTTTCATCTGATTAGTCATTGCAATTTATAAAGATTAGGTCAGGCATGTCTGTAGACGGAGATGTATAGTAGCTCTTCAGGAGAATACAGCCCAAGGTTGGAAGAATAGACATACTTTGGGGTTATCCCCTTGTGACAAATGTTTGTGGAATGTGAGGCCTATTTAGGGCACTGGGACCTGGCTTTTTCAGCATAGTTGTGGTTATCTCAGGACACAGTCGGGTTTCTGAATGCAGAGTGTTAAGTCCCGATCTACTATGAAGATTCACAAAGATTTCTTTAGATCTCAGTTGTTATATGCAGGTTCAGCGACCTGTGAGATGGTCCATCTGATGGGAATGCTGATTGAGAGAAGGAAAACTTCAGCTATTGGAATCATCACAATGTTAGTCTCAAACTCATCCTTTGAGCAATGATCTCATAGTCATAAACCAGAGTGCTGTTTCTTTCGTGAAGGGATAATTCAGCACAGGTTGGGCCCACATTCACAGTTTGCACAGCTCAGAACTCTGGAAAGTGGAAGTCATTTCCTTAAATGATTTGTTGGCAAAACCTGGCCCCATATTTGATAGAACCAGCTGACCTGAAGTTATTTAAGACTATGTATATCCTTTACCTTATTTAGTGTAAATATTCATGCAGTTTGGTAATTGGGTACTGCCTCAGACTCTGCTCAGGGTGTAATACAATATATGATATGCACATTTTATTAACTTTCTAAAATGTGAAAAATTCTGAGTTCTGAAACCCATCTGTATCCAAGGGTTTTAGATAAGGAAAGAAACAGTGGAGCTGTAACCACAAATGAGTCTTTATTTTCCTTTTTCTGCATGCAAATACCTACTAATAATGTCCTGAGGGATAATTTGTTTGGGGAAGTTAAATACTCTTTCTAAAATTTGATTTAAACTATTAATTTGCTTAGTAAAATCATATATTGCACATTGGCAAATTCAGCTCTGTTGTGGTAAAATTATCACAAATTATAAATTAGTTGCATCTGAATTAATGAGGTTTTATTATAAACACAAAGCAGCATTACTTTCAATGCCTAATTTTCATTAGTACAAAAAAGACCAAATTAAGCCAAAGGAAAAAAAAAATAAAAAAAGAATTGCCTATGCTATATACCCTCTAAGCATTGGAAAAGTTGTTGAATTTTTTTATTTGTAAGGGGCTGAAAAAATGTTTATGTTGCCTGCCCCAATTTGATTTAGATTAAGGATGCCATAAAATCCTTTTAGTTTCAGTGACCTGTGTGTTATTCCTGGACTCCCATTCTCTTATTTTTAATGTACTAAGGCCAAGGAGTTTTCCCAACAAAACAAAGAAGCGCCATGATTTTTTTCTTTTTTAAATGAGAGGACAGGGGGGGTGCCTCGGGGTATCAGGGGCATTTTGCAAGACCGCCAAAGCAGGTAAAAGCTCCAGCGTGTTAAGGGTGGAATTGCAGGACTGAAGGAGGGGTGGGCTGATCAGGGCAGCAGGATGCAGGCGGGCGGCTGGTGCTGGGGGTCCCCGCACTTAGTTGCACAGGTAGGCAGTGGGGCTGAGGGCTGGGATGCTAGCACTGAAACCCACTGTGCTTCTTTAAAATCAGTCATGCTCCTTTCTGTTTGTTTGCAAAGAGAAACTGTGTGTTTGGTTCCTACTGAGTAGAAGGAGGTTTGCTGTCTTTTAACCATAAATCCACGCATAAATACTACATAATAATCCTTTTATTAGACAAAAATGGTTTTTATCTCGAAGCCTATAGGGTGACTTCCAGAGCTGTGGCTCTTTTAAAATCTTGGCCAGCTCACCTTTCTCTTTTTTCTTGCTGTTCTGGACTCTTTCTTTCTGGTTTCCCTTTCAAGGGGATGTTGTCACTGTTTTTTTTTCCAAAGCACGCGCTCAGACAGAACAGCAGGCAGGGGTTGCAGACTCCTTGCAGGAAGGAATAGGGGAAGGTGTTGATGTAAGCGGATTGGCTGCTTCTATCAAATACGCTGGAGCAGGGGCCCCAATAACAACGACCTCCCAAACACTGAGGAGCCCCGAAGGATGGCAGGAGACCAGCTCACCCACGGAGCTGCTGTTAGAGCTGGAACAACTTCTGTGGCAGAGCTGTCTTCAGTTCTGTGGGAAATGCGCAGGCCTAGCGACACAGCGCGCATGGGTGTCGGTGTTGGGCCAGGTAGTTGTAATCGAGCCAGTGGAAATGTGCCTGCTTCCATTCCACTGTGCTGATTGATATGATGGAGTCTTCACAAGGTTTCGTCCTATGAAGGATGAGAAAACCCCTGCCAGCAGAGAGGCTGCGTCCCGGTCACATTCCTCGGTTAGAATCTTCATTATAGAAGATGGAAAGAATATAGGAGGCTGAGCAATCCCTTCCAGGACCTCAGAGGGAGGCCATGACATGAAAACTCATTATGCTGCAACCAAAATAATAGCAAGTTCACCAGAAAATGTAAAATATTCACTGGGGGGTATTAAAGAGAGAGCAGGGGTTGGGTTTAAAGCAGGCGGGGGGGGGGGGGGGTGGGGTGGGGAGGGCTGGGGGCTGGGGGGAGCAAGGCGTTGGGAGTCTTTGGCCCAGACCCAGGCAGCCTTCAGTTCACTTCCCACACTGCTGTTGGCTATCACTCGGAAAAAAATAAAACAGGCTAACTTTGTTATGTCTTATTTACAGAAATCAGCAAATTCCCTATAGCCTCCAGGATAAAGTCCTGGCATACAAGGCTCTTTATATGCTAATTCCAACCTAAATCTCTGCCTGATCTATCCCCACTCCCCGTTTGTCAGGGTGCCTTTGCCCATGAACCTACCACAGTGGTAGTCGCCAGACCTTTGCAGGCCTTGGACATGTATCCTGTTTCTTACTCCCATGTTCTCCTCCTGGCAGGTTCCTCCTCCATCCTTCAAGGCCTTCGTTCTAATGTTACCTCCTCTGTGGAGTTTTTTCTCTCATTCAATCATTCATTCATTCAACAGATAGTGGCTTGGCAGTGTCAGGCCCTATGCTGGGCTCCGGGGTGGGGGGCAGTGAAAAACAAGATGGTCGAGTCCTTGTCCCTTGGGAGCATCAGTCCTATTAGGTATCTTGCCAATCAGGGAAGGAGTCCTGGCGGAAATTACTATCAAGATGACGGCTGAAGGCTCAGGAGGCCTTAGCCAAGTAAGAGTTTGCTGGCATGCACCATGCAAAGCAGTATCACAACAAACTGCTGATTGCTTGCTAGGATCCAGACATTCCAATGTCATGTTGTATTGTAGTGATCTCTTTGCCATCCCTGGTTTCATTCCTAGTCTGTTAGCTCCTTCGTAGTGAGACCTATGGCTTAACTTCTTCTGTGCCCCCAGAGTCTAATTCACTATCTGGTACTGGACACCGTGGCTCAGCTGGGTTAGCAGGAACTGGGGAAATGTAGCAGGATCTAAGTACTGCTGTCATATCTTGACACCAGATAGGTCACAGTGGTAGCAGCTGCACATGTATTAAATGGCAATCCCATTTATTTTTACTATATTCCATTAGGTTGGAAAGTAATTTCTGAACAGTTTTCATGCTTTGGAGCACCTTTTGTGTCCTCATAACTTCATCCCATCAGCTGAGATTTAGTAGCACCCTTGATAATCACTGGATGCCCTAAAGGAGTTTTTAGTCCACCTGATAGGCCACCAGGAAGTCCAATAGCAGGTGCTATTATAAGAATGGTAATCATTGGCTAGATCAGGAAGGGAACTATGAGACTTACCATATACAAGTTAGGGATGTCTCAAATGCTGTGGGTGCCCTGGATGGACCTACAGGTGCCCATGTGGCCTGCTATAGCACTGGAAAGTCCTGGGTAGATAGTGCCAGCAAAGCATAGTGCTGTATGCTCTGAGAAGTCTATAAGGAAAGTGTCTTTATCCAGGGGTGGACAGTGGGTGATGGTTAGGTGGGTGGATGGATGTCTGAAGGATCAAGGTACTTCAACGTGCAAGTAAGAAACCACAGTCTCTCTAAGAATCACTTACTCATAATGTTGATGTGCCTGGATCCCCTTTGACACTCAGCTTGTATCCTGTGTTCCAGGGAAGCTAGCCCTTTTGAAGCTTTGCAGAGAAGATGATGGAAATTTCATCTTATTCCTGGGGCCCTTCCTATCATTTAACAAAGGAGTTGGACACCCTATCCGTGAGAGACAGCCTTTTCATTCATATTGATGAAGTCATTCCAGTTGTTCCTAATTTAGTCCAGGCAGGAATAAGAAAAACTTCTGTTCTTTTAGGGACAGGTAAAAGCTCTGCCTCACAACTCTTAAGCCTGTGTGCCCCAAGAACCAATCTTCAACCCTCTTGGATATAAGGGTAATACGTAGGTCAGACTTAGGTCTTGAAATCCAGTTGAAGCTAAACATAAGCCCCAAAGAATAAATCTTACCAGAACAGCAATCTTAACACACAAATTAAGAGGAATTTTGTAAATAAATGAAGCTATAGAATTCTCGAAAAGCAAGCAAAGAGGAGAGGGCTGGGTTTCTGTTTTGGCATAGATGCCAAGAGTCATTTTCCACCTGAAGGTACTTGTGCGCCTCTCAGATTTGAGAATCATTCAACTTCTCTAACGAGTGAAGGTTAGTGATCTATTCTCTAGTAATGTTTTTTTGTGAGATATTGGTTAATAATTTGCTATTGTTTCTAATAGAGAAACCAGGACCAGTCTTAATGGATATTCTAATCAGCAAATGTTTTCAAGGTGCTGTTTGAAGGATGGGTCAGTGGTTGAAGGCTACAGAGGGGGCCCCAGTGCTGTGGAAAGTCTGATCCACACTTCATTTGGGTGAGGAAATACGTGATAAACTTTCTGGTGTTTAACTCTTAAATAAATAAATGAAGGGAATGTAAATAGATCCTAGCTTCAGAAGGTTCCCCTCCACCAAGGATGCAACTTTGCATTATGAACATAGAGAGGTAGAATTTGATCACTGGAGAGAAAAGCACTTCAGAAATATCAGAGTCCTGATATGCCAATGATAACACACCTTTTTTTTTAATGGGTTAAATAGTAGATGTGTTTGTCTCCCTTGAAATTTATAAGAGAAATCTTAGACCCTTGGTAACCTTAGGAATACCTCATATTCTATCTATACAGTAGAATAGAGAACATTTTCCCTGCCTGAAAATTGTATAAACTATATACTTTTAAGAGGAAAAAGTAATTTAATGGTGCTTTTATTGATATGAATGAAGAGCTAGAGCAATGCTAGGATAAAAAATGTTTAGTGGCCCCGAATAGCTCCTGTGGTCTTGGCCCAGAATACCTTGATTCTGTGACTCATCTATAGGCATGGGTGGGCTATCCCATCCACTATGTTATGCTTTGAGGGAATTATCTGCTCCATAATGCAGATTGTGTTGCTGGAAAGATCTCAAAGCATACACATCGCAATGGTTTCTTTCGGTATTTTATTTCTTTCAGAAATAATGATGTTTCTAGTACAACTTGTGTTTCCATGGAAAAATACATATTACTTGGGAATCAATCCTCTAAACCAGGGGTTAGCAAATTAGGGCTGTGAACCAAATCTGGTCAGCACCTGTTTTTGCACTGCACTCAACCTTAGAATGTTTTTTTTGTTGTTTTTGTTTTTGTTTGTTTGTTTGTTTTTACTTTTAAAAATGGTTACACTTAGAATTGTTAGATAAGTTGCCTACATACTATCCTTAATTTTGCTGTTTGGCCCACAAACCTTAAAATATTTACTATCTGGACCTGTACAGAAAAAGCTGACCAACCCCTGCTGTCAACCTCCTGAGTTTAATGGTTGTTATCTGAAACAAGGATTAGTAATAATAGCACCAAAAGTATATCTGTAATGGGCATAAATACAATTACTTCTTTATTTTAGATCAGAGCTCACAAGGCAGAAGCCACAGCTGTTGTGTTGGTTTTGCCTCTAGAAAGTGCAGTGTGTTGAGGCATAGGAAACCCTACAAGGTGATCATATGACACTGGGAACAATGGTGAGGGCTCACGGTTGGGAAGCAGCTATAATTTAGGGGGTGTCCTCCTAGGATAAACTTGATTAAATTTGAACGGAGAGATCATATCACAACAATATGCTATTTCATATGGTTTTTCATCATTTCTTGGAGCAGCTTCTGGGTTTAGGCTCCTGCCTCCTCTTTAGGCTCATCTATTATGGATGAGGTACAGCTGTGACCAATAAAGATCCTTCTTTCAGAGTGAAAACAGGTCCCCTTGGTGTGGCTCAAAGGCCTGGGCAAGACAGACAGGGGCTGACACATTCTGGCATATCTCTCTGGTGGGCCTTCCAAAATCGTGCTCCTTTTTGTTTGGTTCTTGCTTTACCTTTTCTCCCATTCTGTTAGTTCTGAAAGCCCATCCTCACCCCCTATCCAATCCTTAACACCTACATTTAAAAGCAACATGAAAAAGTATGAAGCAATATCAATGTTCATACCTGCAAGTGAATGGTCAGGAAGAACTGAGATACCCATCTAGCAGCAGAATTTATTCTGAATAATAAATTTTTGAAGTCAGTGTGCATATGGAATGCTCTGAGGGGTAGCTGAATGGCATGACTTCAGGCACCACTTACATTGTGGGCAATGAAAATGGGGCCCCCCTGGAGCAGTGTAGTGCAGCTGGCCCTTAATTCTGTATAGTTTGAGTTGCTGTAGTTTTGATCATCTGAGAGAGACAATTAAGACAAAACATGCCATTTACTCAATAAATATAGAGTTCCTACTATGAGATGCTACAAGCGATGAGTAAGGTAATTCCTGACTCTAGGACATTTCAGGCTAAGAAAGGGATGAAATATGCAACAGAGTATATGGAAGCATATGCCTAGTGTTGCATAGAGGAACAAATGAAGTGTTCTGGGAACTAAGAGTAAGACGGTATTGTTTTTGGAAATGGAGGCATGGAGATTTCATGGAGAAGGTGGCATTTGTGTTGAGCCTTGAGAGGTGGGTAGGGTTTCACCAGGTAGTGAGGGGAGTTGGGGGAAGGGCAGGAGTGAAGGCTTGGTGAGCAGGTGGGGAAATGCAGAGTATTGGGGCGAGTGACTTAAGTTGTTTGAAGGGAGGTTTCCTATCAGATAAGTGCACAATATTGAATTGGGGGAACTGCTTGACATACTACGATTGACCTCACCTGCATGGCCTTTAGCTCCAGAGTTACACTTTCTTTCCGACCATCAGGAGTGAGAGAAAGGAGGCCTGGATGCTTGTCCCTGACACTTCATTTCAGAATAAAGGGCTGCAATCATTCAGGGAGCTGTCTCAGAAGTGATAGATTTTCCATCCCTATTTGAATAGCACTAGTATCTCATTTCTGGATAGAAAATGATCATGCATATCCAACAGTCTTCTTTGCCATATTCCCATCCTAGCAGAAAAAAAAGACACCCACACCCCATCATCCATCTAGAAATATCCATGTGCTTAGTATTCTTTCAGTACAGGGCTATCACCTGTCTGATTGCCACTTCACTTGAGATAGCCCAGAAATTTCTTTTACTTTCAGTAAGCAAAGACCTGATCAATTTAATCTGGCCAACATCAACCTGAAAACCATATGCTGCTTTATAGGAAAAACACATGTGTATGAAACCGCCTGATCCCTCACCTTCTTCATCATCCGCAGCTCTCTTCCTGTAGGTGAGGCAGAGATTTTGCATGCCTCAGAAGCAGGTTGAATATGTTATTCTACCCAGGGAAATTACTGCTCATCCAGAAAAAGGGCCTATTTATACTGAACAGGGGAAAAGCAAACACTGAGGCCATTTATTTGCTAACTGTGAACCCCTTGGGCAGAATGAACTTGAAGATTTAAAATTCTGTGTGGACTGCCTTGTCAAGTTTCAAGCTTGCAAGATCAACTTCTGCACTGATCTCTGATTTCAGGCACATAGTTTTCTTGAATGTTTTGCATCAAAATGCCGGAGACCTACCCAGTGCTCCCAAGCAGAGTTTGGGGTGTCATCAAATGGTTATCATGTTGTATTAGTCAGCTTGGGCTGCCTTAACAAAATACCATAGACTGGATGGCTTATATAACAGCGGTTTACTTCTCACAGTTTTGGGTGCTGGTACATCCAAGATCAACATGCCAGCCAATTCAGTTCCTTGTGAGGATTTTTTCTTCCTGGCTTGTACTCAGCAGACTTCTTGCTGCATCCTCATGTAGCCTTTCCTCTGTGCGTGTGTGTGTGGGGAGAGAAAGGTCTCTTCCTAGTTTTATAAGGCCACTGCTCCCATCATGGGGCCTGACACTCCTGACCTAATCTAACCTAATCGCCTTCTAAATCTCAAATCCCATTATATTGAGGGATAGACCTTTGACATGTGAATTTTGGGAGGACCCAAACGTTCAGTCCATAACATATGCCATAGAGACAGTGGCTTCCTAATAGTATTGTGGGGAGATGAGGCGAGGCATAAGTCCTGGCCTGGCTCATTATGTCCTGTCATGATAGGCACTAATGTGTCATGAATCTAAAAACTGAGGAAATCATGTGAAAACACAATATCACCATGGTGTGTTGACATTTGCACACAAAATTATGATGACAAATAGTAAAACTAATACATACCAAGCACAGATTGGGTCAAGTACCCTGCTAAGCTCTTTCATATATATCATTGTGATCCTTACTTACAAGAAGATGTGAGGGCAATTTTATGTCTTCCAAATTACAGAGGAAGAAACTGGGGTTCTGAGAAGTTATGAAAATTGTCCAAGGTCACACATCTAGGAAGATCTGCTTGACATTAAATGTCATGTTTTTTTTCATATCACTTAGTCTAAGAGGAAAAATAACATCTTCTCTGAAATTTATTTGTGAAATTTAATTGGAAGACTTAAAAATAGATTTTTTAAAAAAAATTGGGTGAAAAATCGATAGTTTTAGGTCAATAAAAAACATGCAGAATTTCCTTCTCATAACAAGTGAAGTAAAAAAGTTAAATGCCAGAGAGAACTGTGGATGTGGATTAAAGACAGTTGGAAAACGTTTGCCAGAGAAGCAGACTAACGTGGCATCGTAATCCAGTGGAAGAAATGCAGCACTGAAACAGGTCTGTCAGACACAGTTGGGTTGGTGGTGCACTGCCTAATGCTGAGTGAGGGCTGCATTGAATGCTGCACTCTACACAAATGCTACACTCTGGAGTTGAGCAGTCCCCAACCTGTGCGGACATGTGAAGTGGTTGTGGCAGAGTCCTGACCTCTAGTTGAGGCTTGGCTACTATAGCAGAATTGAGCTGAGCAACTCATTTCCCTCCCAGTTTTGATGTTTCCGTTGTAAAATAATTGTGAATGTTGGCTTTTAAAATTCTGTTTTTGAACTTGTACTAGATAAGAGTTTTTTGAGAGAAAATGGGAAGAAAACATGGTTAAGGTATTGTCTTTGTGAGTTTATAGCATAATAAACTGACTAGATATTGCTTTTGAATCATTCTCTGGATTTTTCCTTCATAAATATAAAATTATCTTTTATGTCCTATTACATCTTTTTAAGCATTATCTACCTATAATCACTGAACATGATTTTTCTTATGCTTAGTTGTATCTGATTTTAAATTTTAATATTTTGTTAAATAATTATTTTATTCTATTTTTTAAATAATTATTTTAAATGAATATTTATTTTGTTTAACTATATTATTAAAAGAATTTTTATTTATTAATATAAATATAATTGACTATGGAATTATTTCCTCCACTATGTAAGGAGTTTTTCTTAACCCGAGTTAGCTGTTGTAGGGAAGTAGGAGACATGCACCTTAGTCTTTTTTGCTGTACTTGGAAACACACATCTATTTTTAAGTGAGTGAAATAATGATGGGAGGAAAAAAATATGTTAATCTCTAGGATAGAGATGTGATCCGGAAACAAGATTCCTTTTTTTTCCCTAAAGTGATGAGGATAATTTAAGCCTTTTCTTTTGGATTATATGTTTAGATAATATAAAATAAGATGCAGTGATGAGATTTAAAGACAGATCTTAAAATGTCCTTAAAGGTGGAAATAAACTATTCAGGCTATAAATTAAATGATCAATAATGACCATGAGGCAGGTTGCAATAAATATTCCTTCTGTTTTCATAAATTATTTCTCTATCAGTAGAGAAGCTTTCATGAAAAATAAAAAGGCCTGGAGCAAAATTAATTATGATACTTATATCTCAGCTTTGAAATTGACTTGATAGTTATTATTTTATTGTTTTTGTCCAGCCCCTTTAAAAGGAGAAGAGATTTAATAATAATATACTTTGTAGCATTATTTATGATCATTAATTAAATCTGGCACATTTGAGGTGGCTTCATTTTACAAAGTTCATTGTTGGAAGACAGGTTTTCAGAGTTTTTCTGTAAATATTCCACTATTCTGAAACTTTTGCCTTGGGAATTTTTGTCCTTGAAATTCTAGGTTATTAATTTAATTGATGTAGTCCTTGGGGATCCATTTATCTTATCTTTGTAATCAAATAACTGGGATTTAAGCAGATGTTAAGCAGAAATCCAAGAGAGGGGGTCTAGCTCAGGAGGAGAACCCTTTGTCCTTGGTGACTGTACTCCCGTGCCTGCCTTTCCCCACTAGCTCCTCTGGGGCAAGGCATGCCGGCACCCTGTGCTAGAAGTGACCACCATAAACTCCTAAATTTTGATCCAAGCTAGGTTTCTATGTTTTTTTTTTTCTCCCTGTGTTCTTTGAAGTGCTAATTGACTGAAACAATCTAAGATGTCAGTGGTAGCTATGTATGGGCAAAAGCAGAAAATGATTTATATTCTGATTCAGTTGGCATCTTCGTGCCAAAACACAAACCAGAAGTTGATGATGTAACTAAATAAGAGTAAAGAGTGCAACGTCATAGTCTCCTGAGAACATGATTTGAATTGAAGAAGAGACCTCTAGGGAGGCTCTCTTCTATTTCCTGACCTTTTCCTACTGTGAACGATAAGGACGTCTAACCTTGCCAGGTTTTAAGGAAGGCTGTTAAATTTACCTCCATGTAAGTAAGTTGCAGTTGAGGTCAGAAAACATTGAAAGTCTGAAGTTGCTAAGATGATGGGTAAAACATTCAGTACCCTTTGAACCAATTGAAAAATTCATTTTCTGGAGATTCTTGACAAAGGAAGTATCCAGTGCTAGGTTTTGTTTTTCCGAGACAAGCACAGCTAAAGGTCAGCAATTATTAGTGAGTTGGAGCCACTGTTGGCAGTTGGCTATTCTTCATGATGGTTGGAGAACACTTAAAATGACTAGTTTCAGTCTTTATTACGGTGTCTTATGTGTCTACTGTCTTCAGAAAGATAATAATATGAATAATTATAATTCATCAGTAATTAGAGACCCAACATATGAAGGGAATGAAACACAAACACATGGAGCACCCACTGTTATTGTTAATAGCAGTCGAAGGCACACTCTGACTTATGCTAGCATCCATGTGCCAACACTGCCCATTTGGAAAGAACCAATGTCTCAGTCTACATGTTTTGTACCTTGAGGAAAACTCAGAAATGATAACCATTTTAAGAATATCTTTATCAAGGCTAAAGAAAACAAAGAGGCATATTGGGACAATAATGCACACCATATTTTATCTTATTTTTTAGTTTTTTAAAATGTTTTTATTATTTATTTTGGAGAGAGAGAGACAGACAGACCGTGAGCAGGGGAGGGGCAGAGAGAGACGGAGACACATAATCCAAAGCAGGCTCTAGGCTCTGAGCTGCACAGAGCCCGACTTGGGGTTCAAACCCACAAACCATCATGACCTGAGCCGAAGTGGGATGCTTAACAAACTGAACCACCCAGGTGCCCCAAACCACATTTGAAAACAACAAAAAGTAGATCACAAATGTGATTGTGGAAACTTCAGCCTGTAACAATCTGACAGGAGAAGCAGCCAAATCACAATGTGAAGCAAGGTGTTCTTTGCCTGAACTATATTGTTTGACCTTGCTCTCTCCTCTTGTCAATATTGTTTCTCTAGTTATGGGAATCTCTGCAATGAGGGAACTAAAGCCATGAGAAAAAGAAAATATGATCTAATGATAACCAATTAAGGAAACTTGCCTGATTCCATCAAAAGACAAGAGCTTTGATTCATTAAAGAACACTAGGTTGAGGTGCGCCTGGGTGGCTCAGTTGGTTAAGCGTCTGACTTTGGCTCAGGTCATGATCTTGCAGCTCCTGAGTTTGAGCCCTGCATCGGGCTCTGTGCTGACAGCTCAGAGCCTGGAGCCTGCTTTGGATTCTGTGATTTCCTCTCTCTCTGCCCCTCCCCTGCTTGCTTTCTGTCTCTCTCTCTCTGTCTCTCAAAAATAAACATTAAAAAATATTTTTAAAAAGGAAAAAAAAACCAACACTAGGTTGAGAGAGACCTGAGAGGTTATCTATGCCAACTCTTTGATTTTATAGGTGAGGAAACTAGGCTCATTCATTCACTCATTCACTCATCCATTCATCTGTTCGTCTATTCATGCATTTGAAAAATAAATGTTGCCCTAATCTAGGCACTGGGGAACCAGAGAGACAATGCCTCTGACCTACTGGGTCCCATAGTTTAGTTGAGTGACAGGCAATACAACCCATAAATAACTGACCACTGAGTTTAGTTTGTGGCGTGTGCTGGGAAGAAAATATTTCAGGATGAGAATGACTAAGGGTTAACTCTAGGTTGGGTGACCAGGAGAGGCTTTCCTGAGGTGGTGGTGTTTGTGCTGGGACCTGAATGAGGAGAGGAATCCAGCCACAGAACATTCCAGCCAGAGGAAGCAGCAAACACAAAGTTCTAAGGCCAGAATGAGCTCAGCCAACTTGAGTAACAGAAAAAAGGCCTGGGGTTGGAGCTTGGTGGACAACAAGGTGAGGGAGAGGGTGCAGTCAGAGAAGTTGGCCAGGGCAAGATCGTAAAAGCCTTGTTGGCTGTGGTTGTGAGTTTAGATTAAGGGAATATAATCAACAGAACTGAGTGTGATGAGTTTTAAGCAAGGGAGTAGCACTGTGGCTTCCCTAAGCAGAATCACATGGTTTAGAACATTTATTCAAGAAGTATTTATTGACTGTTTTTTTCTATGTGCGATGCAGTTCTGCGTGTTATGCGCTAAGAAGTTATAGAAAAAAGTCTTGAATACTCTTCCCGCCTTTTAAAAGCTCACAATTTGGCAAGAATATAAAACTCACAGGTGAAACAATTGATGTTGCATTTATGTAACAAATGAAAACATGAGACCTGATATGACCCAGTGGGCGGGAGTATTGGGTTAAGAATTAGCAGATTTGATTTAATGTGCTTCTCAGAGTCTTGGTTTTGTCTTCCAGTAAAAGTGGAATAATAATGCCTGTCCTCCCAATCTTATAGGGGTATTGTGGTAGACCAATAGAGATAATGTTTATAAAAATGCTTTGGGAAGACACTTTCAAAACCATCAACTGTTATATAAATGTGGCAATGTGGCACAGTATAGGTAGCCTAGGTAGCTGGGGTTGAAATAAGGGATCAGATTATGGAGAGTCTTAAATCTGGATTAAGAATTTGCTGTATTTGGAGGGAGCCTGGGTGGCTCAGTTAGTTAAGCATCCAACTCTTGGTTTTGGTTCGGGTCATAATCTCATGGTTCATGGGTTTGAGCCCCAGGTCAGGCTCTGCACTGTCAGCCCTCTTTCTCAAAATAAATAGATAAACTTAAAAAAATTACTTTATTTTAAAGGCAGAAGAAAGGTCATTAGAGGTTTTAGAAGGGAAAACTATGATGAATAGTAGTTTTATTCATTCATTCATGAATGCTTGGGAAACTGAGTAAAGAGGAAAGAAAAAAGGAAAAGATTATTCTCAAGGTTTTTAATTTTAATTCCTGGGATAAGGATGGTGCTATTGCTTGAAATCCTGTGGTTGTGAAGGGGTCACTGTTCATGGCTAGTTAATGAACCAAGGTCTGAAAACACTGATAACCAGGAGATGGCATGCCCTTCCTGTGGGGCTGGGATGTGGGAATTTAGGGACCCCAGGCAGGAGGCTCATATTTGACCATCATTTCATACTGCAGGGAGTTAAACCATGACTTAAGCCCTGTTAATGAGCAGAAGTGGGTAGAGAAAGAACTGAGAATGAGGAATGAGCCTCAGTCTGTATCCAGAATCAAAACAGAAGAAGTAAGCAGAATGATGGGCAGGGAAGCAGGACTAGAAAAGCACAGATGCTTGTTTGTTTGTTTTCCACGGGAATTCCCTGCTGCTTTTCCTTCCTTGTGAACTCAACCTTGACCTCTGGACCCAGCTCACATTCTCCAGGACAATTTCTCTGGCTTGGTTTGTTAGTGTGAGGATCCTAGCCGTGTGCCTCTGACACCCAGTGCATTTCCCAGTAACATGCCATGACTGTTTGTAACTACTGGATTCTTTTGTGCCTTCCTTATTGGAATATACATTTCTTGAAGACAGTGATGATGCTAACCCCAGGGCCTGGCACAGACTTGGGTTCATCAATAGGTGTTTGACAAATGATAGCATCTGGAACTGAGAGAGAAGGTGGCTTTGAGAAGAAAGGATGGTGGACAGAAATAATACATAGTGTAGTATAAAATATTAAGCATTGATGGGAACATTTGATTCAGGATTGGGAGTCATTGGAGAACTTCAGGGCAGAATCAGTGGAACAGGATTGGAGCAGCCTGACAGAAATCTCATTGTGTACGGGGAGGCAGTTGGAGACGGGAATGGTAATAATCAAATGGAGGTGGAGGGGGTCATTTGCACCCAAAGTTTGGTGGGGGAAATAAAGGAGATACGGAGGAGAGGAGAAGCAGAGGTTTTGTCCATTTTTAAATTCTTGTTTTTGAGATGAGGAAAACGAGGAGTCATGGATAAATGCCCTCAAAATATAATTAACAATTATGCCTACATAATACCAGACATTCAGACATTTTTGACATTGTGCTATCTACCTTTACCTGGAAAATTCCCCTCAGGCACAAATTAGAACTGAATGTGGTAGAACCATATTCCCTCATGAGCTGTGACTAAATGCTCTGCCAATAGTCAGTCTAAGGATTATTTTAACCTAGATGGCAACTGCAAGTTTTAATTTATTATTTATGAACCTTTACAGCTGTATTTCCACGAGAATGAATTGCTAGTTCATTTATCAGGTGTGAAGGAGGGGATGTTAACAGGTAGTCCTGAAAACTTGGGAGAAGGGATAGCCATTTAAATCATTGGTGGGGAAGGTGTGGAGAGGTTCCTGACAGGACAGTGAGGTAAGGTGGAGGGAATGCCAAAAGTTGATTGATGTCCCTCCTTGGGGTCAGAAAGTGTAAATTTCTCTCACAGAGATTTTGAAGTTGACAGCATTTTCCCCTCCAAAACTTTATTGGCATGCATGTTAAAATAGCTTTCCATTTCTTCCAATTAAAATCTGCCATTGCCTTAGGTATACCTGTGCTCAGATTTTCAGACTGATAAACTCTTATCCACCTTCAGGACTTAGTTGTGGGGCCATGTCCTTTCCCTAATGCTCCCAGGAGAGTGAGTTACTTCCTTCTCTGTATTTCCTTGGTACTTGTGTTGTGAGTACTCTGCGGTATTATAATTTATTTTGGACACAATGTCTTTCCTGCTGGATTGAGCTCTTCTAGGTCAGGGGTCATGTTTTATCCTTGGCATCCAGCACAATCCAGCCAGAGCAGGCTTTTACTACAAAGTCTGTTGAATGAATGAATGAAATGGCAGGGACCTAGCCTGATACAAACTTAAATTCTTCTTCTTATTTTAAAAAAAAAATTTAAAATGTTTATTTATTTTTGAGAAAGAGACACAGTGCTAGCGGGGAGGGGCAGAGAGAGGGGGGAGACAGAATCTGATGCAGGCTCCAGGCTCTGAACTGTCAGCACAGAGCCCCACCCAGTGCTTGAATCCACAAACCATATCATGACCTGAGCCAAAGTCAGACACTCAACTGACTGAGCCACCCAGGCACCCTAAATTTAAATTATTAAGCACACTGTTGGTTGATCAATTTTATTTTAAGACCACTGGTGTTGAAAAACAAGAGGCAATTGTGGAGTGAGGATTAGATGAGAGGAGATAAAGAGCCCAGGCAATGGTGCTGCTGGGGAGTTTTAGGAGAAAGAGCGACCAGGGAGGCTGGAGTGAGGGAGGCAGAGGGGCCCAACCAGTGGTTTTTGGATTCCTAAATGGCGTGCCAAGGAGGAATTTTGCATGGAACTGAGTTGGGGAAGGCTCTTTCCCCAAGCTGAGTCAGGCACATCCACAGAACACTACCTCTGATGGAAGAAAGTGAGCTGTGTTGGAAAATAGACAAGAAAAAACTTGTTTCATTCAGAACAAAACTCTAGTTTTTGGCAGCCCACAAAAAGATGCAAAAGACCCTTCTGAAAGGCAGAAATTGCTTGTAGAGGTTTCTGGACAACAGAGGCTAATCAGACATACTTGGATGTGGCAACAACTTCGTCATTCGAAATGTGGGGTTCCTCCTCCTTCTCCTCCTTCCCCTTCCCCTATCCCTTCCCCTTCCCCTTCCTCCTCCTCCTCCTCCTCTTCTTCTTCTTCTTCTTCTTCTTCTTCTTCTTTTTAGCTCTTTGGTTAAAACTATGATCTCTCTTCTGTCCTATACTGGAAGACTCTGCCCAGAAAATATAATAACGCTCTGTGTTACTGAAATATAATATTTCATTTATTTTAAGAGTTTGACTGCTTCTCAAAAATTCAAAAATATTAAAACCAGCTAAGTTGTTTAAAGTTTGACAACATAATGTTCCCTTTATATGAAAATATAATACACCTAAATGTAAATTCAATTTGTTCATTGAATGGTTTATTTGAACTACAATGAAACCTAATGATTTTGTGAGCAAATCAAATTATAATTGATATATTTCATATTTCATAAACTAATGAGTGATTTTACATTCCTAAAGGTTTAAAAAGTCTTTTAAACCTTAAATATAAGGTTTACATCTATTTTATCTGCCCAATTAATTAAATTTCACCATTTCTTGAAATTTTCAGATTTGTCATCATAATGGGTATGAATTGAGAAAGGCTGACACATAATTTGTGTGTGAAAGAAATCAGTAAGAATTTCCTGGTCTTGCTAATGTATTCAGGTAGAACAATAAGATAAGAACTTTGGGCAAAATCCTGTGACCTAGGAAATCTTTCCTACAATGGTTTCTCTGAAGACCTATGTGTATTTCTGTGTTAAGATGACATATAGTAAGTGACGATCTCAGCTTCTTGTGGCTAATCAGAGGCCCCAAAGCAGTGGATAATTGAAAAAGCATTGGACTTGAGTCCAAGCTATACCACCTAGAAACGGGATGACAATGAATAAATGATTTAACCTTTTCATGCCTCAATTTTCTCATCTCCAACATTGAGCAGCTATTACTTGCCCTACCCACTCCACAAGTATGAAGTCATGAATGTTACAAAATGTTACAAGTGAAAGTAAACATATCCTTCAAAAACAAACTCTTCACTTTCTGGGTCAGGAGTTAAGTGACTTTGGACTAAAGAAAACAAAATGGGACTTCTCAGCACTCATATTGGTCAAATGTACATGGCTCCTTGCCAAGGAGGGATCTAGGTGCAGTATTTTCCAGACTTTGAGTCTCTTTCTTCATAGAGTATTTTCTGGGTCTACTGTTTCAGAGAATACACTTTGGGAAATTTAAGGAGGCTCCTAAAAATAATGAGGGACACTTTGAGAGAAAATAATTTCTGAAAAATAGGCTGGTGATTAATTCAGTCATGACTTATTTCATAATCACAAATGGGTGAGGTGAGGACTGGGTTACCTGGATTATAAAATAAGAATGTTTTTAGTATTTTATTTATTTATTTACAAAATTTTTTTAATCTTTATTTTTGAGAGAGAGAGAGACAGACAGAGCATGAGCAGGGGAGGGGCAGAGAGAGAGGGAGACACAGAATCTGAAGCAGACTCCAGGCTCTGAGCTGTCAGCACAGAGCCTGACATGGGGCTCGAACTCATGGACCACGAGATCATGACCTGAGCCGAAGTCGGACGCTGAACTGACTGAGCTGTCAGGCACCCCATTTTTAGTATTTTAAAAAGAAGCATTTACCCATATCTGATGACAAGTATCTCCTTTGAATTTTGTGGGAACACAATGGAAAGTATCAGAAGAGCTACTGTGCCATTTAGACTTTTAAACTGCTGAGTAGAATTTTAATGTTAAAAACATGTCATTTTTATGGCTTGAATGCTATACTCATGGCTATTCTTTCTTTCTTTTTATTTGATGATGTCTCCTACTGCAGACGGACAGCTCTGCTCCTTGAATTATTCTTTTACCTGCCACCATATGGTGGCTAAGCTTGTGAATGGTGGTGACCATGTCTCTAAACACTAGATGTAATCCCCACTCAACACTCACTGCTCCCAAAAGTATGGAAGAATAATTCAGCCTCCTGTAAGAAATCCAGAAGATAAGGTTGTTGGGCGTTTGTGTCTTTATAGATAAAAAATTTGGAAACTAGGACTCTAGGGAAATGTTGAATTTGAAAAATTGACTTTACTTTTCATTGTTTCAATTAGAAGGTTGGGTGGTAGTGGTTAAAGAATCCACCTTTGCAACAGGGAAGGGACTCTTTATTTTATTCTTAACTTTATTCTTACTGTTTCTTAACTTTTATTTTTAGAAATGCATCCCTTTTTGATTCTCTTGAAAGCCACACACCTTCTCCATAGAAAAATGCATAGAATACCTCAACATCATAAAGGCCATATACAAAAGACCCACAGCTAATATCATCCTCAATGGGGAAAAACTGAGAGCTTTTCCCTTAAGGTCAGGAACACAAAAGGGATGTCCACTCCCACCACTGCTATTCAACATAGTACTGGAAGTCCTAGCCTCAGCAATCAGACAACAAAAAGAAATAAAAGGCGTCCAAATCACTAAGGAAGAAGTCAAATTTCACTCTGTGCAGATGACATGATATTCTATGTAGAAAACCCAAAAGACTTCACCAAAAATTTGCTAGAACTAATACATGAATTCAGCAAAGTTGCAGGATATAAAATTAATGTACA
Organism: Prionailurus bengalensis; assembly: GCF_016509475.1. Taxonomy (NCBI): domain Eukaryota; kingdom Metazoa; phylum Chordata; class Mammalia; order Carnivora; family Felidae; genus Prionailurus; species Prionailurus bengalensis. Next base: position 107,854,641 of record NC_057350.1, read on the forward strand.
GAAATCTGTTTCATTTCTATACATCAATAATGAAGCAGCAGAAAAAGCAATCAAGGAGCTTATCCCATTTACAACTGCACCAAAAACAATAAGATACCTAGAAGTAAACCTAACCAAAGATGTAAAAGATCCGTACTCTGAAAACTATAGAACACTTTTGAAAAAATTGAGGAAGACACGAAGAAATGGAAAAACACTTCATGCTCATGGATTGGAAGAACAAATATTGTTAAAATGTCAATACTACTCAAAGCAATCTACACATTCAATATAATCCCTATCAAAATTATACCACCATTCTTCACAGAGCTAGAAAAGACAATTCTAAAATTTGTATGGGACAAGTCCCTAAATAGCTAAAGTAATGTTGCAAAAGATAAGCAAAGCAGAAGACATCACAATTCCAGACTTTAAGCTGTATTACAAAGCTATGATCATCAAGACAGTATGGTCTGGCACAAAAATAGACATACAGATCAATGGAAGAGAATAGAGAACCCAGAAACGGATCCACAACCATATGGTCAACTAATCCCCAACAAAGCAGGAAATAATATCCAATGGAAAACAGTCTCTTCAACAAATGATCCTTGGAAAATTGGACAGCAACACACAGGAGAATGAAACTGGACCACTTTCTTACACCATACATGAAAATAAATTCAAAATGGATGAAAGACCTAAATGTGAGACAGGAAGCCATCAAAAACCTAGAGAACACAGACAGCAACCACTTTGACTTTGGCTGTAGCAACTTCTTACTAGACATGTCTCCAGAGGCAAGGGAAACAAAAGCAAACATGAACTATTGGGACTTCATCAAGATAAAAAGCTTCTGCACAGCAAAGGGAACAATCAACAAAACTAAAAGGCAACTGACAGAATGGGAGAAGGTATTTGCAAACAACATATCAGATAAAGGGCTAGTAGCCAAAATCTATAAAGAACTTATCAAACTCAACACCCCAAAAATAAATAATCCAGGGAAGAAATGGGCAGAAGACATGAACAGACATTTCTGCAAAGAAGACATACAAATGGCTAACAGACATTAAACAATGCTCAACATCACTCATCATCAGGGAAACAAATCAAAACCACAATGAAATACCACCTTACACCTGTCAGAATGGCTAAAATTGAGAACGGAGCAAACAACAGATGTTGGGGAGGATGTGGAGAAAGGGGAACCCTCTTACACTGTTGGTGGGAATGCAAACTGGTGCAGCCACTCTGGAAAATAGTATGGAGTATCCTCAAAAAGTTAAAAATAGAACTACCCTATGACCCAGCAATTTCACTACTAGGTATTTATCCAAAGGTTACAAAAATACTGATTCAAAGAGGCATATGCACCTCAATATTTTTAGCAGCTCTATCAGCAATAGCCAAATTATTGGAAAGAGCCCAAAGTCTGTCAACTGATGAATGGATAAGGAAGAAGTGCTTTCTCTCTCTCTCTCTCTCTCTGTATATATATATATATATATATATATATATATATATATATATAATAGAATATTACTCAACTATCAAAAAGAATGAAATCTTGCCATTTGCATAAACGTGGGTGGAACTAGAGTGTATTGTGCTAAGTGAAATAAGTCAGTCATAGAAAGACAAATATCATATGATTTCACTCATATGTGGAATTTGAGAAACAAAACAGATGAACATAGGGGAAGGGAAGGAAAAGTAAAATAAGATAAAAACAGAGAGGGAGGCAAACCATAAGAGACTCTTAAATACAGATAACAAACTGAGGGTTCCTAGAGGGAAGGTGGATGGGGAGATGGACTAAATTGGTGATGGACATTAAGGAGGGCACTTGTTATGAAGAGCATTGGGTGTTATATGTAAGTGATGAATCACTAAATTCTACTCCTGAAACCAATACTACACTGTATGTTAACTAACTTGAACTTAAGTAAAATCTTGGGGAAAAATGCATAGCATTAGTAGAATCTAGTAAGTCATTAAAACTCCATGATTACTCTTTGCTTAAAGCTGGAATCCTTTGCATTCAGGAATGTTCTTTGTGTTTCAAAACTTACCTGACTTGAGTTTTATTTTTCCAAAGAGAACTTCAGAGTTTGACATTAAGAAAAATGTGTTGTGGGAATACTAGGGTCCTTCCAAAGTTATTTCTGTTAAACTGGATATTGGGATTAACTTCTTCATATATTTTCTGGCTTGGACTGGATGCTTGTTCTTGGGTAAAAGTAATTTCTTTCTTTTTCATGAGAAAAGAAAGTTTCCCACTGGAAGAAATAACTCTGAGAAAACTTTGGTTGAGTATGCATTTGATTTTGTATTTGCAGTAATAGCCTAATATATTCCAAAAGAGAAGATTTGGATTCACCTGTCAGAACAAGGCTGAAATGCTAAATAGTGACTATGTAGGTTTGAAATCATACCATTCAGTTGTTTCTGAAGAGGTATATATTAACTACTGCTTTCGAAGAGTCTGCCAACAAATGGCAGGAGGAGCTATAATTTACAGGACCAGAAAATGTTTTAGAAATAACCAAAGCCTCACAGGCAAGGAGAAGAAATTTTAGAGATGTCTTTGAGCCAGCATAAACTTCTTTTCCTTAGCAAGTTAGGATCTCAGGGCCACAGGAGCATGTTAAACCTCATAGTTCCTGGCATACACTTGGTATATGTGCATTCTAAAAATGAGACCTACTTGTGATGGAAAGTGGAAAATTTCAATGAATAAATGTCCACTGTATGGTAATGGGGATGGTTGTTTCAGATGCCATATGTAACTAAGGAAGCATCAATATTTTACAATATGTTAATACCTGCCCAAACTTAGTGAATTTTAGGTATAGGAGCATACCATAGCACAATGTGGGAAACCAGCATAAAAACTCAGTATGCTAGGTGTGGACTGAGCAACATTACATTAGTACTTAATAAAAGATTTGTGTGTTGGAGAGGCTGAAGAGCCCAAGACACATGAAAATGAACTTGGGATCTTGAAATTCAGTTTCAGATACAGGAAAATACAGGCACCGAAGTAAAATGCAGAGCAAGCCATTTCCTATAGCTTTGCTTAATTTCAGGAAAAGTGAAATATAGAGGTTTCTCAGTGAGCAAACTCCCTATCTGTCTGAAGAATTCCCCACCTTATGAGTCTTAATGGGAAACGGAGAACATATTCCACTAAGGGAGTAGAAAATGCGAGATGAGGGCTCTGCAAGCTTCCCTGAGAGCCAGGGATGGGCATGTGACTGTTCTTTGCTGATTTAGCTAGGACTCCATTCTGGTATGGGTGGTGGACAGGCTCCATTCAGTAGGACTCCATTCAATGGAACTAGGACTCCATTCTGGCCTGAGTAGGGGGTCTAGGTATATATCGCCTGGCATTGGGGGATGCGAGCAGTGTAAGTGGCTGATACATGGCCAGTCTGTGCCCCAAAATAGTGGGGCCTCACAAGACAGTGATGAGGTCTGGCTTGGGTCACTGTTCCTAGGTTGCAGCCTCAAATCTGTTTTTTTTTTTAAATTTTTAAAAATATTTATTTCTGAGAGAGCAAGAGAGACAGAGACAGGGCACAAATGGGGGAGAGGCAGAGAGAGGAAGACACAGAATCTGAAGCAGGCTCTGGGCTCTGAGCTGTCAGCACAGAGCCTGACATGGGGCTCGAACCCATGAATCATGAGATCATGACCTGAGCTGAAGTCAGATGCTCAACTGACTGAGCCCCCCAGGCGCCCCTGGTTTTTGACTTTCTATACAGTAGCCTTTTGAGAATGCCTTTTCTGCCTAAATTAGTCAGAGTTGTTTCTGTTGTTACTAAGGACTCTGGCAAAAACAACTCATATTTGATTATGTCGTATTTAAGTTCCCTGCCAAGAAGCCATAAGCCAGGCTTTTTCAATGCTCAATACTTAGCATAATTGTCCATCACACAGAGAAGACATACGAAAACATTGCAAACTTGATTGTAGTGCTTAAGATAACATATCTCTGACTTACAGTTTTGACATTATCTCCTGTTGTATGCCAACATCATATTTCTATTTTGGCAAGAATATTAGGCAAGAACAAAAAATTACACTCAATTCCAAGAAAAAGATATACACCAACCAATAAGCAAAAGCCAGAACCAATTCATGGCAAAAAACCCCCAAAAAACAACAAACAAACAAACAAACAAACTCCAAGGTCTTTCCACACCAAGGTCCTCAACACTGGAGGGCCAATATCCCCTAGGACAGCTTTTAAAACTCCTCATGCCCGGGCCTCAGCCCAGATCAGTTAAATTGGAATTCCTGGTGTGGGGGCTAGGCATCAGTATTTTAAAGTTTTCCACATGATCATAATGTGCTGCTAGGACTGCAATTCACTCTAAACAGAACCTTTTCCCTCACCCTAAGCTCTGGGTGTGGTGTCAGTATCATGTGTATACAGGGAGGGACTATCAACTTCTCTGTAACATATATTCCCTGAAAAAGCACCGACCCTTTTGACTTCCATATCATATTGCCCTGATATCAGATTCAGTGAAACTGGGCACTATCCCTGACATGTCTCCTTTTACCTTGGCTGCTTTCTAGGTTTCTAAGTCTCCTGAATGGCTTGCTATGGATGCTTATCTGCATATAATAAAATTTAATTCCTTTTTAAAACTATATTCCGTGGGGTCATTTTCCATCTACATTTGTCTGCCTTAATATTTTGAATTTTCCTCTTTAAGCAGTTTAGATAATTGCATACTATATGTGTTTTTTTTTTTAAGGCACAAGAGAATATATTACTGTGTTTAATTTTAGACATCCATTCATTCTATGTGCTAATAGGGTAGTCTTTAAAATGTGTCAATCTATCTTTTACAATGATTGGCTTTAGTTGGTTTTCCACTTCAGAGTTTGTGTTTGGATTAAAAATTAAATATGCTTTAACTCTTCTCATTATACCCTTTGCATACATCCAATTAAATTTTACTAATTAGCTTTCTACCATCATTAATGTTTAAATGTTTTGTGTTTAGCAAAGTCACTATTAACTTCCAACTATTCATATTGCCAATTATCCTACAATCAGGTTTTATTTCACTATGGTGTTCTTTCTAATTATATATATATATAATATATATCAATTATACATATATATATAATATATATATAATGGATACTGGATTGTCTCTACTGTAAATGGAGTGTAACTTAATGTTGAATATATATTTATCAGGCTTATCATTCAATGAGAAATTTTAAAGGGATAAAGATAATCTTTAAGTGAGAAAAATAAAAATCTGTTCACAGTTACTATTTAACAAAATCAGAAATTTTGGCGCAAATGACTAATTATCTCTATATCCATATACAACACTATAAGTGCAAGAGAAATTTTATTCTTCATTTGTATTAGAGTTTCACAAAACCTATGTAAACTTTATCTCGTTCTAGATGTCTAAAACCCAAGGAGTCAGAAATCTGTCTCCAACATTGGATACTTCTAAATGCTCAGTTGGTATTGTGGTGTGTCTTTTTTCATAGAAAAAGAAAAGCTTTTTCAGTTCAGGTTTAGTTTTAGGCTTAATATACATATTAGTGATAAATATATCCTGTTCTTTGAGTAATTGATGGATAGCCAATTCACATTGATCATTGAGGTTGCATATAATCATTAAAGTTCCAATGAGATGATAAGCTTCTTGAGGATTCAGACTATGTCTTCTCTTCTGCACTTTTTCATCTGTAAAACAAGAGGGTAGGTCAAGATAATGGCTAATGTCTTGCCCATCTTCACAATCCCAGTTCTTGACATTGTCCTCCAAAACCTAGCACCATACTGAACTGTCAAAAAATACTTTAAAACATAGCAATGAGAATGATGTTACTGCATTTCACTAATTTTTGTTTCACATCTGTCATCTCTGAAATCAGGATGTATTTATAATCGATGATGTGTCAAAGTTCAATTGGCAGTGGGTTCCTTACTGGTTTATTACCCCCTGTTAATGGCATAGACACTAATGATGCATCTTACAATAAAAGGGGACTTAGACTGAATGAAATATGTCAGTTATTCCCACTTCTGTGCAAAAAGAATTTGAGGCAGTTTTTCAAAATACATAAAATAAGCTAAAATGAATAGATGCAATATGAAAACATTTAAAAAGCTGAGGTAAGGTAAATTAAAAAATAAAACAAACAAAAAACACCTACAAAGTCTTGTAATTTTCAGCTATGGGCCCCAAATTTGGTTCTATTTTTCTTGTTATCCAAAGCAACGTGAAAAATAAGAATGACACTATCTTCCTAGCACAAGTTTAAAGTAGTGGTCTGTATAATATTCTTTAAAATGTAATAAATACACTCTACACCATCCAATTTCCCATATCAAAAGTTTTTAGGGTCTCAGAAACATTCCTTCCCTTTTCCCATGCCCTGGTAACATTTTTCTTTCCTTTATACATTTCTTATCCTGACTACACTATGTCTCGTTTGTCACTTCCTATTCATTTCAGCTTATCAAAAACCCAACATTTAGTGTTTTGCAGTAACAGAGCAGTAATTGGAATTGCATGTGCTACAAGACCAAAGACACCCCTGACTTTATGGTCTTTTGCTCAACTTCAAATTGATAAGATTAGGATGATGCTATTTTAGACCTAGAACTCGAACAAATGGTTAATGTTTAGAAATACCTTGACGTGTCACATTTGTTGTAGAGACTATCACAGCAGTAAGTGTACTTAGAATTTGTGGTTATTTATTTTTTTCCCTCCCATCATAGACTATATTGACATATGCGCCTAGAAGCTAGTGTTTATCATCACCTTGACAATGTCCATTAACAGGCTGTGGAGAAAAATATCCATCTGGATAAAAGTGACAGTGTCACGGGCTCCATCCTATGGCTCAGTTTTATGATGGAGTAGCTGGATTGTTGTCGTGGTGCCTCAGTGAAGCAATCCTTTACTTGCTTAGTTAAAAAAGAAATTTTCAGTTTTGCGTGTTACATGTAATGGAATTAATGACTAATCTTAATATTTTGCTCAGGGGATTTTTATTTGCACTGAAATATTTTAAAAACCACATTAAGTAATTTTAAATATTTATATACAGCTTTTGTCAGCACCTTTATTTAGAAATTTGATTACATTTTTCTTTATGATAATTACATCCGATTAAACGGTTGACATATCTAAATGTACTCACTTTTTTTTTGGGTAATTATACTAGTCATATTATGCTAGTTATGTACTTTAAAGCTTCTTGTGAAGTTTTACGGGAATGCATGCGAAGTTGCTGATGCTGAATGGTATTTGCTAAAACTCAACACAAGATTATTGTAACATTTAAAAACATTTACTTCTCTTTACACAAGACTTTTTGTGTAGTTAGGATACAATCTGACTGTGGACAACTGTTTCATTCCTCTTGATAATAAAGAAATTGAAGCTGTTTTCCTATAGGACAATTGGTTCTCGTAACAGAAGCATGTGTCAGTTGAAGTACATCTGTGATACAGCCTCTGCTTCTGCTGAACATAAGGTTATCTCTGAGTTGTTTTAACTGAACATGAAATGGGATGTCCATGACAATTCAAGGCCAGTGGTCCATGTGATTCTATAATTACTTTTGCCACTTGACTTTTGTGGAGTCATTCATTATGAGGGTGGGCTTATCTTGTCTTACCTCCATGTCATTTGCAATGTTTTAGTGTATTGGTGACCAAATGCAGGTTTAACGGTTCACGATTAGAGTGGGCCAGCTGCCAGCACAATGTGTGGGATCTGAAACTCTGTAATTGCTTAGTGACCTTTTATTACATAAAACAATAATATTGGAATCGTGATTAATGAACTTTTTTTTCTAATGAGTATGATACATGGAAAGGAAAGTGCCCTGTATTAGAAAAAAACAAAGCCAATAGGGTGGTTAACAAATTATAAATCATTGCTATTTTCCAAGCTAAAATAAATTGATGATTTAATAGTACCCTGACTTCTCATTGTAAAAGTTACAAAGCTGACTAGTTTCAGCTTTCAAAGGGGAAAAGAAAAAAAAAAGAGCCTGAACCACAACTCAGTGCTGAGATGTGATGATTCTATGTGAAATGGCCTCCATTCTGAGCTCAAATGTTTTGGATCAGTGGTTCATTTGTGTGAACTTAGTGTTTTATCCAGTTAATGTTCCTTAGCTTTCCATACCCTGTCCCCCATCTCCACTCCCCCCCCCCCACCCCATGCCTCACTTGGTCTAACTTTCCCTGGTATGGTCAAAGTGAAGGTGATAATGCTGGTGACAGGTTGAATTTGAATGATATTCTCTGTTACAAAAATAAAGGACGCTTCATTTTCTTTTAAAACACAATTTGTATATTTCTGCATAACAATTGCATTTTCAATCAAATATGAAAAACATTGTTTATTTGTTAAGGGCTAAAAAAAAAACCCTTAAATGAGGACATCTCCTCAAATGAATTAAGCATCTTGAGGTTCATTTGTTTTTAATGCTATGGATTGGTTTCACTTATGGGTTAGACTGTAAAATGTATAATTAGGTAATTTCATGGTAGCATATTTAAAAGATTTATGAAATGTGAGTCCTTTTGGTTTCACAATAAATTATAGGAGAAATAATCAAAATTTTAAATTTAATCAGAGGTCAAGAAAATAAACTTAAGCATTCCATGACAATATTAATAAGATGTCTAAATTGCTTAAGTATGAAATTTGGAGTGTGGAAATGTGGAAATGTGAACTTTACCAACCAGCTTATACAAAATGAACAAGTTGCCATTGCAATGAAAACCAATTCTTTGGTGTTTTGAGCTTTTTGTCTACATTGGCATCTATGAAATCAAATGTTTTCAGGTCACTGGTAGAAAATGGAAGCATTAAATTGGGGGGAAAGAATTGAGTTAGTTCAAATCGAGTCTTAATTAACCTGAAAAGATATGTTAACCCTTTTAATCCATGCCCAACTAAAGATTGCATGATTTACAGCATGACTGGCGTTTTGAAAAGCATTTTAAATTGATGAACACATTCCATTCCATTTAGGAGTATTTATCTAACCACAAAAAGTTGATTTAGAATTAGATTTTATCAACTTTTTTTTTTTGGTAGGAGAAATAAAACACTTAAAACTTACACGAAAGAGGGAGAATCAAAGAAGTAGTATTTAAACATTTTGGCTAGAAACAATGGTTAGATTTTGCCTTTCTCTGTCATGTCTCACATATAACTATGCGGTTCACAGAAGAATTTTGACCCTTATATAATCTAAAATGGAAAAAAATTGATTCAAACTAGTCTCCTGCTGAAAGCAAGTTGCCCTAGATAAAGGCCAAAATCTAGGGGATTTTTGTGCATGTAAAATCTCTTAAAGTAAAATCATGTGTTGCATTAAATTAAATGTATGTTATTTTGGCCATTTTTTACATTGGTGAATTTACTGAAAGGTTTATCGTTAAGTATAATAAATGCAATAAATGTTACATCATTTTTCATAGAAGACATTTCAGAGAAAGTTGAGTCCAAATAGTGCAATAATAAATCAAAATGAACAAAAAACACCAAATAAATCTTACATATATAATCTAGATCCAGACTGATGTGTAAAAAGAAAATTGTAGAGACAGTGCAATGGGACCATGTAAATCATTTTTAAAGAATCAAGTTCACAGCTGGCTGTCTGGACTTGGGCCATACTTTATTATCTGAGAATGTTCTCTTCTTCTTTCACCAAATTTTGCAAATGTATTACAACATTTCATTTGTCAGTCCTAATACTGAAAGGTCATCTAAGCCTTGAAGTCACCCACATTCTGTCTTACAAATAATATCACGTGAGTGGGCAAAAGTCTCTGCCAGCAGGCCCCAAACCATGTGTAAATGAGAGAGCAGCTCACTAATAAAGAGTGCTTCATTCAAAGGGAGGGTAATGTGTATTAAGGGAAGTGATTCATAGAGGAGATCCAGGTCTATGGATTTTGGTGGTACTTTTAAATGTACACACTTGAGTTTAAACAGTAAATAAAATATCTAGAATTATTTATCTAGAAGTCTATTTTTATTATTCAAAAATAATTTTATATTGAAAAATGCACAGTACTTCCTTTCCAAAATTTGTCTGTGGGGCTGCAGATATACTTACAAATTGAACAGCATGGAAAAAAAAAAAGACAAATGAACAGTGACATGCGGTGAGTTAAGATGACTGAAAAAGGTAAAAAGATAATAAGGGCAACCTGTTGTTTTTTTTTTAAGCTAATAGTATCAAATGCAATATTGAGAAAATTAAGTAGAGGAGTTTTTTTGTTTCCTTATTTAAAAAAAAATCTATGAAGCATACATGTATTACTAAGAAAATGGGACAGTGAACAGTTATTAAATTTTACTTATTGTACCGAGTTGTATTGGAAATTATAACCCATGAATATAACTGTGTTTAAAAATGTCTCATGAACAGTAACAATCTTGAATTTATAATGAAACAAATTGAGTCCTGAATTATGGCCAAATGTTTGTGTTTAACTTTAAGCGGTTTTTCTAAACCAAACCAAATTTAACGAGTATGATTATCCCTGTCATTGTTCTAACATTATAATGTCCACAAGGGAGGAGAATTTACTTCATTACAGGGAAATTATAGAGAGGAAATGAATGCACCTGTTAGTTGAGACTGTAAATCTTACAGTCTGTTTGTTTTAGAAGACAGGTACAATGTATACTCACAGTTCTCAAACTTAAGCATGGATCAGAATCACTGGGAGGCCTTGTTTACATACAAGACCCATATTTGGAGTTTCTGATTCAGAATTTGCATTTTTAATAAGCTCCCTTGTGCTGCTGATTCTGCTGGTCTGGGGACCACTGATTTATTTTAATTCTCTCACCCTGCCTCCCCCAAAAGAGCTTTATTTTTTGGTTGTTATTTATTTATTTTTTAAAGTCAAATGATTACTGTTTGAATCTGTCTCTTATGAACTCAGGTCAAGGGTTGGGACTCGATTTAGGACTTCAACTGGCATAATGATATATTGATGTAATCAGGCTTTGCCTGTGGAAAGGGCTCCACAGAATATGAATAACTATATGGTAATTGTATGTAGCTTTCCTAATTCCTGGGAAGATAATTTCCTATGGGAGACTGCCCATTAAAATATTTTTAGCATGAAATATTTTGTAATAATTCAGTTGATATTTATTGTGCTCACACTATGCCTTTTAAGTATTTTCTAAATGTTTCTCAGCAAATCCTCACAATTGTAGATAAAAGAAGTATTGCACCTCATAGGGGTGGAAGTAACTTGTTAGTAAATGGCAGGGCTGGGGCTTCTAACCATTTTCTAATATTGTCTCCATTCCTTATTCTATCTTGAGAAATTAGGCAGATGTGTCTTGGGAAGTAGTTAAAATCAATCAAGAAGACCTTGTATTAAGGGAGTATGTATGCGTCTATGCTGACTTCTAACTCTCTTTATTAGAGCAGTAGTATTCAAATTAGGGGCCAGCACTGGGTGACTCACTTGAGGCATTGGAATGTAGAAAGGCTATATTAACATTTATATTAATTTATATAAAGAAATGAAATCAAACCACTAATTATTTGAGATATGGACGGGTGCTGTTGCTTTCGCTGGACTCCCCCACCCCATAGCTAGCGATCACTCGACTCCCAGGGGATGGACGAGAAGAGGGCGGTTCAACGTGCAGGGAGTGGATGGAGGGGCATGTGGGGGACTCTTGACTCCCACCTTGGTCGTTAGATGCACTGCTCTTTATGTGGGCAAGCGTATTTTTGAATGCTATCTTGTTTTGTTTTTGTTTTTTGTTTGTTCAAACTCTCATTTAATAGGTAGTTTAACAAGATTTCTGGAAAAGAATTAGTTTTAATCTAGTACTAAAAATGCACAGCAAGTAACTCACAAGAAAGCTGCGGAGTAGATCCTTTTCTTCCTGCAAGATGGACTCTTCCTCAGCCACTTCACATGGTAAAATTGATGTTGAGCTAATCGTACTCTGACAAGAAGTTTAGCCAAAAATATTCAAAACTATCAGGAATGCTATTTGTCATTTGGATTTATATCTAGTATTTTAAAACCATGAACCTTGCCCTAGGCTGATATTATGTCTTGAGATATTAGATATTGACAGCAATATATGCTATATGTTATATAATTTATAATAAATAAATATGCAGGTATTGTGTGTGCACAAAAGTTTTTCTTTTTTTTTCGAGAGCAGTAGATGACTAAAAGAGTTTGGGGACCATTTATTACCATAATGAATTTTTGCAGGTGGTGAGCAAAAATTTTCAAATGATCTCTATTGGTTTTGCTCTCTGATACCAAGTAAACAATTTTTTGGCACGGCTGTAGTTACCCTAACATTGGTTCTTTATGTGTAAGTAGCCTCTGTAAAATGGGGATCTGCATATGGTTGTTGCAAAGATTGAATACATTAATGCATGGGAACATGCTTAGCACAATGCTAGCCACATGGTAAATGTGCAATAAATTTTAGTTCCCCTATCTCCTCTGTTATGTAACTAGAAGAAGAACACGTTGTGTTATTTGAGTAGGAATTTGGTAGACAGGTAAGTGGTTTCCATGCTTCAGTATTTCTAGGATGCCCAGACAGGCTCTGGGCACAAGCCCTTCAATGACTGAGAGTGCCCTGAATTATCTTGATCATAGAATTTGTTTGCACTCCCTAATTCTCTGTTTTTACTTATAAAAGAAACTCCTGAGATACTCAACATATCCTAACACAGTGGTATGTAAGAGAAAAATAGAATATGGAGAACTCATTTAAAGTTATACTACACTTTAAAAGAAATTGTTTCTAGGGGCTTAGAAAGATCTGAAGGGTTATGATTAAATTTCAAAATGGCTAGTACATTTCTATTATGGAAAGGCCTTTTGACACAGGTCTAATAGCTGTCCTTCTTTCAATCAATTTTAGATTCGCATAATCTGAAAAAGATCAGGTTCTTGCAAAGTAGAAGACTTCAACCTATTGCTATCATATTTGCAACAAACCTGGTGCAAATATGCAAGACATCTTTGCAGATATTAGCCAGACTTAGCTCCACCGACTTCCTTTTTTCCCTTTTTTCCTCTCCAGCTTTATTGAAATATAGTTGACATATAACATTGTGTAAATTAAAGGTGTACAATGTAATGGCTTGATGCACGCATATATTGTGAAATGTTTAACACAATAAGGTTAGTTAAAACATCCTTCATCTCACATTATTACCTTTTTTCATTATTGTTGTTATGATCTACTTTCAAAGCAGCTTTCAAGTATACAGTATATAGGATACAGTGATCACCATACTGTACTTGGAACTTACTCATCTTATATTTGAAAGTTTGTGCCTTCTGACGAACATCTTTCCATTTCCCCCATGCCTGGTAACCATTAATCCACACTCTGTTTCTATGACTTTGACATTTATAAATTCCATATATAAGTGAGATCATACAGTATTTGTGTTTCTCTGCCTGACATACTTCATACAGTTTAATGCCCTCAAGCTCCATCTGTGTTCTCACAAATGAGAAGATTTTCTTTTTTATGGCTCAATAATATTTCACTTTGTGTGCGTGTGTGTGTGTGTGTGTGTATCCCATTTTATTAATCCATTAATCTGTCAATTGATACTTAAGTTGTTTCCATGTTTTTGGCTATTGTGAATAATGTTGCAAAGATCATGGGAGTGTAGACATCTCTTTAAGATAGTGGTTTTAAAAAAAAGTTGGGGCACCTGGGTGACTCAGTCATTGAGTGTCCAGCTCTTGGTTTTGGCTCAGGTCATGATCTCATGGTTTGTGGATTTGAGCTCTGCATTGGGCTCTGCGCTGACAGAACAGAGCCTGCTTGGGTTTCTGTCTTCCTCTCTCTCTCTGCCCCTCCCCTGCTTGCTCTCTCTCTCTCTCTCTCTCAAGATAATAATGGAATAAACATTAAAAAATGAAAATTAAAAAATGTTTATTTTAAGACACAGAATGAGAAAGAGCATATGCGTGAGTGGAGGAGGGGCAGAGAGCAAGGGAGAGAGAGACTCCCAAGCAGGCTCTGCACTGTCAGCAAAGAGCCAGATGTGGGGCTCGATCTCATGAACTGTGAGGTCATGACCTGAGCTGAAATTGAGAGCTGGACGCTTACCTGACTGAGCCACCCAGGCACCCCGGTAACCAACGTATTCTTTTCTTTTTTTTAAGTTTATTTATTTATTTTGGGAGAGAGAGAAAGTGGGGGAGGGACAGACAGAGACTCCTAAGCAGGCTTGGCACTGTTAGTGCAGAGCCTGTCATGGGGCTCGAACCGCGAGCTATGAGATCATGGCCTGAGCCAAAACCAAGGGTGAGTCGCTCAACCAACTGAGCCACCCAGGCTACCCTAAGATACTGATATTATTTCCTTTGCATATAGACCTGAAGTTAGGATTGCTGAATCATATGGTTGTTCTATTTAAAAATTTTTGAGGAACCTCCATACTGCTTCCATAGTTGCTGCACCAAGTGCTGACTTCCTCGAGTGGTTTTGATACTTCTGTCAATGTTGTGCCATATTTTATCATAGCTTTTGCAATTTTTATGTTTCAAAGCTTGATTGCTTTTTTTCTCATTTGAACATTTTTCTTTTTAACTAGGAAAGCTGTACTTTATTTGCTGTTTAATCTCATACGTGAATTATTCCCTGCCTTTTATATTTGTCTCCAAACAACCCAAAATATTTTGCCTCTGAACACCTTATATATTTACAAATGTAAGAACTATTGAGGAAATGTCACGGTTTGCCTTAAGTGAGCCCTTCCTTTCTGTAATGGATCAAATGCAGCCAATTGTTAACATTTAACATTGGATTGCACTTCAGTGAATTTACATCTGAACAGCACAAACCATTTTGTGTCCTACCTAATAGTGTATTGCCGCTTTCTAATAATTTCTCAAATAGTCATATTTTCTTCTGTAGCCATGCGTACAACTTCTATGCTGGGATTGATTTTTTTTACTTCATTGTAAATAACAAGATAAACAACCTGTGCACTAAATTCTATGCAAGTGTGCATACTTTAAATAGGGTTAAAGAACTCCTTAATGTTGATATTTCTTTAGCTTGGCAGTAAAACAAAATCAATGCTAATTTAATAGGAGCTCACAAACCAAGTTTTGCTTTCATTGCCCTTTTAAAAAGAGTAAAGGGCTGTAGTTATAAACAGAATTAGTAATTGCTTGGTTGATATGCCTGTTGAATAGCAGATGATTTTTATTCAATCTATTCCTTTTAAAATCCATTACCTTAATTTAAGATATTATTACTTGATAACAAGACTGCTGATCAAAATGGTTGCATTAAACCTGTTTATAATTTTGCAAAATGATTTTTCGATTCTCCCTAAACACCCTTCCTCCTGGCAGAGGAAAAAAATTGCTCGTGGGTTGTTCAAAATTGGCTCTGTTTTTCTTAGATGATCTTTAATTACACTTTAAAGTGGGATTTCTTTATGGGGAATTGAAATTCTGCTTGTTAGAAAATTACAGAGGGTATTTGGGGATCTGCTATTAGCTGCAGGAACAAATAGAGAGATTAGTAAGACAAATGATCAGTAGCCTAAAAAAATTACCTATGGGAGACAATTATTAGCCCAGGGAAGATCTGGCTGTGGTCATGAAGGTTGCCTAAATGATGAGTTTATCAAACCTGTTTTAGAAGCTGCTGAGAAGAGAATAGGAGGTTTGCAATAGCCAGTAGGAATCAGAGGAGGAGTCATCTTGGAGATTAATAATTTCAGTGTGGTGTACATTCAGGCCTCAACCTGTATCAACAGTGATCGATGCTGGAGTTAGAGGCGAGGGAAGAAGCAGGAGAAGCCCAGGAGCCCAGGCCCATGGAGGAGAAAAGGAGAGAGGTTTTATTGTGATATTTTAGAGCAAGAAGGTAGGATGGAAGGCACACAAGAGAGGGCAAAATAAATGGAATGCCTTGTCTCTTTTGAGGAATCCAAAGGTGACCAGAATTTGGGGCAACTATCTTGTCACTGGTAATCTTTTCTGAAAGTCTCCCATGTTATAGTGGCTTAGGACTGAGAGATGAGAGAAATCAGAGCTTATATGCCAAACATGTTGGCTAGCAGTTTTATTGAAACAAAGTGAACATTTCATAAACCAATTCTTTAGCTTTCTTTACAGATATAGTATTTCTAACATGAAATGTGAATAACCTCTGGGCATATACATAGAGCTAGAGAAAAAGGAACTGAGTGTGAGTTAAGGGAATGAAACCACTGAGGAAAAAGAAAGGAATTGTAGAGTAATTAAATATACAACCCTGTATTGTACCTGACATTTTGACCTTCTGTAACGTTTCACTCTAGTGCAGAGAGCACAAAGATCCCTCAGAGATGGGTTTTAGGTCAGACAACCTATCCATCCCTGTATGACCATTTGAAAACTTGACATCTCAACAAAAGATCAACACATAGTAGGTGTTCAATAAGAATGTGTCGACTCAGTGAATGAATAAGTAAGTTTATAGATAATTTTGTCAGACAAAAATTAGCATTATTTCTAAATGGGTTGATTTTGAGAAGTTATTGTGTTAAATTTTTTACCTACAGGGTTTTTTTTTGGTCTTAATCTAGAAATGAGCTTTCATCCTAAAATTTACAATTTAATTTTAGTCATTGTTTAGGTATTTCAGAAAACTCTGAATAGATCCATTTAACTGCTTGTTAAATGACTACTCTGGGGAAGGCACCTCATTTCGGCATGGGAGGATATAGAGAAAATAAAACTTGTTCTGTGCCCTTAAAAATACACTAGTAATATTTGTATTCCAATTTTTAATTTGAATCATAGAAGATGATAAAACATAAGGCTGTGGGTGAGTATGTTGAAAGAAATAGACATTGTACCAGCTTTAATCAGGTCAAACGAATCAATAGTCTTGATCAAAATAATGGTCAATGATGCTTGAGTTCATCACTGTCCTTCTGGTTGTTGTCTAAGGAGATTTGTCTCTGGAACTGAGGTCATAACCATGTAGGTCTTAGAAGGCTTGTTTTTCATGGGTCAAACAGCATCAAGTTGTCTGCCAAAAGTTTAGTAGGAATAAATGATAGCATTACTAACAAAGTGGAAGAGGCAATACACTAGACTTGTTTGTTGTTTATTGATGTTTGCCTTGTGGACTGGTACTATGTTTTATATGTGTTTGTTTCCATCTTATTTAAATCACAGAGTTATGGGAAATTAATATTTGTTGAATAAATACATGAAAGGCTGTGGACAACTTTATTTCTGCATTTATAAATTTGTAACAAGAACATTAGCAAGAGCAAGAAAGTTTTTGTGAGGGGTCCCTGTCCATGTCCTAAAAATGCCACAGAAGACACAGGGGCAACACTGAACCACTTCTGAATGGTCCTCATCAATGTTCATATTTCCCAGATCACAGGCTGTCCTGGGGCACAGTGTCCCTTTGCTTCAAGGTGAAATGGCTCTGCCCTTCTGAATTTTGAATAAAATGCAGGATTTGAATGAGGAGCTTATGACCTCTTGGTTAAGCCATAGAGTCAGTATCCATTCACTTTAAAAAAAAACTGATCTATTGGGGTTCTTCATTTTTGCCTTTTTTTTCACATCCCTGATTGGCTAAATTTAAATCAGAGAGAGACATTCTGCTCACTCACCATATCCACACACATGTATAAATGAAAACATGCACACACACACAGTCACACCAATACACATAGAAGAGACAGACCAAGTGATGGGTGGCAGTGGTGGTAGAAAGCTGTTAAAGTGTTTTGGCAATCTTCTTGTGTCTGAAAAATTGCAATGTCCAGATTTGACCAAGGCCATAATGGTACCCTAGTCATTTTATTTTTGAATGGACTTCTGAAATACTCAGGAATTGGCCAACTGGATAAGCCATTCTGAAATAGTTTCAAACTTTTAGAACCATAGCGAGCAACTTGAGCCTCAGGAACATTAGTGTGAATTGCTATGGGACATTTTCTTTTATGTTACCGTGCAAGAGAACAACACGATTTTAGTTTAAGCTGTAGTTGGAATTGCTCGTTAAAAATGTGACTGCTTATACACCTACAAATACCTTATTTTGAAAAACTTTGGGATTTAGTTCTATTATTAACTTTTCTGTGCTATAAGAAACTGGACAAACCTAGTGGTAGCAAAATATTATGCTGACAGAAGGCCTGAGATATGGAATTTCTGGCACTCTGGTTATTTTACGATGCCCACAAACTTTGGTTACAGGTTCACACCTGCACAACATTTTATTCAAAGTAACCTGTAAACAGTCTTAGTTTGGTAATTTAATGACCCTCCAGCACCTTCAGATTGACCATATACATTTCCAAAGTTTGGCAGAAGTCAGAGCTTTGATGAGTCATCCAAAAATACTGAGTCTATCTCCCTGTGAGACCTCTATGCATTTTATTGTTTCCTTAAAAAAAAAAGTCTCGATAGATATATACCACCTCCAAAAGGCTGTGAGAGTCTTCCTAGCTTAAGTGGTAGTGGCAGAAGGAAAAACAAGGTACCGTGTTTACCACTGGTGTGTCCAAATTGTTGTGTCTTTCAGATGGTTTAGAGGAATTAAATTACTACAATAAATACCATTTTGAAAATGTTTCTTTTGGTATCCAAAGGCATCAAATTAAAATCTTCATTTTGTGGAATTTTAACATAACCCACATTTTGGTGGTGGTGGGTGGTGCCCATCACAGAGGGTTTTCACTTACTCTTATCTCTAAACTCAGCAATGGTAACTGACCACCAGCGTTGTTGTCTTGGGGGAAGATAACGTTTCCCAGCTGTTCCGTTTACCACTTCTTCCTTGTTTCTCTTATTTGGCACACTGCTTGCTTTCAGTGTAACTAAACAGTTAAATCTGTGTTGACTATATCACTAGACAAGAAAGAATGGAGTGAGAGCTTATAGTGTGTAGCATCTCTATCAATTAGAAATCAACTCTGAGCTTCAAGATGACTGTCATCAAGGCCTAGAGGAAGAGAACAGCCACTAAGCCAGCTGCAGAGAGGTGAAAGTTCTTTCCTGAAATGTAAAAGCTCTCATATATTAGTTTTAAGATGGCTAATTAATTATTTATTATTGATGTAGAAATGGAATTATAGCAAATGCAGATGGGTGCATAGATTCCAGTATTGGCCTGTTTTACTCAATGTACAGCCAGGAAAAGGGACAAATGCCCATCAGATCCCCATACTGCAAGGGAGTTTTTATATGCACCCACAAGGGCATCCTCCCAATACTCCATATTGGCTTTTAAAATATGTCTTCTTAAGGTTCTTGCAGGTTTAATAAAACCTCCATCAAATTTTGGTGTTGCAGCAGCCCCAAACAATCAACTTTTAAGGACTTGTGAGGCCTCACCTGGGTTTGCACAGCCCCAGAGCCAGACGGGGTTTTTATTAAACCTGATCTCACACTGTTGGAGATGCTTGTGGAGTCAAGTGAATGAGCAAGTGGAGTCATTCCACAATGGGGCAGATCCAATCGGCAGCCCTCCTCGCAGGCATCCCTTCAGCATTGCTTTCCTGTTGTATGTTGCAGTGTTTACATAGAGTTTTCACAGAAGGATTCATTTAGGATTAACCTAATTGAATAAACACAAAGCTGCATAATTTATGGACCAAAATAGTTTTTCCTGGTTGGGTTGCTGACTAGCATTTCCCTTCTCCCTAATGGAATATTGCAAAGCCCCATATTGTTATAATCAGAACTTCATCTTTGACTCAATCCAGTTCATTTGCATGATATGATTTTATTATAAGCCAGATGTATAAATAATTGCTCATGAAGAGAGCCTTTCCTTCAAGCAAGTAATGGATATTTATTTATTTATTTATTTTTCGCCTAACAGAAATGGCTACGTCTAGAAGCACAACTTTTCATTATGGGAATTATACTGAATTCTTGTTACCGTTTCCAAAAAAAGGTAACTTATGAAAATAATAAGTATTGTGGCTTAGATTTTGCTAATGAGATAGGATAAATAAAAGAGCACAGGCTGGGAAGATGTGGCAATTTATTTAAGAATCTAGAAAATTAGCCATCATGGTATTTTCCCATTTAAAAATGCACAGCGATTCCCTGTTGCCTGTTAGATCAAGTTTGGGCTTCTTGTGTTTCAAGAGCTTGCATAATCTGGCTCCATCCTAACTGCCCAGGCTGATTGACCTTGCTCATTACTACATGCCCTCCATCAGGGATTGATGAGCAGTGATAATCACTCCCCATGGGCCCCACATATGGCCTCATGCCTCATTTGCTGAAAACACACGATGGCCTTTGCACCTGCTGGTCCCTCCACATTGAATGCCCAACTTCTTGTGCTTGCCAGTTTAAATCTTAGCCATCTTTACAGGACCTTCTCAAGACCCATCATCTCAGCAATAAGAGACAAATGCTAACTATTCTTCCCATGACTTCCCAGAGACTTTTGTCTCTGTGGGTAGGCTGAAAAATGGCCTTTCAAAGATATGTCTATGTTCTAATCTGCAGAACCTGTGAATGTAATCTTATTTGGAAAGGTCTTTGGCAATGCTATTAAATGAAGGATTTTGAGATGCAGAGATTATCTGGGATCATCTGAGTGGGACAAGGCCATTGCCAATGTTGTTACAAGAGAAAGAGAGAGGGAGATTTGAGACACACAGAGTGGGAAGTGGGATAATGGAAACAGATTGGACTGATGTAGCCACAAGTGGAGTAATGCAGACCACCAGAAGCTGTAAGAGGCAAAAAACAAATTCTCCCTAGATCCTCCATAGGCAGTGTCACCTGCTGACACCTTGACTTTGGACTACTGGCCTCAAGAATAGTGAGGAAATAAATTTCCATTGTTTTAAGCCATCAACTTTGTGGTAATTTGTCATAGTAACCTCAGGAAACTAATACATGTTCTTTAGAAAGTACCGTGCATTTACTCTGGTAGAGGTAAGTGCCAAATGGTACCCTAATGCTTCCAATGTGGCTGCTGTCTTCCCAAATAGATTATAAATTCCTGATAGAATTTCAGAGGGAACTGGCACAGATTTGGTCATAGAATGTCACTGAATTTTTTTGGAATAATTTATTGGTTATTTGTAATATACTGAGAGAAACAAAATGCTGGTTGTATCTCAGTCATCTGTTGGTGATTGGTGTTCTTGCTTCAGGTATATAGTTCATCTCCATAATGAGACTGTGGATCTAATACAATGTTTTCTCTTAAGCTGGCCGTTGCAAGAGTGTAATAAATACAGGTCTTTGATATGCCTTTTCTTTCTAGTTCAATCTCCTCCTCATCTGTAAGTCCTCTCTAAGGTGACTTTCTGGTTCCAGGGTTGCTGACCCATCTGCAGTCCATTCTCATCTGTTGCAGAATGTCATAATTATGGCTTGCTTCTCTTCAGATTCATCCTGTTCTCAGAGGAGAGGGACCAAGAGGCTTATGAGGTTGGCAGTGTTGTATCTCGGCTTAGAATGCTGGGCATATGCAACTCAAATAGGGTTAGCGAAATTAGCAGGTATAGGCATCACGCAATGCCACACCTTATGAGGGAATGCTTGCATTTTTTCTGCTGTCCAGGAATCTCTGGAGCAGTGCTCACAGTGACTCAACATTCTTTCATGGAATATGGATGGATGGAGAATAAAGCTCAACACCCTACACTGATAGTTTTCTGAAAGACTTTTAAGATGATTCACTTATAAGAAAGCTGAATTGTCAAGAATTAATTCCTTCAGGTTCAAGGTTTTGGGCCCCATTTTTATTTGGCCACTCACTGTAACTTTTATTTTGTCACAAATGTAACTCTAATGGTAGAAAGTACAGGCTGGTTCTATCATTTAGAACTTTAGAAACTTCTCTGAGGTGCATCAATATTTAGGAATCTGAACTGCAGAGAGAAAGTTCACCTAAAGATTTATCTACAGGAGATCTAAACTAGATAGGTTGGTTCACCACAACCTCTGTCTTGAGACAGAGATGAAAACATCTGATCAAATTAATCTGCAACTGTAATATAAGATGTTAAATACTAACCCACAGGGTTAGTCTACAGGGAGCTTTAGTGTTTCTAATCGGGAGACTACTAGTACTTAAAAAACTAGTGACTCCCCATCTGTTTGTAGGAGAAGGACAATTTCGATACTGTAGAAGACAATCACATTCCCTTACTCTGCTATTTATGCTGTCTCAAGTGGGTCCTCTTGGTAAGCCCGTGTGTGGGTTCTGAGATATTCCTAGCAGGGCTTTCATGAGAGGAATCATGTAAACAAAATCCCCTTGATAATGAGATAGTATTTCCCAATTTACTGATACCACAAATTTACAAATTTAGAACTAGGTAGACCTACTTATTGTGGTAAAATGGACACAAGGAAGAGTCAACCTAATTTACAAAAAGCAATAATTTGTGGTGACCAAAGTCATTCAACTGGCTTCTGAGTATTTCCTTAAAGCTCTAAATTAATTTTCTTCCCAATAAACTCTAGGTCTAAGTCTCTTAATCTGTTGTTCTGTAAGAGGAAGAGATAGGCTATAGGGGTAGTAATTTTTACCACTAATAAGGACCATATTCAGTATAACTCAACTGAAAAACTTTAAGAATAATTGGAGACATTTTGTAGCATTTATTGGCTTATCAATGGCCTTTGATTCATATATGGGAACTGTCACTTAGGCATGCCACCCGACCTTAATCTAGCCTTTTAAAGTTCCTTTCTAGCATTTGCTAACACACCACATCAAAAATCACAGTGGGCAAAACAAATACCATTCTTAAGCAGCACAGGAAAGGGCTCCTCTGTTTATAATCATTTCTAATGATTTTCTGTGGTTCTAAGATGAATTTGATGGCCACTACCAAATGCAATATATACTTTACGTTGCACTGATTCCAGAATGTCACTTAGACTTAACATTGCCTTAGGATTCAGGGATGACTTCATAGAGGAGGTGATACTTGAAAAGTGGTTTTGCCAGGCAGATGAAGGGTCAGAGAGAACTCTGGTAGAAGAAACAGCATATTTAAATATAGTATGGAGAGAGCCTGGCACCTTGGGGCACTTTTAGCCTTATAGCTAGAGCCCATAGTAGTCCTGAACTATAGTCCCAAGCTCAACCTTGGAAGATCCTAGTCCACAGCTTTATCTGTTTATTTTTAAAATTTTTATTTATTTACTTTTGTTTTTAGAGAGAGAAAGCAAGAGCGTGCATGTATGCAAGCGGGGGAGGGATAAGGGGAGAAGGAGAGAATCTCAAGCAGGCTCCACACCCAGCACAGAGCTGGACATGGGGCTCTACCTGACCACCAACCATGAGATCATGACCTGAGCCGAAGGCAAGAGTCTGGCACTTAACCAACTGAGCCACCCAGGCGCCCCTTTAGCTCCTTAAATAAGTGTTACATTCACTTACTTTCCAGTTCAGAGAATCGCTTTGGTCTCTATTGCTCATTTTATGTGCTAAACCTGACTTCACTTCTACATGGCTTCCCTGAATTTTATTCCTTTTTCTTCCAACAAACTCATTCCTCCTGGCCAGCCTTAGGGACAACAGCTAGCATGGAGGTCTGCCAGGATTGTGATCTAGTTTCCTTCAAAGACTGTCTGGTTTTATTGAGTTCCTGTTGGGGGCAGTCCGCAGGCCAGTGACATCTACCTTGTCGGCTCTGGCCTGGATTTCATCCCTTGTATGACTGGGATGAGGATCCACTATCCAGGAAGTAAAACTCATAGGAAAGGGCAGATTACTAAGATTCTTTCTTGCTAGGTTAGGGTATTTGGAGTCTGTCCATAGTGATGGTGAGCAACTGGGTGAATCTAAGCAATATTAGTGAAAAGCTCAATATCCATTTCAGAAAGATGACCTTGGTGGCTTGGTAAATAGTGGACAAGGTGGGGAGAACTGTTAGGAAGCTGTGTCAGCATTCGATTGTGTGTCAATGTTCAAGTGAGAATTGAGAAGCAAAGGTAATGGCAGAGAGAATGAAAAAAGAGAGAGAGAGAGAGAGAGAGAGAGAGAGAGAGAGAGAGAGAGATTACAGAGATCTTAAAACATTAATGAAAATTGTTGATTTGGATGTTAAAAGAGAGGAAGTGGGAAAGAGTGAGGTTAAGGGAACTTGGAGGGTAATGGCACCACTATAGCTGGGAACCTAGAAGGATGATCAAGTTTAAGAGGAGCTAATGGGGCAATAATGGACTTAGTCATAGACATCTTGAGTTGAAAACTCCTAAGAAGAATCCAGGTATAACAGCCCAGGAAGCAGCTGCATGTATGAGGAGAGAAGGCTAAAGATACAGGTCTATGAGTTGTCATGACAACTGAATGTTATTCAGTCCTTAAATTATAAAGACTAAGTAGCAACATAGGAACATGAAAAGAGTAGGATATAAAATTGTTTCTATTTTGTGATTTCAACTATGCAAAATTACATTTTTAAATGGATAAAAGTGAGAAGGGGAAATGGAAAAATTAAACATAGCAGATTTGTTAAGATGGTAGGTCCTTTTAAAATTTAATTATTCATATCTGGCCTCTTTCCAAAAAGAATTTGTAATGTCATGAAAATTTATCAATTTTATGAAAAAATTACCTCTGTTGTTATAATATTGTTTGTATGATACCTTAAAAATTAAGATGAGAGGGGCGCCTGGGTGGCTCAGTCAGTTAAGCATCTGACTTTGGCTCAGGGCATGATGTCATAGTTCGTGGGTTTGAGCCCTGTATCGGGCTCTGTGCTGACAACTCAGAGCCTAGAGTCTGCTTTGGATTCTGTGTCTCCCTCTCTGCCCCCCCCCCCCCCCGCCATCTCTTGCTCATCTCTCCCTCTCTGTCAAAGATAAACGTTAAAAAAGTTAAAAAAACTTAAGATGAGATATCATATAGAAAGAACTTTGCAAACTTCCATGTGAATAATTATCGTAATGTGAACACCATTTATTTTTGCTTAAATTTTGATATTTTCCTAGTTAGCTTCTAGTATTTTCTTCTAAATATCTGTGTTAGTATATGGTTTCTCTATAACAATTTGAAGATCACAAGTCAGGGAATTTCCTGAAAACCCACAATATGAATAAAGCACAAGTTAAAGAAACTGCTGGATGAAATTTATTTGGATGATAAAATCTATTTATTGAACAATCTCTATATGCCAGACAGTATGTTGATGATAAATAAAAAGAATACAACATACTCCCTATCTTCAGGCATCTTAGAGTTGAGTACAGAGAAGAATAAATAGCAATTTTTCTATAGTTAATGAGATCATAAGGGTTTACCTACCCATAATTTTAAGGGAACACATCATAGGGACACTTGGGGCTTTCCCTGGAGAGATGGTGTCTTCAGTGGGTCTTGAGAAAATAGAGAACTTGAGTAAAGGGGCAGGGGGAAGTTCTTCCAAAAAGGGGAGAACATGATGTGCAAACACAAGAAAGCATGAAAAGTTAGGGGAATCTGTAGAAGCTCATTCTGATGGAGAGGGGAAATGAGGCTAAAGGCAGAGGGAAGATCCTGGATGGTCTTACTTGTTATGCTCAGAATTTTGGACTTTGTCCTGTAAGAAGTAGAGAATCACTGGAAGACTTTAGAAAAGGGGGTAACTTGGTTAGAATATGATTCTGGATGCAATGTGGTGAATGGATTGGGAGGGACTAGCATGGGGACCATGAGACCTGAAGCTGTTGCTATGACACAGAAAGAGAAATTAGAGCCTATATTCAGTATGCAGTACTGGAGACAAGGGGGTATGGGTGAGAGATGTTCATGAAGAATAGCTCAGAAGAATCAGCAATACTTGGTGACTGAATGTAGAAGGTGAGAGAAAGAGAAGAGTCAAGGATGATCTCTGGGTTTCTGGTTTGGGAAGGGGGGGGTCTCCCCGTCTCCTGAGATAAGAAAAATAGGTGGAGAAGCAGACACGAGTGAGAAGATGGTAAATTCAGTTTTGGTAATTTGAGTTGAAGGAGTCTGTGGGATGGCCATGTGACGGAAATGCCTCATGGGTGGTGATATATACCAGTCTGAACTTGGGTGAGAGATATGGGCTAAGATTTCTCAGATGAGGGGTGGCAGGGGGAGTGATAAAATTGGAATTGGAAGTTGAAGGACAATTCAGTGCTGCTCTGTGACTAGCACAATAAGATGCAGATATAAATTTAGATGTGTCAGTGACTAAATTAAGAAAGGAGTCATGAATTCTTGGGAATTGGCGAGAACTTCAGGGACCACATAGTCTATAAGATTACCGATGAGTAGATGAGGATACCAAAGTTACAGAAAGAGGTTTACAAGTTGAATTCAGAAACCTAGGCTTTATGAATGTCTGTCCAATTCTCTTTGTACCTATATTGCTATGGGGTGTGGGCAGAAAGAAGAACTGAATGAGAAAAAACATGAAAGAGGAAACTGGCTTAGCTAGAGCAAGAAGCAGGAGTTTGACATCAAGCAATGGCAAATGAGGTCACCATCCCTGACCCTCACACCCCAGTCCCGTCCTAAAAGGCAGTCATTCAAATTTTCATGGCCTGGCCACCATCTTGGAGCCCAGATTTCTCCCCCTTTCCTTAGGTTAGGGGTCCTTTTGCCTCTGCATGAAAGCTATAAAAGTTTGCTTTGTTCTGGGAGAAATTTTGTCACCTGAGCAAGTCAAAAGCCATGACTTTCATTGCTCTGTGACCCAGGAAAAGCTTCAGATTTTCAAAAAGAAAGATGCAGTTGTGTACTAGCTCTTTCACTGCTGTGATGTTTCAGGGCAACCTCACTGTAATGTCATTTCCATGCTTCTGAATTGTTTTTATCGTAGATGAAATGAAATGAAGCTGTTAATGACAAGCCAAATGGGAAATGCATCTGGAAGCTCTGTGTGATACACATCGGGCTGCCCTCTACTCCGTGAGAGCGACACCTTGCTTTCATTTTGCCCAGCTCTTCAAAGGGAAATGGTCAATAGCATTAGCAGATCAGGTCGGGAGGACTTAAGTCGGCTTTGTAGTGAAACTCGGTGTTTCTCTGCTGTTGGACGCATTTGTGTTAAGTGCCTCGATCTGTTCAGAGGAAGAATTTTGGATTCAGATAGTACTGACTCTCCCGGGTTGGTGGGCAGTTTGCAGGATACGTTATATATTAAAGAAAATCAGCCATTTCTTAAGGTTGGCCTTGCTGAAACCTGGGTAAAAGTTAGGAAGACAGATCTCATCAGGCTGGAAGGTGTTTTATATTATCAGAGCAAGACTTTCCCTGCGAAGTTTGTCCTTTGCCCTGGGGAAGATGAGTTTTCTAAATGACTTAACTAACTTCTTTTTTGGCATACTTTTGCAATTGGTTCATTTCCAGGTACCAGAAAGAATGTAAATATGGAATGAATCAACTTTTTCCACATTTTTCTCTCGCAGTTCTTTTATGAAGAACAGATTTTCCATAGAGGAAATTAAAAAATACATAAAACTGAGAAACTGTGGTGTTGTTGAGGACGGCCTCATTTTCCACGTCACTTTGCAACTGGCAGTGTATTCAAATGGCATTAATATAACGTACAGAGTTTGTTTCAATTAGCTTCATTTTTCCTTGAGATGAGGAATTATCATAAATCCCTGAAATAACAGTTGACTCACAGAGATGCTTGTGTCATTGCATTGGGAATTTTTTATGGCTTTTTTTCCTCACTACATCTAGTTATAAAAATGATTAAACTCTGATTTAATGCATTTGATATGGGCCTTTTGCCTAAATTAGGAATGGGGAGAGAAGGGCAATGGTATAAGTCATTTCTCAAAGACAGACAAATTATGTTTTTTGCAGTAAATTTGGGAAGAATGATTTTTTTTCCATTTTTAGAGTATTTTTCTGCATGAAACACAAGAATTTTCATTAGCATTTGGTTCACATTTTTTCTTGGATGCCATTCTTTTGAATGATTTGAAAATATTCTTCTGGTGCATCTGTAAACATCTGAAAATTAGATATTTGGTAAAAGACAATTGATCTGGACAGCTCAAAAAGCCAGAACTTTATGCAAAGCGGTATCTGGATTGCCATCTAAATGAAAACCGCATGTCAAACAGATGTCATAAATATGAATTCAGACAAATGCCCATTGATAGTTTTTCCGTGGTGCGTCTTAGATGGCTCAGCGAGTTACAGATCTCGTGAAGTGCAGCCTGTTTGGTATGCTGAAGGCAAGTTAAAGTTCTTTTCCTTTCTATTGTGACACTACAAGTCTAACCTTTATTGTCAGGGTCTCAACTGAATTTTCTAACAGCAGATGAGTGGGAATTCATGGAAATAGCATGTGTTTCACCAGTTTCCTTTATTTCTCCCTCAGGACAAGCAGCTGTCAGGTCAGCCCCCCATTGCAGAGCTTGAAGCCATCAAGAGCAGGGATGTATTTGCCTTGTTCTGAGGGCAGGCTTTCTGCCGACTCGGGAGATCACATAAATACCTTCAGGCCAGCATATCTGAGTCATCAGTGAGTGACCTCCCTGACAGGCTGAAACCACAAAATGCGACTTATGGAGCCGTCAGAGCAGGCTGCCCAGCTCTGGGTTCAGCTGAAGCAATAAACAGGAAGGGATGAATTCATTCATGTTCACACTCCCATTTTTCTGCATGGTAGGAAACTAATTCCAGAGAGTAATAGTAGCATAAAAATGCAGCCACATAACTTTTATAACCTCGTTTCCTCGAGTGCTTTACAATGAAATCCAGAGTCTTTGATAGAACTTGTTCTGTATCCTAAGTTCTTAATGATTACAGCTAGACATAATTTTGGAGAGGAAACCTGACTTCTAAAAATATGAATTTAATGTCTTCTCATTAGCAGACCTCATTTCGGTAAGGCGAGGAGGACCAAGTTTGCTATTAACCTACCTCTCTTCTCTGGGTCCTAGGAGGTGGAGGCAGGAAAACACTGATCTTTGTTTTCAGGTATATGTCATTCTTACATGGGGACTGAGAACTTACTTCCTTTGTATCTTTTAAGAGTGTTGCTCCTCCCATTTTTCTTCTCAATAATAATGGCTAACATCTATTCATTGCTAGATCATTCCCCTGGACCATTGCACTTATATCTTCAATCAACCTTATAAGATTGATATTAATATTATTGCTCTCAGGGTGAAACTAAAGCTGGTGGGGTAAAGCCAGAAGTCATGCTGATAAGGAGTAAATGACCAATTTGAATCCTGACCATCTGACCACAGAATCTATGTTCTTATTCATTCATTTACCAAGGCATGAAAAATGTGTGAACCAGCAGAGGGACATACTAATTTTGCTTTCATACCACAGGGCTGCTAAGCACCTGTATATTCATTATGTATATTTATTTAGTACATTATCACTTAAGTTTTTGGTGTTTCATTTATCCACCAAGTATTTATTAAAAACCTTCTCTGTGTCAACATTCCATGAGGGGCTGGGGATATAGCTGTGAATAAAACAAGTCTAGTGCCTCTTTTTGGGAATTCACAGGCCAGTGGGAGACAAGGGCCATCTACGCTGCCAGAGAGAACTGAGGGTGGTGTCTCTAATCTGGCCGGGGGAGTCAGAGTAGGGCCTTTTAGGAAGTTTAGGAATCTGCCACGTTTTCAGGGTGGGAGAGAACATTTTACACAAGAGAAGACTCATTTGGAAACTGTAAGGGGTTGGGTAAGGATGAAGTGTGAGGGCTTCCAGAAACCACCTACTTGTGTTCCAATTTTCCTGTATCATCCTCCCATGACACACACACCTTGCCCCCACTGCCCACTTACCTGGTAGATCCTTCCATAACCTTCATGTCTTGGTTTAGATGTTATTTCATCTGAGAAAACTTCCCTACATCTCCCAGTACTAGCCAGATGTTCGCCCATAGCAATCAGTGCTTCTCATTATCCTAACATGGTTGACATTGTATTTTAATTGCTTCTTTACCTAGCTGTCTGCTGCTTCAGACTATAGGTCTTTTGGACCCTGGTACTATGTCTTAAAAACTAGCACATAGAATGTACTAAATAAATATTAGTTGAATGAATGGGAATGGGAGGGAGATACAGGTAAGGGATAAACGGGAACAGATCATGAACGACGGAGTATGGCAAATAGATGCTCTTTCTGTGTGTACCCATGGCTAACCAACAGATATTCCCAACCCTTTCTCTTTTTTCACCTCTACTCCAAGGCTGCAAAAGTGAAATATTCACTTTTCCTGTATCCCTTCCAGGAAAGGGTAGGTATATGCCACAGTTCTGTTTAATAAGTTCCAAGCAGAGACCTGCTGGAAGGGCTCTCGGAAAGTGTTTGCCTTCCTGATAAAAAGAGTATTATATTCATCATAGTCCTCCACCATTTGGGTGAGGGCTGCAGTAGATGTAGCAGCTACTTTGTAATTATGGAGGAAAGGCCAAGAGAATCACAAAGATGTTGGCCTTGATATCACTGAGCTGCTGAGCCAGTGCCAGAAAACCACCTACTTGTGGACTTCTCTTTATGTGAAAAAAATAATCCTCTGCTTCAGTTGTCTGCTACTTACAGCCAAATGCATTCCTAATAGTAATACTATAAAATGAGAGTTGTAGCTATATTTTTTGAATGTTTACTAAGTATGTCATAGTTTCAAACATTTTCCCCATGCTTATCTCAACTAATCCTCATAACAACTCTACATGGAAGGTGCTATTATTATTATCATCTCCATTTACAGATAAGAAATAGACACATTCACTCATCCAAAGTTCACATAGCCAACAAAAGTCAGAGCCAAAATTTGAACCCAGGATATCCCACCTTAGCATTTGTGCCCTTGGCCATGGTACATGAAACCAGGTCCAAGAGCTTGAACTCTATTCTGAGACTGGTGAGGTGGTCTGGTAGGCAAAATAGTAACTTCCCCCAAATGTCCATGTCCTAATTCTCAGAATCTGTGCCATGTATGGCATGGGGATTTAATACTTCAGATGGAGTTAAGGTTGTTAATTAGCTGCCTTTAACATAAGGAGATTTTCCTGGGTCATCTAGGTGAGCCTAATGTATTCATAAGGGTTCTTAAAAGGGGAAGAAGGAAGCAGTAGAAGAGGTTAGAGTGAGTCAGAGAACTCAGTCCATGTAGCTGAAGATGAAGGAAGAGGGCTACAAGCCAAGGAATGTAGGTGGCTTCTAGAAGGTGGAAAATGCAGGGAAATGAATTCTTCCTTGGAGCCTCCATAAAGGAATAAAAGTTTGCCAATTTCCTCTTCTTTTTTTGTTTTTACTTGTTAATTTTTTAGCTATTATTTACTTTATTTTATTTTTAACTCATTTTTTTAATTTACATCCAAGTTAGTTAACATATAGTGTAATAATGGTTTCAGAAGTAGAATCCAGTGATTCAACACCTACATATCATACCCAGTGCTCATCCCAACAAGTGTCCTCTTTAATGCCCCCTGGAGATTAGCCCAACCCCCCCCCCAAAACCCTTCCAGAAGCCCTCAGTTTGTTCTCTGCATTTAAGAGTCTCTTATGGTTTGTTCCCCTCCCTGTTTTTATATTATTTTTGCTCCCCTTCTCTTATGTTCATCTGTTTTGTATCTTAAATTCCACATACGAGTGAAGTCATATGATTTTTGTCTTTCTCTGACTAATTTTGCTTAACATAATACCATCTAGTTCCATCCACATTGTTGCAGATGGCAAGATTTCATTCTTTTTGATTACCGTGTAATACTCTATTGAATATATAAATTGCATCTTCTTTATCCATTCATCTGTCTATGGACATTTGGGCTCTTTCCATATTTTGGCTATTGTCGATAGTGCTGCTATAAAAATTGGGATGCATGTGCCCCTTCAAAACAGCACTCCTGTATCCTTTGGATAAATATCTAGTAGTGCAATTGCTGGGTCATAGGGTAGTTCTATTTTTAATTTTTTGAGGGACCTCCACACTATTTTCCAGAGTGGTTGCACCAGTTTGCATTTCCACCAGCAGTGCAAAAGGGTTCCTCTTCTCCACATCCTCACCAACATCTATTGTTGCCTGAGTTGTTAATGTTAGCCATTCTGACAGGTGTGAGGCGGTATCTCAATGTGGTTTTGATTTTTATTTCCCTGATGATGAGTGATGTGGAGCATTTTTTCATGTGTCTGTTAGCCATCTGGATGTCTTCTTTGGAGAAGTGTCTATTCATGTCTTTTGCCCATTTCTTCACTGTATTATTTGTTTTTTAGGTGTTGAGTTTGATAAGCTCTTTATACATTTTGGATATTAACTCTCTCTGATATGTCATTTGCAAATATAAACTTTGCCAATTTCTTGATTTTAGCCCAGTGAGACCTGTGTCAGATTCTAACCTACAAAAAGTAAGATAATAAGTTTGTATTGTTTTATGCCATTAAATTTTTGGTAATTTGTAGTCATACAGGCAGCACTGAAGGATTTTCCTCAGCATCTAGGCACAATTGGATTTGCTGTCTTTGTGAGATCCCTATGTTGACTATGTAGAGTCTGGATTATTGGTGGTTAAGGCTAAAGGCAGAGAGCTGAATTAGGAGGTATTGCAAATCCCAAAGCAACAGAGGGTCCAAGGCCACCTGAAGGCAGTGGATGTGGTTCTGGTCACTTGTTTTTCAAAGTGTTTGTGGAATAAATGTTGTAAAGTTGAAGAGGAGTCAGAGATGAACACATTTTAAAATTTAAGGTAAAGAGCAGATACTTGTTGGAACTAGGTGTCAGAGGAAGTAGGAAGTGGGATGGGAGAGCTGTGTCCCCCTGTTTCTGGTGGTATCTGGGTAAAAAACTGGTTGTGGTGTGATGGTGGAGAGGGCAACAGTGGTAGAGATGGCAGTTTTGGGCACAGGTAGAGGAAATGCAGGCATCCTGCCTTGACAGTTTCTATTTTCCTTGTGGAGAAGGAGGAGAGTTCATCAATGGAAAGTGAGTGAGGTAAGTTTCAAACTAGCCCCTCTTCAGAATGGAGGGAGGGGCAGTCCAGGTGGGATTAAACTTTAATCTTTTATGGTACCATCTTTTAAGGTTGTGCTATAGGGGCGCCTGGGTGGCGCAGTCGGTTGAGTGTCCGACTTCAGCCAGGTCATGATCTCGCAGTCCGTGAGTTCGAGCCCCGCGTCGGGCTCTGGGCTGATGGCTTAGAGCCTGGAGCCTGTTTCCGATTCTGTGTCTCCCTCTCTCTCTGCCCCTCCCCCGTTCATGCTCTGTCTCTCTCTGTCCCCAAAATAAATAAACGTTGAAAAAAAAAATTTAAGGTTGTGCTATATTTGTTTTCCCTCACCATAGGCTCAGCAGCCTAAGAGTTGGAACAGAGATGGACATGTTAAAGAGTGGGGATTTGGAAGAGAGAAAGGAATGAGAATTTTTACTCCCCGTTTTAGTGGGAGAATGATTTTTACATGGGGCAGAAGGAAAACCCATCTCATTTTGTTTGAGACTGGTTTCATGAATTCCTGACAAGCACATCCATCCTACCATTCTCTACAAAACCTCCCTTATTCAGTTCAAGAATACCTCCTCTCAGTATCGCAACTAGATCTTTCCTTCAAATCGGGGTCATTGTCTCCTGTTAAGGCAGATGTCTCAAGAAGCATGGCACAGTAAGTCATACCAGCCTTTGTTTAATGAGCCAGCTCCTTTGCTGGGAAAAATGCAACTGGAGTAAGAATGAGGGGGAGGAGAACAGTGAGCTGGGTGGGAGGAGTGGCTCCATCTAGGGGGGTAGAAGAGTGAATTGTTGGAGCTCTGAAGGTAAGTGCTCTCTCAGTCACTTATGCCCACCTTCCAGGTTCCCAAAGGGAGTGCCTGGGACTGGGCAGGTATACAGGAATGGCAAAACCTTTTTTCCCCATAGGGTAACTGGATATTGTCTGCTCTGTCAAGGTTTGCTCACACTTTGAAGTGTGTGTGCATGCGATCCTTTGGGAGTCAAAGGTGAGAAACCACAGGAGAGTTAGAGGGAAGGCATACACACTTCCTCTGCATGTAGAAGAAGATGTCCCTCACATTTTTGGCAATGGAGAGAAGGGATGAGCAGAACTATTACCATCTTATGTAAGGCAAAGTCAGGGAGATGAGAAGATATAGCATTCAATCCGAGAGGTTCCTTGAGGGCTGGTAAACCTCTTTGAGAGGAATATCCTACAAGGAATGCGCAGCTTGCTAGGTTTAGAGTTCTGTTTATTATCAAAGGAAACCTTTCTCATCTTTGAAAAAAATTTTAAAAAGAGAGCCTGTAATCCCTAGGGCCTCAGATTTATGTTTTCCAAATGTGGACCTCTATTTCTCCATGTGCTCAATATCTTTTTAATGGGCTACAAATATTTGAAATGTGTAAATACACCATGGGAGGATGAGTATTTTAAGTGTGTGGGGATGTGGCTGGATTAGGAGAAGTAGGATGTCATTATGGAAGAGGGAAGCAGGAGATGAGATGTCCCAGCAGTCTAAATTGCTGGGCTGGAGCACACTCTTAGGGCAAGCAAACTGGAAACATTCTTGCATTTGAACTTTTAGGCCAGTCACCTAGACAAAGGCATGCAACATCTTTCTTATCGGAGGTATTTTGTCTTTGGATTTTATCTTCTGTCCGGGGAGAGAGGGATTGCATTGCCCTTCCTTCTGTACTGGCCTACCTTCCAGTGGAAGTGGGGTCAAGTGTGTCTAGGAAATGCTCCCCTGGTGATTCTGATCTGCTCTTCTTTGCTTCCACCCCAGTCCTTCCCAATGGGAATTAACAGTTTCAAAGCCAGATACTGACATGGTCAGAAAAGATTGCTCATTCCAAGTAGAGTGATGTGTTTCCAGTTGGAACAATCTCTGGAGTCTTCTCTGCGGTTTTCCTTAATGGACTCTATTTTCCAGACATACCTCCACTGCACATCTTCTGTTTCCCCAGGTGCAGAATGGGATGAGGATATACTGCATGATGCTTTGGTGAAGATTAAATGAGATATTAATGTAGGTGAATCACTTGCATATGGAGAGCCGTCAAGAAATGTCAGTTCTCTTCCCCATCATATCATCAGTTGATAATGAATTATTTCCTACTTTTCCTAACGCTTACTAATGTTTCCATGCATTTACGTACATATTAGAAAATTTGGAACTGCAGTGGAGGCCCATGGATCTCAGCTGTGGTCATTGCTTACTTATGGTCATTGAGTCCTTATTGATAAGTGGCAGGATGGCATAATGATGAGAACATGTCTCATCAACTGGATTTGAATCCAAGCTCCACCCTTTTAACTGCACCATCCCAGGAAAGTGTCTTAACTTCTTTGTGCCTCAGTTTCCTTATTACTGTGTAGGAGGAAATGAAAACAGTATCTGCCTCATAGGGTCGTTCAGAGGATTAAATGAGTTCATGTATGTAAAGAGCGTAGATCAGAGCCTGGCATTAAGTAAGTCCTGTAAATTTTGATTTGTGTTACCGGGTTTTGGTGACTACATATAAGACATTATGATAGGGTTCAATACATGTTAGCTATTATTTTTATTATTATATGATCTATAAAACATTGTCAAAACCTCTGATCCTTGAGGGGTGTCTGAGTGGCTCAGTCAGTTGAGCGTCCGACTTTGGCTTGGGTCATGATCTCATGGTTCATGGGTTCAAGCCCTGTGTCGGGCTCTGTGCTGACAGCTCAGAGGCTGGAGCCTGCTTTGGATTCCGTCTTTCCCTCTATCTCTGCTCCTCTCCTGCTCACTCTGTCTCTCTGTCTCAAAAATAAAATAAACATTTAAAAAAATGTTTTTTAAATAAATAAATAAAAAGGATTTCTAATCCATGAAACTAAGTTCCAGCTTCTTGAAAATAATTGGAGACTAAGAATGATTCCTAGGACCAGAACTGAAAATTTTTACTAGTAGTTAAGGTGGCAACAGAATTCAGTCTGCAGAAGGGGTGGCCTGGCTGGCTGGGACTTTAAGGCCTTACCCAGGGCTTCTGTAAAGGGCAGAGTATTATCTGTTTCTTTTTTTTTTTTTTTTTAATTTTTTTTCAACATTTATTTATTTTTGGGACAGAGAGAGACAGAGCATGAACGGGGGAGGGGCAGAGAGAGAGGGAGACACAGAATCGGAAACAGGCTCCAGGCTCTGAGCCATCAGCCCAGAGCCTGACGCGGGGCTGGAACTCACCGACCGCGAGATCGTGACCTGGCTGAAGTCGGACGCTTAACCGACTGCGCCACCCAGGCGCCCCGAGTATTATCTGTTTCTTAAGTACAATCATTGCAAACTGATCATCAGTGGCCACAACTGTGCCCACAGACCCAAACCAAAATAAATTGGTTGCCAATATTTAAAATTTGGGCGATTTCACCCAAAACTCTGGGCTTCCTACCCTTCAAACAGTTAGCGGGCCTACAACTCAGGTCTCACCCTCCTAAATGGCACCATCTGCCTCATGCCTGTAGAACTGCCCATTTTAGATTATTCATTCACTTTTCATTTTTCCACAAACCCCACTATTCCA
The DNA here is from genome assembly GCF_016509475.1 of Prionailurus bengalensis. NCBI lineage: Eukaryota > Metazoa > Chordata > Mammalia > Carnivora > Felidae > Prionailurus > Prionailurus bengalensis. Next base: position 107,891,110 of record NC_057350.1, read on the forward strand.
TATTGCATTATATCTGACCCACTTCACTCATCAATATTATTGAGTAATCTCAGTAGGCCTCTAAATTTGCACTCCTACTGTAAACTGATAGGAGAGAAGTGTTGCTGAGATGTGGGGCAGGTGGTACATTTCTACCACAATGTGGAAAGATTACTATACTGTTCATCCAGTCTTGATTTATGACCTATTCTCTCAGCCCATAAATGGGCCACTTTGTATGAACTATTATCAGTGCTTCTGAGCAGTGTCAATTCCTGTACCTCAGGTGTGCTAAGTATGCTTACTGATGTCCATCCGTGGCAGCTACTACCAGAAAATGTTCACATAGATGAAAAAATCAAGAAATGGTATCAAAAGGGAGTAGCCGCGGTTAGCTTGGTATTTCCACGGTTACACAAAATATGCTTGAACACAAATATTCTTGGGAATTATGGTTTTGTTACATAATTCTTCTGGAAACCATAGTTTTCTTAAATACCAGAAAATAAAACAAAGACATGTGGAATCCAACTGTTGGGACATCTCTCGTAATTGGACATTTGAGAACTTGGGTACCATATTCCCATTTCTGGAATTAGAAGCAGGAAGGCTAAAGAAGCGTGTGGCTGATCTTTGGTATATCCAGGAGAAGGTGGAATGTGTTTTAAATCTTCTGTGTAGTTGTTTTTAGTCCCACCCAAACATCACTCTGGTCCCAGCACCTCCTTCTGAAACAAGTCATTGACTAAAAGTGTATCGTCAAATTACAGTTGTACTGAAAGAAATGTTCTATAATTTAGATTAATAAGAAACCCACAGGTATGTGTCAAGTGTGCTAGGAAAGAGATGTACTTTTCAGAATTACCTGGTGCTCAATCATCGGAATGAAAATGTTTCTCCTTCATTTGCCAGCGGGGAGAGGATTCAGAGACTGTTTCCTCAAGACTTTCTGGACCAAGTAGAAGACCGTCATTGTCAAAGTATACAGTCAGTGTTGCATCTCGCGATGCAAATTGCAAGACATGCTTCTTTATCAGCAGAACTGTATGTTAATGTAACTGTCACATTAAATATTTGCTGCTGTGACTCAGTTAATGGCTGTCATAAAAGTGTGGCAGTATCTGACATTTTAAGTGTTTGTGGTACCTAATGTACAGCTTGCTATTGTAAATAGGCCACACATTTAGAACTAATTACATGCAAGCTATGATAGCAGGTTTATATTTTACAACTATCTGAGCTGTGATCAGCACTTGTAATCACAAAGCAAGGAGAAAATAGGCAGTGACAGCAATACCTTCATGTTGAAAGCAAATTCTTGTTCTGAAGTGTTATGAACTATTAAGTATTTTTCAGTAGAAAGTGAATACGATTAGTCAGAAGCAACTATAATTATGGAAAAGGCTGCATCTGGTTTATATACTTTGTTTACATCCATACACATTTTTTCTTTAAAGATTTATCCAGTCCAGTAAACAACCCAAATTGTATCATTCTTAAAACAATAGATACATTTTTTAAAAAAAAAACTTCTGAGCATTGAGGAAAGGAAAGTTGCTATCTTTCTGAGTCTCCATGATGTGTTGTTTTCTGTTTGTGATTTTTGGTTGAAGCAGAGTTACACATTGGTTAAAACATAAAGGAGGCTGATAAACTTTGGTTCCTCCTAGCTTAACAATGCTTCTTATTTGGGTTACAGTCCTAAACATTTTCCACAGCTATCCTCCATGTCTGAAATAAGAAATCAGAGGTTTTTTGAAAGTAGTTACAGGCCAGGGAATCTTAATCTGGAGTCAAAGGACTCTCTAGGGTCCATGGATGGGGTAAGGGGCTAGAGGAAAGCATAACCCCCCAAAATACATGCAAAATTTTATAGGAATTTGATTCCCCCCACCTAACCCCCCCCCCAGAGCGGGGGAAGATTTTGCAGAGCTTTCTTCAGAGTCTGAGAAGGAATATTAAGTATCACTGATTTTTACAGCTTGCTTAGACCACATGAAATAATGAAGAAATGGTTCTTGAGAGACCACCTGGCATTTGCAGTCTTGAGGATGCTAAGACAAAGGGGCTTGTGACAGTTGAGCAGGACTCTCTGAGTAACTGCAGCTAATTTTTAGAAAGTCTGAGAAGAACCTAACTGCTGGGGTCCTCCTGAGAGTGTTGGACTGGGTCCTATTTTCCTTTTCTCGAGTGCAGTCCTGGGACCCAAGCAGGTAGAGGCGGCCATGACAATATGGGCAGCAGCTCCTACAGCAGTAGGGGCTCTCTCCTGCTGGTCCAGTGTCATAACCTGGGAGACCAGCACTTTCCCGACTCTGTGGGAAACCTTTTTCCAGTCCAATGGAGATTGTGTAACCAACGATACTGGGCCACTTCTGGGGCTCAGGTGGATAGAGACTGGGGCTTGGGACTGTGGAGAAAGTTTAGGGTCCAGGAATGAGGCTTCTGCCTGGCTGACCAGGGATGGTGTCAAAGGCCAGGCAACCTGCAGAGGATTGAGTGCAGACAACAAATCTCTTGAGTATCCTAGAATCCACATTCCTTTCTTTTCATATCTCTTCTCCTTTCCCTTTGCTGCTTCCTGTGCAGAGTCCAGAGCTCAGTGCAAATGCTCCTCCATATCTGTTCATTCCCTGCTCCCCCTCTTCTGCTCTTCTTTTCCTGTTTCTTTTGATACCTGTTCCCTCTCCTCTTTCTCTCCTTTCCCCTCCTTTCTTATTTTTGTCTTATTAATATCTGGAGCTTGGCCTTTCCTTACCTTTTGGTTCTCCTTATCTTTTTGTCACTAAATGCAGTTTGTTTGTTTCTGGTGCATTCTCTCTCTCTCTCTCTCTCTCTCTCTCTCTCTCTCTCTCTCCTTCTCTCTCTCTCCCTTCTTCTCTCCCTCCCTTCTTTTCTCTTTTTGCGTTTTTCATGAGAGGGAGCAGGTGGAACAGATGACCTTGGGGATCCTTGCTCTTCTAAAATGATCTGAAAATTTTGAGCATGAAGTATCCCATGGGTGATGAGAAGAGAATGGCTTTTTGGTCTATGGAAATCCCACCTGGGATAGAGCAGACAGCCAACCTTTTGAAACAGAGTCCAACAACCCTCAGCTCTAGCTACAGCTCTGGCTGAGGGTGATTCGGGGTGGCATATGGATTCCCTGGAAATATCACTGGGAACCCAGTGGTAGACTTTATTGCTTGGCTTCCTTTATACAAGCCAAAGAGCAACATTCTTTGTGGGCCTAAACTCCCACCTGCATGCCTACTGAAAACTAAGTTGTATCTTGGAGAGAGATTGGTGGGGACTTCTAGCTCTCTGGCTCAGTCTTGTCCCTAGTTAGATTTCTAGCTACATTCAAGCCCATTTCCCCCATCTAACTCCCTTTATCTTTGACTTTGTTCCTCAAAGGGGTCTCACAATTTCATTTTCTGTGTCTTTGCTGCTGGCCTTCTCTTCCATCCCACTGTATTGAAACCTTTCTCACTTTTCACTGCCACCTGCTCCATGAGGCTTTCTTAAGTCCTTAGCCAGGATGAATGTCTCCCACAGGCTCTGTGCTCTCACAGACCCTTATCTGTGTTTCTGTTAAGTATTTATCACAGTTTCTTGAATTATAACCAGGTATGTACCTCAGGAGACAGAAAAGTGTGAGGGGAGGACAACATCTTTTTTATCTTCACTGTGCCTAGGACTATACTTTAGTAAATGATCATTAAACTTACTTGCAGAGTGATCAATGAGGACATTTATCAATAATCCTCTGCTTATTTTCATGCATGTCTAATAAAGATTTTATTTGATAAGTTTAATGATGTTCACAACAATCATTAGTATATCTGTTTTATGTGATGGGTTTTAATCCTCCCATTAACCCTGTGAGAGAGTGGATTGTCTCCCCTGCACAGGGGAGGCTGGATTCTCATCATAAGTCAGCACTCTTATCCTTGTCACTGATCTCCAAAGTCCCTGCCCTTTCCACTTTATTCTGGGGTTTCTCATGGGAAGGGAAAGCCCAGGAGGGATATTCTGATGGTCTCCACTTTCCTGTAGCCCTGTGCTCTCTGTGCTTCTCAGCCATGCTGCCTTCCCCTTAGCGGAACATCATAGATGAGTTGGGCCACCTTTCTTGGTTTCTTTTCTGGGGGAGCAGAAGCCACCAGTCCCTTTGTACAAGGCTCTGGGGCTGGGTGTCTAGTGTTTTCTCTGGTTGAGACAATGGCATGACCATGCACTTGGAAAGATCACAGCCCTTGTTTGCATACAGCTCCCCCTCTCAGCCTGCTTTGGGGCAGAAGCCTGCTTTGATCCGTGTGCAGGCCTGGGAGGTTATGGCCCTAATTAATTCATGCATAACAATCTGAATTTCCTTTTCATTCGGTGAAAAGCGTAATCATTTCAAAACTTTCATAATGCTGGAATTCTTAAAACTCTGATTGAATCCTACTTTTCGTAAATCTGGTCTAAGCGTGATCTGTGGATAGCACTGAAACAAAAAGATAATGGAAAAATGTTTCTTCTAAATTTCTGAAAACTATTTCTGTTAGAAGAGGAGTTCTTGTCATTAGGCAAGATTAAAAAAAATTCATAATAAGCAGTGGGATGTCAACAAACTCTTCATCAGAATCCGGTTTTTGTTACGTGAATGCACCAGCTTACTAATCCACCCCATTCAATGGAAATGTCATATAAATTGAAGAAAAATAAAGAGTGTGAGGGAGACCATGGATATGAAAGCACTTTGTAAACAGCAACGTGCTTTATAAATGTGACATATTTTATAGCTCGACTTCTGCAGTTTCCTTCCCCATGGTTAGAAAGTATTAGAGGTCCCCTGACTCCTGTCAGATGCCTTTTTAATGATCTTTAAGCCTTATTCCTAAAGGCAGGACAGTGATAATGGCAGGAAAAGTGCTTAATAATTTGTTTATGGTAAAATGCTATCCTAATTAGTAGATCTCATTAATTTCAATAAGGCATCACCCAGCATTTTCTCTCACTCCCTACAGTCAATCAGCCAGAAAGTCTTACTGCTTTTGCTGAGATCTATCTCTTACTTATTTGCTTTGTTCCCACTGCTACCACTTGAGTTTGTGACTTCTAATGCCACACCTGGGCAGCAGCAACTCCTACACCCTCCCACAGTCCACGCTCCCTGGAGTCAGAGGGACCTTTTAGAAACAAATCATGTTGGTCACCTTCTAGCTTCTCAAACTCTGCAATGCATTCCCTACGAGGTTCAGCCTGTTTGCTCTCAGCTTTTTATATCCCTTCCATATTACCCACTGGTCTTCCTTTTCAACCCCTCTTTCTGCCTTGAGCTTGGCCTCTGCTGTTCCTTCTGCCTGGAATGCCATTCTCCCAGATCTTCGTGTGGACTGACTGCTCACCTGTCAGTTCTGAGCTCCGCAGTTCCTGCCTCAGGGAGACCTCCCTGACCACCTAACCTATGGTGCCTGCCCCTGCCACTAGCCTCTCTTACCTGATTCTTGCACCCCTAACTTTCGAACATTATCTTATTTATGTAATTGTTTATTTATTATTCATCTCTTTCTGGTCAAATATATGTTTCACAAGAGCAGGGGCTATCTCTATATTGTTCCCTGCTACTTCTCCAGAGCCTAGAATAGGGCCTGGAACAGAAGGGACTCTCATTTATTTGTTGCACAAATGAGTGCTAACTACAGGAACTATTGAGTGAGGGGGAAAAAAAGAATGTTCCAATAAGGCGATTTGGTTTATGTTGACAGTATGCTAAAACAACTAGTAAAATTCAATTCAATGGAGAAAACTGTCGAAGGGACTTTCATTAATTATTGGTTAATTCAGTTATAGAACCCATTGTTGATAAAATTGCAGCAGGTGTTATAGAATTCTATAGCTATCTAATTCTTTTGGTTAAATTAGCCAGAACTGCTTATTATACATATCATGCTTGGGATGCTTCTCATTCAAATTTTATAAATGAAAAACTATAGAAGAGAGATCATCTATTTTCCCAGAAAATAATTCTTCTGGGAAAATTTCCTAGTGCCCGATCTGAAAGGTTTGAGATGATGATTTTCTTCTTTTCATATGTCATATTCATTTATTCTTGTGTGTATCACCTCATGATAGAATGTGTTCACTTTACGAATAATTGTTGTAAGCTTCCTGTGTACCAGGCCCTCAGCTTAGCACTGGAGAGCCCATTTGGGACCAGACACATAATATCGCTGCTCTGGTAAAGGTTGGCTAAAGATTTCTCTTCTGTAGGAATTTAGGATGAACACATCTGCCGTGTGCTGTCATTTCCATGGCGTTTTAAAGAAGACACACAGTGATAGTAGGTTGGTCTGGAGGTTCCAAGAAAAGTCCATGTTCTTATGAAAACCCAGTAGGAGAGTATCTGTGAAAGAGAAAGACAGACTAGGTCAAATGTTCTTAAAATGAACTTCATAGTTAGGCCATGACAACTGTCATGCTCCCAATAAAAGCCTGCCAAATAGTCTGAGCTAAAAGAGAGAGATTTGGGGCAAATTTAGATACAGAGTGACACTTCTTTCTTTTTCATCTTTTCTTTTTCATCTTTTTTTTTTTTCAAACTCATTGGGCTGCATATCTAAAACCACATTTGAGCCTTTTCAATATTGGTATCTAGTCACTGCAAAAGCAATGTCTGGTTGAAAGATAAATGAGTTTATAGAGTTTGGGATTAGATGGAAAATAACTGGAACTAAATTGTATTTTGCTGAATTTCAAAATAGCTCAGGAACAATTGGACCATATTTTCCTCAAAATTAACATCAGTAAAAAAAAAAAAAAGATTAAGCAAAATAAAACCCTCCTGGGCAAAAGAAAGAAAATTGTAAACTGAGATTTACTCAAACCAAACTTCTTCCAGTTCTTCCACCCTTGGTTGACAAAGGCATAAACTTGGGAGTGTGGGCAGGTTTCTAAGCCTTTAATATTATTATTATTATGAAATCAGAGTTCTAAGTTTTAGAAATGTTTAAAGAAGAGGTTTTTTTCTTGACATTTCTAATTTCTGCTAAGTATTGAAATATACCACCCATATAATAATTACAGGTCATAGGATTTCAGAGCTGGAAGGAACCCTGGAGACAATTTAGTCTAGTCTATGCATTTCTATGGAGGTGAAGACAAACTCGGGGAGGTGGATGGACTTGCTCAAGGGTATGCACGAGCCTGTGACAGAGCTGGAGCCCAAGTTCCTTTCATCTTATGGAAATGCCCATATTGGACAGGTCCAGCCTCACTCTCCTATTTATGAGGCTGTGTAAATAAAGTCCCTGGAATTTTGGTGTGCTAAAAGTATGAGATTTTGATCGTCAGGTAACTTATGGGTTAATCTTATGATCACAGTCTTGCTTTTTCCTCTGAACGGTGGCTGTTCAGAGGTAATGGGCACTGAAGATACTCGTTAGAAATTGAATGTAAAGATTTAGGGAGCTGGAATGGGACAGAATCAATGTGTGGCATGAAGAAAATTGTGCTTGGGAATCCCTTCCCTTACTCTGCCGTTCCTTCACACTACAATGCCAGCTCTATTCATTGTTGAGTTTTGAAGCCCACATTTTCCTCATTGCCTAGTGGGAAGCAGTCCGCAGCCTAAACGCAGAGGTGGCCAATTGAGTGAAATATCTTTGTGTACTCCTTTTGTTAGAAGGGTGTATGCACTCAGGACCCTTTAGTTTCTGATTTCATTGCATGCTCGTGACAGCAAGGAGCTAGATTACACTAAATCATAAGAATGGAAAACAGGGAAAGAGTGCAAAGGGACTGCCCCAAGCCTCTGTGATGGGGTGGGGTGTTAGTCATCAGCTTTCTTTGAATATCAAAGTTATGCAAATGCAAAGAAGGACCCTCCATGCCTTTAACACAGAATGACACTTCTTTCTTTTTCATATATATATATATTTAATATAGGAAGGTACAGCTATAGGTTCCTGTGACCTATGCCCCTCCCAACCCCCTTATATGACAACTGTGCTCAGACAGGGATGAGTATGGATATAAATGAGAATGTAAAAGGTACCAAGTGCTCGCTCAGCAGCACATATACTAAAATCGGAAGGATACAGAGTAGATTAGCGCGGCCCCTGTGCAAGGATGACACGCAAATTCGCGAAGCACTAAAAGGTACCAAGTGAGGAGGAACCTGAGCAGGGAAGAGTGGGGAAGTGTCATCTGAGTGGTGATGGTGAAATACTCAGGAGTTACCCAGTTGCAGCCAAGGTTTTTTTTGCTTTGGTTTTTTAAAAACTGTTTTTTAACAGTTTGAGGAAAATAGGCATCTCGCTTCAAACACCCCTGACCCCAACATACACCCGCAGCTTCCAATTGTATTTCCTGAGGCTGTGAACTCCTCAGTTTTCATAAGCCAAGAAGAAATTTAGCTAGTTGGTAGTTGGAAAACAGATCTGGGGGGAGTAAGTAGCATGAGTAATGAGTAGGCCATATCCCCTTCCAAGATGTTCCCAACTACTTTTGGACCTAGGCCTGGGAAAAAAATATTATGTGAGTTTCCCTTGGAGACACTGTTAAAATGTATTTCATTAATTAGTGTCCACTTAAATTTGACTCAATACCCAGGGAAATCAGTTTTGTTCTTAAATCGTACCAATACATAATAATGATAATAAAACAATACTTTAATATGTATAATACTTATTGCAAAAAGTGCTTGCATATATTGGCTTATATATTATCTTATATACCTTCCAGAATACTTCATTAATTGGTTTTTTGATGACAACATGGAAGTTCACCGTTTTCCTAATATTCAGATGATGATAAAAACATTCATATTCAGAAGTACTTATTAAGTACCAATTACTTATAATACCAACAATACTGAGCTCATTTGAGTTAAGTGAAGAACCACAAAAGAAGTTTCTATTTCTATGAAGTTTATCTTTCTGACATTTCCCACTGTGTTTAAAAAGAGAATGGGCAAAGCCATTCGGGTATCAGAGTTTAGTTGGATGATACACGTTCCACTTGTGGAATCGGTCAAGATCAGAGAACGTCTTCATTTCTTGTCTCTTAGAAACTGAGTTGTTAATATAGTTATTCTCTCTGGTATTTAGATCATGAATTTTTCACAGACCCACATCAAGGAGAAAAGAGGCCTTTTCTATGTTAAATTTGAAGAATGACTTCAGATGTTTTGAGTGGATAGCTGTAGAACAGAATGGAAACAGTACAAGTCATGTTGCCTTCCAGAATCCACTGGGCTCTGTTATTGTTAGTTATCTATTGGAACATCAGGCTATGGTCCTTATCCAGTGTGGTTTGGCTTTATTATTTCTCTTAAGATCTTGTTAATGTTCAGTTGATCTGTTTTATATTTCAGAGGACCCAGCAGGATCCTCCTATTAGTATCTCCTATCTAAAGTAGGGAGAGGGGCGCCTGGGTGGCACAGTCGGTTAAGCATCCGACTTCAGCCAGGTCACGGTCTCGCGGTCCGGGAGTTCGAGCCCCACGTCAGGCTCTGGGCTGACGGCTCAGAGCCTGGAGCCTGTTTCCGATTCTGTGTCTCCCTCTCTCTCTGCCCCTCCCCCGTTCATGCTCTGTCTCTCTCTGTCCCCAAAATAAATAAACGTTGAAAAAAAAAAGAACTTTTATAAAGTAGGGAGAAAAAGTTGGTAAGAATGATCTTTTTTTAAAATGGGAATTGTTTCATGTAAACATTCTACATAGAAATACATGTACATAACCACATACAAAGAGTTTTGAATTTGTTTCTTGCAAGCCCATCCTCACTTTCTGTGGAGAGTATCAGAATTGTCTTAGGAAGCTTGCCCTGTGGGATTGCCATGGCACCAACACATCTTTTTGGTGAGTAATGCCATAACCTCTGAAAACCCGAGAAGTTGAGCAATTGTCCATTCTCGTTACTGAAATACTGTGGACAGAGCACCTGGCTGATTGTGGCAAGAGGATATAGGGTGGGATAAAGGATGACTTTTGCTTCTCACTGATTTCCCTCATCTCTTAACTGCACAGAAGTCTTAATCTTGAGGAATCCAACATTGGGTTGCATCCTAGGTGCATTCAGGGACTCACTTACCTCTAGTTTTTCCAGAGTTTTTCCTCTGGGCTAATTTTAGCTGTGTCCAGAGACATATTTGAAAGTCAATATTACTTAAATTTTTCATATTGAGTGACGACAGCTGGGGAGGTGGTGTGTAGGGTAGAATGTGCCTGTATCAGCCAACATCACTGACTTGCAGAGCCACAAAGAGACCTGCTTCAGATTTTCTACTTTGACTTGAACTTCACAGCTTACTTACCCAAACTGTGTATGAGTGGGGCCCTCAGATGGCTCCTTTATCCCCACCTCATCCCACCTAAAGAGAACCATCATCAAAGAATTGTCCATGATGTCCAGCCATTCCCTTAAAGCTACCTTGCCTCTTTGTACACACTCAGAAAACGGGCAGTGCCCAACAGTCTGCCTCTTCCTTCATCTCATGGGCCTTTTGGGGGTGAAATAATCTATCGTTCTTTACTAGTGCCACTTGTATGAACACCATTGGAGTGTAATCATACGCGGTTGTCCTATTTGGCCTGAGGGTAAGGCCTCATCCTCTGAGTAGGCAATAACATGTTCTCTGACAGAGGTGGTTAGCTCAGGTTTTAGTCCCAGGGAAGAGACCTAACATGAGACTGGACACCACAGCACTGGACAATACTCTCAATTCGTTTGTTATCTTGGGTTTTCTCTCTTAGGGGCTGAGATATGTTGGAATGTATGTACTCTGGGATGGTGGGTACAAAGATGTTATCCAACATGAGGAGCCAGACCCAGGGCTGGGGTGGGGGTATGTCTTGAACTCAGGGGGTCTGGTTACATGTTTCTGTCTCAACCTCTTTCCCTTAATTGTTTAAAGTTCTTAGTATTTTCTTAAATGCCATGGCCTGGTCTCAGCTGAACTTGAAGGGGAAGATTTGGGCTATATCTGGTCTGGGATATTAAAAGGGGCAGTGTCCTTTGGATTGGGACTGTGATGGCAGCAGGAATTGGGAAGAAATATCGAAAAAGGAAAACAGGGGTGGCAGTGAATCTAAGAGCCCATGTCAACGCCTCGACACTGCCCCACTGCTGGAGGGGATTCTCTCTTCAGGCCCTGCTTTAGAGGATCTCGTGTTTTCTTAAGGAAGGACGTGGCTTCCTGACAGCTCTTTGGTAGTTTGTTTCTAGAATATGTTTTTGTTTTATGGTTGTTGATTGTCTGGATGTTTCAGTAATACCTAAAGAGAGTTGAGCAGCAATTGCTGCCTCAACTAACAAAAAGGCCAGAGGCACCCTATTTGAAGACAATAGTCTTAATCTCTAGAGAGAAAGTGAACCTTTGGCTCTATATGATCGTCATAAACAGGGACTTTTTCCCTCAAAGACAAAATTAAGAAAACAGATATTCTGTTGTTTGGAGACAAGGCAGTTCATAGATATCTGTCAAATGCCATCTGAAATGATGAAGTTGTAGGTCAAAAGAATAGATAACTGAGCTTTTTCTCAGCATCTATAAATAAGACATCAATCATAAGACCACTCCTGTCCAACCCAGCAGTATGTGGAAAGTTATCCACGATGGTTTATGTTTAGGTTGACCAAAATGATTCCCTTACATGCCTCTATGTCTGTGGTTTGAGCTGAATCCACCACTTAAGTCAACCTACAGTAATCCAGCTGCACAGCGCCACCTGTAGGAAAATTATGTGTGGGTGTTGCATGATTTAGCAACATACGGTAGATTTCACTCTTGGCGACCTGTTCGTTTATTTTCTTTAATTTCTGAATTGAATGAGTATAACATGTTCAAAACTTGTTTTTATTTTTTTGATAACTTAATGATAAGAATGCTTTCTAGGCATAACACTGTGACTCATAGTTTTGAGACCGCATATGTCTTAAGTATTCTTAATTGACTAACCAAAAAAAAAAAAAAAAAAAAAAAAAGAATCCATGTTACTAACACAGATATTTACATTAACTGGCTTCTCTCCCTCTTTTTAAATTAAAATTTTTTTTCTAGAGTTATTTCCTACAGTTTTAGTGAGACATTAGATTTGGTGTTTTGATGAGACCAGAAACTACACAGATAGGACCAGATTTCTACCTTGTTCACTGATGTAGTCCTTACACTGTGCACAGTGATTTGCACATAGCAAGTCCTCAGCAGATGTTTGTTGAATGTACGAATGTACATAGTCTCTTCATCTGCCTCTCTTTTAGGGTATGCCTGTAAGGGTTTTAGTTCAAATGCCCCTTCTTTATTGAGGCCTGACTTCCTAATTCAGAATAACCAAATATTGATCATCTCTTTCATAGAAACCAGATTTCCCATCACCCTCTAAAGTACTTTTATTTATTTTATGTATATCTCATCCATTTGACAGGAAGCTCAATGAGGATAAGGCCCGGGCTGTTTTGTTCACAGTGCCTGACGCAGTGTGGTGCTTAATAAATGGTAGATGATTGGATGTATGAGTGAATGTTATATACCCACATGCACATCTGCAGTGACAGTCATATGTGGCCCTCTATTACCCTTGAGTAATAAAGAACAATTAAGAATACCACAGAGAAAGGCTATAAGCACGATTTAGCAAATTGTTAGAGATTGAGTGGCTAAAAGAGGTAAATTTTATCATATGGTCAGGTTAGCTCCAGGGTTATCTGGTTTGGGTTAGACAACTTGTCTATTTCCGTGTATTATAATATGGCTTTAGATAGGTGTTAGATGCAATTCTGTCTCTAATAACAAACTGTGTGATCTTGGGCAAATTACACAACCTCTTAATATGTAAATGTGGAACACAAATAGTACTGCCTTCCTGTGGTTATTTAGAAGATTAAACAAGATAGTGTATACGAAGTATGTAGTTTAGTGTCTGGTACAGAATAAGGAATATGTACTCAATAAAAGTTATTATTAAATTAATAATAACATTTGAAGTCCATCAGTGGGCTAGCAGTGTCCCAGGACTCAATTTTGTTGTAATTAAATGTATTAAACAGTGTCTTAGGCTCAACTTCAGTGAAAGGAATTATTGCTTTGCTTTTAATGGCTATAAAATTCTACTTAGCTAAATAATGGAATCAGATGAATTCCCTACAGCCAAGGCTAGATTTAGTAAGATCTGGAAGGTTATGGCACAAAGCACACAGTCACTGCAAATTAAAACACCTCTGCACCCAAACATTATAGCTATTTAATAGCATGGTCTTTTAAAATTTCTTTGACAGAAAGAAAATTCAACCATGTAAGAGTTTAAAAGAAATCTATATCCATAACCTCACCAAAGTGCGATATAAGCAATATCCTGTGGTAAACATAATTACGTGAATATCCTTTTAAAAATCTTTTGTCAAAGTTCTACAAATGTATTAGAGTTTTTCCTGATTAGAAAATAAATAGAGTCTCTGAATATAAATGTTTAAAAATATTTAGTCTTAATGACATGACACAAGTTTTTATATATATGTATGTATATATAACAATTTAGATAATTTGCAGTGACAGGTAAGGCCTAAATTACAGGAACCAGAAACCTAATTATTTCAAATTGAATAATCTTGCTAACCAGAGTCACTCATTTCAAGGGAACAAAGGCAATGGATTTTTGAAATTTCTTACTTATCTTAATAGTTCTGTTACAATTTCCCATTAAATTATATCAGAGTTCTTCTGTATCACAAAGGCTGCAGAAGCTGGAAAAGTATTTTTTTATCAAATGCAAGAAAATGCATACTCTGCCTAATCCCTGTGTGTGCATGTGGGGATCAGTGGAGGCTCTTATTCTACAACAGTCAGCCTACAATCTTCTCATCAGTCTTCAGTTTGGACCAAAAAAAAAATACTATTCAGAAAAAAAAAAATCTCACATTTCAGACATTACAGTAGATGTGGGTGGTATATTGTAGAATAGTTCTTCTCCATTTTACTTGTGCCCTTGCATTTTTTGACAGGATAAAGACTTTAGTAAGCCACTAATCTCTTGTGTTTGTCATCTCTTTCTTTTTAAGGGGTTGACAGGGTGTGTGTTTAAGAGGAGAATTCTAGCTCACAGCTTCGGAGGTATGTTGGAGAAACCACCTCACCATGCTCTTCCTTTATGTCTCTGGAACATCAAATAAGAAGGCTGTCTTCAGGGATGGTTGAGGGTAGTGAGACCCACAGCTGCCTTTTATTACCATATTTGCTGCCACCCACACCCTATGAAAAGGACTATGAACTTAAGGGTGAGAGTGACAGTGAAATAATTGAATTTTTTAGATTAGGAAGAGACCTCCTTGATTGAACTTGTATTTTAATTCTATTTAAAGTAATGCCGAGCAAATATTGCCCTTAAGGATTATATATTAATGTGTTTCTGAAACACTTGAATATTAGGTAAGTTTATGCTTGCACATCTCTCTTGTATAATCAACTTCTCTCCTTCTCCCTCCCTCTCTCTCCATCTCCGTCTTTTGTTCTGTCTGTCTCTCTGTCACACACACACACACACACACACACACACACACACACACACACAATTGTCTGTTGGTATACCCATATAACAATAAAACAAAAAAAACAAAAAACATGACAGTCATCAGATATTCTCCATTTCTCTTCTCATCCCAATGACACTCATGGAAAGAATGGAAACTCATGGAAAGAATGGTCTATACTTTGTGACTCCACTTTCTCATCACTCTTTCCCTACCCAACCCACAACATCCTAGCTTTCATCCCTATCAGTTCATTAAATTGGCCCTTATCAATGTCACCCATCACCTGTATCTGGCCGAAGCTATTGGCCAATTTCCCATTCTCATCTTACTCTGTCAGTAGTAGTTGATGTTGCTGAACACTCTTCTTTTGAAGCACACCCTTCTTGAACCACTCTTCTCTGTCTTCTGTGACATCATTCTCCTGGTGTTTCCTACTTCAGGGAAGCCCTATCTCATTTCTAATCCTGGTTTCTCCTTTTCTGCTAGACATGTAGGAGGGCCCAGAGCCCCACTGACAGCAAGCAAGTTCCTCTAGCTTCACTTTCTCCGTCTCCATGACATTAATACTGCCAAACATGGACACATTTCACATGTGTATCTCCAGTCCAACTCTAGACTGTTTATCCACCTGCCTACTAAGTATCTTCATCTGGATGTCTAAGGAGTATAAGAGGAAGGGGAGATAAGGACCAAGTTGCAGTCCCCTCTGTAAAGATAAGAGAGAGGTTCGTTAACTTATTTCTTGAAACCAAGAGGAGAGTGAACTCAAGTGAATTCTTGAGATGTGGTCAATTGTACTATATTCTCAAATTTGGACAACTATAAGGACCAAGAACAATTTATAGTTGCAAATATAGTTGACCCCAGAACAAAGTGGGGGTTGGGAGTGTTGACTCCCTGTGTAGTAAAAAACCCACTTTTGAGTCCCCCAAGTTTTAACTACCAGTAGCCTACTGTTGACTGGAAGCCTTACTGACAACGTGAATAGTCTATTAACACATATTTTGTATGTTGTATGCATTATATTCCGTATTTTTATAATAAAGTAAGCTAGAGAAAAGAAAATGCTATTAAGAAAATCCTAAGGAAGAGAAAATACATTTATTGTACTACTGTATCTATGGAAAAAAATCTGTGTATAAGTGGACCTGTGTAGTTGAAACCTGTGTCGTTCAAGGGTCAGCTGTATATACTTATACTGAAACACCATTCAACTACCTAGATAATCTCACATGCCTGGGACACCTCTGAGCACCTTGCTGTAAAACTGACGACTTACTCCTGGACTCAGTCTTCCCCAGTCCCACCTCCCTCTCACCTCCACCCTCACTGCTGAACCTTCACGTACTTTTCAGACTTCATTTGATGGTTCAGCTCTTCAAATTCTCTCAGTGTGCCTGTAGCAACCACTAACCCCACTCTGCCAATGGTCCCAGCTTTACACCACTCAACATAATTTCTCCTCACTCTTATTCATGAGACAAAAATAGTGAATATTGATATCGTCCTAAAGGACTCCTCTCAAATGATCCATTTTTATACCAGTCAGGAATTTTAAACACATGTGAGAATCAAATGCTAAACTTATAGAGAAAGATCTAATTCTTTATTCCTTTTCTTATATCCAGTGATTGTTTCTGTCATCACAATTATTTTAAAAGCATCTGGGATTTAGTGCTTTAAAGGAACTCTCTCTGCCAGCTTCAGACATAGTATTCCAAATGGTACTTATTCACAGTTTTACATTCTCTGTTCCATCTCATGACCACCCAAAAAGAACATTCAGTCTGTAAAATGGTATGGAGAGTCCTTTCTACCTCTCCTCGTATTTCAGTCTTGTTCACAGAAGAAATACGTGCTTCTCCTATCCCAACCATTCATAACTCAGTCTCCCCCAGTGGAACAGCAATGCCTAATCTGACTGGTAAGAGCCTAACATTCACTGGGCCACCACCAGTAGGTGGTATCGTTATGCTCTCAATGGCTACATGTCCCTCCTGCCCTTGGCAGTAGGAGCTTGGCAGGTCCGTGGTCATATTTTCAGTCCTTTGTCCCCAGTTTCTGAAGAGCAGTAAGCCTATTTTCAATTCAGGGAAAGAAGACATGGGATGCTCCAAATTGACCTCAAGCCTAAGCTATATTCCTGGATATGAGCCTCCTGGGAAACCCCTGCTTCTAGAGAGTTAACAACACTTGCTCAGATTAATAAAACAGTGCTTCCTGTTTCATGTGGCTATCAACCCTTGGGCAGATCCTCTGCCAGTAACAACCCCTGGGAGGAAAAGAACTGAAGGGCCCTAAGCTCCTAACATAATGATTGAAACAATTTAGAAATTAAAGCAGAATTTCCATTGTGTCAGTTTTCTATTAATGTTACACCAAATTACCACACATTTAGCAGGTTCAAACAATACCCACTTTATTGTTTCCAGGTTCTGTAGGTTGGAAGTCTGGGCACAGCATGGTTCAGCTGCTTCTCTGCTTAACATCTCACAAGGCTGAAGCCAGGGTGTCAGCAGACTTGCTTTCCTTTGTGGAGGCTCTGGAGATGAATCTGATTCCCCATTCATTCACGTTGCTGGCAGGATTCAGTTCCACAAGGTTGTAGGACTGAGATCCCTTTTCCCTTGCTGGTTGCCATCTGGTAGTCGTCCGCAGCTTCTGTAACCTGCCCTTATTCTTGCCTCTTGGTCCCTTGCCTCCATTTTCGAAGCCAACAGCAGCAGGTAGAATCCTTCTCAGATTCTGAACCTCTCTAACCTCCCTCAGCCTCACATTTCCTCTGCGGCATCTGTCTGCCTTCCTCTTCTCTTAGAGGTGATTAGGTTGTCCCTCCCTCCCGGAGAGCTGGGGATACTTGCCCTATATTGAGTTCAGCTGATTAGTAACCTTAATTCCATTGCAAAGTCCTTTCACAGCCATGGCCTACATGAGTGGTTCGGTTGAATAACCAAGGAATGGAAACAACTCTCAGCTCCTCTCACACCCTCAGTTCTGGCTTAATTTTCACATTTGCCCCAAATGCCCAGGCATCAAATTATACTCACTAAAATCCTTCTGTTCAAAGAGCAGCCATTTTGTAGCACTGTCTGTGCTCTGTATCACTGGGAAAGTCCCTAAACCTCTCTGAGCCTCACTTTCCTCAAAGATTATAGAGATTTCCTATACTACGGCATTGTCCCAAGTATTAAAGAAAAATTTATTAAGCAAATAAGTTTCAAAACTGTAAAATTAAATGCAAATGTTTATTGTATTAATGTTCTAAAGACATATTCTAAAAATAATATATTAAAAAACAGAGTGGAGTGGCGCGTGGGTAGCTCAGTCAGTTAAGCGACTGACTCATTTCAGCTCAGGTTGTGATCTCACAGTTTGTGGTTTCGAGCCCGCCTCTGGCTCTGTGAGCTTGCTTAGAATTGTTTCCCTTTCTCTCTGCTCCTTCCCCACTCATGTCTGCATGCTCTCTCTCCCTCTCTCTCTCTCTCTCAAAATAAATAAACTTTAAAAAAAAAATAAGAGTGGAAAGTTTTTAAAAGCAACAAAAGAGAGATTTTTAGAAGAAACAAAAGAACAATAGCTGAGTGTTAATTCTAAACTAGCATTTATATGTTTTAATATGATGATTGGTAAACCTAATTGGAACTGACGTCAGAAAACGTGCTAGAGTCCACTCATTAGCTGGGTGACCTTGGTCATGTCATTTCATTTCTCTAGGTTTTTTTCCCCTCATCTGTGAAATTAATGTGTTTAACAAGAGAATCTCCCATTCAGCTCCGAGATTCTATGCTTCTATTTTATGCTCTTTCTTCAAGATGCACTAAGAATCGGAGTTGCAAGAAGCAATCTATTTATAGTGAGCTCTTCACAAGATGACTGTAAAATGTCTGAGACAAGCTCATAACACTGGGACTAGAAATCTCTTCTAGGATAACCTGAAATATGTCTGTAAATCCCCACAGGTTTGCAGTCCTTTATCATTATAATCAAGCACTTCTTCAGCACCCAATTCCAAAATATTCAGCTAATGAACAGTTTCAGTTCAGAAATTCATATTATTTTATTGACTACATGCTATTATGTTTCAGAAAAATACTAAATATAATACTGTAATAAAAAGTTGAATTTTGTTTCTAAAGGAAAAATCAAGCATTAACATATACTGTAATTTAACATTTGTGAAACTCTGGATTTCTCTAATTTTTCAAAATTTGTACATTAAGTCAGAACTTAGATTGTAAAACTTGCTTTTTTTCTCCATAAGATTTCTGTTTTTATTTCAAACAAACCATGAAGATTAAGCTGTGTGTCTTCAGTTATGGTCTTGAGAATCACTAATGAATGCATTCAGTTTGCTGAGCTCTAGTCTATTCTACATCCCGGGTCTGGAATAAAGACTATTTTTTATGAATTTTAGTTTTGAACTTTAAAAAGGAAGCATTTTCCTCAAACTCCCTTTTGGTGGGTTTTCATTTCTATCAGGGAATTGGTGCAGGATTTTTAGGAGAATGAGGCCGTGAATTTTCAAGCCCCTTTTCTTTTGATAGGCACCTGGAGAGCCCGGCTCCCTGCAGGGGCCAGGCTGGAAGCAGGAAAATGACAGGGTCGGCCGAGTGTGAGCACACGTCCTTGTCACATTTGAGTTAGTGCTTCTTAAGGGGAAAAAAATGAGTTATTTTGACCACACTGTGGTGGTCAACCAGCCTTCACTTAAAGAAAATAATTTTCTTTGCCATGGTAATCTCCTAGGTTGTTGTAGCTGGCTGGAGCTGAAGTTTCACAAGATGAATGTGGTGTGCAGTGTGTGTAGCTCTAATCAGTTGCACGTGTGTGATGGCTTCAGCCCTATGGCTTTGCAGAGGGTTTGAGTGGAAACGTCGGGCCGACTGACGCTCTGAGCCACATAGGAACATGGGTGGGTTCACACACTCCACTTGTAGCTGCTCAGCGAGAAGCTGGCAGTTTTCACCCCGTGGGGGTTAGAAACAGCAGAGAGAATGCGACGCCTGGGTGGCTCCATCGGTTAGGTGTCTGACTTTGGCTCAGGTCATAATCTCTCGGTCTGTGGGTTCGAGCCCCGCGTGGGGTTCTGTGCCAACAGCTCAGAGCCTGGAGCCTGCTTTGGATTCTGACTCCTTCTCTCTCTGCTCATGCTCTGTCTCTCTCTCTCTCAAAAATAAATAAACATTAAAAAAAAAAAAGGAACAGCAGAGAGTAAAAAAAGAAGAGAGAAACTGGGTCCATAAAAAAGAGAGAAAGAAGGATGGAAAAGTAGCAAAATAATAGCAGACTTTGAACTTGCTCTTGGAGTTGCAAGAAAAGAAGAGAAAAAAAGAGGTGCCTAGGGTCAGATACTTGTTGATTCGTTTATTATTCATTCAACAAATTGAGCTCCTGCTTTGTGCCCAGTATTTGTGCTAGTTGTTGGAGATCCAACAGTGAACAAAACAGATTCTGTCCCTGCCCTTGAGGAGCTGATGGTCTGCTGGAAAGGCCAGTCTTAAAAGTGCCTTCAAGAACTACTTACATGTCTAGCTTTGCTCAGAAAGAGAGGAACTCAACCGATGAGCTAGAGCCTCCCTACCACCCTGAGAAGGTACTCCGGCCAGCTCTGAGTTCTCCTCCTCAAGCATAATGTGCTCCTGTTAGGCCCGCCTCACTCAGCTCCTCAACTGCTGAAGCTATGTGTTTGAGGAAGCACTTTCCAATTTTCAGTTTGGAAGACTGGTTGGCAATCACAGTTTAGAGTTTTCTACTAGACAGATTTGTTTGTGTTGGGGGAAGAACAGTTATAGAGTGACATATGCATTGTCCTTAAATGGAGTTGGAATACTTCTGTAGCATAATCAAAGTATTCAGCCCCTGAGGTAAGAACGGGTGAGAACAAAGGAGGACAAAACTGGGACACAAATTGGTGACTTTC
The DNA here is from genome assembly GCF_016509475.1 of Prionailurus bengalensis. Taxonomy (NCBI): domain Eukaryota; kingdom Metazoa; phylum Chordata; class Mammalia; order Carnivora; family Felidae; genus Prionailurus; species Prionailurus bengalensis. The sequence goes on from NC_057350.1 coordinate 107,911,504, forward strand.
TTTTTGCCTCTCTCTGGTCCTCTTCAAACTCTTACCCTACTGAATGCTGGAGAATGGCCCTGCCCTCCCATATCAGAAATCCTTTCCCCAAGTCCGGCTCTATTTGTCCTGTATGTCCTGTATTTGTCCTGTATGTCTATTTGCCCTGCAGATACTGATGAGGCCAGGAGTAAGTTCTCCCTCTACCAGCCAACCGTTAATGCCCATGTGGCTCAAATGAGTTAGTGACAGAGGATTTCAGACAGTCAGCCAGGGCAAGGGTACGGGCAGGGCCTTTGGACTCTACTCAATTGTTTGCTTATTCTGAAAATGCTTAAATCTGTTGGGGGAAGGTTCTGATGCTCCGTGACCGATGGGGAAGAAGGTGGAAGCATCTGGGGGCAGTTCTGGCAAAGCTTCTCATTCTTCGCACATGAAAAATCACTACTCAGATCTTTCCAGTAGAAATTCTAACAACTTAGAACCAAATTCTGACTTGAATTAAAACGTGTCTTTCATTTTAAGACTGCGTAAGTACACCTCATATGTAATCGTTTTTGTCAGATCCTCCCGCATCAAAAAGTGTGGCTTTTTAGGCCAATCCCTGGATGAAAAGTGCTTTGAGTTTGAGACCCATCCCCCACCCCTTTCACCATTTTGCCCTTAGCCTCTGCTAGAGCTACCAAAAGGGGCAAAACATCTGCAGCCCTGTCCCTGGGCTCCCCAGTGATGGACTCAAAGGAGGGGGGCTGAAAGCATCTCAAGTTTATTCTTCTAATCACTCATTGTTTAAGAAATAAAGTTTTGCTTATTTATTGTGGATTTTCTAGTCTTTTTTTTTTTCAAGTGAAAGATAGGAAATAGAAGTTTGAAAGACTATGTGGCAGTTACGTTTATAAATATATTTACCTACATGCCTAAGTTAAATTTAATACATTTAAAGATTCTTTTAACTACCGTTTATGGGGTATTTTAGCATTGCCAAGGTCCTTCATATACATTTTCTCATTTGATCCTCATGGCAGCTCCATGGAGCCTGTTACTGCCTTTTCCCCAGCCTCCCACCCCCCAGGAGGAAGGAAGAAACTTCCTGGACTGCACTAGTCACTTTTATAAATATCCTATTCATATGTATATTCATACAGGTCTTACTGTGAAGTAGATACTGTTTATGTTTATGTCTTTGCAAGTGACATTCACCCCCCTTTTAAACAGAGAAACCAGGACCTGAAGGAGGTTTGTTGGGCCTCAAAGCCCTGTGTTCTTCCTCCCCCACCTCCCCCACCTTCCCAGGGCTAGCATGGTTTATTCTGGCCCCGATGGCTATTTCCTCTCCAAGCACCACTAACCCCTGTCTGCAGAAACAGCTGGCTTTGTTCCCAGTCATGTTAGGGGCCTCAGCCTGCTTGGGAGGTACCGTGGGCCAATATGGCAGGTTCTCTCACTTAATAAGGAACTGGGTGGATGCTTCTCCTACAGCACCCCCAGCCTCTGAAATTCTGTGGTGGGGACATGGAAAGGTGTTGTTTTGTGCCTCACTTACCAAAGGCAGACGTTGCAGCTTTTACCCACGTGCAATCAATTATTGCTTATTGCCCACCCATCGCCTCAATCATATTTCTCTGAAGTCACTTCACTCTCTGCCCAGCACCTGGGGCCACAGGCCTGGAAGCTGTGGATTTCTGAGTTACCCCTTCATGTCATTCTGCCTGCTTCCTTCCACTTAGTAACATGCAGATTTTGTGCGCCCCCCCTCCACCCCCAACACACATGCATCTCCTTAGCCTCAACCCTTTTTTAAAACCCAGAAGTGTTGGCTCCAGTCAGGATAGAAGGCAGGAGATGTAAAGGGGGAAAAAAATCAATTCCAGCCTCTGGCTATCATTTAGACAAAATAGAATCAACTTCTGTGGACATCTGCTATTCTCATGCTAAATTATGGTGTTAAAAGACTTGAAATTGAAGAATGTAAATTACAAAATCTGTTTTATAAGTGATACTTATGTGATTCCAATATTTTAAAAATACATTCGATCCCTTATTTCTTGTCCCATCCTATAAACCTAGGAATAGGCTAGGCCCACTAAAAAACTCAAAAAAACTTACCTGGATTAAAATGCGGTAACCCATTTCAAAGTCCACACAAGTAGAGCCATTTTGCCATAATTTTGGCTACTTTAAAACAAACTCTTGCGAATGTTGTCAACTCTAGTTTTCACTGAACCTTTCAACATGGCGCCCAGAGGGAGCTTTCAAACCTGACAACCATTTCCTATTTGTCAAGAACAAGAAAGAAAGGTTTTAAAGAAACCAAGATCTCCCCCTTTCAGTTGTAGAACGATAATAAAAAAGACTCTATGGTCCAAAGAGCTGGCTGGGAGACACATCCAAGAAGAGGCAGTGTGAGGACCTAATGGGTCGTGACAGCTCAGATATAGAAGTTATCTACCCGCAGTAGGGGTGGCCTCATTACCCACTTCTGGTTTAGTTTTGTTGCAGCAGCCATGAGTGATGAGGCCACTCGTATCTCACAGAGACAAAGACCATATTCTCCACCACTGTGACGTGTTCTTTCTGTGTGACCACTTATGGCACAGATTTCGTTTCCCAACTACACATGTGCAGGTCTCTCTGTTTGTCTCTCTGTCTCTGTGTCTCTCTCTGACACACACACACAGCAGAAGAAACAACTGCCTGTCTTCAAGTGACGTTCAAAGATGAATGTGGCACTGCTGACGTTTTGAGAGAGAACTCCCCCTGCCCCAATGCTGTAGGCACTTGAATGACTTTCAAAAAAACCAACTCCCCTTTCTCTGTCAACACGGTTTTCACACCAGTTTAGCTCCCTATGCCAAAACATTTTAGAAATGGCAGCGGCACATATGAAAAGCCAAAAAGTGACACCGCTTGTCCGTGCGGTGGAAAGCAAGGGGGCTCCTTGTCTCTAAAGTTCTGCTGTATTGGATCATCCCTGTCCCACGAGTCATCGGCGTCACAAAGCTGACAAAACGTACATTCTCAGGTCAGCTCTTTTCTAGAGCGGGGCTCCTGGCGGGAGGCCTGGTGACATGAAGAGGAAGTCTTCGCCCTGCTTAAATCAACCGATCATTCTATGTTGTGCTTTCTCTTTTTGGTCTTAAATTATTTATTAAAAGACACCATGCCTGTTAGGGCAACCTCATCAGGATGGAGAACATGGATTCAGCGACTTGTACATAAAATCTGCAGCTTGAATGAAAACTGTGGGGAAACTTCAAACAGTGACAGAAGAGAAGCGACTCACAAGTGAGGTGTTTTCCTTTCTGATTTCAGGTCAGCAAAGGAGATGGCTTGTAAATATCCTGGTTTTATTCTCCAAATGTTTCCCCCCCCCCCCCCCCCCCCCCCGCCTTTTCAAGGTAAAATGCTTTTAGAAACTCCCAACTCGGCTCTTCCTCAGAAAAACACAGGGAACCCTGCTTGGCATCGGTTTTGTCTCCTCCTTCAGGAGGTGCATGAGGGTTGCTTGGGAGGTGAAGGAGGGCTAGCTGCTCTCTTTTTCTTTGCTTTGATGGATTCCTCCCCTCATAAACCATAGCCCAGCTCATAATTATAATGCAAAACAGCATCCCCACAGCCTGCTTGGTGCATTTCAAATCTGAAGTTCCTTGAAGTTCTAAGGATTTTTAAATATTGATATTCATTAATTGTGTGGCTTTTTGTGACATAAATGCACATTACATACTTTCATGTGCTGGAAACAGCTAAAAATGCCATGTCACAAATGTTTACATGGCTGTTATGGAAAACGGTACCATGCTAATATATGTCTGCTTCTTAAATTCTGTTAGCAGTTGTAAGACAGTCAGATACCACCCGTGGGATCTTGTGCCCTCATGAAACACAATTACAATGAGAATATCTCATTATCTCATTGGCTTTAGCTTACTGCTCTGTTACCATGGTTTCAAATACACAGAGGAGTCTGAAACTAAGAGTGCTGCTAACAAAGAACATATCCTTGTACAATGACATCAGATCATGTTAGACAGAATAGACTTAATTAAATACCCCCTGATGGAGGCCAAAATACAGAAGTTGGGTCTACTTTTAAAAAAAGGAAGCCAGCCATTTCAAAACATTCTGCTTAATTTACTGGGGAATTTTGTATTCTGTTCTAATAGCAACGACAGTAATAAAAACAAACAACTCAGATCCCGTTTAATATTCACCGCCAGGGATGAGAAGTTAAGGAGATGGTGAAGAAAAAGACAACTGTCAGAAAAGAATGATGTCAAATGCAGTTTTTCTTCCGAGTGTCTGGCTGCTGAGCCGACCAAACCTCAGGCTAAGCAATTGGAACAGTTCTTGAAGGTGCAAACTATCCACCTCTCTGCCCGTGATGCGTTGGCGGAATTCAAAGCGCGAATTCTGGCCTTCGCAAACGGCATCCAGTTCTGCCAGACACACTTAGGGCATTTCACCCTCTTTTCTGACACGTCAAGTGTCTAACTTTGCAAAACTGGACTTTTTCTATCTTTCTTGATGGGAAGCCAGTTGATTTTATGAGAAGACAGCAACTTTGGACTCTTGGATTTCTGACTGCTGTGTATGTAGCATTACGCTTTGATAGATTTCCAGCCCCTGGCTTACTCTGCATTGAGGCAAGTGCCTCATGACTCTGGCCAACATGGCTTTTGTTTAAGCAGATCTTTAAAACACACTTCAGTACAAGAAATCATTTAGGCCTCAGAGTTAGGCAAGTGTATAATTTTCTCCCAAAGACCTGAAACTGTGGCTTGCAGTTTTCTGTTGTGAAATTAATTTCCCTCTAATGGAAATCTCCTTTGTCAGTGTGAAGCTTATCCCTCCCCTGTCCAACACGCGCATACACACACACACATACACACACACACACACACACACACGAATCATAGCAGTAAGAACAAATTTAAATCACTTATAGGCCCTGGAGACTATCGGGTGACATAATGTGACAATAATGACATCCCTAGTGGTGTTAATTGATTTTGTCCTGGTAGAGGGTAATTTGGCTTCCACAGTGACTGCCGGATCATGGACTTACTGATTGGTCTGCCTAGGTAGTATTACCATTAATGAACAGAAAACACACTTTCCTCCTTAAAAGATACTGGTAATTATGGGGAAGGGAAGATGGAAAGCCATAGTTCTTAATCATTTAAGGAAAGTTAATTCTGAGCTGTTTGCATTAAAGGGGATATATGGTAAAAGACTGAATTAGCCATTCAGAGTCTCACTTCATAAAATCCAGCTGCTTTTATGCTACCTTAGGAAGATCTGTGAAAAAGTCAAATGATTTGTAAAGTGCGCTTTAGCAGAAAAAAATAGCAATTGGCAGCCGCATGTGCTGTGTGATTAAAAGTGATACATCATCTGTCAAACTGGCTTACTTTATTGGTCTACATTCCTTTCTTTATGGCTTCTAATTGGTGTGATTTTAAAAATATTTTAAAAATGGAAAACACCTCTCATTCTAAATTGTGTGTGCAGAATCAGATACTGAGATAATTCTGATCTTCAGAAGAGCTGGAGAGATTTGGGAATCATTCATGCCAAAATCAAATCAAATAATCAATCATGTAAGTAGAAATGATGTTACCCATATCAATTCAAGGCACATTATTCTGCATGTCACTAAGCTTGAAAACTTTAGAGGGAGGCATCTCAATTAATTTCTCACCAGTTGAGTTCGGGCTGGATATCCAGTTCTATCCATCTGCCCATGCCTGATGATATTCTGCCTGTAGGCACCAGTTCTGCCATAGCAGTGGTTTATGGTTGGTATCCATTCTGATGAGTTAACATCTGTGCACACTAGTTGTTAAATGTTTTGTATATCATCCCTGTATCCCACCGTTTAAATATATTTCAAATCTGCCCCATTTTCTCTGCTGCTGCCCTAGGTCAGATGTTAGTTTTCCCTAACTTGGCTCCAGTAACAGACTTTATTTTTTTAGGATGATTATCAGCTAGTAATTTTTTTCTCTAGTAATAGCCTTTCAATAGGTCCTTTTTACTCCAATCTCCCCCTACTGTAATCCATGTTCCACACTGTAGCCACAGTTACTTTTTATATTTATATAAACTGTTTTTTAAAATAGAAGTAGGGAGTACATATACTAAAGTGCCCAGATTATAAGTCTACAGCTATCTTGTTTTAGAATGGGGTTCCTAGAAGCAGAACCTGAGATGGGGATTTTTATGCATGTGATTTATTGAAGGAACACTCTCAACTAAAACCTGAAAGAGAGCAAATGAAGCAGGAAAGGTGGGAGATGTAAAGAAGTGTGAAGGATCTGAAATTAGACTCGACTTGCAAGCTAACAAATTAGCTGGCCATAGCTTCATAGATGCGAGGTCAGAGATAAAGGGCTTTATTCCTGACAGCAATAGTACCAACAAGAATATTAGCATTTGTACTGGTTTCCTGAGCCATAATTTCCACAAAGAGATACAAGAGGGCCAGGTTGTGCTGCACAAGTAGTGGATTATGTTACACAAGAGGACTCTGACCTCCGAAGTTTTTATAATGGGCAGTAACCTGTCTGAACTTTTTCCTTGAAGGAGATATTACCTTTATTATACTGGACAGTAAACAAACCTACCTTCTGCTCCAGAGAGATGCTATTTTTACCTTCCAAGGCTATTTAGTATATAGACATCCTTGTAAGGATGATGCAGAACAAAGGCATTCAGCCTCTATTTTATAAGATGTGCAGACATGTGAAAGGCCCATAGGGAACTGTCTCCCAATGGAAGAATACAGGTTCATTTATAGTCTAGCCTTATTATGATCCCAGGGGGAGTTCTGGAGTATTAATGGCTCCTCAGGAAAGGGGGCTGAACTTTTGCACTCCCATATCATTCAACCATTGGCCGTGGATCACCTGTAGAGTAAGGCATGACCTAGAGAGTATTTCCAAGGGGAGCCACCTCCTTTGGCCAAGGTTAATTCTCAGAACAAGCATGTAGCTTGTGAACCACTAGTAGCCACCACTTACATCAGCTGAGGAAAGGATAGATTCAGTAAAGGGGATCTGGGTGAGACATCAATAGTGTCTACTATATTGATTAATTATCACAAAACATATATACTTAGGGTACCTGGGTGGCTCAGTTGAGTGAGCATCCACCTTCAGCTCAGGTTACAATATCTTGGTTCATGAGTTCAAGCTCCACATCAGGCTTGCTGCTGTCGGTGCATAGCCTGCTTTGGATCTTCTGTCCCTTTCTCTTTGTTCCTCTCTTGTTTATGCACTCTCTCTCTCTCAAAAGTAAATAAACATTTAAACAAAATTAAACAAAACAAAACAAAACAAATGTACTCATGAATTATGATCCGAGATAATAAATGGAACCTTACCAGCCCTCTGGAGCCTCCTTTTGTGTCTCTTCCTGGTTATCTACCCACTCCTCCTTAAATATAACCACTATCCTGACTTCCAACACCGTGGGTTGATGCCTGCTGTTGAACTTTTACAGGTGGAATTATACAATATGTACTCCTTTATGTCTGGTGTTTTTCACTCAATGTTATTTTTGTGAGAGTCATATTGACGGCCCTAGTAGTAGCTCATTCATTTCCATTGCTGTATAGTATTCCATTTTGTGGACATGCCACAATGCATTTATTCTTTCTTCTCTTAATAGGTATTCTTCTCTTAATAATTCGTTCTGGGTTTTCTTACTTATGAATAAAACTCTATAATATTCTTGTACATGACTTTTATGTTCACATTTCTATAGAATATATACTTCAAATGGACTTGTTGATTCATTGGATATGCATGTGTTCAGCTTCAGTACCTGCTGCCAACCATTTTCCCAAAGCGATTGTCCTAATTTATACTCCTGCCAACAGAGTAGTAAAGTTTCATTTACTCCACAGCATTACCAACTCTTGAGTTTGTCAGTCTTTTACATTTTAGTGATTTGGTTGGGTATGTAGTTATTTTTATTGTGGTTTTAATATGTATTTCTCTGATGACTCACAAGGCTGAGCACTTTTTCATGTGTTTGTTGGCCATTTGGATAACTTTTTCTTAAGTGCTTATTTCAAATGTTTTGCTCATTTTTCTGTATTGTCTTTTGCTTAATGGTTTGTAGGAATGTATTATATATTCTAGATATCAGTTCTTTATCAGGTATATGTATGCAAATATACAAATTAATGTCTTCTCTCACGCTGTAGGTGCCTTTTCACACTTTTAGTGATGTCATTTGTTGAATAAAAGTTCTTAATTTTAATGTTACCCAACTTACTAATCATTTGAAAGTGCTTTTAGTGTCCCATTTAAGAAGTCTTATCTACCCTAGATCATAAAGTAATTGTGTTCTCATCTCTGAGAGTGTTATTGTTTTATATTTCACCTTTAGATCTACAATTCATCTGGAATTTATTTTTGAGTATGATATGATGCAGAACTCTGTTCACTTTTTTCCCACATGTGTATCAATTGACCCAGTACTGTTTTTGAAAAGATCATCCTTTCCCTGTTACACTTGTTGTTACCCTTGTTACCTTTATTGTAAGTCAAATAACGATAAATGTATGATTAGTTTCTGGATACTATGTTCTGTTCCATGGGTCTGTTTATCTTGCCTTCTCATGTCTGGTCAATTTCACATACTCTTAATTATTGTCGCTTTGTAATGTCGTGATAGTAATGTACAGATTCTAACCTTCTAACATTTTTCTTCTTTTTCAAGGTTATTTTGACTATTCTTTGCTCTTTGCATTGTCAAATAAAATGTAAAATTAACTTTTCTAATGGTAACAAAACTGCTATGGACAAAACTCACAAATATAACCAGAAATAATGTTTAATCTGACAGCCTGTGGTCCAGTCAAGCTGATACATAAAATTAAGTAATCATACCTAGTATAGAGTTTTTCCTCCTTTGATTTTTCTATCATTCTTTATTCTTCTGTTTCACATCTTTGATTTGTAATTCACATATAGTTGCATTTTTATCCAGTCTGAAAAATTTGTCTTTTAATTGGAATATTTAGTACATTTACATCTGATGTAACTACTGATACAGCTGTGTTTAAATCTACCACCCCTCTTTTATCTATTTGCCATCTGTTTCTGTTCCTTTTTCTCTTTTATTGGTCTTCTTTTTATTAATATTATATTTTTGTTATTCTGTTTCTTCCTCACTGATTAGTTATTTGTTTTTACATTTGTTTACTATCTTTGAATGGTTATCTTAAAATTACAACATGTAGGGGCACCTGAGTGACTCAGTTGGTTAAGCAGTCCACTTTCGATCTTGGCTAAGGTCATGATTTCACAGTTCGTAAGATCAAGCCCCATGTGGGGCTCTGCACTGACAGCGAGGATCCTGCTTGGGATTCTTTCTCTCTCTCTCTCTCTCTCTCTCTCTCTCTCTCTCTCTCTCTTCTCTCTCTCTCTGTCCCTCCCCTGCTCACACTCTCTTTCTCTCCAAAAAAAAAAAAACTTAAAAAAATTACAACTTGTGTCCTCAATTTATAAATTTCAATACGAATTAGTATTTTTACATTTCCTGAAAAATGAAAGCATTTTAGAACATGTAAATTCCATCAACCTGTGCCATCTTCAATGTAGTTTCATATTATTTTCTTTTCCTGAAGAACTCTCTTTTGTCTAAAGAGCTTCCTTTATATATTTCTTTTAATCTAGGACTAGGTGGAGGTAAATGATCTCAATATTTGTTTTTATTTTTATTGGTATTTATTGAAGTATAACTGACATACAATATTATATTTGTTTCATGTGTACAACACAGTAATTCTATATTTGTACACATTGTGAACTGATCATCATAATAAATCTAGTCATCATCTATCAGTGTGCAACCTTATTACAATATTATTGACCATATTCCCTATGCTGTATTTTTCATCCCTGTGACTATTTATTTTATAACCAAAAGTTTGTACTTAATCTTCTTTACCTACTTTTCACATTCCCCAACCTCCTTCTCTCTGGCAAACACCAGTTTGTTCTTTGTATTTATGAGTCTGGTTTTGTTTTTTGTTTGTTCATTTGTTTATTAGATTCCACATATAAGCAAAATAATATAGCATTTGTCTTTCTCTGTCTGAGTTATTTCACTTAGCATAATACCCTCTAGGTCCATTCATATTGTCACAAATGGCAAGATTTCATTATTTTTTATGGCAGAGTAATATTTCATTGCGTCTAATATATACCACATCTTTATCCATTCATCTATGGATAAACACTTGGGTTGCTTCCATATCTTGGCTATTGTAAATAATGCTGCAGTGAATATGGTGCATATATCTTTTTAAATGAGTATTTTCATTTTCTTTGGGTAAATATCTAGTAGCAGAATCGTTGGATAATATGATATTACTATTTTTAATTTTTTGAGGAACCTCCATACTGTTTTCCATGGTGATTTCACCAATTTACATTCCCACCAAAACTGCCTACCTCACTAACACTTGTTGTTTCTTGTCTTTTTGATGTTAATCCATTCTATCAGCTGTGAGGTGATACCTCCTTGTGGTTTGATTTTCATTTCCCTGATAATTGGTGATGTTGAGCAACTTTTCATGTACCTATTGGCCATTTGTATGCCTTCTTTGGAAAATATATATTTAGTTCCTCTGCCTGTTTAAAAAATTTTAATCTTTAATTTTAATTTTATTTTAATTCCAGTCTAGTCAATGTGCCGTGTTATATTAGTTTCAGGTGTACAATATAGGGACTCAGCAATTCTGTATATTACTCAGTGCTAATCATGGTGAGTGTACTTTTAATCCCCTTCATGTATTCCGCCCATCCCTCCACAGCTGTCCTCTGGTAACTATTAGTATGTTCTCTGTAGTTAAGGGTTTGCTGTTTTTGTTTGTCTCATTTTTCCTTTATTTGTTTTGTTGTTGCAAATGGCAGGATTTCATTCTATTTTGTGGCTAAGCAATATTCCATTGTGTGTGTGTGTGTATATATACCTTCTTTATCTGTTCATCTGTTCAATAGTTAACTGTTGAATGAATAAGTATTCAAACCATTAAATCTTCTGGTTTATCTCACTATTGTTTCTCACTTACATTTTTCTCCAAACACGTTGCAGCAATAAAGTTCATTCATTCATTTAAATTTTTTCATTTTACTCACTCAACAAACATTTACCAGTTACTACTCATGTGTCAGGCACTTTTCCAGGAAACTCAGGAAACACAATAATGAACAAGATAGAGTCAGTTATTGCCCACAGGGAGCTTCTAATCTAGAGAAGTTAAGCATTTCTTCTGAAAACATGCTTCTTACATTGTTTGGCAGGAAGTAGTTGCAGCCAGAAGATTTCCTTCTTGGCTTTCTTTCTTTACTCTTTGTCCTAGATCTGCTAAGCTAAATGTCATTATTTGCAGTATTTCACGCTCTTATCTATTATTGCACCCTGTGTGCCATGGAAAACAGAAGGGCTCACATGCTGAGACTTCCCATCTCAAAGAGCAATTAAAATATTTTAGGTAGATCCTGTCAGTCAAGTTACAGAGAGTGTTTCATTAAACAATATAATTATTTTATCTTCATTTTAAGTGACAAGAACGTCAAATCTTTGATGTTAATGATATTTCCAATTGAAAGGTTGTTAAAAATCTTTCATTTGATGCCAAATAAGGCTATTTTGATGTCGAACTTTTTTTTTTCATCGAATTGATTCATTTTGTGGGGTGAAGACATGGAGGGTGTTGGATATCTGAATTTTGTAGTAATTTCATGACAAGTATCAGCTGGAATAATATCTTGAACATATTATTTCAAACACATGATGGTTTTCTAATGGTGATATTGTAATTTTCTTTGTTATATTTACTACATTTCCCATATCTCTGGAAATGAAATAGTCCATGGAAGTAAGGATCATAGGCTATAAAAGAATTTCTTCTAAAAAGAATTTAAAAGTCCTAAAATTTAAATTGTGATGTAAAATTCTCACGCTTAATAATTCTTATACTGTTTTGTTTAAATTGACCCACAATTTTTTTTTTTAGATTTACATCTACACATTTGTAACACATGAAGCAAATAAATCCTGAGAAATATATATTTTGGTTATATGAACTCTACATTGTCTAAGCTAAAATTCTCACTATTTAATAAAAGTTATGCTTAGGATTTTAAACTCTGTAAAAAATACCGAGAACTTTAAAAGAGGTGTTTAGTGTGAGTCAGCACACAATTACTAGAAGAACACAAAAGAGCATCTTTTAACAGGTTGAGAAGACAGTTGACCCTCGACTTTGTAACATGTTTATTTATATTAAAACATTAAAAATCTGTCTGGGGAGAAATAAACAAGTAGATCAAAATATTTGAGGAGCAGAAAATAATGGGTGTTACAGAAAGGGAGCAATTCTGGAAGGAGTAAGATGTCTCTAAAACGCATACAAATAACACCTTTATTCTGACTTTATACCTATCACCCAGGGAAAGTTCACATTTTGACAGAACATTTCCCCATGATGACACTACAAAGAGGGGCAAGGAATGGGACCCAGTTATTATAGTAGGGGAGACGGGCCCAGAGTGAGAGCGTGTGTATGTGTGTGAGGGGGTGCAGTTCTGCGTGCAGATGTATCAGATAATGAGATCAGAGGGCAAGAAGAATACAATGTACACAGAGCACAGAGCAGTTCACTCCTCAGCTGCGAGACAGCAGCAAAGCCTCATTTGGCCACAGGGATACTCAGTACCAAAGAGCATGTGTAGGCCAGGGAAATTAACTGGCATGCATTGTTTAGAAGCAGCAGAGAAGATAATAGACTGTGACTTCTGGAATATTTGCAGTTCATCTTGGGCTTTCCTTAAAGTATAAACTTTCCTCTGCTTGAACCTGGTGAGGGATATAAAGAAAGCACAAAATTCCAGTGGGATATTAGCTGAGAAGACTCATTCTCTTTAATTACTGGAGGGAAAAAAAAAACCTCACAACTCAGGATCAGTTTCTGGGAGAGAACAGGTATGTGGAAAAGTTTTAAAGTAGGGACAAGATACTTCGCTGGGATAAAATTCGGTGCCCTTATTAACTTTCCTCGCAGTTCAAACTAAGCTTTGTTCTGGGACATCAGGACCTGGAGCTCAACTCACACTCCTGTCAATATAGCTAATATTTTCTGGCTTCTCCAGTTCTAGGGTTCTAGACCACCTCCTGATGGCCTTGCCCCTCCACTCGAAGCACCTTTGCTCCTGCTGCAAGCGTCTCCCTGAGAACCAGGAAGCAGAGTCTGGGCACCTCTAGTCATGCTGCTCCTTCACCAAGATGCTTTCTCCCCGCCCCTCTGGAAAGCTGTCCATTGTTCAGTATGGACCTCACTGCCCTGTGTTTCATGACCTGCCAGTTCCCCATGTCTCTGAGTCCTTTGGGCCCCCGTGTCAGTGATCACATCTGGCTGTATTCAAAGTTAGTTTTACACAGTTCTCCCCTCTCAGATGGTAGGTTCCTTGAGCATCTTGACCACGAGTTATATGTATTCGATTCACTCAGAGAATCTAGCTAACAACAACATTTATATAGCATTGTGTAAGACACACCAGTCACATGCCTTTTCTTCATTTGTACCTTACAACAGTCTTGTGAGGGCAGTAAGACAGGCAATGATTTCTGTAGTTTGCAGAAGCAGAAATTTGAGGTTCAAAAGATTAAGCAATTTCTCTTCAGTCATGCAGCCAGGAACTAGAAGTTTCTAGACTCGAGCTCAAGTCTTTTGACTGCATTCTCATTTTTCCTTGCTCTCTTCTACTTCAATAAATGACTGTGAAACTGAGGAAAAGTCACCACTGGCTTAATCCTAACAAGAAGAAAATAAGCTCCAAATAACTACTTATATGTATGTTTAAGCTGGTGAATGAGCTCATGGAGAAAGACCTTGCTTCATGGGTTGGGATTTGTAGCTGCCCCAAACCTATAACTGAACTTGACTTTGAATCAGTGAAAAGGGGTATTTTCAGCTTCATTTTGCTTGGGGTTTGTGTGATCTCTGATTAAACACAACCAATCTCTGCTTTTTTCTATTCATCTTGTCAAATCACAGGCTTTCCTTTTCTCCCTGAGAGGAACACTTGAATCTCATCAAAGTAAATGGCAGGGGTTTTACTTAACACACATGGCAAAGCAAACAGAGAGGGCAGGAGATCTCCAGGAGTGAATCCAGAGAAGCTTCTAACAAAAAGGACAATTTGTGCATGTAGGACTAGGGGGAAAAATCATCAGCAATACTGGCGGTATCAACTGAGAAAACACTTTGAAGGAGATAAGCTGTGGCCTCTTGGTGCCTTGTAGCAGAATGATGTGGACACAGAGCTCAGGAAGAGGTATACACAATGCTCTTCCCCGGATGCGGCAAGACCCCCTTCCCTCTGTGTGCTCTTTTGTATGAAGTTACTAAAGCTAGAGGGCGCTAGAGGACACCCTTCTTAGGAACATGTCTTAATCCCCTTTTATTGGAAACTGCTCTCATACAAAAATAAGAACACATCCTCTCTTGATGTTAAACATCTGACTTCTCCAGGACGTAGGTTCTAAGTTAGAATGTTATGCCTTTCATTTGCCAATATGAGTTTCTGTTGGGCTGATACCACATCAGTGAAGGCACAGTCTATGAAAATTTTTCTGCTAACAATTGGTAACAAAGCAATTTAGAATATTTGCCTCACAGCTCTTTACCTTAGGCTTAAATCTGGTTTAGATACCATATAGAAAAATTTTAGTAGTACCAGATACAAAGTTCCCAGGAAAGTTTTACCTTGTCTGAATGTCATCACTTAATTCTCTGTTTTCTTTTGTGCCTATAAATTTATACAGTCTTTGGTACTATAATAAAAACCTTGAGACCCCAGGCCACTCAGACTAGGTTAAAAGAGGGTCATAGGAAGAATGACAGCCTTGCCTCTCACCTATTCATGAAGGCCCATCAGTCGTCCACAAAGTTCTGTTCAATGATTTCCAGGAGGGCTCAGCTCTGATCATGGATAATTAAGACCAATATCACAGTGCAAATGCTGGGCATTGCTGCCTCTTCAAGACTTCATTTCACTGTATATTGCTGTCCCTTGTTAGGTCTCCCGATGTACCTACTATGCAAATGACCATATCTTCTGGGCTTTGCCATTTATGCCACCACAAACCCTGGACACCATGGTCCAAGTCACTGCCAGGCATCTCTGCAGCCTTTCTGAGGTTCAATAGCCCTTTGTAGCCACTCCATGGCAAGAGCACACAGTGGACAGGTCTCTGTTCCCTCCTGTGTTACACCCTGCTAGCAGAGCTCCGATACAATGCTTCTTTGCACTTGCTGCTTTATGGTGGTTTTATTGAAAACAGTTATTTCAATGATTGCTTTGTAACACCTAAGAGTTCCTCCCCAGGCGACTAGACTGGGAACAAAAGCCAGTGACGGATGCCACGTACACTCTTCCTCTCCTCCTCCTACCCCCAGACCCTCTGAGGTTTTGTCATGAGGCCTGTCTTGCCCACCTCATCCCCTCTAACGCAAGCCAAACAGATTTAGGGATATGTTAAGGATCATTTTCTTTGGGTAATTTATTTGTTTCCTATTGCCCTTGTAACAAATTGCTATAAGCTCAGTGGCTTAACACAACACAAATTTATTGACTTGTAGTTCCTGAGATCAGAAGTCTGAAATGGGTCCTGCTGGGTCAAAATCAAGGTGTTGGCAGGCTGTACTGTTCTGGGGACTTTAGGGGGTTTTCTTTTCTTCTGCTTCTAAAGGTTACCTTCATTCCTTGAATCATGGTCCTCTTCCATCTTCAAAGCCAGCAATGGATTGTCAATCTCTCATGAAACTATCTCTTTGGTTCTTTCTCTTCCGCCTCCCTTTACTACTTGTAAGGACTCATGTGATTACATTGGACCCGCCTGGAAAATCCAAGATAACCTTTCCATGTCAAGGTCAGCTGAATCCTTAATTCCGTCTTCAACTTTAATGCCTCCTTACCATATAATGTAACTTATTCGCAGGTTCCAGGAATTCTGGACATGGGCATCATGCATGGGCATCATACCTAGCCACAGGTAGATGGACATAGCTACTCATGAAGGCTGTGCATTTGCAATGGGCAGACTGCGTTGGCTGAGTGAACATGAGTCAGTGTGCCTTGGAATTTCTTCACAGATATGCCCTTATCCCTGGAGCATATATCAACCACAGTTTGGTTACACTAAGGTGGCCACTTCTTGTTCTTGCAAAGGCTCTCTGCTGTCACACACAAACCATCCTTTCTTGGGATCATCTATCCCCCAAACTCTCTGATGCCATAAATCTAACTGGCTACTGTAGATGCTGTCTTAATTTTGGCGGACCTTTGTCAAGGTCTCCAGACCCAAACTGATACTCTCATCCACATATTAGAAGCCAACAGGTAGGCAAATAGAGGGTTACTTTGTTTATGTCTTAATATATCCCCTGCTGGTCAGTATGTTTTAGGAACAATTATTGTGACCTGGAACTATCACATTAGTTACTTCAGTTGGTCCTTACCTTGACTCTGCACAGACCTTTCTCAGAAAGTAGGCACAGCACAACTGGGACTTCCATGCTTTCTCTCCATTGATTTAAAGACCGACAGACCTCCAGGCCACTTACATTGACCTCAATCTACTCTCACCTCAACACAAGAGACCTTCATGACAGAGGAGAACAAAGATGATGCTTAAGGAAACTGTGACAGGGAGGTGGGGTCAGAGTTACAAGTCAGTGGAATTCTTCCTCCACACCCACCCCCCACTAGAGATCTGTGGGTTGATTGTCAGTTTACCTCAGCCCCAAGGAACATTCTTGAGTCAGTGATATTTTCTGAGATATTTATGGTGCTTACACATACAGGCTCTCCACCCTTTGCCCTACAGAAGTACATTTTCACGTTTGGTTGATGAGGGATGCTAACTTGTTTTCCCTTGCACCTTCCCTGAGAGCTTTCATTTTGTGTCATTTCTGAACCTGTTCAGGTTTTGGTATGTGCACACGCACACAATACTAATAGCAGGGCTAGTCCTTGGTAGCATATGTTAAAACAAGCTCCAACCAAACAAAATACCAGCAAGTTTCCCTGATTTTGAGATGGGCAGCTCATTTTCTCTGAAAGCACACAATATTCAGAGTAAGCATCTCTTGAGAATACCAGAAATCTTGCAGAAATTCCTATCTTGGCATAATTTTGATCTAATTTATATGGAAAATATGAGAACTTTAACTTAAGATGGAAATGTAACCCATTTACAATATCTGTACACCCTTGATGAATAATAAGTTGTCATTCTCATGTGGTGCAAATGCATCTCCCAAGTTTGAATTTTCAGAATTTCTCGTTTTGCAAATCCCTTGACAAGGAGACTCTCAAGAGGAAAGTAAGAAACAGCAAGAGGCAGCAAGTGGTCCCTGCGCCCCGCAGCTAATTTGAGCATCAGTGATACCCTAAGCAGCATCCTGCTGCCACCTGTAATGAAGAACATGCTTATCTCTAATTTGTAGCATTTCTCCCCTTCCTGATTATACAAGATGGGTTCATTCATTATTAATCTGGTTTGTCAGACAGCACGGCCCTCCAAGTGTCAGGCTTCCTTGTTTCCAGGCAGTGAGTTTGTGTAGGAGCAGTTAAATTTCAGAATGCATAGATCAGCAAGCTCTCGTCTGCACCTGATTAAAGTTAGATAGACCAACTTAACAACCTTAAAATAATTCTACATGAAGCAGCAGGACACCTTTCTATATTTGTCCTTATTATTGGAAAGGAAATAGGCTAAAAAAAATCATTACTTTCCTTCCAAACTGCACATGATTTGAAAGGGAAGTAAGGGAAAGAAAACGATCCTTCTTTGTCTACACCAAGTAGCCTAGAAATCAAAAATAGCAAAGGAGACAAAACTCCAAGTTTGTTGTAAAGAAAGTCAGGGTCATTTTAGCACACATACACACATGCCCTCACACACAAACATTCTCACATACACACAATGATCCTTGCTTTGTGAAGCTTATAACTTAATGTTAACCTGATCATGATATCGTCTTGTCCGTGAAGAGTGCTGAACTTGCCAGATGAATATTTGGGTTGATGTGATTCTCAGGGAAGGGGCTTGAAGAAGCAATCTGGTCATAGGTCATGTGACTGGGCTTCAGGGCACAGCTGGAGAGAAGGAAAAAGTAATGCATGATGGGAAACAGTTACACACACCGTGCATTTCAAAACAGTAATTATTATGTAAAAGACTAAGAAATAGATTCTAGCTGATTTCCAAGTCATTTGAATGAGCACTGGAATTATATTTCTTTTGTAACCACCTAGCTTTAGAGGAAGTGGGTAAATAAAAGGCCTGGCTGATAAAATCTTGAACTAGATACAATGAACAAATTTCCATCTATGCCTGTTGAGAATTTTTTGATAAAGGTGTCTCTCGACCTTCTTTTTCTTCTTTGTACTCATCCGAAATCCAGCACTTTTGTCAACCCAGAAATCTCTGGGCTGGTTCTTGCCCCTAGGGTGGAGGTGCCCACATATGTGGCAGAAAAACCATTCACAATTATGACTTTTGGATTAGCAGCGTTACCCTGGAGAGTGTTTGGAAAAAGAGGAACAACAGTATGTGAGAGTGATGAGGGATTATTTGTATGGACTTGCCAGCCAGAAAAATTAAGCAGACACTAGGTAGAGCCTGAAGCTGGCACAGGGACAAAGAGGGCAGACTGTGACTGTTGTGGGGGGAGGATATGCTGGAAGTCCCATTTGCCTGAAGAGTGTGGCTGATAAATCCTTGACGCAGGTTGCCAAAAATTTTATCCCCCAAAGTTAGAGGAAATAACAAAAGCAGTTTCTACTCTATACCAGTGGCTCTCAACAGGGGGAAAGGGGGCTATTTTGTCTTCCAGGAGACATTTAGCAATATCTCAAGACGCTTCTGTTTGTCACAACTGGGAAGAAGAGCCTTGTTATGACCAGAGAAGGAAAGAGAAAGGGGCTGGGGAAGAGCTAGCGAGTCTTTGCCACAACCTCACTGAACATCAATTGTTCTCATCTGTGTGATGGATAGTATCATAGTTACTATATATTAAATGAGATAATGTATGTAAAGTACTTATCACATTGCCTGACAGTCATGGCCCAACAAATCATCACTATTATTATTAGCATTTTTGTATTATTTTTAGGAATGGACTTTCATTATCAGACCAAAGGAAAATGACTTGAGAATTTTGTGAGACATTTAAGGAGAGATTTTTGACAAATCCCAAACAAAGGGTGCTACTGGAAAACTAGGTGGGGTTGTGTGTGTGCAGAGCTCAATGTTGCAGCAATGGAAGCTCCTGACTGAGTTCTATTTACCAGAATGCATACAAAGCATAAAAGAACACATTACAAAGAAGTTATTTTTAAAGGAATATAAAACTGAGAGAGCAATCTTAATGACTAGAGCCTAGAGTAACACTGTCCAATAGAAATGTAATGGGACACCCACTTACAATTTTAAATTTTGTACTTAACCACATTAAAAATGTAAAAAGAAATAGGAAAATTAAATTTAATGGCATATTTTATTTTACCCAACATATAAAAAATATTATCATTTCAACATGAAATCAACATGAGAAATTGTTAACCAGATAGTTTGCATCATTTTTATCATGAAGTCCCCCAAATCAAGTGTATGTTTTAGACTTAGAGCACAACTCAATTTGGACAGGTCACATTTCAAGTGCTTAATAGTCACATGTGACTAGTGGCTACCATATTGCACAGCAAATGTATAGAAGATGGTTGTCAAAATGTTAGGAATGACAAAAACCACTCTTTAAAACTATATCCAGAGTAAGGAGGGTGGGAAAGAAAATATAAACCTGGTGATATATGAAGATAATTTAATGTTAGCATTCCTCAACTACTTTTAACTTCCATTCTCTCCTTCATGAAACATATTCCTCAGCAGGTACAGTTAGATCTCACTGTAGTATATGATGCTTAAAGGCCAAAGTATGTGATAAAATGTGAAGAGATTGTTTTGAGTGATAATAATAAGTTAAAATACCTTTTGCTAGACTAAATATGTTTTAGGAAACTGAAAGATTCTTGAATAGGTTGGAGGAATTGTGAGTGGCAATAGAGGTGTGGAGACATAATGTTAAAAATACGCAATTAAGGGAGTCTGGGTGGCTCGGTCGATTAAGTGCCTGACTCTTGATTTTGGCTCAAGTCATGATGTCTCAGTTCATGAGATTGAGCCCCACTTTGGGCTTTGTGGTGACAGTGCAGAGCCTGCTTGGTCTTATCTCTCTCCCGCTCTGTCTGCACCTCCACCCCTCGTGCATGCACACACACTCTCTCTCAAAATAAAGAAACAAAACTTAAAAAAAAAGAGAGAACTATTAAAACAATTAAGCAAGTAATGCCTCAAAAGGAGGAGGACCCGTGGGCTCCTGTGCAAACCTGATACACCCTTTTATGAAAGCCAACCTCTGGATCCTAGGTTTCTCATCTACAGACTCAGAGGTTGAATCACAGGAATTCCATGATGCCTTGTGTTCTAACAGCCTATGAATCTGTAAGATTATCCAGAGTTGGCTTTTGAGCATTGAACAAGTTTATAAACTATAAAGCAATAGTTCATGAAAAACAAGTAACATGAGCCTAACCTCATTTCCTCTTTGTAAAAGGACCTCTAGTCTTACATTGTTAGGGAAAATCTAGGGTCATAGCACATCTGGGTTTCAGGAAGAGGTTTGGAACCTATATTTAATGAGCACAGACTATTCCTTTAACATTAATTCAACAAATACTTATTGAGCATATATGTGGTTTATTTATTATTGCTTAATGTTTATTTTTGAGAGAGATAGACACAGTGGGAGCAGGGGAGAGGCAGAGAGAGAGGGAGACACAGAGTCTGAAGCAGGCTCCAGGCTCTGAGCTGTCAGCACATAGCCCGGTGCAGGGCTCGAACTCATGAACTGTGAGATCTGACCTGAACTGAAGTCGGACGCTTAACTGAGTGAGCCACCCAGGCACCCCTGAACATATACTGTGTTTTAGACACAAAGGCTACAGCAGTAGATAATATTTTTCTTAAGTAACTAATTACACAAACTTGATCATGGAACAATGTGGAAGATGCAGGGGAAATAGATTTGAGGGGTCATTTAATTCAGTCACAAGAATTTATAGGAGGGTTTCTCTAGGAAATGGCATCTATATGGATACCTGAAGGTGTTAGTCAGAAAAAACTTTGGGGTGTGAGATCAAGAAGACTATGTCAGGAAGAAGAAACAGTACGTCTTAAAGCTCAAAAGTTAGAACAGAGCTAATGTGTAGAAGAGCAGTGCTTCTCAAGGATTAAGGTACACAGGAATCAACTGAAAAAACTTGTTAAAATGCAGACTCTTACTCTGAAAGTCAGGGGTGGGATCTGAGAGTCTGAATTTCCAACAAGCTTTAAGGTACTGCCAATGCTGCCAGCCTGGGGACCTCACTTTGAGTAGCACCAGTGGAGAGTGCACAAAGAGACAGGTAAGAGAGAGTACTAAAGAGGTGGGGATGGGTGGGACCATGAAGGACATGGTAGGTCATGTTGAGGGCTGTGAACTAATATTTCAAGGGCATTCAGCAGAGACAAGATGTGATTAGCTTTGTGTATTTGAAGGATCACTCTGGCAATAGTGAGGAGCTGAAATAAGCAAATCTGGAAGCGTTCTGTTGAGATCTTGTGTGAATTCCTGAAGAGACGATGGTGGTATTTAGGAGATGAAAAAGGATGATAGATTCAAGGGGGGAATTTGGGAAACGAGATTGATTGGACTTGATGATGAACTTGGCATGGCAGCTGAAGTGGGTCAGGAATGAGATCCTGACACCCAGAGGGCTCACCTGGGACAATGGGAGGGAGGTAAATTCACTTAATGGGGAAAACAGGAGAAGGAGAAGGGTTGAAGGGGTTTAGGATAGTACACTTGTAGACATACTGGAATGGACGTGAAACAGAACAACTACATGGAGATGTCCAGTAGGCAGATGAATATGCAGACCTGGTACTCAGAAGAGATTATGAGTTAAAGATAGCAATTTAGTAGTCATTAGTATGAAATGAGTAATGAAAGACTTGAGAGTAGATGAGATTCCCCAATGGAAGAAAGGATTTAGAGGCTGTCCTACTATGCTTAAAGTGCTGTCATGGGTTCAAGAGTTATTTTGTGTGTTTCCAGATAAGAGGATATTACATGGAGGTAGACTTTGATTCTTTATAGGGGAAGGGATTTCTCATGGAATTAGCTGACCCTTTAAGGCCCGAGTTATCATATAGGGTAGAGAGTTCCTTATTTATGGAAGCATTCAAATAGAGAGGATCAAAGTCCATTTCTCCAGAGTGTTGGAAAGAACATCCATGTGTCTGCAAACAGGTTGGACAAACGGTCTCTGAAGCAGTGATTCCCAAGTTGCATTACTAGAGTGGAAGGTGGAGGGGAGGGGTCTGGGAAGAGATTTTAAAAATACAGATTCTAAGGTTAAAACAGGATTGTATAGGCATGAAAATGGACAGATCAATGGAACAGAATAGAAAGGCCAGAAAAAAACACACGTATATATGGTCAATTAATCTATGACAAAGGAGGCAAGAATATACAATGGGGAAAAGACCTCTTTTTATAAAATGGTGTTGGGAAAACTGGACGACTACATGTAAAAAAAGAAAGAAACTGGACCACTGTGTTACACCGTATACATACACAAAAATGAATTCAAAAGGGATTAAAGACTTAATATAAGACCCGAAACCATAAAATTCCTAAAAGAAAACATAGGCAGTAAGCTCCTTGACAGAGGTCTTGACAATGTTGTTGTTGTTTAATTTGACACTAAAAGTAAAAGCAACAAAACCAAAAATAAACAAATAGGACTACATAAAACTAAAAAGCTTCTGCATCAAAGGTGCAGCAAAGGAAACTATCAACAAAATAAAAAGGCAGCCTACTGAACGGGAGAAAATATTTGCAAATCACATACCTGATAAGGGATTAATGTACAAAATACATAAAGAACTCTTACAACTCATTAACAAACAAACAAAAAAGAGATCCTATTAAGAAAAGGGCAGAAGATGTGAATAGACATTTTCCCAAAGAAGACATATGGAGGCCAACAGGTACATGAAAAGATGCTCAACATCACTAATAATCAGGGAAATGAACATTGAAACCACCTCGTACCTGTTACAATAGCTATTATCAAAAGTACAAGAAATGACAATTGTTGGTGAAAAAGGAATGCTTGTGCCTTATTGGTGGGAATGTAAATCGGTGCAGCCACTATGAAAAATAGTGATGAGGTTTTATATAAAATTTAAAATAGAACTATATGATCCAGCAATGCCACTTCTGGGTATTTATCCAAAGAAAACAAAAACGCTAACTTGAAATGATATATGCACCCTTATGTTCATTGACGTACTATTTACAATGAGCAAGATATGGAAACAACCTAAGTGTCCATTGACGGATGACTGAATAAAGAGACTGTGAGATATACACTTAGGAATATTATTCAGCCATAAAAGAATGAAATCTTGTCATTTGTGACAACATAGATGTACCTTGAGGGCATTATGCTAAGTGGAGTGTTAGACAGAGCAAGACAAATCTGTATGATCTCTCTTACAGCAGAATCTAAAAAGATGAAAACAAAAACAAACCAAGCCCATAGGTACAGAGAATAGAGTAGTGGTTGCCAGAGGGAGGGGATGGAGGGTGGGAAAAATGGGTGAAGGGAGCCCAAAAGTATTTTAAAAAATCTCTCTAGATGATTCTAAGTGCATCTGGGTTCTTAAACTTGGACTATGTTGCCCCCAACTCTGAATTTTTGAAGTAACCTTTTTAACAAATCATCCTCAGGATCCTAATGTGTACATTTGTGAAGAGTCAACCCCCTCACCCCACCCCCAGTGTCATGACGAGACATTTCCTAGTTCTGCAGCTACCACTTTTGGGTCATGGTTTTCTTTTCAGAGCCACCTAATGTCCCATGCTTTCCCTATGCTTACGAGATGATGTTACAGGTCTTACCAGAAGGGCTTGTTAAATGGGAAAGCCATGCTATTAACAAGCACAAAACTTAGTGGCACAAAGGTCACTAGCTTTTCCTTAATTGACGAAAAGCAAACATGCATGTTCCTTTTATAAACACTGATATTTAACATTTAACTCAACCCTCATGATACATTAAGAAAAGGAAATTCAATACAGTTGGGCAGATGTGACTGCAGGAAAAACTACCCCCAATGAATCTGTCTGTTTCCAGAACTTTGAATAAAAAAGAAATCAATTTTTGAAATAAATGCAAATACAGATGGCGACCATCATTATAAATATTAGTTTTTGCTTTTTGTCCTATTGTGACTATCTTTCATATCTTCTACAACCGTGTTTCTTCATTCCCTGGGAATACTTGTTAAAGAATCTCATTGTGTGTGAACTTTACACTCTTGGGTCAGAAAGTGAATCGTGATAGCTAAGATCCTAGCCATTTCTGATTTCCAAAAACAAAAATTGATTTTTAGGAGACTCATTTTG
This sequence comes from Prionailurus bengalensis, assembly GCF_016509475.1. Classification (NCBI taxonomy): domain Eukaryota; kingdom Metazoa; phylum Chordata; class Mammalia; order Carnivora; family Felidae; genus Prionailurus; species Prionailurus bengalensis. The sequence continues at coordinate 107,936,090 of NC_057350.1, forward strand.
TGGGTCTGAATTTGTGGGAAATGAAGTAGGCACAATAAATTGGTGGCAGAGAGGAGGCAGAAAATAATAGAAAACAGACATAAGAACTGGAAAAGTATGGCCGTCTGGGACCATTTAGTGAAGGGGCAGACAGTTCTACACACCTCAACAGTCCCTGGGGCACCCCTGGGTCAAAGGGCATAATCTATTTTACAAAGCTTTCCATCCAAATAAGTTTTAAAAGATGACACTAAATAGTGTTTGTGCCTAAAAGGCATAAAAGGTGCCTTGTAGGGAGCAAACAAGGGGTGCTTGGGAGGAGAGAGATGTTTAGGGATTAAAAAACCTGGAGATTTTGAGAGGGAGATGGAAACAAGAAATGATCCATGATAGTATTTGCATTTTCCAAAGCCACACAGCTCTAGGCACACTGTTTTAAACCATCAGTTTTGCAGGGTGGTGCCTGGGTAGCTCAGTCGGTTGAGCATCGGATTTTGGCTCACGTCATGATCTCACATTGGGCTCTGTGCTGACAGCTCAGAGCCTGGAGCCTGTTTCAGATTCTTTGTCTCCCTCTCTCTCTGCCCCTCCCCTGCTCTCGCTCTGTCTCGCTCTCAAAAATAAATAAACATTAAAAAAAAACCCAATAGTTTGGGAAAATTTTAAAGAATATTTTTTATTTAAAAAAATGTAATGTTTGGGGTGCCTGGGTGGCGCAGTCGGTTAAGCGTCCGACTTCAGCCAGGTCACGATCTCGCGGTCCGTGAGTTCGAGCCCCGCGTCGGGCTCTGGGCTGATGGCTCAGAGCCTGGAGCCTGTTTCCGATTCTGTGTCTCCCTCTCTCTCTGCCCCTCCCCTGTTCATGCTCTGTCTCTCTCTGTCCCAAAAATAAATAAACGTTGAAAAAAAAAATTAAAAAAAAAATGTAATATTTATTTATTTTTGACAGAGAGAGACAGAGCATGAGTGGAGGAGGGGCAGAGAGAGAGGGAGACACCGAATCCGAAGCAGGCTGCAGGCCCTGAGCGGTCAGCACAGAGTCCGACACGGGGCTCGAAGCCATGAACTGTGAGATCGTGACCTGAGCCGAAGTCAGACGCTCAACCGACTGAGTCACCCAGGTGCCCCTATAAAGAGTATTTTAAAAAGTACAATCACACACTGAAAAGTGGCAAAGCTTCAGTTAAACTTTATGCCTAACTGGAACCTAAGAAATGAGACAGTGGCAGGTTTCACACCGGCTTTCCCAAGCCGTCCCCTTGGAATTATGGTCAGTGACTCCCATCATTTCCTCTTGCAGTACGCCTTCATTCTGCTGGGCCAAATAAATACCACTGAGGTATTTTCTTTTTCCTTCACTCTAATGCAGTTGGGGACAAGAGGGTGTGAGCTTGGAAGAGGAAGGCCGACGGCTGAAGTCTGAAGGACTCTGTCAAGACAACAGCAGTGATTCTGGTCTACCAAAAAAGCAGGTCAGAGAGTTAAGACAGAAATAGAAGCAATCCCAGAACTGACAGTTAAGGAAGTGACAGTGAATGGGACCATGGCAATAGTCCCATCTCAACATGAACTCAAGGACCATTTAAAATAATGCTTACTGGTTTCTTCATTATTGGTTGGTTTTGTGCATATCCTGTCTTCCTAGCTAACCCAATATGCAAATATTCTAAAGAATGTGATTAGGAATGTGATTAGTTATGCTACAATTAGAATATTTGAGTGAATTTGGGGATTCATTACTAGAGTGAAATCCTCTCTCTCATTCTCTTTTCCTCTCCTCCCTCCTTCTTTCCTTCTTTCCCTCCTTTCCTCCCTCTCTTTCTTCTTTTGATCCTTCCTTTCCTTCTTCCCTTCTCACTTTTCTCCCTCAAAATTTTTCCCCCACTTTTGGTAAACAATGCATTCTACCTAGAAGCAAAAATGTAGGTATCTGATTCAAGGCCCTGATATGCATGATCAGATTTGAGTTTCGTGGGTGGTGGCAGTATAGGGGGTTAAGCTGAAAGCTAAATTGGGCGAACCGTCGGACTTTGATGCTATGCCAAGGAGTAAGAGCTCTCTCATCTAATGCCCAATAAGGGAGTCATTCAAGATTTGATATGCAATGCAAGTTATTATGCTAGACTTAGACTTTATGACTTTCACTCTTGGAGAAAACATTGTGTCCTATAATTGATGTTCAATTCATGCTTTGCTATATTTGCTAACAAGAAGTACTATATACAAAGTAATAAAGCATTCTTTTTGCTACAAGTTTTCCATGGCATTCCCACATTCCACATATTGGAATGCTCCATGGAATTGTTACCTATGGTAAAGTTAGAAAAATCTGGGGGAGCCTGTGTGGCTCAGTCGGTTGAGCGTCCACCTTCAGTTCTCGCAGTTTGTGGGTTCAAGCCCCGCGTCGGGTTCTGTGCTGATGGCTCAGAGCCTGGAGCCTGCTTTGGATTCTGTGTCTCCTTCTCTCTCTGTTCCTCCCCTGCTCACACTCTGTCTCTCTCTCTCAAAAATAAATAAAGATTTTTAAAAAAAAATTAAAAAACAGAAAAATCTGCAGCAATTGGATTTTGTTACCAATGATTTACTAAAAAAATTGTTATACAGACTTTCCAATGTTGAAAATAATTATTTCTCAGGACATCGTTAACTGGTTAGATAGAGCTCTCTGGTTACAGAGAAGCAGCAAAGTTTAGTGGGAAGGGCATGGGCTTTGCACTCAGCTGGGCCAAGTTCTGAATTTTCTATTTGTTTTTTTTTTAATTTTTTAACGTTTATTTATTTTTGAGAGTAAGAGACAGAGCGTGAGGGGGAGAGGGACAGAGAGAGAGGGAGACACAGAATTGGAAGCAGGCTCCAGGCTCTGAGCTGTCAGCACAGAGCCTGACGCGGGGCTCAAACTCACGAACCATGAGATCATGACCTGAGCTGAAGTTGGACGCTCAACTGACTGAGCCACCCAGGCGCCCCTGAATTTTCTATTTGATCTTAGGTGAGTTACTTATGTTTTCTGAGACTCATTTGTTTTAACTGTCAAGTTGGGATCACAGGGTCATTTTAAGGATTATATAAATTTATTTACATAAAGCACTTAGCACAATTTTTGGCATATATAGTAGTGATGATGATGATGATGATGGTGATGATGATGTTAGTGAGGAATATGGTATATCTTCTGAGAGGTAGAGTGGTATCATTATTTAAGAGCACAGGCTCAGGAGCCAGACTCTTTAGGTTCAACTTTTGGCTCTGCCACTTAATAGTTATATAATGTTGGGTAAATGTGTTAGTTATCTTTTGCTTCATAACAAATTCCCCTAAAGCAGAGCACTTAAAACAAATATATTATCTTAAGGTTGTAGAAAATTAGGAATCAAAGAATGATCTATTGGTGTTCTCTGCTTTTGGTCTCTCAAAAGATTACAATCAAGGCCTTGGCCCAATGTCTGTGATCTCATCTGAAGCTTGATTGGAGAAGGATGTACTTCCAAGCTCAGTCATGTGGTTGTCGGCAAGATTCCATTCTTTGAGGACCGTTGGACTGAGAGCTTAAATTCCTTGCTGGCTCTTGGCTGGAGGCTGCCCTCAGTTCCTTGCCCCATGGGCATTTCCAACATACCAGACGTCAAATCCAGCAGGAAAAGAGCCTGCTAGGAAGACAGATATCACAGGCTTTTGTAATCTAGCCATATCATCTAGCCGTGACATCCCATCACTTTTTTTTTTCTGTATTCTATTCATTTGAAGTGACTTATTAGGTTCAGCCCACAACCAAAGGGAGGGAATTAACAGTGTGAATACCACTTGAGGACCATCTTATAAGTCTTCCTCAATAGCAAGTTATTTACCCTCTCTGTACCTTAGTTTTTCCATCTGTTAAATGGGAGTAATAATCATAAGTACTTAATTGGACTGTTGTAAAGAGTAAACACGTTAATATTTGTAAAGTACCTGTGCCGGTCACATAGTAAGTGATTAATGAATGTTTGACATTATTTTTCTAAAATATTGGTTTATAGCTTTTCTGCTTGTTAACAAAGCACTGGCTCAACCTGCTTTATAGCCCTTGTCACTCTGTGTCAAAGGGTGGTTGTAGCATCGCCAGTTAATACAGGGAAATGACAACAAAGTTCATGGCGAAGTGTGAGAGCACCAAAGGAGCACTGGAGAATGAGGATCCAGTTCAAGTTCCGGTTTTCTCTTAACAAGATGTGTAGGGTGGGCAGCTCACTATATCTTTCTAGGTCACTGTGTCTTTATCTGTGAATTGAGTGCTTCAGACCCTATCAGGAGTGATATTCATGATATTTAGCAACTGCTTGGGGTCAGGCACTGGCCAATCAGAACAGGCTATGAGTATGGTATGGTTTTGCTCATGCGGACTCATTGTATGACAGCCTCAAGAAGCTACCTTTGCAGTCCCTTCTTGCTCCAGACATCTGTGATCCCATGACCTATTTCCAAATGACTTAATGATCTTGTGGTCTACACAGCCCGTTAGTTTTGTTTCCCTTACTTTTATAACTTTTTGCCAAAGTGGCTTATAAGCCAGGATACCAAAACAATCTAAATAAAAGGCCATTTAATGTGATACGATTATCCTGTTCTGTGGGCTTAAACAGTGTGAGCAAGTGTATCTAAATATAATCATGCTATTTGGTTCAAGAGCTAATCCCATTAAGTGTGTTTTTAAAATTCAACAAATGTTATTTCAGACACTCATTACCAGAATAAAAATTTTAGTCTGTTTGTTTCTGGCAGACCTTCTGGATCCTCCTCAAGAAGCTCACATATGCCTTCAAACAAAAATGTCACCCAGTGAGGTAACAATGTCCTTGCTCGGTGTCTGTTGTGTCCCAGACTCCCTGTGTGACCTGCCTCTTTCCTAATGCTTTGCTAAGTACCTGATACTTTCCTATGCAGGAAGCTCATATGAACTAATTAACATTTAATGAGAGGAAACCAACTGATTAGAATGCTTTTCGTGGTACTTTAGCTAATAAATGTTGTATATACTTTTGACTACATCTAGGCAGCATGTGGCTTCCTCTTCCCAACTGCACCCTTCTTTTTCACAGCTCTGCCACGCTCAAGGGCTTTCTGCAGTAACCTGGCTGAACAGTTTTCCTTCGTTAATTTGAGGAAAGTTTTGGGCCAAATTATTGAGGTAAATATTTTGATTGAATTTTGCTTAGAGCAGTGACTGAAGCTTCTGAATCCAAATCAAGACCAAATCATTCCAACCATGGTTGATGGAGAACAGCAAGAGTTTGATGAAAAGCAAAATCTGCCCAGCAGAGTCCCAGGCAGCTGAAAATGATTTTGCCTGTGTTTACAAAGGCAATTAGGGTTGTACTCGTGTGCTCTGGAGGCCCAAAGGGAGGGGTGGGGAGGTGTAACTTCAGAGGCTCAAGTATTTGCCATGGAATATCTGGGTCTAGTCATTCAGTATCTACCAGTGGCTTCTGAATTATGGGAAGTGCCCTGGGATGGACCAGATTAAGGTCTCCCGTATCAGCAGTCTCCATTTTTGTTGTTGTTGTTCAGGTGTTATTATCAGTAAAAGGTTGTTGAGCAGCACTTCCAATGTATTTATAAAGCATTTATATGTAGTTCAGTAATTAGTTAATATCTCAGAGAACACTATATACTTGGATTGAGATGCATTGCTGATGACAGTGGGTAAATCCACATTTTAAAGAATTTTGATGATTTATGTTACATTTAATTTTTTAATGTTTATTTACTTATTTTGAGAGAGAGAGAGAGTGAGAAGAGAGGCGGGGGAGAGGCAGAGAGAGAGGGAGGGAGAAAATCCCAAGTAGGCTCTTCACTGATAGCACAGAGCACTATGCGAGGCTCAGAGGCTGACTCTCATACACTGAGATCATGACCTGAGCTGAAATTGAGTTGGATGCTAAACTGACTGAGGCACCCAGGTGTCCCTCTGTTCTATTTAAATAAATACTCATGGTTTCTCATGATGTGGCTGGGATCAAACCAAATATAAAGAGTATCATAAGTAGGACATGGGTCAGCTCTATCATTTTCTTGTGGTTTACCTGTATTTGCCTCATTAGTATTATCTTCAGCATCCACATACTTTGGCTGGAATATTTTAAGTCATACAACTAACTTTACTTTTTTTGAAGATTCATTCTATTAAAGCTAGGTAACAATTCGTTTTATTAAAATCAGTGTGATAGTTAATTTTATGTGTCAATTTGACTGGGCTAAGGAGTGCACACAGAGCTGGTAAAATATTACTTGTGAGTGTCTGTGGTAGTGTTTCTGGAAAAGATTAGCATTTTATTTAATAAACTGAGTAAAGAGATTCACTCTCACCAGTTTGGGTGGGCATGATCTGATCTATTGAGGGCCAGAATAGGTGGAAGAAGAGTGAATTCCCTCTCTCTCTCTCTCTCTCTCTCTCTCTCTCTCTCTTTCTTCTTGAACTTGGACATCCATCTTATCTTGCCCTTGGACACTAGAGTTCCTGGTTCTCAGGCTTTCAGACTGTGGGACTTATACCAGGAGCCCCTGGTTTCCAAGCCTGTGACCTCAGACTGGGAGTTAAACCCATTGGCTCCCCTGGTTCTTGTGTGTTCAGACCCACACTGAATTACACCACAAGCTTTCCTTGCTCTTGAGCTTGCAGACAGCGTATTGTGGGACTTCTCAGCCTGCATAACCCCATTGGCCAATTCCTATGGTAAATCTTCTCTTATATGTATCTCTCTATGTTCTATTGGTTCTATTTCTCTGGAAAACAATGACTAATGCAACCAGATAAGATAACATAACATATAAATCCACTTAAACAGGGCATGTGAATTGCAGTGTGTTGCAAAACAGCCAAATGGCAAAACAGCCATTTTCTCTCCAGACATGTCAGATGTGCTTTTTGTCCTGTGTGACATAGGAAGGGATGAGAGCACTGGTATGAGCCTATTTATTAGGTGTTAGAAAAGCTTAATTTCATGTTTAAAAATAGAATTACTATGTTAAGAGAAGTTCTTATAATTTCTTCTCATTTCCCAGTGGATTGTTATGAGCATCTCCATCAAAGACCATCGGTGTAGATTTATGTCTGAAGACATTCATCTGGCCAGTTCTGTTTATACTGGAATAAGTCTCTAATAGTCTCATTTATTTCTGTCAGTTCCCAGCTCCTTGACCAAATTTCATAGAGCTGTGTTGGGCATTCTACTTAGTTGAAAGTCTACTTATGCACCACATGCATAGCAAATGGTGGTTATAGCCTCCATCGAGATGTTCATTTTAGTTCTGATATCCCTTGTTTCCCACAAACCACAAATGAACTAAAGGTTCAGCCTGGTTCAGTATATAGAGGGACCTCCATGAATAGGTATCCTCTTACATAAGGTGATCTGAGAGCTCCTAACAAGTCTCTTTAGCATATCTGAACTTATTGCAGTTGGAAATCTGGCCTTTGTTGTCATTAGGAAGGAGCATGATGTTGCAGAAGAAGTATGGATATGGTCGTTAGAAAAATGTGAGTTCAAGTCTTGGTTTTGGCACATTCTAGCTGTGTGACCTAGGGCGAATCCCTAACTCTCTGAGCTTCAGTCTTTTTATCTTTTAATGAGTATAATGATATATTCTTTCCTGGACTTTTGTGAGAATTAGGCATAATATATGTTTGATGGTAGGCACTTAGTATTTTCTAACTATTGTTCTCATTCTTGCAATTATTTAATTTTTTTTTTCTTGGAGAGAATGTTTTTTCATACATTAAAATGCTTGCCAGATAAATTTTATGTGTTAGCTACTACTTACATCCTAAGGCTGAAATAGGTCACAGATCATGTAGAGGGATCTATAGGAGATTGCTGGGGAAGGACTGGCTGTGGTGTAGGCCCCAGGGGCTTGGCGGGACTCAGTTACTAAAAGGCATTGATCCAAGTGTCTAAAGATAATCAAGCAGAAAGTCACCAAAGCACAGAAGTGCAGCAAAGCTGTGAAGATAACTAAGACTCATAAATGCTCTGTGGATGTGGAACTTTGTGTTTTTGGCGTGTTGTGTTTTTTTTTTTTAATTTATTTTTTTAATTTACATCCAAGTTAGTTAGCATATAGTGCAACAATGATTTCAGGAGTAGATTCCTAAATGCCCTTTACCCATTTAGCCCATCCCCCCTCCCACAATCCCTCCAGTAACCCTCTATTTGTTCTCCATATTTAAGAGTCTCTTATCCCCCTCCCTGTTTTTATATTATTTTTGTTTCCCTTCCCTTATGTTCATCTGTTTTGTATCTTAAAGTCCTCATATGAGTGAAGTCATATGATACTTGTCTTTCTCTAATTTCGTTTAGCATAATACCCTCTAGTTCCATCCATATAGTTGCAAATGGCAAGATTTCATTCTTTTTGATTGCCGAGTAATACTCCATTGTATATATATATACCACATCTTCTTTATACGTTCATACGTCAATGGACATTTGGGGTCTCTCCATACTTTGGCTTTTGTTGATAGTTCCGATATAAACGTTGGGGTGCATGTGCCCCTTCAAAACAACATACCTGTATCCCTTGGATAAATACCTAGTAGTGCAATTGCTGGGTAATATGGTAGTTCTATTTTTAATTTTTTGAGGAATCTCCATACAGTTTTCCACACTGGCTGCACTAGTTTACAGTCCCAACAGCAGTGCAAAAGAGATCCTCTTTCTCTGCATCCTTGCCAACATCTGTTGTTGCCTAAGTTGTTAACGTTAGCCATTCTGACAGGTGTGAGGTGGTATCTCATTGTGGTTTTGATTTGTATTTCCCTGATGATGAGTGATGTCGAGTGTTTTTTCACGTGTCGGTTGGCCATCTGGGTTTCTTCTTTGGAGAAGTGTCTATTCATGTCTTTTGCCCATTTCTTCACTGGATTATTTGTTTTTTGGGGTGTTGAGTTTGAGAAGTTCTTTATAGATTTTGGATACCAACCCTTTACCTGATATGTCATTTGCAAATATCTTCTCCCATTCTGTCAGTTGCCTTTTAGTTTTGCTGATTGTTTTCTTTGCTGTGCAGAGGCTTTTTATTTTGATAAGGTCCCAATAGTTCATTTTTGCTTTGGTTTCCCTTGACTCTGGAGATGTATTGAGTAAGAAGTTGCTGCGGCCAAGGTCAAAGAGGTTTTTGCCTGCTTTCTCCTCGAGGATTTTGATAGCTTCCTGTCTGTACATTTAGGTCTTTCATCCATTTTGAGTTTATTTTTGCGTATGGTATAAGAAAGTGGTCCAGGTTCATTTTTCTGCATGTCGCTGTCCAGTTTTCCCAGCACCACTTGCCGAAGAGACTGTCTTTATTCCATTGGATGTTCTTTCCTGCTTTGTCAAAGATTAGTTGGCCACAGATTTCTGGGTCCATTTCTGGGTTCTCTATTCTGTTCCATTGATCTGAGTGTCTGTTTTGTGCCAGTACCAAACTATCTTGATGATTACAGCTTTGTAATAGAGCTTGAAGTCTGGGATTGTGATGCCTCCTGCTTTGGTTTTCTTTTTCAAGATTGCTTTGGCTATTTGGGGTATTTTCTGGTTCCATACAAATTTTAGGATTCTTCTAGCTCTGTGAAAAATGCTGGTGTTATTTTGATAGGGATTGCACTGAATGTGTAGATTGCTTTGGATAGTATTGATATTTTAACAATATTTGTTCTTCTTATTCAGGATCATGGAATATTTTTTTCCATTTTTTTTTGTATTCTTCAATTTCTTTCATAAGCCTTCTATAGTTTTCATTGTATAGGCTTCTTACATCTTTGCTTAGATTTATTCCTAGGTATTTTATGGTTTTTGGTGCAACTGTAAATGGGTCCTTGATTTCTCTTTCTGTTGCTTGATTATTGGTGTATAGGAATGCAACCAATTTCTGTGCATTGATTTTATATCCTGTGACTTTGTTGAATTCATGGGACAGTTCTAGCAGTTTTTTGGTGGAATATTTTGGGTTTTTCATATGGAGTATCATGTCATCTGCAAAGAGTAAAAGTTTGACTTCCTCCTGGCTGATTTGGATGCCTTTTATCTCTTTGTGTTGTCTGATTGCTGAGGTTAAGACTTCCAAAACTGTGTTGAATAACAGTAGTGAGAGTGGATATCCCTGTCTTCCTGACCTTAGGGAAAAATGGGAGCTTTTCCCCATTGAGGATGATATTAGCATTGGGTCTTTCATATATGGCTTTTATGATCTCGAGGTACAATCCTTCTATCCTTACTTTCTTCAGGGTTTTTATCAAGAAAGGATGCTGTATTTTGTCAAATGCTTTCTCTGCATCTATTGAGAGGATGATGTAGTTCTTGTACTTTCTTTTATTGATGTGATGTATCACACTGACTGTTTTGCAAATATTGAACCAGTCCTGTATCCCAGGTATAAGTCCCACTTGTTTGTGGTGAATAATTTTTTTGATGTATTGTTGGATATGGTTGGGTAATATCTTGTTGAGGATTTTTGCATCCATGTTCATCAGGAAATTGGTCTATAGTTCTCCTTTTTAGTGGGGTGTTTGTCTCATTTTGGAATCAAGGTAATGCCGGTTTCATACAAAGCCTTTGGAAGTTTTCCCTCCATTTCTATTTTTTGGAACGACTTCAAGAGAATAGGTATTAACACTTCCTTAAATTTTTGGGAGAATGCGTCTGGAAAGCCATCTGACCCTGGACTCTTATGTTTTGGGAGATTTTTGACTATGAATTTGATTTCTTTACTGGTTATGGGTCTGTTCTAATCTTTATTATTTCCTGTCTTCTTCTGGTTTGGGGTTTTATTTGCTGTTCTTTTGCCAGCTCTTTAAGGAGTAAGGTTAGGCTGTGTATCTGAGAACTTCCTTCTTTAGCAAGGCCTGGATTGCTATATACTTCCCTCTTATGATGGCCTTTGCTGCATCCCAGAGGTTTTGGGCTGTGGTGTTATCATTTTCATTGGCTGCCATGTACTTTTAATTTCCTCTTCAACTCCTTGGTTAGCCCATTCATTCTTTAGTAGGATGGTCTCTAGTCTCCAAGTATTTGTTATCTTTCCACATTTTTTCTTGTGGTTGATTTCAAGTTTCATAATGTTGTGGTCTGAAAATATGCATGGTATGATCTTGATCTTTTTGTACTTGCTGAGGGCTGCTTTGTGTCCCAGTATGTGGTCTATTCTGGAGAATGTTCCATGTGTACTGGAGAAGAATGTATATTCTGCTGCTTTAGGATGAAATGTTCTGAATATATCTGTTAAGTCCATCTGGTCCAGTGTGTCATTCAAAGCCATTGTTTTCCTTGTGGATTTTTTTAATTAGATGATCTGTCCGTTGTTGTGCATGTGTTGAAGTCTCCTACTATTATGATATTACTATCAATAAGTTTCTTTATGTTTGTGATTAATTGATTTATATATTTGGGTGCTATCACATTTGGCGCATAAATGTTTACAACTGTTAGTTCTTCTTTGTGGATAGACCCCTTGATTATGATATAATGCCCTTTTCATCTCTTGATACAGTCTTTATTTTAAAGTCTAGATTGTCTGATATAAGTATGGCTACTCTGGCCTTCTTTTGGTGACCATTAGCATGATAGATGGTTCTCCATCCCCTTCCTTTCAATCTGAAGGTGTCTTTAGGTCTAAAGTGGGTCTCTTGTAAACAGCATATAGATGGATCTTGTTTTTTTATCCATTCTGTTACCCAATGTCTTTTGACTGGAGCATTTAGTCTTTGATATTTAGAGTGAGTACTGAAAGAAATGAGCTTATTGCCATTATTTTGCCTATAGACTTGGGGTTTCTGGTGGTGGTCCCTGGTCCTTTCTAGTCTTTGTTGCTTTTGGTCTTTTATTCCCCCCATCTTTTCTCCCCTCAGAGAGTACTCCTTAAAATTTCTTGCAAGGCTGGTTTAGTGGTCATGAACTCCTTTAATTTCTGTTTGGGAAACCTTTAATCTCTCCTATTTTGAATGATAGCCTTGCTGGATAAAGAATTCTTGGCTGCATATTTTTCTGATTCAGCACATTGAATATATCCTGCCACTGCTTTCTGGCCTGCCAAGTTTCTGTGGATAGGTCAGCTGCAAACCTGATCTGTCTTCCCTTGTAGGTTAAGGGCTTTTTTTCCCCTTGCTGCTTTCATGATTCTTTCATTGCCTGAGTATTTTATGAATTTGACTATGATATGCCTTGTTGATGGTTGTTTTTTGTTGAATCTAATGGGAGTCCTCTGTGCTTCCTGGGTTTTGATGCCTGTGTCTTTGCCTAGATTAGGAAAGTTTTCCACTATGATTTGCTCACATAACCCTTCTACCCGTTTTTTTTTCTCTTCCTCTTCTGGGACCCCTATGATTCTGATGTTGTTCCTTTTTAATGAGTCACTGATTTCTCTAATTCTTAAATCATGCTCTTTTGCCTTAGTCTCCTTGTTTTTTTTTTCTGCTTCATTATTCTCCATAAGTTTGTCCTCTATATCACTGATTCACTGCTCTGGCTCATCCATCCTTGCCTCCAAGGCCTCCATTCGAGATTGCAGCTCAGTTATAGCATTTTTTTTTATTTCATCCTGACTAGCTTTTACTTCTTTTATCTCCACACAAAAGGATTCTAATTTATTTTCAACCCCAGCTAATATTCTTATTATCGTGATTCTTAATTCTGGTTCAGTCATCTTCCTTGTATCTGTGTTGATTAAGTCCTTGGCTGTCGTTTCTTCCTTCTCTTTCTTTTGTGGTGAATTCCTTCGTTTCGTCATTTTGAGGGAATAAAAGGAATTAATGATATAAAAAAATAAAATTAAAAAAATTAAAATAAAAAAATTAAAACTAAATAATTAAAAACAACACACACACACACATGCACACATGTACGCACACACACAAATCAAATAAATGATGCTAGATCCTAGGTGTGTTTTGGTATGGATGTTGTAAGGGGCTTGATAGATTAGAGAAAAAAGGGGGAAAAAGAGAAAAAACAAAGAAAATCGTTTGAAAATTTGAAAAAATGAATACAATGAAATAGAATAAAATGAAATGATAGAAGTAAAATAGAATTTGAAAAATTTACAAAAAAGTAGAATACATAGTAGAAAAAAAATTAAAGAAACATATTTTTAATAAAAATCGAAAATAAAAGTTTTTCCTTCTGTATTCAAGAAAAAGAAAAGAAATGAAAAAGAGAAAACAAAAAAGAAAATTGAATAGATGGACCAGCAAACAGACTAAAATACTGTTGAAATTACTTCGTTTTCCTGTAGAAATCAAACTATGAAGCGCTTTATAGTCTGTACACTAAGCAGGCAGAGAGATTTGTGGTGTTTCTGAAGAGTGAGTTAGGCCCAGTTCAGCGAGGCTTAGTGTACTGGCTCCGTTCTCCACTAGATGGCGCTGCTTAGCTCACTTGGGCGGATTGTTTTGGCGTTTGTAGGTGTGTAAGCGCATGCGCGGGAGGAGTGAAAATGGCGTCACTCAGCTGTAGTATTGGAACTCTGTTCTCCCCGATCAGCAATCGTGGGCCATTCTTTGTCTCTGGCTTCTGTCCACTCCCTGCTTTTACACTGTTAGTGACCAAGCCTCAGGCAGCACCTCCCTCCAGAGTTTTATCTCAGATGTGGCTGTGTTTCCTGACGCCTTACTTCTGAGGGACTATGGCTTTGACCTGTTCTGCCTGTCTGAGGGAGGGTCTCACCAAGAAAAGGCTGGGTGCTGGCCACACCCAGGAACATTGGTGGGACGGTGCTGTTGCCGATGCCCAGAGACTGTGGCTGGGTGCCAGCCCACCCCAGAAAAAGTTCACGTGATCATTTGGCAGCAGCGTTTCAGGGATTATGGAACATCACAAGTCTGGTACCAGGGTTCCCCTTTAACGACCTTGTTCCAGCACCAGCGAATGTGGTTGTTCTCCCGGGTCCACTGGGGCCTTTGCCTGTGGAGGGGGCACACAGCCTCTACCAGATGTCTTCCCAGCAGAGGAACCGCCTCTTTCCACATGGTCCAAAGATTCCTGGACTTCACTCTGCTCCTGGGGATTTGCCCTTCTCACCAGAGCACCACCAGGTATTGAGCTGCGGAGTTTCAGGCTCTGCACTCCCCCTGTTTATAGAGTCTTAACGGAATTTAAACCCTCTCCTTTCTTCCTTTTTGTTTCAGTCCTGTGGCTGTTCCCACTTTTCCACTTTCTCTCCAGCTGCTTTTGGGGGCGGTGCTTTTCCTGTACACCCTCCACCCCCATCTCTGTCCACTCTCTGCAAGCAAAAACAGCTCCCCGCCTTCAGCTCCCCACCCTCTGTGGCTTCTCTCTCCCCCAGTTCACCTCTCTGTGCCATGTACCTGCTGAGTTCTGTGGTTCAGGTTGTGCAGATTGTTGTGTTAATCCTCAAATCAGTTTTCTAGGTGTGCAGGATGGTTTAGTGTTGATCTGCCTGTATTTCATGGATGCGAGATGCAAAAAAAATCTTCCATACATTCTGCCATCTTGGCTCCTCCCTGGAGTGCTGTGTTTTAAAGGAGCTGGTGTAAGGCTAGCAGCAAGAGAATGGATAAACATACGTTGGTGTTCCCTCTTATATCAGCCCTATAGTTAGAATAGTTAAAACTAGGTGATATAACAAACTCCTAATCTCAGCAGCTTAAGGCAAATGGTTTGTATTTTACCCTGTCACAGTTCAGTGTCAGGTGATGAGGAAGCAGCTTTCCACATACGCATTCAAGGGCTCAGACTCCTCCCATCCTATGGCTCCACCTTCCTCTGGGTTCCTCTCTATTCAGTTACATGTAGGGAAAAAGCAAGAATTATGTTTGCAAAGTTTTTATGGGCAAAATTTGAAAGGAATGCATGTCACTTCTATTCACACTTCTTAGCCGAAATTCAGTCATATGAGTACACTTAACTATAGAAAAGGCTTAAATTATCTAACAGCATTTGCAGGAAAAGGAGAAAATACTAATACTGGTGAATACTTGTATTTTGCCATAACTGGATTTGAAAAATTTTGGATTACTGTCGACAGAAAGCATATCAATACCAAATACACACACACACACACACACACACACACACACACCCCATTTGTCAGACAGTACTTGATCCTATTACATATGATACTTTTTGATGTTTTCTATTGCATTATGCTTAAAAATGCTGTTTGTGCCACATTAAATTAATTCCATGATCTGACAGAGTGAAAAATACTAATCTGGATTGTAAGCATGAATATAATATTCCACTAGTTATAACTAGAGATAGAGAATGAGGCACTGCCTACCATGATCAGGATCTAGGGTTCCTGAGAGCACTTTCTGAGGGGACCTGTGAAAAAAAATTGGTCCATGTGTCCAAAAACTGCAGAACCCTGAGACACCGCCTGTGTAGTATAGGGTACAGCCTGGGATGAGACACAGCATTCAAACATTTCCCTTTCAATACAACAGCTTTGAAATATAGTTTAAAAAAAAAAGGCGAGACAAAACTAAATGTAGAGCCTTTATGCTTGGTGAATGTTTCTCCTCATCTCCTCCAACATTTACAAGTTGTGAAACAGAATGCCCTTCTCATTAGCTGTGCTTCATACCCCATATCTTCCCACCCCGCCTCCATGAAAGCAGAGAATTGGTATCTCATACTTTACATACCACTATCTTAAGAAAGTGAAACTGGAAAATTGCTCCTGTAGGGTGAATCATGGATATATATTATTTGTACTTGGACATTTGGATTGCTGTACAAATATGGACTCCTCCATAGCTCATTGCATGGGATTGGCTTTGTATTACAGCAGTACTGAATTTCCACATGGGAACTGAGAGGGAGGGCTTTATTGAAAAGGGAACACCAAATCAGGTGCACTGAAAGATTTCCTATATACATTTTTTTCTGCATGCAGAGAAATTCTAGGAGGTACCAAGTCCCACACACATCTCCAAATCATATATTGCATGTAAAGTGAGTTGTGTGTAGCATTTCCTCTAGGAATACCCTTTCCAAACCCTTCTTGCTTTCCCAGTTCCATCAATTAATCATAGAACAAAGCTCTTTTTTGTTTTTCATAGTGTGGTCATAGCTTATTGTCTTGATTATTAAAGTAACCTGGCTTTATATATGGGCTGCTGGTTTCTAATCTTTAGAAGCCTAATACAAAATGAACTAATAGGTTAGGGGCAACATAAAACTGGCTATATATTAATGACACCAGTGTGTATAATGAGAATAAATTAGCTTTCATTTAACATAAGTTCACTTCCAGGTATGTATTTAATGATGCCTTATGTCAATAGAAAGAGTAGGAGGTAAAATTTTGAGCAACCAAGACAATAACATCCTACAATCTGATGAGCAGAGTCCCTTGAGAGTATTGTGACACATCATTATAGGGTCTGGGTCCTTAAAATGTATCACCAGGAAAACACTTAAGTTAGATCATTCTGATTTCATTTTTATGTTAGATTTAATGTCATTGCAAATTGGTACTAAATATTTTTGGCCTTGGTAAACTTTGTCTTTCTTTAGGCTGACTTTAGTTGGACCAGGTTAATATGCAATGCCTGGAACTTTGCTTTTATGATTAACAGTATTATATTCAAGGCTAAATTGGCCCAATGAAAGCCTTCACCAGTCCCTTGCCCCACTGAGGAAAAAAGAAACAACCACTGGACACTGTTGTTTTTATCAATGACAACATATGTGTAATGAGAACTGTGGAGTCTTCAGTTTAAGTGGAAACCATGTAGACCTACATTCCCTTGCCTTTCAGAGTCTTCAAGGAAAAATAAAACAACCTGAAGGAGTAGCAGTTGACAGTTAAAACTTTAAAGCTTTGATAAATGAATGGTATTTTTTTCAAGTGGTAAAAATACATTAACATATGCTTTATCAATGAGCCCTTCAAGAATCTAATTTAAGAAGTGGCAAATGTACAAATATTGTTAAAGTTCAGTGTTAATATTTTATTATCCCCTTGCTCTCAACTACCTATTTATTCATTTATTTGCTTATTTGATACTTATAAAGCCTACAAAGTGCTAAGCTCTATTCTGAGTTTAAGGGATAGTCAGTGAACATATCAGACAAAACCCTTGCCCTACAGGATCTTATACTGCAGCAGGAAATAAATGAGCAAATAAAATGCAAAATATGTTAGTGCTGAAATCTGAGGAGACTAATAGAGAAGGGAAGAGGGAGAAGAAGTGGCGGGGTGAGGTTGCAATTTTAGATAGAACATCCAGAGAAGGGTTCACTAATAAAATGACACTTAGGTAAAGGAGGTGAGAGCGCCAGCCATATGAAATCTTGGGGGGGGGGATGTTCTAAACACGGGGAACAGAGGTTGCAAAGACCAAGATGGGAGCATGCCTGTTGTGTGGAGGAACATCAGTGAGAAGGTGGCTAGGTAGGTAGAGTGAGGTGAGTGCGGTAATAGAGCTGTCTGGGGCCAGACCGTGTGGGGCTCTGCTGGAGGGGGTAAGTGCCTTGGCTTTTACTCTGAGTGTGTCAGGGAGCCATTGGAGGGTTTTAAGTAGAGAAATAACAGACATATTTAGTTTTTAAGGGTCACTCCAGCCACTTGTTGAGAATAGACCAGTTAGGAGATCAGTGCAGCAGTCTAGGAGGGATGATGATGGGTTGGACCTGGGCAGTGTGGATGGGAGAAGTAATTGGATTTTGAAGAAGGTTGGTAGGTAGAGCCACTTAGATTTGCTGATGAATAAGATATGGCCTGTTAGGGAACAACAGGTATCAAGCATGAAGGGGGTTGTCTGGGGATGGGAGGAGGGGGTGGAGACTATGGGAGGAGCAGGTTTAGGGCAAGAGAAAAGCTCAGTTCTGGTCCTGTTAAAATTGACTGGAGATGCCAAATAGGTGGTTGGCCATACGAGTCTGCCATTCAGGGGGCATTAGGGTATTGCACAGAAGAGCAGTCATAAAGTAGGAGTGGATAAGCTATGTTTTCAAAGAAAAAGGATCTGACCCTTGGTTAAAGGTCAGGTTTCCCTTTTATAAAGAATAATTATTACCTATGGTACATTTCTTAGGATTCATCTTCACAGCAACCCAACCCCAGTTGCATAATGACGGTTTTCTCTTTCTGTAGTCTTTCTCATGATTTGTGGGGTTTGCTTCTGACCACACCCAAATTAGCAATTACTACTTCAGTTATTGATATAAAGATATGTAACATACATTAAGCACAGGGCATAACCTCTTTGTTCATGATGTGATAATTATGCATTGGGTCATGACTTATCAGAACCTGCAAAGGGCTATTCTTTGGATTTCTGCAGGGTTGTGGCCAACTGCTAATTGAAATATAGTTAGCACCCCACAACTTGTCAAGAAAAGTGTTTTATTCTAAACTGAGCCAGTCAGGGCACCAAATGTGGGCATCTGAGGTGGCTGAGAATGCACACTCAGAAACATCAGAGAACCTGGGCTCAGCTCTGATGATAACACACAGCACAAGTGAGCCTCACTATCTTGGAGAGTGGATTTTTTTCTTTTGTGTATGATAGGAGGCTGATGGATTGTGTCTGTTGCAGAGACACAAGGAGAAAAAGGTGACTCAAGTCCCAAAATAGCCCCTTTGAATGCATTAAGAGAAAGCATCTCTGACACAGACAGGAAGAAAGGAAAGAGGGGGCAGGAATCGGTGACAAAATGTTCATAGAGAGTTGGTCACCAGCATTGATTCATATTAAGTTATTGTCCTCTGCTAAGAATGACACTGTCCTTTGCTTTTATGTTAAATTATAAAACCCTCTAAAACTGTACAATTGTCTGAAGATTAAATTGATTGTCCATTATTGTATTTTAACAATCTACTTGGTAAGTGTTTCCTATAATTTCTTCATCACTTCAGACCCGGTTGGGGTTTGGAGTGGGTCTTATGCATGACTCTATTTGATAATGTGGTGGTAACATATCTGAATTCTCTATAAAAGTAAGAATATCAGTATTGAAGTGAGACAAAGGAAAAGTCTTATTTAAGTTTGCTTTAAATAGACAATATCTGAAAGAAATTTTAGTGGAAGAAATTATCCCATTCACAACAGCAGCAAAAACCATTATGCATCTTAAATTAAACATGGTAAGTGTGCAGGAAATATATAAAGAAAATTATAAAATTAGTATGGACATGAAAGGAGACTTAGTAAGTAGGCAGAAAGACTCAATAATGTAAAGGTGCAAGTAATTCCTAAATTAAGCTATAAACCTGATACAGTCTCAATAAAAATCCCATTAGAGTTTCTTTTCTTTTCTTTTCTTTGTGCATTGTTTGTTTATTTTGGAGCTTAAGGATAGTGAGAAAAAAGTAGGAAAATACTATTGAAGGATACCAAGCTTACCATATATTAAAATGTATTATAAAACTATAAGAATTAAAACTGTGTGGTGTCAGCACAGACTAGAAAGATTAGACTAGTGGAACAAAATTGAGAAATAGAGCTAATTTTATATGGAAATTTAATATATGATAAACCCATGATTTAAAATCAGTAGGAAAAGTGTATTTTTCAATACATAGTTTTATGAAAACTATCTAGACTTCTGGGAAAAGAATAAAACAGAAATTATTTCATCTTCCTCCTAACAAAAAGATGAATTAAGATTTAAACATGAAAAAATGAAACCATGGGAATACTAGAAGCAAATGTGAGGCTTGTATATAATTTTGAAATGGCAAAAGCCTTTCTAAGCAAGAAAACAAACCCAGAAACCATAAAGTTAATAAATTTCATAACCTAAAAATTAAATGTTCTGCACAGCAAAAATATCATCACAAATACACTCAAAAGACAAATGGCCAACCAAAGAAACTTTAGAATGTATATTACTGACAAATGATTAATTTTTTCAATATATAAAGAGTTTTCTCAAGTTGATAAGGAACAAGAACACAAATCCACATTTAAAAAAAGGTTATAAGTACATGAAAAGATTCCCAATCTCACTAATAATTAAAGACATTCATTTTAACAGTTAGATACCATTTTGCAATTTTCAGATTGAGAAAGATAAAAAAAAATACATGAGGCAAAGATCTAAGCATGCTCATTCACTGATGGGAGTATAAATTAGTTTGCCTGAGCTATGGTCTGAATGTTTGCATACCCCCTTACTACCCACTGCTGCTGCCCAAATTCATATGTTGAAATCCTAATGTTCAATGTGATGGTATTAGGAGGTGGGGCCTTTTGGGAGGGGATTATGTCATGAGGACAGAGCCCTCATAAGTAAGTAACATTAATACCCTTACAAAGCAAATGCCAGAGAGATTGCTTGCCTGCCTCTACCATGTGAAGATATGAGAAGTCTGCAATCTGCAAAGAGGATTCTCACCTGACCAAAGTAGTAACATTGATCTTGGACTCCCTAGCCTCCAGAATTGTAAGCAATACATTTCTGTTGTTTATAAGCTACCCAATCTAAGGTATTTTGTTGTAGCAGCCTGAACTAAGACAGTCTTCCTTCAGAGGACAATCTGGTACTGTCTACCAAATATAAGGTGCACATGCCCTTTTAGTCCAGCAGCTCACACTTTGGGGAATTTGCCCCATGCTGTATTCACACATGTGCAAGAAGTATGAGGGATATGTTTATTATAGTATTAATGGTCATAGAAAAAGTTTGAAAAATTGTCAACAAGTAGGCTATTTGTTTAAAAAAATTTAGCGTATACATATGATGGAACACTGTGCAGTTATTAAAAAAAGAATGAAGCCATTCTATTGGTCGTATAGAGTTACAAGATATATTTTTTAGTTAAAATTTTTTTGAATGTTTATTTATTTTTGAGAGAGAGAGAGAGAGAGAGAGAGAGAGAGGCAGAGAATGAAGGAAACACAGAATCCAAAGCAGGTTCCAGGCTCTGCGTTGTCAGCACAAAGCCCAGTGAGGGACTCAAACTCAGGGAATGTGAGATCATGACCTGAGCTGAAGTTGATGCTTAATTGACTGAGCCACCCAGGCACCCCTATATTTTTTATTTAAAAAAAATTTCAAATGTTTTTATTTATTTAAAAAAAAAATTTTTGTTTTTCAACGTTTATTTATTTTTGGGACAGAGAGAGACAGAGCATGAACGGGGGAGGGGCAGAGAGAGAGGGAGACACAGAATCGGAAACAGGCTCCAGGCTCTGAGCCATCATCAGCCCAGAGCCCGACGCGGGGCTCGAACTCCTGGACCGCGAGATCGTGACCTGGCTGAAGTCAGAAGCTTAACTGACTGTGCCACCCAGGCGCCCCAGTTTTTATTTATTTTTGAGACAGAGCATGAGCAGGGGAGGGGCAGAGAAAGAGGGAGACGCAGAATCTGAAGCAGGCTCCAGGCTCTGAGCTGTCAGTACAGAGCTCGACGCGGAGCTAGAACTCACGGACTGTGAGACCATGACCTGAGCTGAAGTCAGATGCTTAACTGACTGAGCCACCCAGGAGCCCCTATATTTTTTATTTTAAATGCCAAGAAGTAGGCACCCAGCTAATTCAGTTGGTAGAGCATGAGGCTCTTAAATGCCAAGCAGTATATGTACTATGCTCTAATTTATGTAAGCATAGAAGAGGATACACATATATGTATATTTGTATGTATTATTTTTGCATCACACACATACTTTTCATGCTTGTATATGCCTAGAACATTCCTGAAAAATGGTTCCCTCTGGGGAGGGGTACTGAGGAACTAGAAGAGGTTGGTATAAGAGGGAGATTAATTATTGTATATTTTTATACTTATGTCCTTTTTTATCCTGTACATATATTATTTTTGCAATAAAACAAGTTTTTTGTAGATAAATTCTAAACATGGAATTTTATAATATATAAATTTAACATTTCAAACCAATAGGACAAGATGAATTATCCAATAGGTAGCAATGGCACAACTGGGTGGCCATTTAAAATGAATTTGGATAACAAAATAAATTCTAGAGGGATCAAAGTTTTAAATGTAACAAAAAATAAAACCATTAAGGTTGTTGTAGATGATGGTGATAATATGTTATAATGTTTGATTGGGAAAGAACTTTATTTTTTTATTTCAGTATAGTTGACATGCAATGTTACATTAGTTTCATGTGCACAACTTAGTGATTTGACAAATTTATACATTATACTATGTTCACCACAAGTATTGCTACCATCTGTTCCATTACAGTATCGCTATTACAATATCATTGACTGTATTCCTTATGCTTTACTTTTTATTCCTGTGACTTACTCATTCCTTGACTAGAGGCTTGTATCTCCCTCTACCCCGACCCATTTTGCCCAAACTCCTATCTTCCTCCCTTCTAGCACCCATCAGTTTGTCCTTTGTATTTATACTTTTGCTTCTGCTTTTTGTTTGTTTATTCATTTTTTTAGATTCCATTTATGAGTGGACTCATACAGCATTTGTCTTTCTCAGTCTGACTTATTTCACTTAGCATCATACCCTCTAGGTTCATCCATGTTGTCTCAAATGACATGATCTCAGCCTTTTTTATGGTTGTGTTATATTCTATTGTGTATAAATACCACATTTTCCTTATCCATTCATGTATTGATTGATACTTAGGTTGTTTCCATGTTTTGGCTATTGTAAGTAATGCTGCAGTAAACATAGGGTTGCATGTATCTTTTTAATGGAGTGTTTTCATTTTCCCTGAGTAAATACCCAATAGTGGAATATTGGATCATATGGTATTTCTATTTTGAATTTTTGAGGAACCTCCATACTGTTTTCCACAGTGGCTGCACCAGTTTACATTTCCAACAGAGCATGAGGATTCCTTTTTCTCTATATCCTCGCCAACACTTGTTTCTTGTCTTATTATAACCATTCTGACAGGTGTGGGGTGATATCTCATTATGGCTTTAAGTTTCATTTCCTTGATGGGTATGGATATTGAACATCTGTTTATGTACAGTAAAACCTTGGTTTGTGAGCATAATTCATTCCAGAAATATGCTTGTAATCCAAAGCACTTGTATGTCAAAGCGAATTTCAAGAACTGTTGGCTCAGTTGTGATCATGTGACATTCGGCAAGACATATTGCAAGATACTGCTCGTTTATTAGGTTAAAATTTATAAGAAATGTTTGATTATCTTGTGGAACACTCGCAGGACAAGTGACTTGCAATCCAAGGTTTTACTGTATTTCTTGGCCATCTGTATGTCTTCTTTGGAAAAATGTCTATTCAGGTCCTTTGCCCATTTCTTTTTTTTTTTTTTAATTTTTTTTTCAACGTATATTTATTTTTGGGACAGAGAGAGACAGAGCATGAATGGGGGAGGGGCAGAGAGAGAGAGGGAGACACAGAATCGGAAACAGGCTCCAGGCTCTGAGCCGTCAACCCAGAGCCCGACGCGGGGCTCGAACTCCCGGACCGCGAGATCGTGACCTGGCTGAAGTCGGACGCTTAACCGACTGCGCCACCCAGGCACCCCACCTTTGCCCATTTCTTAATTGGATTATTTGTTTCTTTGGTTTTGAGTTGTTTGAGTACTTTATATATTTTGGACATTAACCCCTTATCAGATATATTATTTGCAAACTCTTCTCCCATTCACTAGGTTGTCTTTTAGTTTTTGACGATTTTCTTTGCTGTGTAAAAGCTTTTTATTTTGATGTAGTCCCAATAGTTTATTTTTGCTTTTGTTTCCTTTGCCTTAGGAAACATGTCTAGAAAAATGTTGCTATGGCTGATGTCAGAGAAATCAGCCTGTGTTCTCTTCTAAGATTTTTATGGTTTCAGGTCTCATCTTTAGGTCTTTAATGTACTTTGAGTTTATTTTTGTATATAGTGTCAAAAAGTAGTCCAATTTCTTCTTTTACATGCAACTGTCCAGTTTTCCCAGCACCATTTATTGAAAAGATTATCTTTTTCTCATCATATATTCTTGCCTCCTTTCTCATAGATTAATTGACCATATAAATGTGGGTTTATTTCTGGGGTATCTATTCTGTTCTATTGATCTATGTGTCTGTTTTTGAACTAGTACCATACTTTGATTACTACAGCTTTGTAGTATATCTTGAAAAATGGAATTGTGATACGTCCAGATTTGTTCTTCTTTATCAGGATTACTTTGGCTATTCAGAGTCTTCTATGGTTCCATACAAATTTCAGTTTCATTTGTTCTAGTTCTGTTAAGAATTCTATTGGTATTTTGATAGAAATTGCACTGAATGGGTAGATTGTTTTGGATAAATGGACATCATGACAATATTAATTCTTCCAATCCACGAGCATAAATATTCTACTTGTTGGTGTCATCTTCAATTTATTGTATCAGTGTTTTATACTTTTCAGAGTGCAAGTCTTTCACCTCTTTGGTTAAGTTTACTCCTAGGTATTTTATTCTTTTTGTGCAAGTGTAAATGGTGTTATTTTTTATTTTTTATGTATTTAAAAAAATTTTTTAACCTTTATTCATTTTGAGAGACAGAATAGAGTGTGAGCTGGGAGGGACAGAGAGAGAGGGAGACAGTATCCGAAGCAGGCTCCAGGCTGTGAGCCTGATGTGGGGCTTGAACTCACTGACTGCAAGATCACGACCTGAGCCAAAGGTGGACACTCAACCCACTAAGCCACCCAAGCACCCCATGATTTTTAATTTTCTCTTTCTGTGAATTTGATATTTGTATAGAACTGTTACCAATTTCTGTGTATTAATTTTGTATCCCACCTTTACTGAATTTGTTTATTACTTATAGTACTGTTTTGGTAGAATCTTTAGGATTTTCTGTGTATAGTGTCATGTCATCTGCAATTAGTGACAGTTTAACTTTTTTTTTTTTTTTTACCAATATAGATGCCTCATTTCTTTTTCTTGTTTAATTCCTTTGGCTAGGGCTTCTAGTACTATGTTGAATAAAAGTGGCAAGAGTGGACATCCTTGTCTTGTTCCGACATTAGAGGGAATGCTCTTAGTTTTTCACCAATGGGTATGATGTTAGCTGTGGGTTTTTCATATATGGCCTTTATTATGTTGAAGTATGCTCTCTCTAGCCCCATTTTGTTGAGAGTTTATTATTATTATTATCATTATTATTATTATTATCATGAATGGATGTTGAATCTTGTCAAATGTTTTTTCTGCATCTACTGGGATGATTATATTATTTTATCCTTGGTTTTGTTGATGTATTTTATGATGTTGATTGATTTGTGAATATTGCGCTATCTGTGTATCCTAGGAATAAATCCTACCTTATCATGGTGAATGATATTTTTAATGTATTGTTGTATGTGGTTTGCTAATATTTTGTTGAGGATTTTTGCGTCTATGCTCATCAGGGACATTGGCATATAGTTTTCTTTTTTGTGGTATCTTTATCTGATTTTGGATTAGGGTATTGCTGGCTTCATAGAATGTATTTGGAAGCTTTCCTTCCTCTTCTATTTTTTTGGAATAGTTTGAGAAGAATAGGTATTAACTCTTCTTTAAGTGTCTGGTAGAATTTACTTGTGAATCCATCTGGTCTTGGACTTTTATTTTTTGGTAGTTTTTTAATTACCAGTTCACTTTTATTACTTACAATCAGTCTATTCAGATTTTCTGTTTCTTCTGGTTCAGCTTTGGAAGATTGTATGTTTCTAGGAATTTTCCATTTTTTCTAGGTTGTCCAGTTTGTTGGCATATACTTTTTCATAGTATTCCCTTATCATCTTTTGTATTTTTGTGGTATCAGTTGTTATTTCTACTTTCTCATATCTGATTTTATTTGAGTTTTTCTCTTTTTTTCTTGATGATTCTGGCTAAGAATTTTTCAGTTTTGTTTATCTTTTCAAAGAATGGCTGTTGGTTTCATTGTTTTTTTTTCCTTTTTTTTTTTAGTCTCTACATCATTTATTTCTGCTCTGATCTTTATTATTTCCTTTCTTCTACTCACCTTCAGCTTTGTTCTTTTTCTAGTCCCTTTAGGTATAAGGTTAGGTTGTTAATTTGACTTTTTTGCTTTCACTGTGTCCCAGAGATTTTAAACTGTTATTTTTTTCATTTTAATTTGTCTCCATGTATTTTTTTTTTTAATTTTCTGAATGTTAACCTTCCCAGGTTGCAGGTTTTTTGGTTTCAGGTTTTTTCTTTTGAGCTGTTCTACTCTCTCTGGCTTACAAAGTTTCTGCTGAAAATCAGCTGATAGTCTTATAGGTTTCCCTTATAGGTAGTTTTTTGTTTCTCTCTTACTGCTCTCAGGATTCTCTCCTTATCTTTAAACTTTGACATTTTAATTATTATATGCTGTGGTTCATCTTGTTTGGAACTCTCTATGCTTCTTGTACTTGGATGTCTATTTTCTCCTTAAGTTAGAAAAGCTTTCAGTTATTATTTCTTCAGATAAGTTTTCTATACCTTTCTGTTTTCTTCTTCTTGGACCCCTAGAATGTGAATGTTTGTTCACTGATGTTGTCCAAGAGAGC
The DNA here is from genome assembly GCF_016509475.1 of Prionailurus bengalensis. NCBI lineage: Eukaryota > Metazoa > Chordata > Mammalia > Carnivora > Felidae > Prionailurus > Prionailurus bengalensis. Next base: position 107,962,451 of record NC_057350.1, read on the forward strand.
TCTTAATCTATACTCATTTTTATTTATTTTTTTAAGTTTCTTTATTTTGAGAGAGAGAGAGAGAGAGAGAGAGAGAGAGAGAGAGAGAAACAGAAACAGCAGGGGAGGGACAGAGAGAAGGATAGACAAATTTCCAAGCAGCATCCACACCATCAGCTCATAGCCTTATGCAGGGCTTGAACTCATGAACTGTGAGATCATGACCTGAGTTGAGATCAAGAATCAGATGCTGAACTGACTGTGTTATTCAGGCACCCCAATCTATACTCATTTTTAAAAATTCTTTTCTTTTTTTGCCACTCAGCTTGTGTGCTTTCTGTTATCCTGTCTCCAGATCACTGATACACTCTTCTTCATCCTCTAATTTACTGTTGATTCCCTTCAGTGTGTTTTTTACTTCAGTTATTGTATTTTTCAGCTCTGATTGGTTCTTTTAAATATTTTTTATCTCTCTATTGAAGATATCACTGAGTTCTTCAATTCTTTTTTTCAGCCCATATTTCAGTGAATATCTTTATGATCATTACTTTAAATAGGGGTACCTGGGTGGCTCAATTGGTTAAACATCTGACTTTGGCTCAGGTCATGATCTTGTGGTTCAAGGATTCAAGCATCAGGGTCTGGGCTGAAAGTTCAGAGCCTGGAGCCTGCTTCAGATTCTGTGTCTCCCTCTCTCTCTGCCCCTCCCCATTTGCACTCTATCTCTCCATCAAAAATAAATAAACACCAAAAAGATTTTAAAAATAATTTATCAGGCATATTGCTTATTTCTGTTTCCTTTAATTCTTTTACTAAGGGTTTCTTGTTGTTTTTGTTGTTATTCTTTCTTTGGGAGCATATTCCTTTCTCTCTCCATTTTTCTTGACTTTCTATGTTTGTTTCTATGGATTTGGTAAAATGTCTATTTCTCCTAAATTTGAAGGAGTAATCTTATATATGGTGACCCCTAAGCAGACTGTGTGTACTTGGTGACCTTTGCTGGCCGGCTGAAGCTATGGTGGTATATACTTGTCACTATTTTAAACCATGGCTTTTTACAGCAAATAAGGAAAAAAATATAGAATATAAAGAATAATAACAATAAAATCAAAAAGAAAAGGAAAGGAAAAAAGAAGAAATGAACAGAAAAGGAGAACAAGAAAGAAAAGAACAAAACAAAAAAGAAAAAATGAAAAAGAAGATAAGACAAATTTTAAAAAATAAAATAAAACATTAAAAATTTAAAACAACCTCCCCCCCTCCCACACACACAAAACTGTGGCTTCTTTTCTGTGCCCCTCTTCCACAGATGTGGGAGAGAACATTCCCACGGTTCCTTGGCCCTTTAAACTGTGACTTTTTTCCTATGCTCTAGTGTAACCTGGCTGATGTGGACTTCAGAATCCTGGGCCTGCTGAGGTCATAAGCTCCCTATGACAATGTGCCCATTATAGTGTCCAGATCCTGCTCTAGTCTAGGCTTTTAAGGTGGGGAGGGAATGTAAACCATGTCAGTCTCCAGTCCCCCTGACCTGGAGAGCTTTCCTACAGCTCCTTCACTGCCTGGCAGAGTTCTAGTGTTGTGTCTTTTATATGCTAGTTGTTATTTTAAATCATAGTTCTTTTTCCTGTGCCCAAGCATAGAGGAATCTGTTCCCGATTCCTCAGTGCTATCCCCTCCCCAGTATTGTTGGCAGCAGGGGGGCTGGGAGTTCCCTTTGTTATCATGTCTCTGTCTCTCTTACTGTTCTCTGTCTTTGGTTGTTGAATAGTTGTTCAGTCAGCCCTCAGTTCATCAGGAGGAATTGTTCTATTAATAGCTGTGATTTGGTGTGTTCCATGGAGGAGATGAATTCAGTCTTCCTACATTGCCATATTGAACTAGAACCAGGAAAGAACTTTCTAAGCATGTCATGAAAACTTATGAAATTGAGCAATTTGACTACAAAAAGTAAACTTTGGCTCAGTTAAAAATATAAACAAAGTTGAAAGATAAGCAAAATGGAAAAAATATTTGCAAGACAAATGATATATCACGAGTCAATATTATTGACTAAATATTCTTACAAATCAATAAGAAAAAGCCTAAAAAAAAAAGAGGATAGGATGTGGAAAATTCACAGAAGGAAAATTTACACATGAAAAGTTTCCAACCATGCTAGTAATCTGTGAAATGTAAATAAAAATAATAAATTTTGTTTTCACCCAGAAAATGGACAAAAATAAAAAATTTAACTTAATAAAAGTTGTTGAGCAAGAGTTCTTTCACATACTTTTTGGTAGAGATAAAAATTGGTACCTTCTGAACATCTCCTTAATATCCCAAATGCACAATGTGTATGTAGTATTTGTTCCAGCAATTCCTCATGTAGGAATGCACTCTGAAGAAATAATCATCCAAGTTCAAACTGAGAAAAATCTCTGTGATGGTCATTAAAATGTTGTTTAGGATCACATGCACACACACACACACACACACACACACATACCAATTGATATGTTCATCAATGGGGTATTTGTTATATAAAGATTGGCAACTCTTACAATGGAATATAATGTAGCCCTTTAAAATGAAATGGATCTATATGTATGGACATGCAAATTTCTCCTTGACCTGCTGCCAAGTGCTTAAAAGCAGATTACAAAACATCATGTAGATCACAAAATGCTGTACAGAAAGAGCTCTCAGGAAGGTTGCTTATACAAATATAGTGGTTTTTATTAAGTGGGAGGAATTTAGGTCATTTTTGCTTTCTCTCTTAGACTATTATTTTTTTAATGTTTATTTTTGGCGGGGGGAGGGAGGGGCACAGAGAGAGGGAGACACAGAATCTGAAGCAGGCACCAGGCTCTGAGCTGACAGCACAGAGCCTGATGTGGGCTCGAACTCATGAACAGTGAGATCATGACCTGAGCCGAAGTCGTTTGCTTAATCCACTGAGACACCCAAGCATTTTTCCCTTAGACTCTTTAAATTAAATCTGAGCATGTACCATTTTACTTCACTCTCTAATTAAGTTATTCCTGTGCAGACATTAAAAATAATGGAGAAAAAATGAAATGGAATGAAAAGATGCTTATAATTTATTAAGTAGAGAAATATAGCTTACAAACCAATATGTACAGCACTGTTCCATTTTGGAATAAAGTATACAAATGTATATCCCCATTACATACATTTGTGACTGGAAAAAATGAGCTCAGTTGTGTTAGCAGTGGTCCTCTCTGTGTGGTGGGACTTTGACTGAGTTTTTAGAATATATTTTCTGTATTTTTTTTCAATGAAATATCACTTTTTAATGGGAATTATTAGAGTTACCTCTTTAAAAATTATTTTAAGGATAAAAATATCAAAATCTTGTCTTAATGAAAACAGAGAATTATTCTCTCTTTAGTTCTTAACCCAATATTTAAAAAATTTTTTAATGTTTTTTTTTTTTTTTAATTTTTGAGAGAGCAGGAACAAGGGAGGGGCAGAGAGAGAGGGAGACACAGAATCTGAAGCAGGCTCCAGGCTCTGAGGGGTCAGCACAGAGTCTGATGCAGGGCTTGAACCCATGAACCATGAGATCATGACCCAAGCTGAAGTTGGACACTTAACTGATTGAGCCATCCAGGCACCCCTTCTTAACCCAATATTTAAAAACCAAGTTACAAAATGGGGAAGGAGGCATTGAGTGATGGTGAAAACTGTATGACTTAAGAGTTTTCTGTGATTCAGAGTCTCTATTAGAGACTTTGCCATTATGAAATTAAGCCTTTTCCATGATATTTTTTAAAACTACCTTAGGTAGGGTAGAGATACAACTATCATTTGGATGAACTCCCTCCCAGTATGGACAACCATGTGTGCAGACAGACTTCCATCTGGGATTGGTGAGTAATCAGATGTCTCTTAAAGCCATGGCCACATGAGCCCTCCTCAATGTCATGAGCCAAGAAGAATAAAGGGTTAAATTGATCATCAGAACTACAAAAAGACCTGGAGTTTGTTTTCACACAAGATCCTTAATCTCACTCTGTTGTAAACTGGCATTTGAGCAGTAGAAGTCCTTTTTCACAGAGAACTATGGGTTTTCACGTTCTGATTTTATTTCTGATTTGTTTTTCATTATTTCCTGAAGCTATTGATGTTTCAGAGGCAGTGGGGGAAGTGAGAAAGCCCTGGGAGAGTTTCAGTCTTTGAATTTCGGAACTCAGCCATTCAGAAGTTCATACTCATGTTCACAAAAACAATGTCACAGGGTCACTTTGGCCAATGGAGTGTTTTGTACGAGGGCTGGCACTCGGGTCCTGTGCATGTTTGCCGAAGCAGCCTTTCACCCCTTCTACACTTCCCTTTTTCTCTTTCTTTTTCCCTTTATATCAACATGTTGTAGCCTGTGACACCAGCTAAATTAATCACTCACTGCACTCAGGGAAGCCACCGCAGGATATAGAATAACAAAGACAACAAAATTATTGCAAAGCTGGAGAGAAGGGACTGGCATGTGAATAGAAACAGCACACCCTCACCAGCTGTGTCCTCACAGGGGCTGGAGCAGCAGATTAAATTGGGACTGTTTTTTATTCTATTTGTGTGGATTTGAGAATGGCCGCAATACAGTGCCAAGGACCCCTAGTGAAGGGAAATCCCTTCAGAATTCTCAGCCTACTGACAAAGCTGAGGTTTAGGACTTCAGGATTACCCAGGAGTGTGTCCCCTTGGGGATGCTCTGGTGAGTAGATCCAGCTGACTGATTGCTGAGTCTCCAGGATCCAGAACATGCGGGGTCCTTAAGTCAGAGCCAACAGAGAAATAAAATCTCTAGTGGCCTAAAATGCACGGTTTGAGTCCTAGTGGGCCAATCATCTGCATAATAACCAAGAAAACGATGGAGAGGATGGAGGCTGTCAGTTTCTTTGACCCGGGGGATAAAGAAACCCCTGATGACAAATGTCAGCTGAATGAAAGGTAGTGTGGTGAGTTCACCAGTGTTCTATTCCATACCTAAATTCATGGACCAATGTCAACCTACAGGGGGCTGTCCCAGAGTGACCTAGAGCTCTGTTGGACCTTTCCTCTTAAAGATGTCTTCTAACAACTTATTTAAGGTAGAGAAAACTTAGTTGTGCATTGGACATACAGCTGATAGTCTCAGCAAGGATACAGAATGACAGCTTTAAGATTCAGAGGCTCTTTAAAGCAACAAACAAGAAGTAAAAAATAGCAAGAGGAACTATAATGAGAATGATAATAAACACGTATCTTATACAATCATCAGCAAAAACAAATGTTAAGTATAAACTATTGCATTTGGGTTCAGAAATTCAATTGAATGAAGATAGAGTATGATTTAGCTTAACAGCAGAATCACCCCAAAGAAGTTCTAGGGTCATGAAGAGCCAGCTCAGTGACAGGTGTAAAGCTAATGCCAGTGGCAGAATAGAGTTTGGAACAAGGGAAGTAAGAGTTATATGCTCCTCAGCACTGCTCAAACCATATTAGAAGAAAACCTACCTCTGGATGACTAGCATGAGCAAGAAAGCATGCAACATATTCTGGGGACCAGAGAGAGCAGAACTAGGTCCAGTATAGGAAAAATGAAGAAAGAAAAATCAGGGCTTGTTCCAGGCTGATTTCTGTCTCCTCCAAATTCATATGTTGAAGCTGTAACCCCCAGTATCTAGAATGTGGCTGTATTTGGAGTTAGGGCCTATAAAGAGGTGTTTAAATTTAAACAGGCCATTAGTGGAGATTCTAATCCAGTCTGACTGGTGTCCTAATAAGAAGAGGAAATTAGGACACACCGAGAGGCACCATGGGTTCACACACACAGAGGAAAGGCATGTGAGGACACAGCAAGAAGGTGATAATCTGCAAGCCAAGGAGAGAGCCCTCAGAAGAAACTAGACCTGCCTATACCTTGATCTTGGACTTTTAGCTTCCAGGACTGTCAGAAAATAAATTTCTGCTCTTCAGGCCACCCAGGGTTCAAAAGAAAGAAATATTTTCTAACAAAGTGGCAGAGATAATGTAGGCTGTGGTCACAGATGACATGGAATCTTTTCTTGAGTGAACTTTAGTCAGGCTCCTGAGTCTTCTTCTCAGTTAGACCTCCACTTTGGCCTGTTGAGCCTCATTTTAGCAAAGAATCCTACTAAATCGGTTTATCAGGAATTCCTTCATCTTGTGGAGAAAGGGGAACCCTCTTACACTGTTAGTGGGAATGCAAACTGGTGCAACCACTCTGGAAAACAGAGTTAAAAATAGAACTACCCTACAACCCAGCAATTTTACTACTAGGAATATACCCAAAGGATACAAAAATGATGATTTTTAAGGGGCATATGCACCCCAATGTTTATAGCAGCATTATTAACAAGAGCCAAATTATGGATAGAGCACATGTGTCCATTGATTGATAAATGGATAAAGAAGTGGTATACATACATAATGAAATATTACTTGGTGATCAAAAAGAATGAAATCTTGCCATTTGCAATGATGTAGATGGAGCTAGAGTGTATTATGCTAAGCAAAAGACAGTCAGAGAAAGATAAATACCATATGATTTCACTCATGTGAAATTTAAGAAATAAAACGGATGAACATAGGGGAAAGGGAAAAAAAGAGAGAGAGGCAAACCATAAAACAGACTCTTAACCATAGAGAACAAACTGAGGGTTGCTGGAGGGAGGTGGGTGGGGAGTGGGCTAAATGGGTGATAGGCATTAAGAAGGGCACTTGTGATGAGCATTGTGTCTTGTATGCAAATGATAAATCACTAAATTCTACTCTTGAAACCAATACTACACTATATGTGTAGTATTTAAATAAAAATTTGAAAAAGGAGTTCCTTTATCCTTGATATATAATGAAGTTCCTTTTAGTAATTTTCAATCCACTGACCCTCTGACTGCGCCCATTGGCTGTACATCCTTGGTTGTCTTTTCTGTATTGGCACTTAAGTTCAGTTCTGTTCTGGTCTTTTTCCCCTATTGCAGTAGCTCAGATAGAATCTGTCTGGCCATTTTTAACAAGTGTTCTGGGAAAAATCTCTCTTTAACACAAAGAACCTCAAAATCTCAGTGTCTTAAGAACATAAGTTCAGTACACTTTCATGCTACTCATGCTCTGTGGACCAGCTGTGGACTCACTGCAGTCACTGAAGGACCCAGGCTGACGCACCATCCTGAGATATGCTTCCACAGTCCTTGCATCAGGGGGCAGCACTGTGCTGAAACACACACTGGCTCCTAAAGGCTCTGCCCAGATGTGACCTTCAGTCTGCCCACATTTTTATTGGCCAACGAAAGTCCAAGGCCACACTTAACTTTCATCAGGGTGGGTAAATAAAATCCTACCATGTGCCTAGAAGGAGGATATTTGAAATGTTTGTTTTTAGCCCTAAAGTCTATAGCTGTATTTTTTAATTAAATTAATTCATGTTTTTTATGAATTCCTCTAGAAAGTGGTTTTATTAAGATAGCTAAGATGTGATGATGCTTATGATCTAGTAGAGGAGACAAACACGTCTACCACTAATTTTGTCGATGTGGTACCTGGTGTTTCACTGTCAGCCCCATGTGTTACCTAGAGAATCTCTTTATTCCTAGGTCCCTGAAGAAATTGCAATTGACCACCACTGATTGGGCTAGGAGGAGGCACCTCATCCAGGGTGACTTGACTGGACTTAGCCAATAAAATATTTATTCTTGGAAATTTGAACTAACGGGCAGAAAGTCTAGCTACTTAGTTGGGGCCTGTTTCCTCTTTCCTGATAAGGGTGCTTTTGGGGACCACAATTCCTAGAGCTGACCTCTGTGGCTTGGATCCAGAACTCCTTTTTGTGTGTGGCTCCAACAGCCTGGGCCCAGCCAGCAGGGGCCTGATATGATTTGTGTGGATTCAGAAAAATTGCCGCTGAATTATGCTGGGACAGAGCTATTATAAAAAGGGTTCTTTAGTTTGGGAGGCAGTTGGAGGAGGCACTCTGAGAGTATGGATACTATTACTCAGACTCATTAACAGAGTTGAATGTGTGCTAGGATTAGATGCCCACAGTTGTAAGATGGAACATTACTACAAGTGGTATTCACCGCAATTTCTTATATTCCTATGACGTGGGTCCCTGTGTCTTGTCACTGGACAGAGTCACCTTCAGTAAAACATAGACATTTAACCCATGCAATGGGAACTTGGAGGAAATTACCAGGCTTTTGATTTTTTTTTGAACTTTCAGGGAGTAACAGAAATATTAATGCTGACTTTCCTGGTATATAGGCCATTTATCAGTCTGCACAGTGTGAACTGATGTGTGCGTGCGTGCATGTGTGTGTGTGTGTGTGTGTGTGTCTTTGTGCATTTGGCTCTATGACTGTTTTTGCCATCAGTGCCTCCTCTCTCTCCCTCACATGGCTTGTTGGAGTCCTTTTATGTTAACACCCTCCATAAGAAGCCTTCAGTTTGGTAGTACTGCTCACTACTAACAAATGCATCAGAAAACAATGCACACCCCTGCCCACTAGTAATCAGAGCAATTACTTAACGAGCACATCTCTATTTCCTCCAGGGTGGACTAATTAAAAGGCTTCCATGCTGTTGTCAGGAATGGACAGAGAGTGTTTTGTATTACTTTTTGGAGAAGCAGAAAGCTAACATTAGGTTTTATGTGGAAACATTTTCAACATTACTCATTGGATCCTTCTCATCTCTGTCCTTCTAGGGAAGGCTCAATTGTTGGCCATAGATTGAAAAGACAGGGCAAACAGTAGGTATGTGAGTTGCACCTGTTATTTTGAAGACAGGTGGTCTTAAACTGTAGAGGAGCAGTTCTCAAACTTCAGCACTCTTCAGAATTCCCTAGAAGGCCTATTAAAACACAGCCTGCTGGCCCTGCCCCAGAGTTTCTGATTCAGTAGGTCTGGGATGGGGCCCAAAAACTTGTACTTCCAAGTTCCTAGGTGATGTGGATGCTGCTAGTGGGGAAACCATACTTTGAGAGCCCTGCTACAGAGAAGAGCTTTTCTTCTCTGGTTTCTACCATTCCTCAAGGCAACAGGAGCACTGCTCATCCAGCAGAGCTCATGAGAGAGAATCAGCTTTAGACACCATTACTTTGCAAGATGGAATAGATGTTAATGGACACTTACTTCAGGTGGAAGGAATGTAAACTCTGGGTTCAAGTCCCAGGTCTGCCCCTTGGAAGTTATATGAATGTGCACTGATTGCTCAATGCTGTGATTCTCAGTGTCCTTGTCCATAAAATGGGGGCATGCACTTCATAAGATTGCTGTGAGGCTGCATGAAGTCGCCAGTGTAGGTTGTGACATGCCCTTTGTGCCTAGTGAAATGAAGGCCCAAGTTAGTTTCTTCCTCTCACCACTCCCTGCATTTCCCTAGGGGGCTTGAAGTGACTTACTTATTCCTCAAGGTTCATGTAATGTTCATGTGATAAATGTCAGGCACAGTTTACTTTATGCTGCAGTGCATTAGTTAAAAATATTTGTTGAAGGTGAATCAAGTCTTAAGAGATAAAGGATAAACTCCCTTCACCAGAGATTTTTCATGCAGAGAGCTTTTTTAATAAATAGAAAAAGAAAATAGGAAGCTCCAAAATTTACTTTATTCCATGGAAACATGGGTAGAAAAAATATGTTGATGTAGTACTACCTTCTAAACTTGTACATCGAAAAGCTTAAACACACAGTCAATTTAAGCCAAAAGACTACAGTAAAAATATTTTGAATGCAACAGGTCAGTAACAAAGGAATGTTCTGGAAAGAAGATTGTGAAAGGGTATGGAGTCATCTAATTCTCTATGTTCACATCCTCAACCTTGTAAAATCCAATCAAGATTATTAATCCTGCTTTTAGTGCTGGTAAAATAAAATTACCTTAAAGAGAACATCGCTCATACCTACTTCTTACCGAGCTTACTGAGAAACCAGGTCAGTTATTAATATTTGACTTTTAAGTCTTTATCAACAGCTATATTTTATTGAGCCATTATTATGTGCCAGACTTGGGGCCATGTACTTAGCATACATTATTAGATAATTCCTACAACAACCTAGCAGAGAGGGTACTAAAACCTTCCCCAATTTATAGATGAGGAGACAGAAGCCTCGGGAAAGAGATACTTTGTCCAAGTTTGTAAGAATTGGAGGGCTTGAAACTCAGGCCTGTCTGACCCTTTGAACATCTACAAGGCCTTTCTAAAGTCCTCCCATCAAAGGACACCAAATGCCCAAAAGATAGTTTTATAAAATGGAGACAAATTGGATCCACTTGTCAACTCTTCCCTTGGCACAAGCATCTCAGGTTTTCATGAGTCTGGAAACTACGTCCCAGTGAAACCTAAATATGCCCAAAGGTTAGAACTGTCTACAAGGTCTGATGGAAGAGGAGTTAGACCACAGACTTCTCATTCATGCCTCAATATCTCCAGTCTCCACCAGGTCAGTGCCTGGCATTTTCTGAAGAGAATCCCAAACAACTGAAATTCACAGGGTCTCTTCTAGTCTGTAACTTCTTCTAGTAGGGAAATCTAACCCTTTAAGAGTCAAGTTCTTGAAACTAAAGTGAAAAATGAAGGTGGATATCTAGAACTACTTAGTATTCTGTGACATAACTTCCCCAATACACACAAATTTAATGCACTTTTGATTGAGCCCATAATTACAAAATTTGTTTAAAGCCGTTATATTATCTTCTTATTTGACACAATATGGCACAATTTTGTTATAGGATTGAAAACCAAATAAGACAACTACAGTTGGTAGCATTTCAAAGAAATATTCCCTTTAAGATGAAATCAATCCTGTTTTAAGTTTATTCCCCTGCTTTATGGCTGAGGCTCTAGGGGTGTATTTTGCTGAAAAATGTCTTTTTGATTTTTTAGAAATTCTTTAGATTAATATGCAGCTGTCATTGCAAGGCAAATCTAGATCTGCTTTTATGTTTCCTCTTTCCCCAGGCTGCAACTAGTGTCTACCTCTCCAGGAGAGACGGTCCACTCATTTCTGATTGGGGTTTGATATTCTGGGTCAGACAGCAAAGAATTCATCAACTCATCATCATTTAGAGCATGTCACACTTTTCTATTTATATTGACTGAATACATTTTTTTGCTTAATGTGTCCAATATCTTGGTCTTAACATTTTGTTTCTGTCTAATTTTAATACCTGTTCACACACACACACACACACACACACACACACGTGCTCACACACTCACACCCACGGTGCATCATGCCATATTATCACAATTTTCAACATAGTAAGAAAAACACAGTGTTTTGATGTGTTTCTGAGTATCATTTCTGCACTTACTTAATTCTATTCAAGGTTTTTCTTCCTATCTTTCCTTTTATTGAATTTAAAGGGCAATGGACTCTCCTCTTGTGCTCTACTGCATATTTTCAATGCTCCCCCTCTCTAAGTCCTCTTTTACAGATGCAAGCTTGTTTATCTGTGCATTTTATTTTATTTTTTTAAATGTTTATTTTTGAGACAGAGAGAGACAGAGCATGAATGGGGGAGGGGCAGAGAGAGAGGGAGACACAGAATCGGAAGCAGGCTCCAGGCTCTGAGCCATCAGCCCAGAGCCCGCTCAGCCCAGAGCCCGACGCGGGGCTCGAACTCACGAACCGAGAGATCGTGACCTGAGCCGAAGTCGGCTGCTCAACTGACTGAGCCACCCAGGCGCCCCTATCTGTGCATTTTAAATGTAGGTTAGATTTGTGCCCTTGATCCCATGATAGGAAAACACAAGGAGGTACAGAATAAAATAAACTTTTCTGAAACTTCTTTGTAATATATGTCTGTAACAAAACGTCTAAACAAAATGTAGCTGCCAGTCAGTTCCATAGCACCTGAAGGACACACATTTGTGTTGACTTATTTGATGAGTATCTTCATTGTACTTCTTTAGATTGGATGTGGATGTGATTCATTGGATTGAACAAGATCTGTTGATGACAGAAAGATTAGGAGCTTTGTTTGTAAGAAATGGGAGTGTATTTCTTTGATATTAGTTACCATATAATTAGGACCAACTGTTTGTCTTTTGCTTCTTTTAACACTTGTAAAGAAATCTGGAAAATATGGATTCCATTTAGTCAGTTATCAAGAGAAAATATTAAAACGCTAGATCTGGTCAACATGCTGCAGTCTACAGACCAAATCCTGCCCTCCTACTTTTATAAACACAGTTTCGTTGGAGCACAGCCACGCCCACCAATTTACATATTGTCTGGATGATTTTGCTAGAGCGGCAGAGTTGAGTGGTTGAAAAGGAGACTGTATGGCTCCCAAAGACTGAAATATTTACTCTCTGGTCCTTTAGAAAAAGTTTGTCAACTCCTAATATAGATGTTCAGAGGTGGTGATATTTTAAAACCTTTCTTTCCTCAGAAGAGGGCCAGTCGGTTTTGTTCATGAGTCTCAAGAAAACAGGCTATAAAAGATGTTGTTTTAAAAGCTCTATAACAGGGCAGACTGTTCACAAAAAAAAAAAAAATGGTTTCTGCCTGAAATTTATAAAGACATCCCATATTATTCAACCAGTACAATAAAATGCCTCTAAGATACGGTAAGCATATAATTTATCATCCAAACTAAAGTGCTCTAGAAAGTAAAAAGGACTATATTAACAATTATACTGAGACAGCAGACGAAAACTAGGACTGTCCCAGGCAAACCAAGATGTGTGGTCACCAAAAAGTGCACCAGATTCAGTAAAATCATAATATGTAAGATAAATACATATGATTTTAAGTTCATTTCTTCCACTAAAGCATATGAATCATCAAAGCCTTCTTTGTAACTGGAATTTTTACCTAACTGGTAGGAATCAAATGGGTGTTCCCAGTTCATTTGGGGAGTTAACGTAAGATCATTGGACCATCAGAAAACATTATGCAGTAATCAATACAACATTTGAAGAGAAAATTGAGCTTGAATAATTCTTGCTATGATTGCTCACCTGGACAATGAGGAAGTAACAGATATAAGTTATCTCGATTTTTACTGACACTTTCAGTTGTGTCCTGCATGATTGGCAACCTACAAAGGAATGACTTTGACCTTTCTGTCATTCTCTTCAAGGGCAATGTACTCAGATTCCACTGATCCATACCAGCATGGTATGGGAAGAAAGGAGAGAGAGAGAACCTAAAATACAAAGATCCTCAGCTTCATTGTTTAGAATTCAAGATCTTAAATATTTATTCCTTCTACACCTAAACAATTCTAAAGCAAATAAAAAGATTATAGTCTAGGATGATTATACTGATTCATTTATATTTTACAGTAAGGTCTCTAGTCGAATATTTATTCTATCCTCAAAAACTATAATAGAAAATATTAGAAACTACTGTATGTTTGAATCTTTAAAATATCTTCTTTGATAATTCTATCCAATATCTGTTTGTATAAAGAAACTTAGAATGTGACTCCTACATGTGAAGATTCTAACAGTACCCCTAAACAAACCAACACTTGTGTGGTGCTTTATCTCTTACAAAGTACTTTCAAATTCATTCTCTTACCTGAATCTTACCACATGCCGATTAGTCTGTGAGGCAGGATTACTATTACCTCTTTTGATTGTGGGTAAAACAGAGTCTCGTAGAGGATAAATGACTTGCTCTAGATCACACAACTGATGAGTCCTAGACCCAGGATTGGTCTAGGCCTTCAGACTATAGGTTGTAGGTCATACAACTCTACCACATTGTTTTCTAAGTCATTAGGAATTAATAATGTTTTTAATAACCCTGAAAAATTAATTCAAATGGAAATGACCTTGGTCTATAGGAGAAGAGGCCAAAATGAGCATGAAACTTAACACAGGCTATTTACAAATATTAAACGAAAAATATAAATATGACAGGTTAAGTGTAAGCCATCGTTGCAGTTTTACTGTAGTGTAGGTCAACATGACAACAGATATAAAAGGAAGCATAATATAGAAGTGATTAAGGAATATACCCTATTTATTTACTAGTGAGAATTAAAGGTTAATATATATTTTGTCCACTTGAGATTGTCTTCCAGGCTTGGCTACATATAATAGAAAGCACCTAAGTAACAATGTCTTAAACAAGACACATGTTTATTTCTCTAACAAAGGAAGTCTGGACGTAAGCAGATGAAGCCTGCATAAAACCTCAATGAATCACCCAAACCCCCTCCAGCTGTCTATTCTGTCATCTCTACTGTGTGACTTTTATCCCTGGAGTTCAGGATGGAAGCAGAAGCTCCAGCTGTAACATTTATGTTCTAGGCAACAGGAAGAAGGGAAAAACAAAGCAGGATGCTCCTTTTGAGGAGACCTTCTAGAGGAAGATACATGACCCTTTGGCTTATATTGATTGGCAGAATTTTTTCACATGGCTATATATAGCTGCAAGAGAAGTTAACAAATGTAGTCTTTAGCTAGGTCAGCTCAAAATTAGGGCCTTGTTATTAGAAGGGTGGGGGGTTTCAGATTGGGATGGGCAAATAGCAGTCTATTTTATTTTATTTTATTTTATTTTATTTTATTTTATTTATTTTATTTTGGGGTGCCTGGGTTGCTCAGTCGGTTGGGCGTCCGACTTCGGCAAAGTTTATTTATTTATTTTGGAGAGAGAAAGAGAGAGAGAAAAAGAGCGCATGCAAATGTGGGGGGGGAGGGCAGAAAGAGATGGGGAGAGAGAGAATCCCATGCAGGCTCTGCACCATCAGCATGGAGCCTGCTGTGGGGTTCAAACTCATAAACTGTGAGATCATGAACTGAACCGAAGTTGGACACTTAGAGCCACCCAGGCACCTCTGCCATGCTGTATTTTAAAAAGAATTGAGTAACTTGGAAGTTTTAGAGGATGGAGATAAAATTTTACTGTGTTTTTCAACTTATGGCAGGCTTTTTATCTATGTTACACAACAACCCTGAGGTCAGCTTCATTAATCCATGTAATAAAGAAAAAACTAAGCCACAGAGAGGTTAAGCAACTTGTTCCAGTTTGTATAATTAATAGATGTGGTGCAAAAGCCGTTTTGTTTCCCTAGTATGTCCTTTTCTCCCTAGTTTTTACAATGAAAAATCAGTTAAAAAAAAAACCCTGAAAAATAGTGAAAAAAATTGAGGGAAATTTAATTGCTTGGTCAAGAAAATAGGGTTTTGAAGGGGTGTGAATACATTTGTTCATTCATTCATTCATTCATTCATTCAACAAACATTCACATTACTCCTACATGTCAAAACTTCTGTCTTCAAATAGAGAGTTTTTGTTTTTTAAGAGAAGCCAAAAATCATCATTGAAGGGAATCAGAATTTTTAAAGTAGAGGGCTTTATAGATAATCTTGTCAGTCTTCCTCATTTTATAGAAAAGGAGATGAGGTCTGGCATGATGAAGTCATTGTCCTTCTAATTCTCAGAGGACAAGGACAGGAAATGGATCCCTCTTTAAGCTAGAACAGATTAAGTGTGTCCCAGGATCATGTGACACTGAGGGAGGTTATGGGATGTCAAATCCTAGAGATCAAGGAAAGACTGGAAAGCTTTCTCTTCTAGAAGGTTCCTGTTTACTTGGACCAAATGACTACTTCAGACCACTTGCAATTCTATGATGCCATGAGTGAGGCATCTGTGACGGGTCTAAACCCCACCTGAGTTTAAACTAAGAATTTGAACCAGGCTTCCGTGTATTCAAGAATATGGCAAGGAAAATATTTTCAAACAGAAAAAGACCAAAGTAGGAATTACTTCCTTGTCTTGTTTACAACAAATACATTGCTGGAAGTGAGAAAGCTATGTTCTATGTTTCAAATTTCATTCTTTAGGGACATTTCCTGACTCCTCTCTTTCTTTGCTTGGCTCTGTTTTTAAGCATTTAATTATAGGCTTTATTTTACTGTAGTTATCATGGTTGTCCAATTTAGACAGAAGTTGACGTTCCTGTGTGTAACTCTGTGGCCCTGGGTATCCTATTACTATAGAAATCATCTCTGGAGTTGGCAATTTACCAAAACGACTTTCCACCAGGAAAGGCAGAGTAGGGGTGGTGGTAGCAAATTGTAGCAGAGGTAGGAACAGCAGCTGTGGCTAAAAGCAGCAGACGTGTCCTGCCAAAAGAGGGGAAATTCAATCTGTGTATTTATACTAATGAGACATAAGCAGGTCACGCCAAACACAGAATCACCCTTTTCTCAATGTTGGAAAGACGGCATACTACACATGATGCCATGATTCGTGTCTAATATATTTTTGAGAAGTCGAATTCTATCTCATTGTTCCTATTTGCATAATTCTGTTGTTTTAATTGTTCTTGCATTGGCCACTTTACTGAATAAAAATCGAGGGAAAGAAGGGAGGAAGGGAGGGAGGGAAGGAGGAAGGCAGGGAGAAAGGAAAGGAAAGGAAAAGACAAAGAGAAAGAAAAAAAGACAAAGACAAGACAGAACCTCCAAACTGTGAAACTTTTGCTTAGATGCATTTTTACAGAACTGACTAATTACTGTTGTGTCTCTTCCTTAAAACTGTTGTTAACCCAACAAACAGCCTTCCTCTGTAGCTGGAGCCACACAGGGAGGAGAAGCGAGTGTGCATGTAAATAGAGGGCTGCTACTTTGAATTTTGTACACAAAAGTAGTCCTCTCAAGTTCTTCTCACTTCCCATCTATGTTCTCAGTTTGATTTTCCTGTTTCTCATCTTCCTGCCTTCAGGGCAAGTGCCAAGAGATGGTCGGGGCCATGACAATGCCAAGTAGGAAGAGCCTGAGTTTAATGAGGTTTGAAAATTTGAATTTATGACAGGTGACATCAGCTTATGAAATTGGTGTTTGTTATTTTCAAATGACGCTCATCGAGAAATGTATTAGAGTCACAAGACATGGAAAACAAAGCATAGCTGATCCCTTTTAAATAGGAAAAAAAATGCAATCCTAGGCTTTTTTGTAAACACTCTT
Organism: Prionailurus bengalensis; assembly: GCF_016509475.1. NCBI lineage: Eukaryota > Metazoa > Chordata > Mammalia > Carnivora > Felidae > Prionailurus > Prionailurus bengalensis. The sequence continues at coordinate 107,979,369 of NC_057350.1, forward strand.
TCAAAATCCGAGAAAATGACTTTGAACCCATGTTTCAAGGGATGAAAAACTGGAAACCACTTACTTTTTCATTTTGGATGAGTAGTAAAATTGGCATTTAAGTGAGGTGTTGAAATTTATTTTAATTCTAGTCTAATATTGTTGGGAAAGGAACAAGATGGTAACATTGACAGTGACTGTACCTATTCCTCCCTGCCACCCCAAGCTGTTTCCAAATTAAGTTTAATGGCCCCAGAGCCCCCATCACCCTTTCCTACTTCCTAAGAGAAGGTGTGATCACTTTCCCAGGAAGTCACCATTCTGAAGCTCCAGGAGTATCTGCCCAATGTGTTTATTCTTGCTTTTTGAGAAAAAAATACCCAGACAAATGAAATATTGAACCACTCCCAAACTCCCTCACTTTTCTGTTCCTTTCCTTACATTTTATCTGTTTGGATTAAGGAGGCAAAAACATCAGGGAGATGGTGTTACCTAACTGAAAGAAAGCTAATGGTGGCTATGTTCTCATATTACCAGAGGTTAGCAGAGAGCTACTTTAATATGACAGCTAATATAACTCATTGATGCAATTACTCAAAAAGAAGAATGCCATTGGTGTCCAGTTACATCCCAGCGGTTACAATTAGATAGGCCAGATGGATGGGGTCCAGCGAGACAGACTGACAAACTTGCAGACAGGTCAGCAGGGACATGACTCGGGCAAGGTGGACTTCATGAATCAGACAAAAGAAAAGGTGCTCTAATTAATTATAGTCTTTTTAATCCTGAGTTTCTTAAATAAGACCTGGATAAAAAGAAGTAGCTTTTGGGTCTATTTGCTAACTCTAAGCCAAATATTTTGAATAAGCAGTTTCTTATAATGGATGATGACTACTGACTATTAAAGTCATCTTAGGTTGACTTTAAAAATATAAAATTGAAACTCAAAGCCTCCTTAGAAAAGCAGGCTACTATTCTTTGAACGAGTCTGTGGTTGTAAAATTACACTGCTCCCATCAGCAAACATAGTCAGAAAACAGTAGGGCTTAAAGGGACCTTAAGGTTCAACTTGTCTGAACCCTTTATTGTACATATTAGACAATCCCACCAGACAGCCCCACCCCCACCCCGGGACTTAGCACACTACAAAGGCTTAATTTAAGGGAGCTTTTTGAAGGGACTAGTCCAGAGGTCTCAGCAGAATTAGAGTTGTTGAAGCACTCTGAGACTAGCAACAGTGGGAAGCTTTAACCATCCTTCAAGTGAAGGAGCAAAATGGGGGACTGTTCTAGAAGCTGGCAAGAGCTGAAGCTGCAGACAGGGGTGACCTAATGGGAGCAGAGGCCATAGATGAACATTGGCAAACCACTGTCTTACCAGGAGGAGAGAGAGAGACAGACAGAGACAGAAATAGAGACAGAGATAAAAGGAGAGAGACAAACAGAATAGGGGTAATAATGAAACCCACCTCCTTGCACCCTCTGATTTCCTGCAGGTGACTCCCTTTTGCCAAACCAAACAAGAAGCCACAGGGTAAGAAAGGCACCACAGGGGTTAGCTCCCAGGGCCCAGAGCAGGGCAGAGTAGGACAGAGAACAAAGCTAGGGGGAGATCAAGGGAGAATCACCAGCTCAGCAGCCAGAGAGGAGAAATGCCTCCTCGAAGGCTAGTTGGTATAAGGGTAAGACTAAAATCTAGTCTTTTGATCCTCACACACTGAGGTTCTTGGCATGAACCACCATACTTTTAGCTATAGATGACCAGGCCCTCCAAAATAAAATGAGTTGCAAAGAATATGAGAGACTGTCCTTTGGATGCTCTTCCTGAATGTAGCCAATCTGGGAAGAGGCTGGCTTGTCTAACAGCAGATGTTTGAACCTTAGGCCTGAGAGGTGTGAGGGCTGTGTGCTCCTGGGACACCAGAGCCTCGAGGGTTTGGGTCCCTGCTGAGCCAAGCATAAGGCAGCTATTAGAGGCAACTTGGGCTGGAGTCAAGTTATGATTTAATGAGACTGCTCTTATAAATCACATACAAGGATCAGGATTTCCAAATGAGCATTGCACCCTTCTGTGATGCTCTATGAGAGACCAACATTGTTATACCGATTCTGCTATTTCTCAAGTAGCCTTTGAACCTGTCTCTGGAAATGATCTTTGGAGCCAATCTATGTGTCACCTAAGAAACTCAGTGTCTTATGATGCTACTCACCAGCTGCATGCTTACTTCTGCCTGTTTTTCTAACCAACTTCAATATTATTTATCAAACTTGACTTGACAAAATGTGATCAATTCCAAAAATCAAAACCACCCTCAGAATTAAAAGATTTATCACACTTGAGCTAGATCAAAGCCTAACAGGACACTGAAAAATAGTTTGCACAGTGGAAGCTCAAAAGTTGTTGGACAGCCTTTTGGAAATAATTAATTAATTAATTAATTAAATTTCTTATTAAATAAAATTAATTTGATTATAGATAACTCTATATGTAAAAATTATAACAATGCTAAGTACTAATACACAAATTGGCAAAACTTGTCTTAGAGAAGAATTACATATTACCTGTCCATGAATATTACATATGAACATGGACAGAGATGGGATAGAAAAGGAAAAATGAAAGCATGGTTTATTGAGAAGTGGAATTATGAATGACTTTCCTTCTCTTTGGGAAATGTCTGCTATTGTTACAATATTGCTTGTGCAGTATTTACAAGTATAAGACCATGAAATAAAAAAACAACGTGGTCTTATGGAGACACTTCATAAATGCTATGAAAGGAGATGAAATACAGAAAGGAAAGAGACCACACAGACATAGAGCATAAGTGTGTATGCTGCACACACAATGCTTGTACTTTGCTCAAATACAGATACATTCTTATTCTTATTGATGTCAAAGAAATATTGCATACATTTGCTCTTAATACTTTTCCCATACAAACCTTATGACACAATGGAAGAAAAGATGCTTGACAATCTTTGGGAGGGGTCCTTGCATACAGCGAAGAGATTATGGAAAGAATGATTTGGAAGAGGGAATAAATAGAACAGTTGGAATGGGCGTTGACTAATTAAATTTGGGCACAGAACTCATTATGAAATCACAGTTCCTAGAAGTCCAGTAAATTTGATAGCATTTATGAGCTAGTATGTTTTAATTACTATTACATGTTGACTTCGTCAACATCAGGATTATCTGCATTCTAGAATAACTACTACCGCCATATGCCTAAAACTTCAGAATTTTAGAAAATTGGTGAAAGGGTGTAGGGGACACACAAAAAGGAGAGAAAAAGATTTAAATGTTACTTAGAACATGCTCTTTGATTTCTTAAATGTGACCACATCTATCTGTTTGAGGAGGAAAAGGTGAGAGGTCCATGCTGCAATTTTATCACCTGTCCTCAGCAAGTTTTACACTTCATTAAATTGCTTAGAATTGTAGCAATCCCTCCAACACATAACTCAGAGGCATGGATATTGGTTTTATTGTTTTGCCATTTATAAAGCCAAAAAAAAAGGTTCAGAAGGTTTTATTTATTTGTTTTATTTCCTTCTGTGAGCAGATGTTGCTGTTTTTAAAAAATCTCATTGTTCCTTTTAAAAACATATGTAGTCTGACCTCCTAATTCAAGGATCTGGACTGTCTACATAATTGAGACATCCCATTTTCCCAAATGGGCTCAGTTTAGGCAAATCAATTCCCTATTTACAATGTAAATTTACAAGTGTTGGGTAAAGCCAGTAATTCAATGTGACCCTTTGCCAAGAAAACCAGTGACCTGTCCCATATCACTCCTTCAATTCTCCCCACTCCTATGGACCTGCTAGAGTTTGAACTCTGTGACAGATAAGTGGTGGGAGGAGGTTTGCTTATAATAAAGTGAAGTGTAGCTCATGCCTACATGAGGTCGAGTAGGAAGAGATGAATGTGTTTAATAATTAATTTTTAGGTGATGAATCCTTGGCAGATATTGACATTGACTTTTTTGAAATACAAATGTAAATGCTCTTCTCTGGTTGAATAGATGAAGTGGATCGTGGCAGTTGCAGTGATGAGGGGAGGGGTCTACATGGCTGGAGTGGGGGACTGGAGTCACATCAGGGTCGAATCCTGACACCGCTGCTCACTAACCAGGTACTCATGAGCACAAAATCCCTCTGAGCCTGATTGTCTTCATCCATAAATATGGAAATAACAATAATAATAATAATAACACTTCTGAGAGTTGTTGTAAGGCTCAAAGAAGGTAGCTTGTGTAAATGTCCTGGTATATGTAGGTTCCAATAATCATTTTTAAAATAAATAATAAACAGTATTTCTGTTTTCTCAGATTTTAGGATTAACTAGGTTATTCCACATGCAAAAAGTCATCTCATCCCAAATAGTTTTCCAGCTGGGTTTCCTAGAGACTACCTAGATAATCACTGTATTTTTTTCTCTGCTACACCTGTTCAGAACCCACTCTGCAGTTGCCTGTATTTCAAGGTCAAGCTGGATACAGGGGAACTGAATCATTTCTCAGAATGATTTCAAACAAAAGATATTGCCAGCTCCCAAAATACTGGGGTGGAGGTAATGGTGGTCCTGAGTAAGGTCCAGTTCTAAAAGGAAGCCATCTAATGCTTTTTCTGCAAGGAAGCTATGTCCAAGGCACTAGCTGGAAAGGGTTCACATGAATGTAGAAGTGGCAGCCAGAGGACTTAACATAAGGAAAAGGGGCAGGAAAGGCTAGAGACAGACCTTCAGGAGTCACTGGATTGAGATGAAGCTATGAGATGGGCACTACCTTCTCAGAGGATGGAACCACCCCTGGAACTTACACACCTAAGCCACTCAATTCATTGTCATCTATTGTGGGTTGTCTAGCACGTCATGCATTTCCCAGTCATTCACACTGCATGTTATGGGGCAAAAGGGGTATTACAAAGACGGTGAATAAAAGCTCTCATCCTTCTTTCACAAGAAGTCATTTTTGTACTTAAAAGGAATTTGATGAGATAACGAACAAAGCTGCAGAAATGAGTTAAGGCCTAGGATCTGTGTTCTATTGACAATATTATGACTCATGGGCTTTCACGCAGAGCTTGACATAGCTGACCCTCAGTTTTCTTACCTTGTAAAGTGGGGTAAAAAGAAAGCCTACAGCATGAGTTGTGAGGATTAACTAAATTAACATATTCCATAGTTTTTAGAGATTTGTAGATGTTAAGTAAACGTAGAATAGCATTGATAAGCCACTTTCCATGTCCTGCTCACTGATGCCAGCAGATAGAAAGTACTAGCAGCAGCAGTGATATCCTGTACTGAACTGTCTCTATTAGCTCTGGTGCTTTGTGTAGGAGAGTAAACCAGACTAACTAACTAACCAACCAACCAACCAACCAACCAACAAGCTAACTCATTGCTTAAAACCTGACTTTCGCTTAAGAAGAAAGGAAAAAGTCCCTGCTCTTCCCGTCTTCTTCCAGAGCCCACATATATGCGCTCCCCGCCCCACCGCCAGTGGCTCCTCTCTTAACATGGTTCTACATCTGAATCTCTTCCGTGTGGCTGGGATGCTTCTTTCACTATGTTCTTCCCCTGAAGTTCAGCTTCAGTCGGAATATGTATTCTCGAGCTCTTCTGACTTATCAATCAATAAATGCATATTGAAGTTCAATTCTTCTCTAGATGAAGACCAAGAGGTAGAAGACACAGGGCCACAGTCAGCGAGCCTATGGATGCCGAGTGGCATTTAATCAAATCTACAAAGTGAATTAAGTGCTAAGAAAGCAGTACAGGTGATTCCAGATGGGAGGAGGGAGCTCTCTGTGTGGCAGAGTGGTCAGGGGGCTTCCACTGATCTGCCTTATGGACAGCCTCTCCCTTGGGACCAGTTTGGAAAGAAAGCAAAATCTCGGTGCATGGGATTGCTTTAAAAACAAGCTCACCCTGCACCCCGAGTCTCTAGGTTTTGGGTGGACCCAAGGAGATGGGACCAAGCAGGGAGAACAGCCTTTTGTGGTCCACAAATCAGAGACAATAGATTTGTTCCTCGTTTTCATAGCTTGTGCCCTCCCAGGCGTTTTCCATATAGCAGGATTCACACACTCACTGTGTTTCCAACTCTCATCCCCACATTGGATTTTACTGCTGTCACTTTGTTGTTAAATCACTGTGGAGTTCCCTGCATTACAGCTAAGGAGGAAATGGATTACAATGTAGAGGACAGCCTTGCAATTTCCAACAGGAGCTGTCTGAATGAACACATTGTCTCTTACTATTTCTCTGGAAAGAGCACACATTATAATCGCTATTTGCAATATACTGTGTAAAATGATCTTCGTTTGTTTTCTACAATAGATATTGTGTCATTTAATTAATTTAGACTAAAGAAGAACAATCAACATTCAGTAACAACATTCCCTTCGGGGATATAAATGAAAAATTTCCCATACCCTACACAGTAGTTAGAGCAAAGGAAGTGCTGATATTTATTTATGAACATCAGTGTTCATAGTTGCAAGCAACAGAATTCTGGCTGGTTTCAGCAGTGATACATGTAAGAAAAGAATACTGAATACTTTTCAGATCACCCTGAGGGCTAGAGGGACACACTTAAAGCTACGCATCCGGAGACGACAGCCACAATATGCCGGAGAGCAGGCCTGAGGAGAGAAATCACACTGCTCCCACCAAGCACTTGATGATGCTAATTAAGGCACAGTCATTTCAGCACCTAAAACGTGGTGGCCTTGCAACCACCTAGCACCACTGCCAACAGAGAAAGGATCCGTGCAGTGCCCACTTCTATCTTTGGCTTCTCATTCTGTCTGGTATGGTTGAGTTGACTCTCAGAGGCCAGTTCACCAGCAAATGTCCTGTCTTGCAAGGGAGGCCAGGAAAGCAAGGATGTGAAGGTTTTCATTTTTAGAGCTGGGGTGGACCCTACCTGTCTCTGAATCTCGAAAGGTAAGAAGTCTCCAAGTGTATGAAGTACTTGGCGGGAAAAAAAAATGAGACAAATGATCACCCCAAATTGCCATTGCCAGGAATAAGACCTCTGATGCCCTCAATCAAAGCTACAGAAATGTGTCAGGCCTTCCCCTTGAACTACACAAATAACCCAGCAGTCTGGCCCTCCTTGGAGAAAAAGGCATGAATCACTGGTAGGGAAAGATGCAGGAAGAAATTTTTTTTTTCACCAAATACTTGATCAAACTTAGCTGAATGAAGTCTGATGCCCTTGTGTTAGTATCCTTCATTTTGAGCTCATCTTGATCAGATTTTAAATTGGGTGGAATTTCCTATTTTATGCCTTGTTTTTATTTACTAAGAACAGCATGTTCTTTGATGGGCCCAGGAGACTAAAGACTTGGATGTGCAGTTGTGGTTTGAAAGAAAACGAAAAATGTGATTTTTTTAAAAGAATATTTATTTGACCATTAGAGCTCTAACAACAATTGGTTTGGAACACCGGTGGAAATAAAAAATAAATGTAGGTCAAAGAGAAATCCTGGCAGTGGGTAAAAGGACCCAATAGCCTACCAGGTATTTATACAGTACAAGTTCAAGATTCCAAGATAGGGGATAATCAAATGAACAGCTGCCTTTTCTGTAATTGCATTTTAAAATCTCATTCTATCCACACAATTTTCCCCCTACTGTCTGATGCATGCTTGGGTTGATACAATTTTTTTTTTTATTAAGATAGATTGATTGACCAAAGTTTTAATTTTAATCCCTGGGTTTATTTAAAAGAAAGCGATTTAGCAATCTGTGTTGTTAGGGATGTTTATGGAAGATGAGGCAAAGGAGCAGAGATAGCCAGGAGAAAAAAAACTCTGCAGTTTAGCATTCTTGTCCCTGTAGGATCCTTCCTTATATTATGGAAATTTCTGCAGACCTTAGGCCATGAGTATTGAACAGATCTCACCTTCCACAGCTTCTCATTGACCTACAGCACAATATAGGGTTTTTTGAACATGAAAGAATCATTGACAACCTCTATATTACTCTAAGAAATTGTTTACCCATGTGATAAAGAAGCTTCTCAAACTTCCTTAATTAAAAGTATGTTACATCGATGACCCACCTTCCTGGTGGAGAAACTGAAATCCACCAAGCCTCCCCCCCAGCCCCCGTTAGATCACTCCCTCGGTTTGTTTGCCTCTCCTTTCCAACTAGGTCTGTGCTATCATGAGGGTGATTGCTTGTGCTGTCTGCACTGCATGTTGACTGACTGAAGAACAGAATGCCCAGGGTCTTGAAGGTCTCTGGGCAGTTGAACCTTTTGCCTTTGGGGTTATTAATTTATAATCACATTATCCGAGGAGTTTGGGGGAGGAAAGGGCTGAAGATATGTCTTGCCTGATTTGTCTGTCCTGTTCTTTTCAGCTTACCACGCTGGGTGGAGACTATAATTTCAAAAACGGGGGCAGATTTAAATTTCCCTTCCTTTTATGATGCTGTGTTGGTATATGGGCTCCCACAATTTCCACATTCTTTCATAGGATAACATAAACATTTTTACAGGGGAGAGAAGCAAGGAAACAGGTCATAGGCACAAGAAAGGGAGAAGAAACCCTGCTGGACCCATCTTTGCGGGAGTAATGATCATTTCGCACAGATGTGTGGATTTCCTGGCACAGCCAGCCAGGCCAACCTTTCAGACTGCTAGGCATTTGCAAGGTTGCTTTAATTTGAAAACAATTAAAAAAACAAAAGACAGCATAGGAAGGCAAACAAGAAAGTAGCAGTTCTGTGTGTTAGCATTACTTTACTCTCTACTAGTGTCACTCATGATGTTTCTTTTTCTAAAAAGGCATTCAAAATTCAGTAAAGGGCAATTTTATGTATCACTTCTTTTAAAGGAAGATATTTCTTTTAAATAGGGATGACATATAAGGAACTCAAAGATAATTAGATTATTAAATAATTTAACTACTGTAAAGCTTAGTTACTAAGGGTTTATTCTAATTATTTAAATAATGAATCTTTTTTTTACTTAAAAAAGTTTTTAAGTAAAAATGGCTTTTTTTTTTTTTTGGTACAAGACCTAATTGGCAAGATAAAAAGCAAACTGTTTAATTAGCCATCCAATCATCACCAATATCAGTGTTTTCTCCAGTCATGCAGAATTCATCCATTCATTCAACATTCAGTGAAATGACATCTGTGTTCCAGACATCATGTTGGATGGGGGTGTGGGGTGCAAAATGAGGAAAGTATAATCCCTGCACATAGGAGCTCAGTCAAAAGAGAATTTGAATGTATTCCTTTCCTAGGGCTGCCCTAACAAAACACTGCAAACTGGGTGCTTAAAACAACAAACATTTACTCTCTTACAGTTCTGGAGTCTTGAAGCCCAAGATCACAGTGTCAGCAGGGCTGGTTTCCTTTGGGGACCCAGAGGGAATACACGTTCCAGTGACTGCCCATAGTCCTTGGTGTTCCTTGGCTTGTGGCAGCAAATTCCAATCTCTGCCTCTGTCGTCACATGCAGTTCTCCATGTGTGTGTCAGTGTCCAGATTTCCTTTTGCTTATAAAGAAAGGCACTGGTCATTGGGTTTAGGGCCCACCCTGGCCCCATATGATCTCATCTTAACCTCATCATATCTGCAAAAGACCCTTTTTCCAAATAAAGGCACATTCTGAGATACTGGAGGTTAGGACTTCAACATATCTTTTTGGGGGTGGGGGCAGGAAGGAACGGGACATAATGAAACCCATGATACCATCCAGAAGACCCCACATAGTGCAGAGACCTCAGGCCAACAAGCCTGGAGGTGTACCACCAGTGTGTGGGGGCTGCAGGAGGCCTTGTAAGTGACCTGCCATAGATGACGCAGGGAAATGGAAGATGGGGATGTGGGTCACCCGAGAGAAAGAGTTAGCTTTAACTATCTGTACTAGCAGGATAAACCAACACCATATTTAAGCCAGTCAAGCAACACCTCTCCTATAAGGAGTCAGAAACGGAGACCACCAGACTGGATACGGTGGGGAAATAGAGAGGAAGACCACTGTCCCCTCTCTTACCACAGGATTCTACTCGCAGCAAGATCTACCTGCTTGAGGAGAGAAGACATTACCCGAAATGAAGTTCAGAGTTTTTATTATCAGCTAGGGTGAAACACATTGATTATTGGTCTGAGACTTTTTCAGGGCTAAAGTGGCGAGGGAATTTATTAGCCAAGGGTGACCAGTGGCCTGTCTGTTTCTTATCCTGAGGAGGTGGCAGGAAGAGTTGCCCTACAGGGGTGGGTGGGGCAGTCACGAGGAAAGAACGAAGATGCTTTCAGTCACACCCTACAGAGCCCAACTCATTCTACACAAGCCTTACAATGGAAATGAATGTGCCTGGTGTCTATAGGCAAAGAGGATGTGTTATGTCCTGAGATAGAGGTACACTTACACCCTCCTATCTCCCACAAGGCTCTCTCAATTCTGGCCCTGGAGTATGCACAGGAAGTTTCCCAGGACCACTGGGCATGGGCTTGAAAGATAGTTGAAGTTTGGGAGAGACACTCTCAGTCTTGATGGTTGTGAGCTTAGTCTTGATGATGGTGAGGATTCCTGTGTCCTAGGCTGTAGGGTGGTTACCCCAAGCTGCAAACCTGATGCTGACTTGGCTGAGCCTCAGAAGACCAGCAGCTCCCAACAGCCAAGTCAGAGTGAAGCAATGCCATGGAACGGATATGCACATGGGCCCCCCTCTCTGCCTGTGATAGGAATTAGAAGTCTTCTGTGTTGACAGTTCAGTTACAGCACACTGTCACAGCTGAGACACCAAGGGCCGGAAGGCCACAAGCTGCACCAGCTGGGAACGTCCGGACCAGAAGTAAAGACTGACACTGGAATGGGGGTGGATCAGGAGAGATAATCCACACCACAGTGCAGGGCGGAGGTGACCGAGGATGGTTAAGGATAAGAAGCCTCACTCCAAAGTCAAGGCAGCAATCCATAGTCAAACACTCACCCCCTTTTCCCTCAGGAAAGAGGGGAGAATTTTGAGTTAAATCTGTTATCTAGTCCATTGACACAATCAGAAGTAACTGAGTTGCTTGATGATTAAGTTTTTAGCTGCACAGGGAAATATGGCTTCAAGAGATACACTGAGTTAATTCGTAGAGAAACCAAGATTGTTCTGTTTAGGCACGCCTATGTTATGGCTGTGTGTTTTCATCCTATTACTGAAAAAGTTGTGTTGGTTGAAGAGCAAAGAGTGTTGGTTGGTGGAGCAGCCAGTGGATTGTAGGTATAGCCAGTGAGTGTGGGAGGGATGCCATGCATTCAGGGCAACCTGGATCAACATAGAACAGATTCATCCAATACAAAAATGCTTTCTTTCACTGGCTAACAAAAATCAAGATGTGGCAGTAAAAAGAGACTTGCATTTCTACACTAGCAAAATTAAGTGCATTGTTTGCTCAAAAGCTGCAGGGAAGTGTCATTTCTGAATTATATCATATCTGTGGAGTTGGGCAGGCAATATGGCTCATAGGTTACTCTAAGCTTCCGTGGGATGGGTGGGCCTTGTGGCCATGGAAATTTATTGTAAACACCCCAGGAAACACCATACAGATGCTAGATTTGCTGGAACTTGGCCCCCAGTGGTGTTAAGTATGTAGAAATGCAAATATAGTATTATAATTTATTGATATAAAAGCAGAGAAAAGGAATCCCTGGAATTCTCTGGCTCTTGGTCCCAAGCTTTACCCTTTTCAATGGTGCATTTTCACCAGTGTGAAAATAGTTCTATTTTGAATGTCAAAATGAGACACTGTAATTAATACGTATGTAATGTTTAGTAGGTAGCAGGCACTAATCTAAGGGCTTTATGTAAAATAATTCATCTAAACCATACACTGACCCTATAAAATGGGTACAATTATTATCCCCATTTCATGTATAAAGAAACTTAGGTACAGAAAAGCTAAGAAACTTGCCCAACATCATAAATAGCAGCCCTGGGAATCATATAGGTGGTATGATAAATAAAATGGAAACAGACCAGTCTTGGGTAAGTGCAATTTGCTAATATTCTGTTCTTCGTAAATTGCAGGGAAGGGGCTGTTACAGTTTCCCCTCACTCCTCCTTCTCTTTGCCTCAGAGAAGGGCTCACCTTGCATAAGCTGGGCTCTGTGTTTGTTCAGCAGCCTTTGCCTACAGAGGTCCATTTGGAGCCCTGACACATCATTTATTTCCTGAAAGGATGCCACAGAATAGGGAGGAAGAGTTTAGCGTCCAGTCTCAGAAAAGCATGCATCAGTTCTTCCAGAAAGTACAGACGAGAAATTAAAAATGATAGCAGTATGTCGCTCATTTGCTATCTGTCTTTAAAGAAGTCAGCATCTCCATGGATTTTTCTTCCACAATTATTGGATGATCTGTGCATATTATTGGTGAGATGAGAGATGGAAGTAACGATCTAGTTTCTAATCAGACCATAAAGTTTGCTACACATGCCAAGAAAGGCTGACTCTGGGTTGAAATGAGAGCATTTTGAAAATAATTGTGAGATGCAAAAGAATAATGTGTGTAGGTTATGTGCATGTAGTTCTTCATTTTTCCCTACTTTTTTCCTCTTCAGGAAGACAAATGGCCTCCAAATCATGGCTATGGTTCCATCTGGAAGTTCATCTTGTGGCTTCAAGGAACCCGAGGTTTTGCCAGGCTCCTCCTGCTCCCTTTTGGCTCAGAGCTTAGCTGGGGGTGGAGCCTGAGGGTGGCCTTCCCATTTTTAACATAGCAATACGATATTCATTAGAACAAAAGCTTCTGGTCTGCGTTGCTGGGTTCAATATAAGTGGTTTGCCTGGCCCACATATTGCAGCTCTGTTCATATTGCAATGATATCGTAATAGCTCATGTTGTACGTTGAGGTCAAACTTGGCTATTGATCTATTTAAACATAAATACTACGATTAATTAGAGACGGGCTTGAACTAAAATAGCTGACCTTTCTGGGTTCTTGAGAGTAACACTGGGATAACCTCAGATAAGAGATAAAGAGCCTGAGAAGGGCATTTTTTACCCAAAGATACTCTCGACAAATGACTCCACTGGGCTGGACCAAGGATTTGCTTCATCAGTATTCAGTGAATTCTATCAGCTTAGCATGAAAAAACCACGCCCTTACACCCCAGAAAAGCTTAGGATGGCTGTGGGACAGGCTGGTGAGGAAAAGGCTCTTTTCCTGAAATATATATGCTGAAGCACAGAAAGAATACAAGAAGATTTTTCACTTGGCTTCAAGCCTCCGGGAGTCTCTGTCACCTCCCAGTGACAGATGGCCACACGGGGTGGGAAGATAGAGCTCTGTGCCATCCAGAGAGCTTCATTCATATTCCAGTTATCTTAGCAGAGATCAAGAATAGACGGCAACACAAATGGACACCAAGGCTTCCGGACAGAGCCCTCAGTGGGAGAGTGGGGGTGGGGGTGGGGCACCCAAACTCTCCAAGGAATACACGTATGTGTTCCCCACAGTGGTGCCTCCAGGCTTTTCACTGGATCAAGAGTCAGTTCTACTTTTTCACTGTGGCCAATGAGGCACCACACAACCTGGCCCCAGTCTCTTTCTTCAACTTCATTCCGTGCCCCCGAGCCTCGCTCACACTGTCCAGGTCCACTGCCTGCTGTTCCCGTTACTCAAACGTGACAGGTCGCTCCTTGTGCAGGCTGCGCTGCTGAGATTGGGTGGGACCACGGGACACTCTGTCTGAAAGTTCCCAGGGCCGGTTGCTCCTTGTCATCCCCGTCCCTGGACTTCAGTTCACATGTCCTCTCTGGCCACCCTCTCTGATGTGTCCTTCCCACCCCATCCCTCTCATTTCCTGATTTTATTTTCCTCCCAACACTTTATTACCGAGCTTCTCTTGCTTGTTTGTCTCTTCTTTCTTGTCTCTCTCCCCTATTCTAGAGGAAATCTTGGTGAAAAGAGAGAGTTCTACTGTCTTTTTTATCACTGTGTTTGGCACACAGACGGTTCTCAGTAAAGACTTTTGAATAAAGAAAGGAATATTGGAGTAGGGGTGCAGCAATACCAGGGTTTCCTTGTCAAGATTTCTTCTTCCTCCTTAACTTGTCAGGCAGGACTGAGCTGTAAGTCACAAGAGTGAGACTTGCTGTATCGGTTGATGTGGCGAAAGTGATTCTAGCATGATATTGACAATTGGGATAAAACTTATTTTTCCAGAGCCTCTGGAGACGCAGGCCATCTCAGTGATATTTTGGAATCTCATCAAGCAGTGCATCAGGCAGTCAGGGACTAGAGGCACCCAAATGGCCAGGCAAGGCCTCTGGGCTCTTGCTGCTCTGGCTCAGTCTTTCCTAAGTCTTAATCTTCGCCCTCTCTGAGGCCACCAGCCCGAGAGGCTCCATCTCTTAGGCTTGCACTTGCTGCAACACAAAAATGTCTTGGCTGAGTGGCTCTCCCTTCAGGAGTATTGGTGTCCAGGTCGCATTTGGGGCTAAACTGTGGTTCAAATGCTGGCTGTGCCACTTATGTGCTTTGTGATCTCAAGCAAGATATATAACCTCACTAGACCTCAATTTTCCCCAATTGTAAAATGGGAATGATATAATAAAGTTGTTACAAGGCTTAAGTGAGAAAATGCCATAAATAAATACTAGGATGACTATTTGCCAGGTGCTATACCTTCCCTTTACGTCCTCTCATCACTCAGTTTCAGCTGTGATGAAACCTCTCTCCCGAGGCCCCCCCTGACCCTGACTATAATAAACATACAGCCCCTGTTTTGGTTTCTTGCTGGCAGTAATCCCCAGCAGACATGATCTGGGTGGCTCACGTGTTTCTAGTTTATGGTCTGTCTGCCCCCACCAGGATAGAACAGGGTCCCTGTCTTTCTTGCTTGCTGCCGTATCGTCAGTGCCAAGAACAGTGCCTCGATCATAGTGAATGCTCAACTAATGCTTGTTGGACAAATGACTGAATGTTCCAGCTGCTTCCCACATGTCACTTCAGTTAATCATGACAATTCAGCACAATATTATTGCCATCAGTTTAAAGATAGTAAAAAAAAACTGACATAACCTAAATAAGGTAATCAATACTATTTTCTGAATGCTCACTACAGGTCAGACACCAAGCTCAGAGATATTCGGTGATTATCTCTTCATTAAGGAAGAGAGGCAAATAAAGGAGGGAAGGGCCCAAAAGGACATTTAGGGCTGACCACTTCTACCCTGGGCTCAGTACTAATTTTAAATGAAATTCACTTCATAGGATGAAGTCCAAGTTTTCTTTCACCTCATAATGTTATGAAATCCCACTCCCACCCACATGGCATTACTTTAACTGCAACACAATTGGAATGGACATCAGTTGCAATTGTATCAGGCCATTGGTAACAGAAACCCACCTATAGGGCTTTAGTATATTTTCCTTTTTCAGCTATTAGGAAGTCTGGGGGGTAGATAGTACAGACCTGTTTAGCAGCTATGTGTTGTCCACCAATGTCTCAGTGCCCTTTTGATTTTTTGTTCTGTCCCTCTCAGCATTGGCTTCTTCTTCATACCTGCTGCCTCATGGTTGCAAGATGGCTGCTGCATCTCCAGGATTCACATCCACATTCTGGTAGCCTTGAACAGAGGCTGGAATACTGAGTTATTTTGGTGGGTATTTTAGCTTTCAAGGAAGAAGAAAGTAGCTATTCAGTAAGAAACTACAAAAAATGATGAGTAGTTCAGCTGACAAGATGACCAATTGCTCTTTAATAAATATATCAGATAATCAGAGATCAAAATGAGTTAAGGGAATATAGTTAGCTCTTGGTGTTTCAAATTACCAGAGAATCAATTTGCATTGACTCCCACAAAATATTTAGAGCTTTAAAAATATGTTGACGCATGCCCTTTGAACCAGACACCCTCAGATATTTGGAGGAATGGAGGCAAGTTGTTAGCTGTCTTCCAAACATTTGACTGACCCTACCCTTACCTTGTGGCATCTACAAGGGCCATCCACCTGAACCTGGCTACCATAGTGAAAACCCAAGGTGGAGAGTGCCCCATGCACAGTTTAGTCCTGGTCAAAGAAGGCCTGGGGTGGGCTGGGGTGGTGGAGGTGACATCAGAGCTGAAAGTGAATGATGAGAGAACTTGGTAGGCATAGCACTTGGTAAATAGTCATCCTAGTATTTATTTGCATTGTTTTTTTTTTTTTTACTTAAGCCTCATAACAGCTTCATTATATTATTCCCATTTTACAAATGGGGAAAACTGAGGTCTAGGGAGGCTAAGTATCTTGCTTGAGATTACAAAGCACATAAGTGGCAGACCCAGCACTTGAACCATGATCCCTCTCTACAGTGGGTGGAGATGGGAGCTAACATCTGTTGAATGTTGGCAGGTACTGTAAATTGCCTCCCTAATAGCCATCTCTATCCCTTCTTCCCTGTAACATAATCCCAGTTTATTCAGTTACTGAGTAGAGATACTTTCCACCCTAGCTCCAAGGAACAAATTATGATTAATCTAAATTAGTCATGGCCAACTCCTTATCCCTGGACAGTAAATGATCTATGACAGTGAGAGGGAGGAATGCACCCAGTTCTGGTCAATGAGAAGTAAGGAAAATTTGCTAGTGGTGGTAGTTCCTATGGAGGGTGGGGACTAGGAGTGGGGTAGGATAGTTTCCTTCCCCCAAAGGCAAAGACTCTTAAGGAGAAAGTACTTTCTCTTCCAGCTCTGAAGGTAGGTCTGTCACTGGAACTGTGACACCATCTTGGGAGACATCAATCCTGGCATTGTTTTATTGCTGAACAAATCTGAACAAATATTTCCTCTGTATTGCTTGCAATTTGAAAAAAGAACATCACTGTTTAAAACATTGACTTTTAAAGTCTTTATTTTTTATTTTTGAGAGAGAGAGAGAGAGGGTGTGAGTGAATGAGGGGCAGAGAGAGGGAGAGAGACTCTCAGGAGGGGGAGAGAGAGACAGAGACAGAGACAGAGAGAGAGAGAGAGAGAGAAAATCCCATGCAGGCTTCACACTGTCAACTCAGAGCCTGAGTTCACCTGACGCGGTGCTCGAGCTCAGGAACCGTGAGATGACCTGAGCTGAAGTCAGATGCTTAACTGACTGAGCTACCCAGGCACCCCAAACATTGAAGTTTTTTTTTCTTCCTATTACTTGCAGTCATACACAATTTTAACTCATACACATACTCTATGTCAGGCACGGAAATAGCACTTTATCTCCCAGTTCTGGCTATGGACTTGACTTCAGTTTCCAGTTCTGTAAAATAAGACTAATAACAGCACCTGTGCCATTGAGTATAGTGAGGATGAAATGAGCAGTTCATACTCATCCTGTCACATTGTAAGCTGTCAAAAAGTGGTAGCCATCATTATTATTCAAGGGCATTTCCTTTTAAAATATTTTGGAAGCTGGATAAGGCAGGCTGGTAGAAAAGGAAAACTAATGAGAGGGTTATCAGTGGAGCTGCTGGGGGCAAGATGGGGATGAAAACACGGAGTAGGAAACTCCATGAGATTGTTAACAGCTATGAAGCCTGACTGGAAGAGTCTGGGGAGGAAAAGAGGGAGCAGAATGGCAGAGGTGAGGGAAAGAGTCATGTAGTATAGCACTGTGAACATGTCAGACAGATCTACAAAACTGCAAAATAAGCAAGAGGACATAGTATATGGATGACGGAAATGAGATCATGGGACAGTGTGCTTTCTGTAGTCAGAACTTGGGATAAAAGAATATACTTTTGGGGCGCCTGGGTGGCGCAGTCGGTTAAGCGTCCGACTTCAGCCAGGTCACGATCTCGCGGTCCGTGAGTTCGAGCCCCGCGTCGGGCTCTGGGCTGATGGCTCGGAGCCTGGAGCCTGTTTCCGATTCTGTGTCTCCCTCTCTCTCTGCCCCTCCCCCGTTCATGCTCTGTCTCTCTCTGTCCCAAAAATAAATAAACGTTGAAAAAAAAAAGAATATACTTTTTTTGCTATACTTTCATTTCCAAGTGCTTTGTGTATGTCTGATAGAAGGGAATATGTGCAAAAACCAAACATGCAAAACCAAACAAAAACACAAAACAGAGACAGAGAAAGGAAGCCAAGCCTAATGTGGGAAGAATGGCATCATCTAGGTGGTGGAAAGTCCTCCTGGAGCCTTTGTTTCATTCCATGTTGGTGTTTTGTTCTGCCAGCGGTTAGGGTTAATCCTCCCTGATCAGAATTACTCAGTTAGAAATTCTACTCACCCCCGGGATTCTTACACAGAAGGCAAAGCAACCTTGCTAACTGATCTTCCCCAGTTTTAGCTGGTTAGCTTGAACCACAGAGAAGCAAGTGTGTTCAGCTTAAAGATGCCCCAGCTGAAAGTGCCCAGACAGTAATGCTGACCTCTTTCACTTTAGGGCTTTCAGCATAAATACCTGGCAGATCTCAGACATGAATCAATAGTGCTACCAATCCCAGGTAGTTGGAACACACCCCAATTCTGACCTGTCTTGGACACAAAGCATTTCTGCTGGATGTGCATAGCAACCACGTTTTCGCATAGAAATCCTCAGGGAAAGCCAGTCTCTTGGAACCAAGAATCATGTGTAAGTGTTTAGGTGGAGTCTTCCTTGAATGTTTAGTGACAGAAAGGACTCCTATAATCACTAAAGTATTCCTTCTATTATTATGGTCTGAAGATGTGAGACTCTTCTTTTGTTCCTGATGACTCTGGGAATGAACACATGACTTTATGGGAATTTTATAGGTCAGAAATATTTAATTTGGCAGAAATTAGCCCATCCTTTTTAAAAAATATTTTTTAATGTTTATTTATTTTTGAGAGAGAGAGAGAGAGCAAGCACAAGTGGGGGAGGGGCAGAGGAAGAGAGGGAGGCACAGAATGTGAAGCAGGCTCCACTGTACTGTACTGAGCTGTCAGTACAGAGCCTGATGTGGGGCTCAAACCCAGGAACCACGATATCATGACCTGAGTCGAAGTCGGATGCTGAACTGACTGAGCCACCCAAGCACCTCAGAAATGAGCCCATCTTTTGTATATGACAGGTAACACTTGTGTGTGTGTGTGTGTGTGTGTGTGTGTGTGTGTGTGTGTGTGTCTAGCCTTCTGTCTTCTCTCACCTGGATTATTACTAGGAATTATGGTCTACTTTACTTTGCCAATTCATCCTCCACATTATAGTCAGAATGAGCTTCCTAAAATGTAAACCTGCCTCTTCCCTGCTTAGGACCCTCCCAATACTTGTACACAGGATAAAGTCCAAGCCATATCATGGCTTGTTAGTCAGATAACCTCCCTGGTCTCCCTGGGATAGTCCTGATTCCTGCCTTATACTTATTAGCAATAAATATTAACTGTATAGTTATTAACAATGTCTCCTTTCACTCTCAAAAGTAGACTGGGAAGATATGGTGGAAGAAAAAGTATGTGGGCAACCTATTTATAAGGCCCCAAACCATTCAGCTTTAGTTATCCCTACTCCCTTCCATTCCAAGTTTAAAATACAAATATGTCACATTTCTTCTTGCCTCGGACCCTTCTATATGCATTTGTTCCCTTGCCTAAAACATTACCCCCTCCTTCAATCCCATTCACTTGACTAATTACTACTCATTCTGGGATACCTTCCCCAAATCCATACTTCTAATGGAGTTGAATGGCCTTCCTTTGGCTTCCCATCATGCCCTACACTTTCCTTACTTCAGCTTATCACATCATCTTGAGATTGCCCACTGTGGGACAGATTCTATCATCCCTCTCAGTTATTTACTTGCCTCTGGAGAAGGGTTATATATCCCTGCCTATTGCCATGTAACTTGGCAGAGCTTGTTGGAGGAGTAACCCTGCCTATCTCATTGATGGCCAGCTTGGCCATGTGACCTGCTGGAGCCAATGCAAGGGAATACAACATACAGTGGGTCTGATGGGAGGTTTCAAGCCATGGTGTGTCTGCACCAGCCCAAATGCTTTTCCTTGGCCATGGGGTCAGCATATCTTATGTAAAAATTTCTCCTTCAGCCTGGATCTCAGAATGAAAAGACAGGTGGGCAAAGTCACAACCAACATCATATAACATGAATGGAAAAAAATAAAGTAGTGATTGTAAGCCACGTGAAATTTGGGGGTTGTTACTGCAGGATAACACAGTGAAGGCTCACTGCTTTGTGCAATCTCCTTCATTTCTTAGGTAGTAAACAACCTAAGGTCAGGAAGCTTGTCTATCTAATTCATTCTTGTATCACCATTTCCTAGAGCAACACCCAGCACCGATCATTTCTCATTAGATTTTGTTTAATAAATGTATGAATGTGTATCTTTGGCTTTCTGGAATACTAAATTGAATATTAACTTTTCCAAGGTCCAGATTGGTTACATCTTTAGAAAACATTATGTCTCTTGCACAACATTCCCATTTACTGCTTCATTCAATTTCACATTCAATTCTGTAAAAGAAAGAGGTGTCACCAGTTTGTAAATGAGAACACTGATCCCAAGGAGATTTTTGCCCCTAAAATCACATAGCTACTTAGCAGCAAAGGAAGAATGAATGCTTTGATTTTGGGGTGCCAATTTTAGGGTTCTTTTCCATACTATCCTTGACCCAATCCCAGAGAAGACAGGAAATAACTGTTCCTCTTCACCCAAAGCCTTCTTAGTGTTGGCTTTCATCTGTTCATCATGACCAGTCTTATGGGGAGATACACTGAATCCATCATCCTTTCTTTGGGATTAAGTGGAGGGGGGCAGTTAACTAAAATGTCTTCTCTGTTTTAAAAAAGAGACCATTTGAAGAATAGAAAGGAAGAGAGAATCACCCAAATTTAGTTCCTGTCTGGTCTTTGTAGATTTCAGGAACAAATTCTGAGCTCCCACAGAGTGAATGAGGTTTTTTTGTTCTCCACAAAGGTTGTGTTCAAGAGAACAGGCTCCAGTCTGCCTCACCAATCCACATTCTCTTAATATTTCAGTAAAGAGTAACTCTTATTTTTGGTGGTTGATTTAAGTCAAAGCTGATGTTTAAGTGGCACATCTTCCTACAGCAACAAATATTTATTGATTATCTCTATGCACAAGGCATTGTGCTAGTGAGAGTTGAGTTAATTTTAAGTGCTTCCTAATTGCCCTCTGGCTGCTTGAGGTTAAAGTAATTCTTAATCAAAACCTTTGCATCTGTCTTTACTGAGGAAAATGTAAGGGCAGTGTTTCTCTAATTGGCCGCACATCGGAATCACCTGGGGAGCTTTTAAAAATAGTGGTGCCTAAGTCCCACCTCCTGTGTTCTCATTTAATTGCTCTGGGATGTCACCTGGACATTGGGATTTTTAAAAGTTCCCCAAATGGATCATATGTATAGGCAAGGTTAGAAACCACTGTGTTCAGGAGTCCCATCCCCAAATTGCTTCTTGTAGACCAGTGATCAGAATCATTAGCTCAAACAATGTTATGTTCTGAAGATCTTCCTGACCCAATTCACCAGCTGGATTTGAGACAGGATGGGGTGGAAAGAGACCCCACAGAGACAGTGGTCAGGAGATCTGAGCTCCAGATCTGGCTCTGCTGCTCACTAAAAATGTGACTAATCTTGACTTAAGTGCTCTGGATCTCAGCTTTCTGGTCTGAGAAATGAAAGAATTAGATCAGTGTTTTCCAAATGTTATCATCAATGACCACCTTTTAAGCCTCCTCTTTCCAAGTGGATATGATGCTTTCAAAAACTCCATCTATCATATTTCACTTATTAAATGTTAATTCTCCCTCCTCCAATTAAATAAATTGAAGATATTGTCAGAAGTGTAAAGGAGGGGTCTAGTGCCTAAATTCTACTACATACCATTTTTCTTCTCCACATTTTGGCTTACTCTGGATAAATGCAAAATACTGAGTTGAGAGGGCATCAAATGTTACCCCTTTTCTCGTCTTAGAAAACGTCTTAGAAATGACTCCCAATCTGGGAGCTGGGCATGGCTGGGCCATCCTCACTTATCATCCCCACCACCTACCCCAGCCTCTGCCAATGACCATCATGGAAGCCTAAGAACAGTGGGATCTCTCCTCTTAGTTCTTGGGGTAACACAGGCAGCTCCAGGAGGAAGCACACATGAGATCCTGCTTCCAATGGGATATTTAATGCACTAACCCTGCTCAACAGAGAGAAGAGGCCCTGGAGAATGCTAAGCTCCTTCCAATGTTATCAAACAGACTCTTCTGCTTTCTGTGGAGAGGAATAAGAGGATGGAAGGAGGGGTGGGAGGTGCTTCTACAGTTCTTCAAGAGAGCTGCTGGTAGCAGAAGGTTTTTTTCTATGGGGACTGAGGCAAGAAGGAAAGAAAAATTGGACTTCTATGGTTATAACTGCCCCACCCGATCCTCTGATTAAGGTAAAATTGTCAGCATTATCATTGAGCAAATAATGTTCAAGCCTAAAGCAAAGAAAACTGGTGAGTTAGCCTGCTCCTGAGTTTTAATAGGGATAAATGTTGATTTTTGTTAGGGTTTTTTAAACAATAAAAATAGCTTATAGATCCCCATGACTAGCTTTGAAATGAGGGGATGGCTGGTGCTGCTGAATTCAACACTAAAAACTTCTTCTAACACTAAAAACCAAACAATTATATCATTTAACAATATAAATAGAAGGTTTTTTTTTAATTCTTGTAGGTGGTAAAGAGGGATCAATATTAAAGAAAAATTATAGGCATTGTTTTAACCACCTTTGAAAGTGCTTTGAAAGTGCTCAAAACCACCTATGATTATAAGAGGGAACTTTTTTGGAACTAGATGTGTGCTGTTTTAGATAGACCACTTGGAAAATCTCATGTATGTGGAAAAATCATTGTGTTTTTAGCTGAAACTCTTTGTCTACTGACCTTAAGCCACTGAAGTAGGTGTTGAAGAAACCAAACATATGCATTACATAGTATTCTTTGGTGCTGTGTTAACTTTGATTATTCGATGGCTAATTATTTCATTAGACGAATGCCAGAGACTCGTGCTTCCCTCAAACCTTACCTGGCTGTTTAAGTACTGGCCTCCTTTAAGTACTATGATGCTTCACTATTTTACTTCTTTCTGATGAGTCGAAGTATAAATCTGAAAAGAGACTAAATGGATCCATGTTGATACTTGAGGGCATCTCCACAGCAAGTATGCCTGGCATGAAGGTGGTGGTGGAATGGGTAGACTTGTCAATTTTCCAGTCATGCTTGACTTCTCCTCCAAACTGCCCTGTGCACACATACAGGGCATCCATCTTTCCTTATGCATGACCAGACAGACCACTGTTGATTGGACCAACTGATTAAAGGGGACCAGCTGATTAAAGGGGAACAAAAAGGGGTGCCTGAGTGGCTTTGTCGGTCAAGTAGCCATCTCTTCCTTTCGGCTCAGGTCATGATCTTGTGGTTTCATGGGATTGAGCCCCGTATCAGGCTCTACCCTGACAGTATGGAGGCTGCCTGGGATTCTCTCTCTCTCCCTCTGTCTCTGCTCCTCCCCTACTCACACTGTCTCTGTCTCTCTCAAAATAAACAAATAAACTTAAAAAAAATAAAGGAGAACAAAATATTCGTTGAGTTAAATCAGATTTTTCTTAAGATTTGAACCAAGTGACACAGTAACTGAAGAATAGTGTTCTCTAGATCTCAAAAGTCATATAGAGTCAGGGCCAAAGTTGACTCTAAGCCAGTCAAGGTGTGAGATGAAGTCCCAAGGAAACAGAAACTATAAGCCCTGAGGAGGAAAGCAGTGGTCAAGAGAATGGAGCAGAAACACAGAGAAAAGCAAAGATGAGAGACATGGAGCCACATGAGTGAATAAATATTTAACAATCCACTATGTGCTAAGAATATTAAAATGAGTAAGAATATACCTCATGCTTGAAGGAGTGTATAGTCTAAGGAGACACACATACACTATTAGCTACTACATTCATCAGATTTATTCCTCAAACTCTTGTTAATCTCATTATGCATCCTCTAAATAGTTTGTGAAAGTTCTATGGGAACACAGAGGACTGTGGTAATTCTGGCTGGCACATTGAGGAAAGCCTCACAGAGGTGAAAATAAGCAGTTGAAAGTGTGCCTAGTATACCATATTTTCCAAAGTGTGCTCCATGGAACACTAGTTCCATGAGATGAATCATTGTTAGTGTGACTGGATGGATGGATGTATGGATGGATAGATGGATGGATGGACAAATAGATCTATGAACAAATAAGTTTGAGAAATGCTGGGTGTTATGTGTAAGTGATGAATCACTAAATTCTACTCCAGAAACTAATATTACACTCTTTGTTAATTAACTAGAATTTAAAAACTTGAAACAAACTAAAAAAAAAAATCTGGGTTTAACAGAGTTCACTATTTATTTATAAATATTTACTATAAATATTTACTTACTGTTACTTACTGTAGGCCATCTCAGGGCCTTTAATATTCAAATGTAAATTCTGACTCTTCAGGAGAAACTTATATTATATTGCACTGTCCCAAATTATTGGGTTACAAAACTCTTTTTTCCTTTGAGCATTTTATAGGGACCAGTGTTTTGCAGGTATAGGGGGAAAATGGATTTTGCCCATTTCTGGTTATTTCCTACTTTTATTATTCAGAATGAGTAGAATATGACCACCATTATGCAGTCATGACAACATTTTAATGTCAAGACTACATAGGGAGGGCTTGCTTACAGAGTCCTAAAAAGATCTACCAAAAGTTCAAAATATTTGTTTTATTTTGTTAAGAAATTGACCTATCTGATAAAAGGTGACTATCCAAAATATACAAAGAACTTAATAAAACTGAACAACCGAAAAACAATCCATAAAAAATGGGCAGAAGACATGAATAGACATTTTTCCAAAGAAGATACAGATGGCTAATAGACACATGAAAAGATCCTCAACATCACTCATCATCAGGGAAATACAAATCAAAACTACAATGAGGTATCACCTCATATCAGCCAGAATGGCTAAAATGAACAACTCAGGAAATAGGTGTTGGCGAGGATGTGGAGAAAAGGGAGCCTCTTACACTGTTAGTGGGAATGCAAACTGGTGCAGCCACTCTGGAAAACAGTACGGATGTTGATCAAAAAGTTAAAAATAGACCCCCCTGTGACCCAGAAATTGCACTACTAGGTATTTATCCAAAGGATACAAAAATACTAGTGGTGCCTGGGTGGCTCAGGGGCACATCAGGTGAGCATCCCACTTTGGTTCAGGTCATGATCTTGCGGTTCGTGGGTTCTAGCCCCACATCAGTCTCTGTGCTGACAGCTCAGTATTCAGTTTCTGTGTCTCTCTCTCTGTCCCTCCTCCATTCACACACACACACACACACACACACACTCTCTCTCTCTCTCTCTCTCTCTCTCTCTCTCTGAAAATAAATAAATAAAATGATACAAAAATACTGATTCAAAGGGGCACGTATACCACAATGTTTATAGCAGCACTATCAACAATAGCCAAACTATAGACAGAGTCCAAATGTCCAACATCTGATGAATGGATAAAAAAGATGTGGTATGTGTATGTGTGTGTGTGTATATATATACATATACATATATATATGTGTGTGCGTGTGTGTATATATATATATGTGTGTATATATATATGTATATATATACACACACATTTATATTATATATATTTATATTATATATATAATGGAATATTAATTTGAAATCTTGCCATTTGCAACAGTGTGTATGGAACTAGAATGTATTATGCTAAGCAAAATAAGTCAGTCAGAGAAAGACAAATACCATTTGATTTCACTCATGTGGAACTTAAGACACAAAACAGATGAACATAGGGGGAAAAAAGAGAGACAAACCATAAAGTAGACTCCTAATTGTAGAGAACACACTGAGGGTTGCTGGAGGGAAGGTGGGCAGGGGCAGGGGTTAAATAGGTGATAGGTATTAAGGAGGGCACTTATGATGAGCACTAGGTGATATATGGAAGTGTTGAATCACTATATTTTACACCTGAAACTAATATTACATTGTATGTTAACTAACTTGAATTTAAATAAAAACTTGAAAAAGGGAGAAAAAAGAAATTGAGCCAATTTGACCAGAATAAGATGTTTTCTCCTTTAGATCATCTTCTTTCAGCAAGTTGCTTGAAACTATCAAAATCACATTTCAAGGACAGCAGTGGGAAGTGAGGTCCCTTACACCTTAGAGGCTCTGGGTCATGTCAGTGTGCAGGAGAATTGCGGCTGGATTGCACACACCTCCTTGCTTACCTGTGCGATCAGGTTGCCATTAGCATTCCAGGATTATTCCTGTGATCATACAACTGGCTCCAGGGTGCATCCTGGGTGATGTTTGTTCAGCTCAGACAAGAGAAAGTTGTTGCCTCAGAGTCAATAGAAATTCAAAATCCTGACAGTCTTGTGTCTCAGCATGTTTAAACCTGGCTACTTAATCCAAATCTTTAGTTGTTTTTTTTTCACTGTCTTGTTTTCCTTCTTGCTAATTTTGAGCTATGAAATGACCTCCTCCATAGCCTTCAGTTGAGGTTCATTAAAATTCTAGGAAGTCTTTTATTTTCTTGCTCCTTTACAGTTATTAATTTGCTTGGCCCATCATAATAAGAGGGTTAAGGAGAACATAGAACTACTTGGCATAACACTTCACTCCCATCCATTGTTACTAAACAGGTCAAGTCAGCTATGTGGGTTCATGCTACCATTGGCTATCTGGCTTTTTGTTTCTCTTGCCATATTTGTGTCAGTTATTAAAGAGAACATGACACACTTAGGAAAAAAATCACTGTGCTTTTTGTTTGTTTTGGTTTTTGTGTTTTTTTTGCACATAGAAAAGAAGGTTGACAAGGCAGCTTCTGTAGGAAACTTGTTAGCTATTTGGTTCCAGTGAAACTTAATAGTTTTATGCTTCTTACTTTATACTTTTCAGATTTTCAGCAGATCAGCTACAGCTACCAAAAACAGGTGTTTCTTTCCCATTGAAAAATTGAAAAACACTACACCTTGACATCCAAAGAGTTTTTCCTTCCTATAAATTAGGAGTTAACTTTTATTTCCAACATCACTAATTTATTATTATAATATTCTATCCTTATTTTAGAACCTCCTTTTTTTCACAGATGCAATTCTTCCCTTTATTTCATGAGGATACTAAACCTAATTATTTTAAATTCTTGTTCTGTTTTATTAACTCTATTTCTTTATATGTAGGTAGATTCTTTCCTTTCTTTTGTCTATCTATTTTTTTTAAGACAATGACTTTCCTCAAATTATGATGATTTTTTATTGTGTATCCATTTTTTTTTGCAATAGATTTCTCCACTAACCACCAGAATGGAAGCTTCGTATTGTGATTACCTAAACTTCATATGCTTTTCTTAGATATCGTCTTAGTCTGGTCCACTGAGAGTCCTCCATTGTGTTTGAATGTCTGAAGGCATATATTGCAGTGTGTGCTCAGTCTACCCCCTTGTCCTAAGACCATTAGTTATTTTCATATGCTTACTTCCCTGGGAAGTCTTATATAATAAACTTTAGAAAAGCAGGGTTTTTGTTTTGTTTTAAATTTATTTAAGGTTTCCCCTATTCTGAAATTCTGTGGTGATTTTTCAGGTTTGATTTTTGCTATGGCATGCATTCACATTGTTTGAAATGTTTATTTATTTTTGAGGGAGGGAGGGAGGGAGAGAGAGAGAGAGAGAGAGAGAGAGAGAGAGAGAGAGAGAGAGAACATGAGCAGGAGGAGCAGAGAGAGAGAGGGAGACACAGAATCCGAAGCAGGCTCCAGGCTCTGAGCTGTCAACATAGAGCCTGACATGGGATTTGAACCCATGAACCGTGAGATCATGACCTGAGCCAAAGTTGGATGCTTAACCAATTGAGCCACCCAGGTTGCCCCATGCATTCACATTTTTAAGGAATGTCTACTTATCAAAGACCTGGTATATGTTTTGGAATCATGGGTGATTTCCCCACTCTAACTAGGATGTGTGGCCTTGAACTCAGTAAGTCTGTTTCTTCCTCAGTGAAATTAGGAGAGTAATTTCCACCTTGTAGGTTAATGTAAGGATATGTGCGATACATATAAAACAACTAGCAGAGTCTGTCACACAGTAAATGTTCAAAAGAAAAGGAAAAAAGGACTTTATATTTTTGCCCATATATTTACTAGTTCCATTGTTCTTCATTCCTTTTTGTGAACCTAGATTTCCATCTGGTATGATTTTTCTTCTGCTTGAAGGAGTTTCTTTTGTTTTCTTTTTAAAGATTTTATTTTTAAGTAATCTCTACCCCCAATGTGGAGCTTGAACTTACAACCCTGAGATCAAGAGTCACATGCTCAACTGAGCCAGCCAGGTGTCCCAGGATTTTCTTTTAACAATTCTAATGGAGCAAGTTTGCTTTTAATGAATTCTCTCATCTTTTGCATGTCTAAAAAGGTCTTTATTTCACCTTTATTTGTGAAAGATATTTCTGGGTATAGGATTCTAGAATGATAATTTTTTAGTACTAATAAATGTAAATCTACTGTCTTCTGATTTGCATTCTTTCTAATTCAAAGTTGTTATTCTTATCTTTGTTCCTTTGTACATAATAAATCTGTTTTCCTCTAGGTGTTTTTAAGATTCTTTCTTCTTACTATTTTAAGGCAATTTTATTATTATATGCCTTGGAGTATCTTTATTCAAGTTTCTTGGGTTTGAAGGTCAATTGAGCGATTTGGGTCTGCAGGTTTAGAGTTTAAAATTTGGAAAATTTTCAGCCATTATTTCATCAAATATTTTTTTATCTCCACCTCTTCTTCAGGAATTCCAATTACATGGATAACAGGCTCCTTGAAAGTGTTCCACTGCTGATGAGACTCTCTTAATTTCATTTTGGTCTCTTGTCTTTCTGTTTTTCATTTTGGGTAGTTCCTATTGCCATATCCTCAAGTTCACTAATCCTTGCTTTAGCAAAGTCTAGTCTGCTGTTAATTCCATCCAGTGGACTTGACCTACTAGACATTACAGTTTACATGTCTAGGAGTTCAATTTGATTAGCATCATTTAAAAAAGTTTTTTTAATGTTTATTTATTGTTTTTGAGAGAGAGAGAGAGAGAGAGAGAGAGTGCAAGTGGGGAAGACACAGAACTCAAACAGGTTTCAGTCTCTGAACTTTCAGCACAGAGCCCAATGTGGGGCTCAAACCCATGAACCATGAGATGGTGACGCTCAACTGACTGAGTCAGACGCTTAACTGACTGAGCCACCCAGGCACTCCTGATTTGCATCATTTTTATATCTTCCTGCACTTAACATGATTATGATTTCCTTTATCTTTTATTTATTTATTTATTTATTTATTTATTTATTTATTTATTTTAACATTTATTTATTTTTGAGACAGAGAGAGACAGAGCATGAACGGAGAAGGGTCAGAGAGAGGGAGGCACAGAATCTGAAACAGGCTCCGAGCTGTCAGCACAGAGCCCGACGCGGGGCTCGAACTCACGGACCGTGAGATCATGACCTGAGCCGAAGTCGGCCGCTTAACCAACTGAGCCACCCAGGCGCCCCTCCTTTATCTTTTTTAATATATGGACTCTCGTTATGACTATTGTTTTAAAATCCTTGTCTGCTAATTCTTTCAAACATTTTTTTTAAGTAGTCTCTATGCTCAACATGGGGCTTGAACTCATGACCCTGAGATCAAGAATCACATGCCCTACTGACTGAGCCCCAGGTGCTCCCTTTTTCTGCCAATTCTTTTTTTTTTTAATTTTTTTTTCAACGTTTATTTATTTTGGGGACAGAGAGAGACAGAGCATGAACAGGGGAGGGGCAGAGAGAGAGGGAGACACAGAATCGGAAACAGGCTCCAGGCTCTGAGCCATCAGCCCAGAGCCTGACGCGGGGCTCGAACTCACGGACCGCGAGATCGTGACCTGGCTGAAGTTGGACACCTAACCGACTGCGCCACCCAGGTGCCCCAATCTGCCAATTCTATCATCAGTGTAATTTCTGAATCTTTTCTGTTGATTTTTTTAATCCTTATCATGAGGCCTATTTTCTTCTGTGTATGCTTGGTAATTTTTGGTTGGATATCAGACATTGTGAATTTTGCCTTGCATGTTGCTAAATATTTTATATTCCCCTAAACACTCTGGAGCTTTCTTTTTCTGAGATGCAATGAAGTTACTTTGGAAGCAGTTTGATGCTTCCAAGACTTTCTTTTAAGATATATTAGGCAGGCCAGAACAGACTTCAGTCTAGAGGCAATTTTCTCCACTGCTGAGGTAATACCTTTCTGAATATTCACTCCAATGCTCTGTGAATTGCAAGGTCTTCCTTCTCCTGCCAGTAATAAAATTAAGTTAGTCCTGGTCTGTTCTTTTCCAGTAGTTATTTCCCCTGCCTTGGGTGGTCTCCTCACCTGTGCACACTGATCAGTACTCAGCTAAAGACTATTGGGAAACATCTGCAGAGCTCCAGAGAACTCCCTTTTTGTGCAGCTCTCCTTCTCGGTGACTCTACCCTGAGAAGTATAGTTGCTTTGGCCTTCCTTAATTCTCACCCTTGTCTCCTCAACTCAGAGACACCTCTGGGTTCTGTTTGGGTTCTCTCTCCCTACACTGTGGAATGGGAACCCTCCAGGCAGTAAGCTGGGACAGTCAGAGGGTTCATCTGGTTTGTGTCCCTTCTCTTAAGGGCTGTGCAGCCTGTTGCCCAATCTCTGCAAATCTTTGTGTCATATATTTTGTTTTCTTTAATTGTTTATGATAGAGAGTAAATTCAGTCCCTGTTATTTCATCTTGGAAATCAATTCTTAATCATGGTTATTCATTTTTGTTTTGTTGTGTGTGTGTGTGTGTGTGTGTGTGTGTAATTTTTCCCCAGCTTTACTGAAGTAAGATTGACAAACAAAACTTGTATATATTTAAGGTATACAATGTGATGTTTAAATATATGTATACATTGTGAAATGATTACCATAATCAAGCTAATTAACATATCTACCACCTCATACGGTTATCATTTTGTGTGTGGTGAGAACACTTGAGATCTACTCTTTCAGCAAATTTCAAGTGTATAATATCTTATTAACTATAGTCACCATACTGTACATTAGTTCTGCAGGATTTATTCATTGTATGACTTAAAGTTTGTACCCTTTGAGTAACATCTGTCATTTCTCCCACTCCACCCCCATTCTTTACCCCTGGTAACTACCACTCTATTCTCTGTTTCCATGTGTTCACCTATGTGTGGATTCCACATATAAGTGAGATAGTGCAGTATTTACCTTTTGTATGTGACTTATTTCACTTAACATAATGTCCTCCAGGTTCATCCCTGTCATTGCAAGCACAGGATTTCTTTCCTTTCTTAGGTTGAATAATATTCCATTGTGCATATGTGTATGGACACATTTCTTTGTTCATTAATCTGTTGGTGGACACTTAGGTTGTCTCTTCATCTTGGCTACTGTGAATAACGTTTCAGTGAACATGGGAGTGCAGCTATCTCTTCAAGATACTGATTTTATTTCCTTTGGATATATTTACAAAGATTGTCAGATCATATGGATTAAAACTTGAATAAGGTTTTAAATTCTTGAGAAATCTCTGTAGTGTTTTCCATAATGACTGTACCAACTCATGTTATTCTTATTTTTTACTTTTCCATCTACCCAACACTATATTAGGTCCTATGGATTTTAAAAAGTACACAGCGAAACTGGGTACTTTCTTATCTGTGTATGTACTCTTTGTCCTTATCCTCTGTACATCTCTACATTTTTATTTTCTGCCTTCTTTTTAAACCAGTAATTTTATCCAATATATTTTCCTGTGTTTCTGCATACTCTTTGCAACAATTGTTTTTAATATTTGCATATGCTTTTATTGAAGGGGATGTGCCTAAATTATTTACTTGTGCACTAATTTTTGAGTAATTAGGCTTTTTGTAATTTTCTCTGCTGAAATAAAACCAAACTATAACACACACTGTGTGTGTGTGTGTGTGTGTGTGTGAAGAAATCACCACGTTAGGTTCCTTTGCCATTTGCAACAAGGAAGAAAGCCTTAATAATGTTATAAAGTCAGAGCTCCACTTGTTTGCTCTATAATTTTCTTCCTTTATTTCCTCCGTCCATTCTCTCTCTGCTTTTGATTCTCCTTTCTCTCCCTCCTTCCCTTGTTTCCTTCTTCCCAATAATCATTTATTGAATACCTTCTATGTTCCAGGCCCTGTGCTGGTGCATATGGTATAATTGTGAACAAAAGACAGAATTTTTGCCTCAGAGGAAGTTGTGATCAGGCAAGGAACAGAAAGAAAATGGGTAAGTTCTAACAACGTATAATAAGTATTTTGACAGTGGAAGTATATTTGAAGAACTCAGATAACATTGGCCCATATAAATTTTACACATCTCTTACAAAGAAGTAAGAGACAGGAGGAAGGAAGAGGCACTCTGGCCAGGCTCTTTGTACATGATGTGGTACAGAAACACGCAGGCAGTTTGATACCTGACAGGCCAGGCTTAAAGAGCAGGATCTGCTACCTACTAGCTCTGGAAGCATGGGCAAGTTAACTCTTCTTGGTGTGACTTACCTCTAAATAAGAGTCATAATGCATTATATGGGTACTGTGAGAATTACAGATAATGTATTTAAGTGCAAGCACATAGTAGGTACTTAGACAAATACGTAATATTATTACCAGCTGTTTGATTCTAGGAAAAACAACCCCTCTGGACTTCAGTTTATTTACCTATAATATGAGTTTTTGTATGACGCTTTTCTAAAGTTCTGCAAGGGCAATGATTTTGTACAAATGCCTACTGTTGGTCTCAGTGACACACTGAGAAGATATTTTAGAACCTCTTTTGAGCCTAGTTATCCTTCCTTATCCCTGATCTGGTCTTGCACTTAGGCTGCTCTGAAATATAGTGGGGTTCTTCCTTATCTGGAAACCTGGAATTCATCTGGAAACTACCCAATGGCCAGCTGTCCCTCAACAGCTGCCTAGAAACCTTGGCACCAGCCAGGGAGAGCTAAAAGTTAACACATCAGATAAATAAAAACTTCAGACATAAAACATTTCTGTGAATAGAAGAAAGAGTCCTCTCCTATAACAATAAAAAATATCTTAGATTTTTAAAAATTTTCTCAATTCTAGAAATAACTCTTTTAACATTTCATAAAATCATGAGGAGCCTGGGTGGCTCACTCAGTTCAGTGTCTGACTCTTGATTTCAGCTCAGGTCATGATCTCACACTTTCATGAGGTGGAGTCCCCCCCTTGGGGTCTATAGTGATAGTGTGGGGCCTCCTTGGGATTCTCTCTCTCCTCTCTCTCTGCCCTCCCCCATTGCTTGTGAGTGCATGCATGCATGCTCTTGCTCTCTCTCAAAATAAATAAATATTTTTTTTAATTTCATAAAAAGAGAACTTCCATACCCTACTAAATATAAGGATCATCCCCTGTGAGAATTTCTGTCAGCCAAGAAAGCAGAGAGACCAATAAGAACAGTTCCAACTTACGTCAAAACAACCTTTGGCATGGAGAACTTGCTTCCTGGCTGCTGAACATTGGGGTGAAATTCTCCATTATTTCTTTCTTGTAAGCACATTTTTATGTTTCCTAAATCTCATACTTTATGTTTTAAAAATTCCAGGTGCTTTGCCTGTATTATGGAGCATATAGACACTAGAAGAACTTTATGAATCCCCAGGTCCTTCCCCTTTACTTTAAAGATAAGAAAGCTGATGTCCAGGTTTAATAGTAAATTAATAATAATAATAATAATAATAATACTTAGTGAATGTGGCTGGAGAAGAGGAGGAAAGAAATGAAAATGATTGTTCTTCTCCACTTAGGATCTAACCATGTTTAGGAAACCTTAGTCCTATTTGTGAGCTATTAGATTTGTGCAGTTGTTAGGAGCAAAGGAGATCACTTTGTAGCATTTGGGTCAATCTCCAGTGTCAGACCAACATCACATATTGCTAATTGCTCTTTAATCCTTAGAGGGACTCAAGGTCTTTAACATTGCCTGCTAGCCAGCTATACTGACAGCTTTTTAAAAGGTGAGTTTACAAACCTCTTTAAAAACTTGCCCTAGATAACTTTGTAAAAACAAGTCAAACCAACATCCTATGTCCCCTGATATGATGCACTCACTTGGACATAACTCTATTTATGGAGAATTCCTGCCCAAAATGCATAACCTGAATCTAATCATGAAGACACATAAGACAAACCCAAATCAAAGCACAATATACAAAACAACTGACCTATAGTCTTCAAAAATGCCAATGTCAAAAAAACAAAGTATTAAAAGGCTGAGGAAATGTTTCAAATTAAAGGAGACTAAAGAGACATGAAAACTAAATGTACCACATGATTTATGGTTAGATCTTAAGCTGGAAAAAATGCTAAAAAGAACATTATTGGGATAATTAATAAAATTTGAATATGGGCTACATTTATATAATAGTATTGTATCAATGTTAAATATATTGAATTTAATCATCATACTATAATTATCTAAAAGATTATTCTTCTTTTCAGGTAATATATACTGAAATATTTAGGGACAAGTCACTGTCTGTAATTTAGGGACAACTTTCTCTCAAATGGTTAAAAAAAACAATCTTATGTGTGCATATGTGTTTGAGTGTGTGTGTGTGTGTGTGTGTGTGTGTGTGTGTATGTGTGCATACATGTATATATAGAGAGAGAGGGAGGGAGAATAATAAAATAGGGCAAAATGCTAATAATTGGTTAAGATACACAAAGGGCATACAAGAGTTCTTTATATTAGTCTTGTACCATTTCTTTAAATTTAAAATTAAAACAAAAAGTTTCCTATATACTAGCAATAAACAAGTGGAATTTGAAATTTAAAACACATTATAATTTAGATTTGCACCCCAAAAATATAAAATACTTAGATATAAATCTTTAAAAATACAAGATTTATGTGGGGAAATTACAAAACTGTTATGAAAGAAAACAAATAACTAAATAAAAGGGGAAATATTGCATGTTCACAGATAGAAACATTCAATACTGTCAAGATGTCAGTTCCTCCTAACTCAATCTACAGATTCCATGCAATCCCAATCAAAATCTGAGAAAGTTATTTTACGGATATCGACAAACCGATTCTAAAATTTATATGGAGAGGCAAAAGACCCAGAATAGCCAACACAATATTGAAGGAGAAGAACAAATGCGGAAGACTGATGCTACTTGACTTCAAGACCCACTATAAAGCTATAGTAATCCAGTGTGGTACTGGTGAAAGAGTAGGCAAATAAATCAGTGGAACACAACAAAGAGCCCAGAAACAGACCTCTATTAATATGGTCAACTGATCTTTGACAGAAAAGCAAAGGCAATATATTGGAGCAGAGATAATCTTTTCAACAACTAGTGCAGAACAACTGAACATCTACATGGAAAAGAAAGAATCTCAACGTAGATTTTATACCCCTTCATAAATACTAACTCAAAATGGTTCATAGACCCAAACGTAAATTATAAAACTATAAGGTTCCTAGAAATCAACATAGGACAAAATCTAGATGACCTTGGGTGTGTACATTACTTTTTAGATACAATATTAAGGCAAGGTCCTTGAAAGACAGAATTGAAAATCTGGACTTTATTAAAATTAAAAACTTTTCTTCTGTAAGAGACACTGTCAAGAGAATGAAAAGACAAACCACAGAATGAGAGAAAATGTTTGCAAAAGATATATCTGAGAAAAGACTGTTATCTAAAATACACAAAGAACTCTTAAACTTTAACAGTAAAAAACAAAACAAAACAAAACAAAAAAACCTAACCATCCCATTGATAAGTGGACAAAAGACCTTAATAGACACCTTGCCAAAGAAGATAAAAAGATTACAAATAAGCATATGAAAAGATGAACAACATCATGTGTCATAAAGAAATTGTTTATCAAGACAACAATGAGATACCACTACACATCAATTAGAATGGCCAAAATCCAAAACCCTTAAAACACCAAATGCTGGTAGAGATGTAGAGCAACAAGAACTCTTACTAATTTCTGGTGGGAATGCAAAATAGTACATCTACTTTGGATTACAGTCTGGAAGTTTCTTGTAAAACTAAACATACTCTTACAATATGATTCAGCTATTGTGCTTCTTGGCATTTTCCCAAAGGAGCTGAAAAATTATGTGCACACAAAAACCTGTATGTAGATGTTTATAGCAGTTTTATTCAAAATGGCCCAAATTTGAAAGCAATAAAGGTATCTCTCAGTAAGTGAATGGATAAATAAACTGTGGTAAATCCAGACAATGGGACATTATTCAACACCAAAAAGACATGAGCTATCAAGACATAAAAAGACATGGAGGAAACTTAAATGCATATTACTAAATGAAAGAAGCCACTCTGAAAAGGCTACATACCGAATTATTCAACTATATGACATTCTAGAAAAGGCAAAACTGTGGAGACAGAAAAAAGACCTGTGGTTACCAGGGTTTGGTGGTTGGGTAGGGGGAGAGATGAATAGATGGAGCACAGAGGATTTTTAGGGCAGTGAAAATACTCTGTATGATACTATAATGATGGATACGTATGATTATACATTTGTCCAAGCCCATAAAATGTACAACACCAAGAGTGAAATCTAATAGAAACTATGGACCTTGGGTGATTATGATGTGTCAGTGAAGGTTCATCCTTTATAACACATGTACCGCTCTGGTGCAGGATGTCAATAGTCCGGGAGACTGTGCATACCTGGGGGCAGGTTCATATAGGAAATCTGTGTACCTTCTGCTCAGTTTTGCTGTGAACCTAAAACTGCCCTAAAAAATAAAGTCTATTAAAAGAAAATTTAACTTAAACCTTCTAGTATCTTTCTAGGGTGGGTTGGGTCAGGAGATGAAAAGACACACATACGTACATGTGGAGATCACCAACTTGTGTCGTGATACATCAGCAAAAGCAGGAATTGGGGGGAGGGGGTGGAGGTGATCCAAGAGTGAGGTTGTTCCTCATGCTTTTGGACAAATGACTGGGTAGTGGCTGATTTGCAAACAGACCCTCTCCTCTAATTTTATTTCACTAATATTTCAAATTACCTGCTGGCGTATCTACAGACCAAATGGACAAAATGGCCTCTTTGTTGAATTCCCCATCCTTTCAAAAGGGTCATATGTAATTGACACTCTCAGTACTGTGTGTCATGTGCCAGGCACATACCAACTCATAAAAATGTCCTAAGGCATTAATTATCACAGCTAAGGAGAGCAAAGACAGCAGCTCCTGCTAATTGTCAAAATCCCCTCTGTGACTGCACGCTGCCGCACACCCAGTCGGGGCTTAAGAAACTCGAATTGGCAATGAAAGTTGCTATTCTTCTTCCTTGCAGGCCACAGCAGTGATTAAGTCTGGAGGGTGGGGGGAGGTTCGCCTCAAAAATCCCCCTCTGCCTGCTCAGGCTCAAACACTCTAGCAGCACTTGGATCCCAAGCAAGTGGCGGCTGCCCGGCAATAGTGATCAGCAATTCAGTTTGATTTAGGAAGTGCTAATCAATAGCAAGTTCAACTTTGGGAACTGCACTGGCTTAATCATTTTGCATCTGGCACCCAGGACTGACACACCCCAGCTGGAAGGAAGGGAGACCCACAGGGATGGAGGGAAGGACAAGTGTGTGTGTGTGTGTGTGTGTGTGTGGTAGGGGGCAGAATGAGACAGACGAGTTCATGAAAAACCCAGTAAACCTCTTTCCTGAGTTAAAAATCGTTTCAACTTTCAAAGGCGAAATCTCACCCCCAAGTGAAAGACATGACATAAATGCAAAGGCAAGTGAAGATAAACAAAAGGCCCCGCTCAGATGTTCCCGAGGTTATCCGTCATTGTCAAGGAATTCTTTACACATCATAACGATTCCAAGCACCCTGCCAGGTTGTCTCAAATTCTATTTCTATATCTTACAGGGTTCTTTTTCTTTTCTCCAGTAAACAGCAGTTTACAACACACGGTTTGACTGTAATTTTCATCAAACTGCAAGTTGTGCAGGTTTGTGAGAGATGCATTATTACTTAAATCCAGCTGTAATGCTCTTTTACCTTCAAGGACCATTCATTTTATACATTCTGTCAGCTGAGGGTGGCAGGATAACAATTAGCCTGCAAGTCTATCCATTTAAACTAATAATAAAATGCAGGAGGAGTGCATGCGGGGTGTGTTCAAACTCCCCTCTCATGGATTCAAGCTGTGTCCATCCATTCCTCTCTCTCCACTACCTCCCAACCCAACCAGGGCCTCATTCCCAGACACAGGGTCTCAGGAGGCTGGACTATGGGGTCTGGTGATAGAAGAGAAGAGGCACGATGCAGAGATGCAGACCCAGCCCCCTGGGCAGCAGCCGTGAGCCAGCCCTATGGAGGCAAATCTGCAGTTGAAAACGAGGCTGATAGTCCAACCAGCTGTCCATCTGAAGAAGCTGAGCACTGGCTGAGATGTGGGCCCGGGGTGAGGCAAATGGATGGAAAATCGAGAGCAAGAGGGTTCTGAACAAAAGGCCAGAGGTAGAACCTGGTCTGATTTCCTGAGCCTCTGGGTCTTCCGGTGGCACAGGCTCATTTCACAGATGCTTCTGACTACCAAGGAGAGGAGGAAGGCAGAGAGGGAGGGAGGGAGAGATTGTAAGGGCCCGGGGCAGCCAGGATTCTGATGAAGGGAAAACACTCAACTAAGTTTTTTTGGCTCCTTCAATGATAATATTTGTGAGGTTGGCTAATTTCTCTTTGTGAAAATGAAAATGGACACACTTACAAATAGTATTGACTCTTGTGGGAATTTTCTTGGGTCTTGGTTAAAATTGGTTGTTTTCTTTCTTTTTTTGTTTTTGCTCAAAATTGATGACTTTTATGAATGAAAAGGAGACATAAGCAAGTAGAAACAACACAGATATCACTGCTCACCCATCAGGTTGGCGATGGAACTCTCACTCCATGCCGGGGGGAGAGAAATTAGTTCCCCAGTCGGACAGCAACTCAGCAGTTCCTGTTACCAATAGTGGATCAACTTTCACTCATTCACTGAGAAGTCTAGTCCCATGGGGTGATAAACATGGCAAGATTTTATTCTCTCTGATAAATGCCCCACTGTACCAGGTTGAGCCTCCTTGCCAGCTGAGGAACAGGCTCCCTTAATATCCTTGGCCAGCTTCTCCAGCTTTAGCCACTTTTACTTATTAGAATAGTCTCATTGGTAGGGGCACCTAGGTGGCTCAGTCAGTTGAGCATCCCACTAAGGTTCAGGCCATGACTCACAGTTTGTGAGTTGGAGCCCTGCATCAGGTTCTGCGTTAACAGTGCAGAGCCTGCTTCAGATCCTCTCTCTCTCTCTCTCTCTCTCTCTCAAAACTAAATAAACATTTAAAAAAATAGTCTCATTAATGTGCTTAAAACGGTCCTGCTTGTTTAAAGCTTCAATCTCTTAAGCTGATGCAAAGCACTTTTCTTTCTCTCTCTCAAGCAGAAGCTGTTGTGAGGGAGGCAGGTATCACAGCAACACTCAAGTGCCATCTTCCCCTCTCTCTTCCCCCTCTTGATTTGGGTAGGGAAGAAGAAGAAGAAAATGGCAGAGCTCCTTCTCGAATGATTGAATGAGGGAGCAGTTTTCACTCTGTCAACTTCTCTCTGGCCCACAGCAAGGGGTTGATCTCCCCTCCACATCGCAGGGTCCAAATGCTGGGTTGTCATAGGACACGTATGTGAATTCTTTGAAGGGCTCCATGAAGAGCTGTCCCTTGAGTAGTTGCCTGACATGGGATTTATGTGTCTGAACTTCTACCCTGCCTCAGTGTCTCCGTACAGCATGACCTTCCCCCAGAGAATGGCACCGTTGTGGGAGTACCACCAAGATGGTTCAAGCACAGCCACCTTCGGTAGTGTCCCCTCAATTCACATAGACCAACAGTGGTATATTTGTCATGCCAAATGATGGGAATGCCCACTGCCTCTTTCTCAGTCCTGCCTTCCCTCTTCTGCATCTCTTTATGTACCCTGGAAACATTGGGCCCCATCCAAGTCCAGGTCCTCACCCAATTTCTGCATGACAGGACCACCAAAATCTGACTTAGTTTATGTATGGAACAGAAGGGGGATGGTTATGATCGATGTCCAGAAAACCTTTATCATTGATTATCTTTGGTCTTCCTTCCTTGGCTTGCATAGTAGATTTTGTGAAAGTGTGAAGAGAGAATAGCCTTTCTGTGTGAACTTGGTATTCTCCAGAAGACCCCCCCCCTCCTCTCTGCTGGTTGTCCCCTTAGGTTGACCCTTGTGGGGGTGGTTAGAGAAAAGACCTATTCTCAGCATAGGTCTCCCAATATGCCTTCCTGGGAGGTAGCTGGTCACAACTGCTATGACATTATGTTGGTTATGTGGAATGTGGGGTACTTAACATCTTTTGTCCTCAGCTTTAGGCCTTTGCTATAATTCTGATACAATATAAAAATAAAATAGAACATATGTGTAGCAGACCACCCATCAATTCTACTCCTAAGTATATATACTAGAGAAATTCTCACAGACGTGCATGAAGAGATGGCTACAAGAATATTTCTAGCAGTATTGTTTGTAATAGTGCAATATTAGAACCAACTTAAATGTCATAATAATGAACAGGAAATAGCGTGGAAGCTGGCTTGATACTCAGCCAGGGGTGCGCCGGTATGCACAGGTACCCAGAGCTGCTTTGTTTATGATGAATACCTGTGTGTGTTGGTTGAGGGTGGAACCATGCCTGTTAAATATTTTGACTATCACTCTCTGATCATCTGACTACAATTATAATAATGAAAATGAATGAACTATGCAAATTCCAATCAGCATGGATGGATCTCAAACGTGAGCTCATAGGAAGAAGTGCAGAAAGAACAATGATACTATATATACTAATATATACTAATACACTAATATATATTGTAGTTCCATTTGCTATCCACATTTCATTCTTCATATATATATGAAGATACATATATACATGCATATATACATGTATATATGTGTATATATATGAAGATATTCAAATGTCCAATAAGCACATGAAAAGGTGCTCAACATCATTAGTCCATAGGGAAATGCAAATTAAGACCACAATGAGATACTTCATTTTGTACCTACTAGAACGGCTAGTGACCAACAAAAGAGGGAAAGAGGGAAATAACAAGTGTTGGTGGAAATGTGAAGAAACTGGGACTCTCCTACATTGTTGTTGGGAATGTAAAATGGTGCATCCACTGTGGAGAACAGTTTGGCAGTTCCCTAAAAAGCTAAATATGAAATTGCCATACAATCCAGCAATTCCACTCTTAGTTATGTACCCAAAGGAATTGAAAACAGGGACTTGAACACATACTTGTATGCCAATGTCTGTTGCAGTGTCATTCACAATAGCAAGAGATGGAAACACTCCAAGTGCCCATCAACAGATGAATGGATAAAATGGATAATATATATATATATATATATATATATATATATATATGATGGGGATCTTATCTAGCCATAAAAAGGAATGAAATTCTGATAGATGCTACAACATGGGCGAAACTTGAAAACATTTTGCTATGAAATAAGCCAGACACAAAAGAATAGATAGGATATTATTCCACATATATGAACTATCCAGAATAGGCAAATTCATAGAGACAGAAAATTGATTAGAGTTTACCAGGAACTGAGGTGTGGAAGAGCGGGATTGATTGTTCATGGTTCCTGAGTTTTTATTTGGGGTGATGAAAAGGCTTTGGACATAGAGTGGTGATGGTTAGAAAACATCATGACTGTAATGAATGCCATTGAACTGTAGGCTTAAAAGTGGTTAAAATGCCAGTTTTGTTATAAATTTTACCATGATTTAAAAAAATGAATAACATAATATTCATGAATTGTATACTTTGAATGGGTGAATTATATGATATGTGAATTATAACAATAAAACTTTTTAAAAAAGATCTGAAGTAAATACGGCAAAATTTTATTAGTCCTTGGAAATTAGTAAAAGAAGCTTTTTAGTGTTGTCTGCACTTGTCCAAATATTTGAAAACGTTTTTCTGAATTAAAAAACAGAAGACAAAAAGCAAGTGAGTGAAGAATGATATCTGAAAGAGAATGTGGATAAACATTTAAGAAAAGGGAAATAAAACAGGCAGATTTTCTTTCTCATTGCACTTGGAAACGCACACATGCATCGTTAGGCAAACCATCTGTTTGCCCGATGTTTATCTCATAATGGTGAAAGAAGAAAATATACGCCAGGAAAGGATTTATTTTTTCTTCTATTTTTCCCTTGAACTATAAAGGTACTAATTAGGTTAGGGTTTGTTTTTCTGGAGCTCCTTATCTGACCGGGTTTACTATGAAGGGAATGAGGATCATTCTCTGGTGGGCAAAGGGAAAGCAGATCAGAAGCACTAGAGGGTGTTAGATCCTTCGCATGTTCTCTTACCTCACCTCAGGATTCCGAGGTACTCTGTGAATGGTCTTCCTGGGAACTCTGACATCACCATTCCCACCTCTGCTCCACTAAGTATCCCTTATCTAGAGCAACGCTTCGCTGAGATACAGCTTAGAATGTCAAATGCTAGTGCACAGGCTACTGGAAAAAAGGAGAAATCTGCCTATCCTCCTGCTTGGATAGGTGGGGTCAGTAGGCAGAAAATAGTGCTACAGGAGAAGCTATCTGAAAAGAGATACTGTCCAGTAGAAAGTTCATGGAACACACAAGAATGAGTGAGGTTTGGGTTTGGGGAATAAAAGATTAAAAATCCTCTACATTCAGGGTTCTTGTAGGATCTTCAAGAAACTCCCTTTGTGGAACCCGAGATCCTCTGAGCAAGTGCCTCTCGGTTCCAAGACGATGACAACAATGACGACAGGACGATTTCTTCTCCTTTCCCCCCTCCTCCTCCTCCTCTTTCTTCCTCTTCCCCTCCTTTTCCCCCTCCTTCCTCTTCCTCTTCCCCTTCTCCTTCTCCTTCTCCTCTCCTTCCTCCTCCTACTTTTTCTCCTTCCTCTTCCCATTTTCCTCCTCCTCCTCCTCCTCCTTCCTCTTCTTCTTCCCCTTCTTCTCCTTCTTCCTCACTTGCCTGTCTCCTAAAGTGATGGAAGCTTCTGGACCTGAAATATATAGCTCATTGATACCACCTGATTGTAATACACCAGTTTGAAGCTAGTTGCCAATGCTGTGTTTGAAAAGTTAGTCTGATTGGTGCTTGCTATATACTTTTAAAGGATTGGGATTTATTTTGGCGTAAGAATTCTGGCTCCCCCTGAGCCTCACTGATTGTCAAGGAAGAACCTGGTTTTCTTGAAGGTTGTGAACCTACCAGATGGGCTTCACCCCACCCACCCTCTGCCACCATCAACAGACCTTGTCTGCTGCTGGAGTGAAGAGAAATCAGACTTGCAGGAGTCCTTCTGTGGTGGCTACTCATCTGCTGTCTCCACTGACACTGAAACTGGCTGGTGTTCCCTCGTGTCCCACGGGTCAGTATTCCTTTTACTATGGCCCACTCATTTAGAAGAAAAACAGCTGCCTATAGCAGCAACTCCTGGAACTAGAAAGTCAGTCCTTATTTGTCAAGATGAACTCTTCTAAATTTCTTCAAATTTAGAAAAGTTAATGATAGCTCCAGAGGCCTGCATGAAGTTTATTATTTTATGTGTAGCTGCTTCCAAGGAAATTAACATCATGGATAAGTTACAAAAGCCTTAACTGAATATTAAATTTTTAGATATGTCTTAGGAAACAAGAGTTAAATCTTTTACGAAAGGCAGTATACACTGAAAACAAAATACCTGACATCTGAAAGTAAGACTAATTTTCCCTGGATCTGCTCATTGTCCCAGGTACTCAATGGGTATAGGGCTTAGTGACAGTAACAAACATCTTTATAGGCCTAATCAGAGAGAGAGAATTCAATTAGTCTAGCCAGCATATTTCAAATATTTAACTGATTCATGCATAATTTCACATCACTTTGCTGACATCAGGGACACTCAATGATATGCCAGGAATTGCCTGCGGTTTATAGGTCTTTGTTATTTTAAGTACTGAGAGCTGCTGTGTGAACTATGGGATGTCCTCCCTCTCTCCCCACCCCACCCCCCACCACCTGTGGACGTGAGGTTGTAACATTTATTCCCACAGAGTGTAGATTAAAGGGAGAGAACTCAAGTTCACAAAGTCATGTGTACAATGATCTGGCAAGTGTTAGGTAAAGCATACTGGCGTTGGGCCTGGGTCTGAATGCTGCACCCATTGGTTATTAACTAGATGACTGTAGGTAAGTTTCTTGTATGAAATAGAATTAATATCGTATCATTTCCTAGGGTTTCTGTAACAAAATACTACAAACTGGGTGACTTAAAACAGCAGAAACGTATTCTCTCACCGCTCAAGACACCAGAAGTCCAAATTAAAGGTATCAGCAGGTTGGTTCCTGAGTATGCCTTCATTCATCTCAACCACATCTGCAAAGATCCTATTTCCACATAGGGTCGTATTCACAGATACTGTGGGGTTAGGACTTCAACATACCTTTTGGGAGGACACAGTTCAACTCACTACACCATGCCATGGACTTCTACTTAGTATTTCATTTGACAATTCAGGGAAGCATTCTATACAGTGCCTGGCTCATAGTACATAGTGAATAAATGCTACTTCCCTTCCCCCGACGATATGGCATTTAAAAAAAAAGTCTTCTTTTACCTGTTCAGTAATCAGCAAAACTATTAGATTGTGTTTCCAAATCACAGGCATAAAACTATGATTTGACTGGAAATCTGTGAATTTCCAAAGTATTTTTTTCTGAGACTCAGCTATTCCTGGTAGTGGAAGTGAAATTGCCCTCAACTTGAAAAAACAATGTGCTACAAATGTTTATCACTGCAACCATCTCTGTCACAGGAACAAATGT
Source organism: Prionailurus bengalensis (assembly GCF_016509475.1). Taxonomy (NCBI): domain Eukaryota; kingdom Metazoa; phylum Chordata; class Mammalia; order Carnivora; family Felidae; genus Prionailurus; species Prionailurus bengalensis. The sequence continues at coordinate 108,024,315 of NC_057350.1, forward strand.
GGCCTTTCGTGTCTGTCTACTTATTGGTAAATATTGAATGGCAGTTAGTCAATGACACCAGTGGTGCTTTCATAATAGTCACAAGAACCTACCGAAGAGAAGCCATAGAAAAAGCACATTTTTACATGACCATAAAGGGTTAAGAAACATAGCAGAGATATACAAATTGAATAATCACACTTGATATAAGCACCTTTTCTTAAAATTTCAATTGGATTAATTCAAAACCTTAGCCGGAATAAGAACAGAGCAATATGCCAGATTCTTTGGCTAAATCCTTCATTGTCAAAGTCTTGAATTATTGCAAAGACCTCAAGATTTCAGAATAATGATGATGTAGAGCAGCAACTTTCTATCACTGCACAAAATGTGCAGAGCTATAAATCTTATTATAATATAACATAGAGTTCTAGAAATGCTTAAAATTCCAGTTGGTAAAACATAGTGTCCACAATTTGCTGGTAGAAAAACTGAGGTGAATGACCTCACTATAATCACAGCAGAGGGAAGGGTGGATTTGCTTAGCTAATTACGCTACAACAAGTGATCTGGTCTACAACCTCCTCTGTAATATTTATTTTTAATGAAATATACAAAAGTTTGCAAACATCTTGTCTGCCTTATAAGTATTTCCCTCAGGACTATTTAAAGATCAAAAAGGAAATTTCAAATGTGCAATCTGCTGAAAAAAAAAAAAGTAAGCAAGTAAACAGCAAAACAAGCTCTCTATCTTCCAGTAGGCAAACCCCCAGCTAATATATTCTGTTCCACATCCTCCACCCACTCCTTCTTTCATTAGTCCAGTTATCCAAGGGATATCTTGAAATTATGGGCCTGGGAGAGCTCACCTGTCCCTTTCTTCTTTTGATACTTTATTTCCAGGCTCATGAGCTCCCTCCCCTTAGCACAACCACTTATAAAGTTTCCAAACTACCCCATCTCTTTTCATTCTGATCTTCACCCCTGTTCCTCAGCTGTCCAGCACCAGGTGGACACACAATCGATACTGCTTATCAATGCTGATGATTCCTGGCTCTCTCAGTTTGTCCCTTTCTCTTGCTGGGAATACCACTTCGGGATACAGCTCATCCAGGGGAAATGTATTCAGCCTCTCACCTTGCCCTATTCTTATTTAGGCCAGCTAAAATCAATTTAAGATGATGGTGAGTTTGCCAAGAATCCCAAGACAGCAGCACCCTGAAAGCTGACCTGTTGAAAAATCTTTGATCGTGAAATACAGCCAATGCAAGTCTTGTCATGTCACTGTTTATCCCCATGCTCCCATCCCTGTCTTTAAGGATGAATCCGATGGCGACAAGAAAGTTTTGTGAGAAAAAAAAAAGCCCATGTGGGCCTTTTCAAAGCACAAGTCCGGTGATTCTTTCTGGTACACATTTTTTTCCGAGATTTCAGTTCATAAGGACAACATCAACAACAACAGAACAAAAGGAGAATGGAATAAACTGACCAAACCCACCACCACAAAAAAACCAGGCTCACAGAGGCATCACCTGACCTTGTGTGTGGGGGAGAGAGTGTCTCCCAGACATGAGTAGAAATCCCAACCACCAGTGCAGCCTCATCTAGCACCAGGTGTTTGTAACTGGTTGAAGAGGGCTGGGTCTGATCAGCTGCCCCAGCTGTGGTTGGAAACTGGTGTTCCTCGAATGTGCGGCCTTGGAATACTTCAAGTAGATACAGCCTTTCAGGCACTGTAACCTCAAACCTGAGCTGGGAATGAGGTCATGACAAAACTCAGCCTCAAGATGCAGGAAAATGAGTGAGGATTAAGAACAGTTTCAGATGATGGTGAAGTCAAACTCCCGGCCAGAGAGAGTTAGGGTGGAGTCAGTTTAAAGACAACATGGAGGCCCGGGAGTTTGCCCTGGCAGAGGGCTTGGGGCCGGTGTGGATGGAGGAGCACTTCATCACCCCCCTGGTGGAATGTCGCAGGCCATCCCAAGCCCCCTCGATGGGGTTGAAACGGAATGAGGAAGTATCCAAATGTGGAATAGACCGGGGTATGAGAAGAATGCTGTGACAGGGGTGTCTAGGCCTCCATCTGCTCACCTGTATGGTAAGGAAGGCATGCTTAGCATGTAAGATTCTGTTCTATGGGTGCCTGGGTGGTTCAGTCTATTAAGCGACCAACTCTTGATTTCAGCTCAGGTCATAATCTTACGGTTCCTGGGATGGAGCCCTGAATCAGGCTCTGTGCTGACAGTGCAGAGCCTGCTTAGGGTTCTCTCTCTCCCTCTCTCTCTCTGTGCCCTCCACCATGTGGTCACTCACTTGCAGGCTCTCTCTCTCTCTCTCTCTCTCTCTCTCTCTCAAAATTAAAAAAAATCTGCTTTTTTTAAATATGAAATTTATTGTCAAATTGGTTTCCATACAACACCCAGTGCTTCTCCCAACAGGTGCCCTCCTCAATGCCCATCACCCACCCTCCCTCCCTCCCACCCCCCATCAACCCTCATACTGTTCTCAGTTTTTAAGAGTCTCTTATGGTTTGGCTCCCTCCCTCTCTAACTTTTTTTTTCCTTCCCCTCCCCCATGGTATTCTGTTAACTTTCTCAGGATCCACATAAGAGTGAAAACATATGGTATCTGTCTTTCTCTGTGACTTATTTCACTTAGCATAACACTCTCCAGTTCCATCCACGTTGCTACAAAAGGCCATATTTCATTCTTTCTCATTGCCACGTAGTATTCCATTGTGCATATAAACCACAATTTCTTTATCCATCCGTCAGTTGATGGAAATTTAGGCTTTTTCCATCATTTGGCTATTGTTGAAAGTGCTGCTACAAACATTGGGGTACAAGTGCCCCTATGCATCAGCACGCCTGTATCCCTTGGGCAAATTCCTAGCAGTGCTATTGCTGGGTCACAGGATAGATCTATTTTTAATTTTTTGAGGAAGCTCCACACTGTTTTCCAGAGCGGCTGCACCAGTTTGCATTCCCAAAAGATTCTGTTTCCCAATGGGAATGGAGGCAGAGAAAAGCAAGCATTAGGAAACCAAAGATTTCCCTTAGTTCATTCCTTTCCAAGAGCCCTGCCTACCAGCTCAGTGGATAGGACTGTGCTCATGCATATTTCACACCCAAATGCTTGACAAATGAAGATGTCACTCACCCACCATTGGTAGATTATGTGTGTTGAGTTTTTGCTACAGATGGGGCAAGGGACCCTGATTACCCATGTAGACTCTCAATCCGAGTTCTTGATTTGGGGCCTTCATTAAAAAAAAAATGTCTGGTTGGCATAATGCTTGCGAAATAGACCAAAACAAATTGTTTAAATATTTACATTGAAACTCTTCCTTTGAACTAATTATCATATTCCAACTAAGCAAACTTATTGACCATGTAGTTGTACAAATGTATATGTGTTTATAATGTTTTTAAATACTAAACAGCTAATATCTTGAATTAATATAGTATACTAATGTTTAGCCCTCCTTTACCAAGGTTAATTGTTCATTATTCCAAGGCAATTATTTATGTGCTTGAAAGTGGGTTTGCTGAGCCTGGGTCCTCAGTGCTATGTGTTAAGATTTGTAAGAGGCAAATACACTTGCATAAAGGCAAATTAATTATTTAGGGAGGAAAGGCTTAATCAAGGCAGTGGGCCGCTACAATAATTAGACTTCAGAAAAGGAAGCAAACAGCAGCACAATCCATGATTATTTATTATTCTGCCTCCTCCTCAAATATCAGAATTAGATCTCTAGCTGCGAAAATATTCAGAGAAATGCATATACTCCCACCTGTACCATCTTTTTCCATTATTGTAGCTGAACGACTGTGAGAAACAGATCACTTACAGCGTTTTAGAGCAAATAATCCACTTGGTCATTCCTCAAGGCTCCAAAAAATAGACCTTTGAACAATGACAGCTGGAAAATCCTGAGGCATCAGATGTAGCTAATAGAGGATTCAACTCCTGTTTTCAGGAGTCTTTGAAAACCAAAAGGCATAGTCCGCAGCACAACATGTGACAAGGCATTTATTTTCATCTATTTGCTGTAAGCTGTTGAAAACTAGAAATATCAAATTAGATCAAATGTTTTAAAATAGGTTAAAGTCGATTCTTTCTTGCATTTTGGGTTCTACCCAAACAGTCCTCAGATCGGAGCGTCTGCAGCATGAATATATATTTCATTATAAGAGGGAAAGAAAAGCTGTTACTGGTGATAATTACTGTCACCAAACTAGAAGGCTAATTGTCAGAGGAGTTCTCTCTATGCGGGGACATGTGTTTCACTCTGACGAAGGGCGAGGTGAGTGGACCAGCCGTCTTTGGGCAGAACCGTTTTCTCCTTTCGGTTCTTTCAGGATGTTTAAAAGCATTTCATCTATAGGCACAGATTCATCAGGTGAAAATCCGGTGAGAATTTTGCCAAACAAAGGCTTTATTAGGTATTTTTGTTTTGTTTTGTCCCTGCCAACCCTCTTTGAGGAATGGGAAATGTGGAAACCCACAGGGCACAGAGCCCTTGCGACTTTGGCTGAAGTGTATTTATTCTATTTACTTTTATTACTCCAATCCAAGGATAAGCATCACCTTTCTCAAAGAAACTCCAGGCCCTTGACTGCCTTTCTCTCATCATTAATCCTCACAACTTCCCAGAGAAGCAGAGAAGAGACAGCTCTCGGCACCCCCTTTTATAGCTGGAGAAGCTGAGGTTTGGGAAGGTTAAGTGACTTGCCCAAGGTTATTTAGCAAATTAGGAGAGGCCACCTGGGAACAGAGCTCTGGGTTCATAGGTTCTGGGGCTGTGGCCAGGAAACACCAGCCACAAAGAGGCTCTTTTGTGCTAGATTTTGTTGACATCCCTATTTGTATAGAGACGAAGTAAATGTTTCAGTTCTTCTACCTGTCTTCCCCCTTTTATGCCACACCACCAACACACACCCCTCCTCCCTATTCATTGGCTGTCAGGGGGGAAAGTTTCCCTCTGGATTAGAACGTGGATTTGCTGCAATGGGCTCAATGTAGTCTATTGTTTTAGGTCCTATTGCTTGGAGGTGTCACTCCTACTTCCTGTCCTCACTCTGAGAGCTGGGCTCATATACCTCATTATGGCCATATTAAAGAGCTGGTACAAGAACAACTAGTCCATTGATGTGGACTTTCTTTAAAAAAAAGTTTAAAGAAAATTTATTGCTATCATCATGAGGGGGAGGAAAGGTAGTGTGTAATTCGTAGAGAAGAATGGGTGTCCTACAAATCAAGGTGCTCTTGCGGGATGTATCAGATTAGCATCCAGTCACGGGACCCGAAGAAGTGGTGCCTTAGTGCTCAGGAGCGAGTAGTGTTGAGGTAGGGGGAAGAAAGAAACCACATCTTAAGGAATACATTTTTCTGCCCAGTCACAGGGCTAGGAATAGAAGGATGACACACACCAAAAGTTTAAAAAGGTGAACTCCTACAGAGACACTGCCTGTGGGGAGAAGTGACCTGTCCTGAGGAAGGAGGGAGAGGCATATCAAAGTCTAGGAAGAAAGAAAAGAATACCATCTTTAGGGCAAGCAGTGCCTTCTCATTTGTGTACACGCTGGTTTGTAAGTACAATAGATCCTTTGGTAACATGCTTGTACCTCCGGGGCTGAGATTTTTTTATTTTTGAATTGCAAGTGCTCCATCTAGTGGTCAGTTTCTAAAACAACAAGCCCATGGTGTTAACTGATGTCATCCTTTGGATGCAAATTACTTAGTTCAAGATATTTTTTTTTAAATGACTAATGCCTGCATCAATCATAGCAAGCTATTGAGAATTTAACTTCCGGCAGGCACAGTTGGCAGTAGCTTCTAAGAACTAAAAGTATCTGTATATTGGCAATTTAAATCACAGCATTTTTCCACTGCTGAGATCAACTTCCCTGATTCATTATTATCTAAAATTTAATTATCTTGACATTGTTTCTGGGGTGAACAAGATAGTCCCTTGGAAAATTTACCAAAATTTATGCTTAAATTCAACATTTATTCTACTATAATAATGAAGGAATGTAGGGCATTCATTTGGCATTGAGTTACCAAACAAGATGCATGAAGCTCCTCGAGTGAGTGTCCATACCCTTGAAAGGCCTTGCTGCGCCAGGGAAGGGAGGAGTCTGCTGACATCTAAGGACTCACAGAGACCTGGTGTGGCAGCATCATGGACCGCAACGGTCTCAAAGTGGGAGCATATCCCACTGATTGTATTGACAAAGGTTCTTCTCCTTGCTATAAAAATGGCATTAAGTAGCATTAAAATCAGATCCAGAACCACTTTCATGTGTCCTACTAAATCTTTAGCACTTCTGAGACTTGCCATTCATCCTTTATAATCAGAACAGGTTTCCAGCTTCTTTTCTTTTCCCAGGTAACAATACCTAGTTAGAATTCCATACAATTACATTTCACATCGTCTTTATAACTTTCTATCAATGGCAAGTGATACGCATTTTTCAATAGGTAATTATATAAAATCTCCCTTTGAAATAAATTTATCTAAATGAAAATGTGACAGAATCTGAAGACAAAGTATTGGGTAAATGATAATACAGAAGGTATAGGGATATAGCAGAGTTCATGAAGCTGGACATGGATGCAGGACGATTGGAAACATAGTGTGAGGATAGACTGTGCTCTGGGAACACCTGGGCCTGTACTCTCATCTGGATCTGCCATCTTCCCTCTGTGATTACTTGGACATGCTACTTAATCTCTTTCGACCTCCATTTTCCTCATTTGTTGAGTGAGGCTTTGGTTTTAGGTGAACCCAAAGGCACCAATCAAATTAGAGCTTCTTTAGGCAACTTTTAAAGTGGAATTATTTTTTACCTGAATTCATCAGATGGGGGGGAGATAGGGAAGGAAATAGAACATCCTAATAAAACTTCATGAAAGAATGAAGGGGGACACGTGGAAAATCCAAGAGTACAGAGTGGTGGTGAATTATGTCTGGTGTCTGAGTTGTGCTTAACCACAAGCCCCAAATTATAGTCATGTTCTTTAAAATTCTAGCTCATACATACTAAGGACCCATGAAATCAAAGGGCTATCAAAATATACCATTTCTTATTATAGGGTATCAGGAAAAAAAGCAGTATTTTGCCCCTTAAAGCCATGCAAAGGACTGTCCAGTGGGAATATAATGCATGCACCTTTCAACCTACCTTCAGACAGGCTTTTCCTGGTGCAGAGGGACAGCTTGCTAGGGACTGCTGGGGCTAAGGGGGCGTCTAGGTCTGGGTTCATGTGACCTAAGGTTTTAATAACAGTGAAGCACCAAGTATGAGTAGGGAAGTGTCCAGTGAGGGTTGACAAGGCCTCCTGGGACCTGAGATGTGGCTTCATCTTCTCCCTTCACTGAGCTGCCAGCTGAGAGTAACTGAGCACTGGAGGCTGGGCCCTGTGCTCATGGTCTGCCTACGTCTAGTCCTGACACGGGCCCTGCAGTGCAGGTATGTCACTCCATGTTAACAGGTTTGGAAACTAGGGCCCAGAACCAGTAAGCATCTTGCCAGAGGCCACCTGGCTTATGGAAGTGGCAACACCAAGTTTGGGTCTAGGTTTCTGTGATCCTAGGAATGCTGATTCCAACACCAGGTGGAACAGGATGCCTGGACTCCACATTGGGAAGCCATGGCTCCCCATCTTCTCTATGAGGGACAGAGGCAGCGGGCATGCAGAGAGACTGGCCTTCCACCTCTGTTACTATGTTAATCAGTCCTGATTCTGCCTTATGATCTTTTTTATCAGCCCAAGTCTCCAGTATTCATGCTGTGGTGCCTGGAATTATGAACTCCAGCCTTTCATTTTCTTCCTCCGAACCCTCCTCCAGCCATTCACTCCTATGAGGAGCCAATCCCTGCCTAGGTTTGGAGAACTGAGCCACTCCCCATCCCATGAGGAGAAGAGAGTTCCTCCCTTTTCTTCCCTCTCTCAGGAGTGTACATGATGCTTCTTTTTGCAAGGGCAGAAGGGCCTCCTTGGGTCACTTCAGACCTAATCTATGGAACATAAAAAAACCTAACTATGTTCTTCCAGGTGAGAACAATACCCAATTGCAAGAAAACACAACGAGCTGAATTGTGTCACTCTGAAACATCACCCAACATACTGAGTGGATACCATGCATCAGGCACTGCACTAGGCAGGGTGGGGCAAGAGAAGATGAACGGGACCCTCCTCCTGCTCTCAAGACCTATTAGGGAAGATGCAAAATGGATTGACATACTACATGAGAAGGTACAGTAAAATGACATGTTACTTATTTGCTCTCACTGTTTTTCTTTCTTTGTAAAATGGGGATAGTAACACCATCTGCCTTGGAGGGTGGGTTTGAAGGTTAAACCGAAAAACCCATATGTTTAATGCACTACCTGATGTGTAATAATCAATGTTATGGACCAACATCTTCGTCATCACCATCATTTGGAAAAGGAAAGTGTCAGACTTTGGATGACACTTGGGGTGAACTTTGATGGCTGGATTTTGGCAGATTGTGGGGAGAGCAGGGTGGCATCAACATGAGGTTGCTAATCTGGAAAAAAAGGCAAGGAGGTGAAAAAGCTCAAAGAATAAGTATAAAGAACTCTAAGAAACATGACTTGGCAGGAGGGCAGGTCTGTGAAAGACAGGTCAGCCAGCGGGATGGGGAGGTGGCGCTCTGGGACGAGAGTTTGCTTGAATTGGTAAGCAGCGAAGACCTACCACTAAAAACTTTCAATGGGAGTGAGATAAAGTTGGCCTTGTATACAAAAGGAGAGAGCAAGGACAATCAGGGGAAAGGAGACCAGTCAACTGGCAGTTGTAGCATCCAAATGACAGGTAAACACATTAATCTCATGTGTCCTGACCAAGGTGATTTGGGAATGTACATACCATTACTCCCTGGCCTTTCTCCTCTGAAGTCTGGCTTCTACTTAAGCGGAGCAATGGGAGTCCCCACCACCAGAAGCTGAACTCACATTCCCATTGCCCAATGCTCCACATAGGAGAAATTTGAAGAAAATCCAAGTCCATTCCCTCTGAGACTGTGGCTCCTAGTCCTTCCTATAGGAAAAGTTTGGATGAAGGTTTGTAAGCACTGTTGGCCTTTCCAAATGCAATGAGGATCTCAGTGTAAAATCAGCTCCTGGTCTGAGGACAGCCTGTCTCAGTAGACCCCCTTTCCTCCTTTCACCAGGTTTATGATGAGTGGGGACAGCCCCAGACATAGCTGATTGGACAAATCACCTCAGGAGGGGATGGAGAGCGGGAGAAGGGCTTTTAGAGAGGCGGGTCCCGGAGCCATCTCCCCTCCTTGTTGCCTAGACATCCTCTCTTCTGGAAAGTCTGTTGGTCTCCCTCTGGCCCAGCCTGGCTATTAAGATAGGGGGATGAGTCTTTTGACAGGATCCATTGCAATGTTTGCAACATTTGGGTCAATCAGTGTTCAATGCTTCTAATTTGGCTCATGAACAGAGTGGAGTAGGAAACACCTAAAGCCAAAATCCATATTCACATCTATTCTTTGGTTAAATTTCACTTGGAAAAGAGTGTCAGTTCCCCCCTTGAGTGTAGAATGGTGGAATTTGAGGTCTAAAAAAATGACAGTCATTGATTACTTTAAATCACTCCTCCCCACTGTTTCTGTCCGATAGAATCAAATACGGCGAACTGTGCCACCACGAGGTGTAGCCATGGAGAGGCCCCTCACACACAGAGCTGGGGGCCCCTCATCAGGCCATTTTGCCTCAGTAGTTTCATTTATTTTTCTGCATGGAGCTGGGATCTGGGGGTCCTTACAGTCTCAGATTCAATTCCAGTCTTACAAAAAACAAGTGCCAGACATAGTCATATGGTCAATATTAGTCTTATCCCTGATCCTTTTCCCTCACTGATAACTCGGGACAACAGATTCAGGACTGTGGGAAAGGAAAACATGAGTCAAGAGAAGGCGCTAGCTGGGAGCCAGGAGCTGCCCCTGGGCGTCTGGGGCAGACACGTGCAGGCTTCTCGCAGACCAAGAGGGAGAGGCAGCTCCCTGAGGGGACAGCTATTGGTCAGATGTCTTTCTTCTCTGTTTGATCCACAAACCGCAGAAAAAACAAACCCTGTGACTCTGGAAAATTGTTTCCTGAGCCAATTATCATCATCAACAACATGTTTAAAAACATTTTTAAAAACCTCTGTCTCATTAGGCTTCTATGAATATGTGGAGGGTGGCACCAGGAGCTTTTTATAGGGGCTGAGCACAGAGGTAACTGCAGCCGCACCCCTTATCTGCTCCTCTCCAGAATGGGGGCAACAGTACTCAGGCTTAGCATCTATAGGGAATGTTGCTGTGGACACGTGGCCTGAGGGACACCTTCTCAGAACATGGCATTCCTGGGAGTACATTTACACATTGCCTGCCCTCCACCTAAGTAGATAAACAGACCATCGAGGCATGATCTTGGCCAGCCAGCAAGGCCTACTGACTAGCAAAGGAACTTATTCCTGCCTTTCAATGAGGGGGATTCAAATCCACCCCTCATCAAAATAGCCACGGTCCTTCCACAGCGCATACTGTGCATACCGAGGACCCACTGCCCTGCCTTATTCTAAGGGAGAGCTGGCAGGGGGGGGATGCCCTGAAGTCCTTCCCCCTACCTTTGCAGCAGCCCCGTGGCTTCCTGGTCCATGCTGTACAGGAAACATGGTCCACAGTCTGAGCCCTCATTGAAGTGACAGATGGGGGAACAGACTCCTTAGGTGCACGCTGCTCCTTATAGCACCAGAGTGGAAGCAGCTTGAGACCCTGGGCTATAAGAGGCAGAAGGGAAGCCACATCTGTCTGTCCATGAGCAGCCTGTGCCTGGACAGGGCTGTAGGCTCCTGTTACTCACATTCCTCCAGGAGTGCTGATCTCTTTCTGCAAATAAGCCTGTTTTCTGAGTATCGGATCTGAGAGGGTGCCAGGAAGATTAGGGGAACTTCCTTTCACTTTTCTTTCACCCTCAAGGCCTCCTTATGGAACAAGAAGCTGTCACCAGGCTTACCTGGATTACCTTCAAGAAGAATGATATGTGGTGCCCTTTCCTCCTTCAGGATAAATATTGTACCTGACTCATCAAAGCCAAAATCTTTGGCCCCTAATCCCAAGACTTTGAGCCAGTGTCTGTCCTTTGTGCAAACCTGATTCTGGGTTTAAAGGTCAGCACTGCTTCTTTTGTGCTGAGGGCATGGAGTGAGAGAGAGGGGCATAGGGGCTGTTCCCTTCAAATCCCCTAGAAGGAAGCTTTGTCACTACTCTCTAGAGAATGATCACTATTGTTTTTACATTTGGGGCCTTAATCAGATGCTCCAGTATCTTTCTTTTATTGCTCGTCCCCTTGTCATCCTTAATTGAGGCTGCCGTTGCATTAGATAATTACATTTTGCCTCCTCGGCTCCCCCTTCACAAACCTTCTTGGAAGGCTGAGCTCATGACTCATCTTTCTCTGATATAAAGTGACTCTCTGAATTCATCAGTACCTGACACAGGGCTGCCCCTGTCCCCATTAGGCACCGCATCATTGACTGGTTGGTTTCAGGATTTGGTTTAGGGTCATAGGAATGGCTGCAAAATTTTTGTGACATCAGGCTCTTGCAGCCCATCAGTTTATACAGGATCCAGGAATAACCTCTAACGTTAAGTACTGTTAGTTCTTGCCAATTCCTAGGTGAATAGCACTTGTCTGGGAATGAGCCATAAAAATGGCCACTGCTCCTCCTAACCGACATTCCCCACTGTGTCTTCACACAGTCAGGCTGCTGCATGTTCAGGGGGCTGCCATGAGGCCACTGCACACCCCCTCCTTCTGGAAATGTCTGTCTCTCTACTCTTACCTGGAATAAACCACTCCTAATGGGGTCTATCTCAACCTTCTTTCCTCTCCTCTTCTCTTGGACAGCCACAGAATTCTGAAGACTAGAGATGAGAACCCCAAGGCCCACAGGGATGGCTTCCTCCTTGTCATAGACAGAGCCTACACATCCGGGTTGTGCTTTCCCCAGAGCCTCTCATCCCATAGGTGTGGTGAGACCGGAGTCTCCAGCCTCCCTGCCTAGGCCACCACCTCCCAACCCTTCACACACTGAGGTCTCTATCCCACATGCCTCCAGACCTTCCCTGCAAGAATCCATGGATGAGTCAGCCTTGGGGGCTGAGAAAGTCTTATTTTTACAGGGGCCATGAAAGGAGCTACTTGGGAGTTGGCCTTTCCCTCTCAGTTCAAATTCAGGGTGTGTTCTCTTACAGAGGCAATGTTTTTGAAGGAATGGGTGTTGTTTATTAATATGAGGATTATGTTCAGCTATATTATGGTATCTGTGAAATGGTCTAGACAGTAAGCCATTAGTGAGCTGAAAGCTATCTATAGTCCAGTTTTGCACATGAGCCCAACATTCCTACTGACTGAGCCAAACTTCTGCCTTCTACTTGACATAAGCAATGGCAGTACCAGGATGTGGGGTCAGACACGCCCCTGGGACCCCTCCCTGCAGCAGAGGGGATCCTGGAACCTGGTGCCAGAGATATGGGCTCAACTGCTAATTGGTCCACCTTGGACACTGCTCTGGGAGTGTCCTCTGGGAGACTCTGTCTTTCATCAAGGGTATAATGATAATGGTTGTGAAGGTGGAGTGTAATCACTGGGAAAAAGCTCGGAGACAATTGTTGTTCAAGAACTGTTAGTTGAATATAAATCCCAAACAGAATAATGAGTGATACCATGAACTGCCAAGGTTATTAATAGGTTGTGCAACTCTAGAATCACTCTTTCTGTTTCCAAAGACCAATATCCATCCCCCACCCCCCCACCCCCCACCCTGCCGCCACTTCAAAATCTCACTCTCTTACCTTTAAATGTTGCCAGCTCCTCCTCACATGATCGGGGAATGTTTCTGGTACCTTAAGTCTTATACCTTTTGCTTTGTGTCAGAGACCCTCAGAATAGCCACCCCCCCCCCCCCACACACACACCCTTGACTTGGTAAGGAGGCATGAGAAACATTGCCAGATTTAGCAAATACAAATATAGGACATGCAGTTAAATCTGACTTCCAGTTGAACAACGACTATTTGCACAGGACATCCTTATAATTAGGAAATGACTCATTATATATCTGAAGGTCAGATTTAAACTGGGTACCAGGTATTTTATGTCAGCCCTAGGCATATAGTGTATTCATATCATGTAGGTGATGGGTCAGATGTCCTAGGGACAGTGCCATTGGAGCCACTGGATGATAGAACTCTCTTCAGTCCTGAGTAGTTTCAGGATATCTGGGAGGCCCACCCTTGTATCTCCTCTATTTTTCATTCCCTGGTCAGGACATGCTAGCAGCTGAAGGCTTCCTTTCAGCCTAAGGCCCCCTGTCAAGCAGGAAATTAGTTCCCCTTCCTCCAGGAACAGCCCTCAGCCAGTGTTGGGTGGAGGTTGGAGGATCAATATCTCAGCCCTTTCGTCTCTGGGTGGTGGCAATAAATCAGAGGCGTGTGTTCTCTTCTACAACTGTCCCCAAGTTCTGCAGTGTTACTCCAAATGCCCACGGGGTAACCACTAACAGTGCACCCCTTATAGGCTTCTCTTCCCTTCTCTGTCTCACTTTCCGACTCTTCTAATAGCGCTACCTTGGCCACCTCCCAGATAAACCCCCTGCACTTAGATCCGTAGTTCTAGGTTGGCTTTTGAAGGCCTCCGCCTAGGACGAAGCTGAATGTTCTTTCTCTAACTCCAGACTCTCCAGCCACCTCAGCCCTCAGAAATCACCAAAGGTTAAATTCAAAGGGTATGTCTAGAAAATACAGAGCCAGGAACCCAAGGATGATGTCAGGAGTCCTAACACACTGGTTGCTGAGATTTGTGGACACCCTAGCAACCAAAGGAGACACTCGTGGGAGGAGGGCTCAGCCTTATTGTCCTGTTACCAGCCTACCAAGCCAGGAGCCCTGGAGTGGAAGAGCCATGTTCTGTGTTCATGGACGAAGGATGGTATCCCACGTCCTATCCCATCCTTCCAGGAAGTTAACCCTGTAGTCCATTCACATATCGATATGTCTCCAGAACCTGTCCTGTGAGTAGATTCCAGAGTCTGTGGGGTCTTAGTTGGCCTAAGATACTGGGAAGGGCAAGGGCTTTGAAACCAGAGCAATCTGGGCTTAAATCTTGGTCTGCTTCTACCGACCCGTGATCCTGGATAAATGGCCTCTGTTTCTTCACCTATAAAATGAGAGTGATCATGATTTTCTTGGGTGAATTACATGAAATCATGTTCGTAAGGGCTGAACACTGGGTGGCAGTCAGTAAAGCACTCCACAAACGCTATTTCTCTTTCCCGATTGTAATGTACCAGTAAACCAAGCTGACAAGAACATGTACCCTGGTATAATGCTGTCTGCGTACTAGCAGCTCCCACACCCCTGTCTCTCACTCAGACTGGAAGTCAGGCAGAGACCTTGTTAATTGATTCAGCAGCCTTGATCTGCTAAGCTCTTCCTCCCACCTTGCCTTTCTCTTGGTTATCAGGAAGGTTCTGCAAAGATTGCCATCAGCAAGGCCGTCCAGCCTTATTCTAGAGTGGATCACACCAGTAATTTGCTGTGATGGATAGCGTGCCTCAAACAGCCTGTGTAATTGTGGTGAGCAGGCAGAGCAGTGGAGCCACTGTGTTTAGGAAATTCAGACTTGCAAGGAACACGGTGCTGCCTAAGCCACAGTCATTCCAAAATTAGACCTTTCCTCTACTCCATCATTACATGGGTAAGCAGTCAGAGCACTTCCTGAATACGAACCACATATCAGAAGTGATTTATGGAAACATCCACATGTGTGTGGATGGGTGGCAGAGGGAGGGAGGGAGCCTCGGGGTTGGCCCCAGACCTCACTGCCACTCTGCACATTTCTGCTCAGACCAGTCACTGGTAGTCTCAGCCATAGCTCTAGCAAAAATGGTGGCTGTCCCTCCACTGCAGGGACAGGGAAGGGCCACAGTCTACTGGGGAGAAGAAATTTAAAGTTCTTTCATTCATAAACTTGCCAGACCATATGGCCCCTGGCCATGCACATTAATAGTTCAGGTGCCCTGGATCCTGCCCTAAAAGTACTGATTCAATGGATCTAGCTTGGCGTCCGGGCATCTGTGTTGAACAGGCTCCCTCAGTTAGAGGTTCTCAAACTGCGGCTGTGCATTAGAGTCACTGGGGAACTTTCAACTATCCTGATGCCCAGGTTTCATCCCAGACCAACAACATCAGAGTCACTGGGTGTGGGACCCAAGGAAGGGGCTCTTTAAAGAGCTCCAGGTAATGCCCAAGTGTGTGATCAAGTTTGAGACTCAATGCCCGGATAATTTGTAAATCGGACACGTTTGGGAAATACAAGTTGAGGGACAAAGGCCTAACTAGGAGAGACTTATTTATTTGTCATCAGCAAACTGCAATTCAAAGCCCCTGATGGCTTAGGCAGATAAAAATGTGTTGTGGGTGCCGATTCCAAGCAGTTGTCCTGAAACCTGGCTGATCATTAGCATCACCAAGTTTATACATTTTTCTAATGCAGTTTCCCAGATCTCAACTCAAATTCAATGAACCATAGCTCTATATTTTTTAAAGCTCCCATAGGTCATTTGGATGCTCCCCAGGTTCTTGGAACCAGTGACTTCAGAGAATTTATAAAAGGTTGAATCTTTTGATTTATAATTATGTAGGAGGCATAAGGGTTTGAGCCACAAGGAAATTTAATGGTGACTAAGCATTTCTAGACATATTTTTATTTTTTAAATTTTTGTTAAAAAAAAGATGCTTGGTTGACAAGTGGAAATTCTAAAATAGATGTCATGTTCTAAATTTCTAATTTGGTGTTTCCTTAATTAACTCCTCAGATAGAAGCTGTGGTGAGGTAACTCCACCGTTCAAGTTGATTTCCCCTTCTTGGTGCCACTTCTAACCAAAGCAAGAAAAAGAGGTTAAAATTTCCCTTCCCCTCCCAATCACTATAACAGGAAAACAAAATTACCCAATCAGAGGATCCATGAGGTCCCCGGAATCACCTCCTGGGTGCGTTAACGGTTACAGGCCCTCTGTTTCCTGGGGGGGCTCCCCCTGCTGACAACATGTGGGATGATTTCTGATTAGTGTGCCAGGAGGGCTGTGGGGCTGCCCCCTCCTGTGGTCCCGGCCTACTAGGCTTGGGTTTATCTCAGTGAGGCTTCTCTAAACCAAGCACTTCTGAGGCTCCTGAATTTTATTTTCAGCCCTGCCAAGGGCAGATTAAATGGCTACATGAATGGGAAAATGCAGGAGGCTTTGAAACAGATGGTTGGCTGTGCAGGCTCAGTGACTTGCCAGGCCCTGGATTGTGTTGCCATATGAATGAAAATCCCACCGCGGCTGGGTTTTTATTTCTCCAACCTATGGATGACAGCCTCTCCCTGGTCCCCCTGGCGGTGCGGCCTGGAGCATTTACCTGCTATTATTTGCCTCCCATCAGGGCTCAGTTTCTTGCCTCTCTGGATTTTCCTGGTTCCTTTCTCTGAAAAGGAGTGCCATTCTAGACTAATTTCCTGACGGTGTAAATGATTTAGCAGGGCTGATGAATATCAATAGAGCTGCAGATGGGTTTAAGGCTCCTAATGAATGTGACAGTCACCAGTGCCAAATATTTTTCCAACTTGCATTTAGGATGAAAACAAGCTTGAATAGTGCCTACAAAGGTTACTTCTTTAATTATGCATTATAAATTTTAGACTGAGTAGACAGGTGTCAGCAAATTATGTCACAGATGAGAAGCTGTGTACATGGCCATGTGCTGAATGCACAGGAACCAGAGAGCCCTGGGTTCAAATCCCAACTCTGCCGCTAACGAGCTGTGTGAATTTGAACAGGTTATGTAATTTCTCAAAGCTTAATTGCAAAATGCAGATAGTAATATTTGCTCTTAGGGATTTTAAAAATAATGAGCATGAGTGGCATTCATAATTCAACAAATAATTATTATGTCCTACTATGTGGAAAGGGGTATACTGGGTGCTGGGGAGTCAGAAAATTCTGGAAACTCATCGATGAAGAAAACAAGTAAATCAATGGTATGCCAAGGGCAGGACAGAGAGTCGCCTAGGCTCAGGCAATAGGGTGTGTGTTGTCTTAGAGAGTTTAAAAACAATAACAAGTTCATCTGCTTTTTAGCATCAACATGTTAGCCAACAATTCTAAACAGTATCAGTGATGAGACTCTTCCCCCCCCCCCCCCCAAAATCACTAGTTGGTCTAAGTTCTACAGAACTATTGTGGCTATTATTGGGTTTTAATACTATAGATGAAAGCTTCAGAGTAAATGTCATTCTTAAAATTATCCTCTAATAAATATTGTATTCCACATGGAAATTAAGTGGAAAGAGCTGCCAGTTACACAGTGGGCCTCCTCCAGCCGGCTCCCCCAACGTTCATGCAATTGGCCGCAGGAGTTTATTCTAGAGCAAGTTTGTAACCATTGGAGATTGTTGGAACCACTGTCTACAGCAGGTTTTGCCTTAGCCCTGGTGGTAGCGCCTTTGCCTGCATTTAGACAATAAATTTAAAACAAAGAATGGAGGGATGCCCTGTGGCTCGGTTGGTTAAGCATCCCACTCTTGATTTTGGCTCAGGTCATAGTCTTTCAGTTAGTGAATTCGAGCCCCGCTGTGGGCTCTGCACTGATAGTGTGGAGCCTGCTTGAGATTCTGTCTCTTTTCTCCTTCTCTCTCTCGCTGCCCCTCTCCACTGGTGCTCTCTCTCTCTCTCTCAAAATAAATAAATACACTTAAAAAAATTTTAAACAAATAATAGCTGCTTGGTGATTGTAAAACCACACATACAAATATCTTGAAGAATATCAGTTCTGTCATTTATGTGTAACCTCTTGGAGACTCTGTTTTAAATTGAAAATAAGTAGACGGAACTGTGAGGTATAATATTTTTCTTCAGCAAGTGCACATTTTAGTTTATACCTGAAATGTATTGGATTCGAATGATCTTTAAATATGCAATTTGCTTTTCTTTTTAAATTGTTAATTATTACTTTAAAACTAAAGAACAAATCTGGGGCACCTGGGTGGCTCAGTTGACTAAGCATCCAATTTCAGCTCAGGTCATGATCTCACAGTTTGTAGGTTGGTGCCCCGCGTAGGGCTCTGTGCTGACAGCTCAGAGCCTGGAGCCTGCTTCGGATTCTGTGTCTCCCTCTCTTTCTCTCTCTCTCTGCTCCTGCCCCACTCATGCTCTGTTTCTCTGTCTCAAACATAAATAAACATAAAAGATATTTTAAAAAAACCCTAAAGAACAAATCAAGAAAATAATGATTATTGATGATTATTGTGATAATTACTGGAAATAATTTTATCAGATAAAGAAGGGAATGTTAAGCAGTCATTCACTCTAGATATCAATTATGCAAGGTATATCACTGCAATGGATTACACAGTTCATTTTTTAAAAACTGCAGTTGACATAAATGGTGGTCCTTCCTCTTCTAACATGACCTTACTTGAAGATGGACGTTCATTACGGAAGAGTTAAGGTGTCTGTGGTCTTTCTGAAGACCCGACTCTGTGGCCTTTTGTTTATATCAAGCGTGGAGCTGGCATTTTACAAACATTATTTAGGCTTTTCAATGGTACACTGAGATGGATATTAGTATGCCGATTTAAACAATGAAGAAATGGAGGTTAGGAGTGACAGAGCTGGAGTCATAACATGGATTACCTGTTTCTGAAGCATGTTCTCTTAACCACCATGCCATTAAAGAAGGGACACTGATGCTGACATTTCAGTTCCTGACTAGATGGCAGGAGAGGCTTTAGGCCAGTGAGATGTTAGATTCTGCTTGTCTAAACAACCAAGCAATTAGACAAGACACTGATGCTCGTAAATCAAATCAGTCTCAGAGCTGAAATGCAGCACACAGGAATTATGGAGAACTTCTTCATTCACAAGGAATGAAGCTGAGGCCCTGAGAAATTCTTGCACTAACAATGACACAACTACTCTGGGGTCAAAAAAGCAAGTTTCTGTCCACCTACACCATGCTAACTCTGGCTTAAATTATACACAATAAGCTCTGTTTTCCCTTTCCATGTCTTTCCCTCTCTTATTTCCACGGGCTTTGGCTTAAAAAGGGGAGATTCTGGTTGCATGATGCTTTAGCCTTGAGAGAGCAGGATGACAATGTCACTGACAGAAAGGAGAAGTGTGTGGACCAGAGTTAGTGCAGGGACCGTGGCTGCAATGATTCTGGATATCCTCTATTCTCCTTGGGCTGTATTATTCAGCTTCCCAAACACTGCTTAATATTGATGGTGAGTGATAGCCTGGAAAAAGCCTTACCTTTCCTTTCAATATAGAAGCATGGAGGGGTTTATGTAGAACTGTGCTTTTTCTTCTTTTATTGAGTTGTTTTGTCCTAAAATTTTCTACAACTTTGTTGCAGCCCAGTTTGTCTGCCTGGCTTTGGAGAATTGGTATTATTTTCTGGCAAGACTGCTTCTGCCTCTAGAAGATATGAGCCCCTAGCTTAATGATTCTAAAATTTGAATGCATATGACTGTTGCAAAATGCACGTTCCCAGGCTTCACCCCAGATGTCCTGATTCACTAGGTCTGAGGCGGGCCTTGGAATCTGCAATTTCCGTGAAGGTTTGTTGCAGGTGTTGTATAGACTCCACTTTGAGATGCTCGCAAACAGTGACATTGTTCTTCCACCCTTCCCAACTCTTTATGAATGACAGGCCCTCAGTGTCTGCTGCCTGCAAATTAAGGCCACTTTTATCCTTCTGCTGCACATACGCTGTTTGGAAAAGTTTATGACTGTCTCGGGCTAGGCTTATTTTAAATAACACTGATATTGATTCTTAAGGCCATTTCTCTCAGACATGATTTCTGGTTTTTTGTTTGTGTGTTTGTTTGTTTTTTAAGGACCCAGGGGCACCTGGGTGGCTCAGTTAGTTGAGCATCAGACTCTTAATTTCAGCTCAGGTCATGATCCCAGGGTTGTGGGACAGAGCCCAGCATTGGGCTCCCTGCTGAGTGTGGAGTCTGTTTGGAATTCTTTCTCTCTCTCCCTCGGCCCCTCCCCCACTCGTGTGTGTGTGTGTGTGTGTGTGTGTGTGTGTGTGTGTATACACACACACTCTCTCTCTCTCTCTCTCTCTCTCAAAAAATTAATTAATTAATTAAAGGATCCAAAAGTTATGTGCTAAAGAAGAAGTTGCTTAATCAGCAATCTGGCTAGAAAAGCATTTGGCAACATTTATTTCATAAGCATTTCACATTAACTGTTAGGAAATACATTGAAAGATAGAATAAGAAATTATAATCCATTTGTAGGTACTTCTAACAACAAAAAATGCAGCTTGGGGAAAAAAAAACAATGGATTTCCCTTTCCTGATAATATAGAGTCCTTTTAATATTTGTAATGTCAAAAAAAGAATTGATTAGAAAGATTCAGAGAACCCAAATTCAAAGGAAACCCAACAGTCATTTTTGCAATAATGAGACCTCCCAAGCATAATGTAGTGGCAGAAATTGGAATCTAATAGAGTCTAGGAAATCTAGGATAGTCTCTCAAAATAAAAAAAGTAAAATCCTAGGGTTCTTCTGCCAGTTTTTGTGACAGTCATTATTTTACACTTACACCAAAGTTTTAAAAGATGAGTAAAACAATGGGAAGCATATGTTTCTGTAACATCTGTCAACAGTTTGTAAGACCAAAAAAAAAAAAAAAAATTAACAGAGGACTTGATGATTTGCTCTACAAGATATTACCGGGCATCAGAAGTATTTACCAATTATTATACACCTCCTGGCATTAGTGAACTGCTGGAGGATTTTACCATTATTTCCCAAGAAATTCAGGTTGGAAATCCATTTGTCATATGTGACTTCATGATCAAATTATGGTAGAGGCCAAAACTGAGCCACTTAGAAGTTTGGTAAGCAAAAGTAAGCCTACTTCCTGTTTTATAAGAATTTCACCTAAAAGCTAAGGTAATCTATTCTAAACCAACCATCTGTGTGGTTCTAATTTCAAATTAAGAATAATTCAAAATTCAAAACTCTCAAGAGCCTTTTTTATCATGCTCTCCCAATCATGCCCTGTCTAAAGCTCTCTGAACTTTGCATCTGCGTTACTTAGAGGTACCTCTGTCTCTTGAAGTAGCAGAGAAATGTTTGCTGTTCATCTGTTAGGGTCTGTCTCAATTTATTTTGCCCAAGTGAGGAGTCAGATTAGGACCAATCACATATCTTGAAAAGAACATCTCTAAATCCCAAGTTAAAAGAGCAAAGACAATATAACATTTTAATTTCCCTTGACATTAAAGAATATTCTGGAGACATCGGTTTAAAACTAGAGCAACTAAAACTTACACAGATTTACATTTTTTCAGAATGAACCACAGTGGGAACAAAAGTAGAAGAAAAATCAACTTCAGGACATAATATCCTCAGCCCTCAACTTCTCTAGATCGGATCTCCTATAGAGTGGGGGAAATAGCTTTCTTCATAAGAAATGCTGGCTAACTTCATTTTTTTCCAGAAGTAATGCTGGATGTGAAGGTCTCTGTCACCTACACTTTCAGGAAAACAGGAAATGGAACACAGGAACATTATCTTGTGTTTACATTTCATGATCACTTGTTTTACAATTTACTTGAATTTAAAGACAAAACAGCCCTTTGGCAATTCATTCATCTAAAGCAATGAATGTTCCTACACTTGATAACCAAAAACTAAGTGATTCAAAAAGACCATATTATTATTCAGGATCTTAAAGTGAGCCCCCCAAATAGATGTGGAGCCTTATGGGATGTGTCCCTTTTTAAAAAATGTTTATTTGGTTTTGAGAGAGAGAGAGAGAGAGAGAGAGAATGAGCACAAGCAGGGGAGGGGAAGAGAGAGAGAGGGAGACACAGAATACAAAGCAGGTTCCAGTCTCAGAACTGTCAGCGCAGAGCCCAATGCAGGGCTCGAACCCACCAACTACAAGATCATGACCTGAGCAGTAGTCGGACACTTAACTGAGTAAGCCACTCAGGCACTGCAGATGTGCCCCCCCCCGGCTTTTTTTAAAGCTATTTAACCCACTCTTATTCTTCCATGGTATCTGTAGATATAAGAGCAGTACCAGAGGTTTTGCTCAAACACACTTGCAAGCTCTACCTGTCTGAAAAGTTCCAGACCAGGGCTGGTGGAAATCATATCAGGTTGGGGGTCAGGGGATTCATCTCAGGCCTTCCACTTTAGCTGTATGACTTTGTCTAAGTCATTTAACTTCCTGAGGCCTCAATATCTGTATCTGTAAAATGGGAGATTTATAGATGAAATATCTATAAAGCTCTAGCTTTCTAGGTTGTATGACATCACTTGCAAAGTACCTTCACTACTCAAAAGAAAGATACAAACTTCCAAATAACAGGAAACTCTATGAATCGTAAAGATAACAGCTAACATTCGCTGAGGCCCTACAATGTGCCAAGCAAAATGCTAAGTACTGTGCACTCACCACACTATTGGAAAATAGTAAGGTTTTTTTTTAATTCTACACATTTCAGTGTTGAATGACCCAGAAGATATAATTGCTTTTATATACACTGCTTGATTTGGCTAATATAAAAATCATTGTTATATTATGGTCATATAACTTTTATGTATCAGCTTAACAAGATTGAAAGTGTCACGGATCAAAGTAAATTTTTGAAGTGACTTGTAAAGAATATCTCCTTTTAGAAATATTCATTGCAACATGATATAAATACATTTCATATTCAGATATGCCTATTACATTTATCTGAAGGATATGAAACATACAAAGGGCACAGGGCCCCCTGATGTGACAGTCCAAACTTCTTCCTGGTGATGGATTGAGGTTCGAGCATCCTGAGAATGGGAACACTGATAATAAAATATCACCCAACGTTTACATTTCAATTTCAGTGAATGCTGGTTTCCATCTCAAAACAGAATACCAACTTGCAAAGTTGCCAATATTTCAATGAAAATTTGATGAACTATTATATAAACTAACGCCCAAAACATCTCACCCTTTTAATGACCTTTTTGGCATCTGCACCTCTACCCACTTGAAAACGTATACTTGAGGTAACTGGCACAGAGCAGGATGAGACCAGCTAACTTGGAATATTTATGGTATTTATGGTAGCCAACATGTTGCTAATGAAACTTTTTGATCTTTGAAAAGCAAATTGAATAACAAGTTATAACATATATGTATATGGTGATAATATTCAACCAAAATTCTTTCATCACGAATTATAGAAAATGTGTTGTATATATAGAATGTTCAAAATTTTACAAGTTCTGCCCCAAATTTTAATTTACACACACACACCAACACCACCACCACCACCACCAAGAACAACAACAAAACAAAGCAAAAACTAAATATTGTGAAGCTGAACTTCATCATGAAAGAAAATGAAATTCTATACTTATAGGAGGCATTTAACATCATCAGTGTTAATTTAATTTCAAACTTATTAAGTTTGCTTATTAAGCAAAAAGCAATGTACACATACAGGAGTGTGAATGTGCTCCTAACCCCTGTCAAATATTACACTTAACTACCTACTTGCAAAGCTGTAGTAAAACGAAAAGGAAAAAGATTAGAGTTATTGTTATACTTTCCAAAACTTATAAACATTTCAAAATATTTAGATTAAAGTTTAGGCCTGAACATCTCAGGGACGATGATGGAGTAATGAAAGGAAAGATATTATAGGTAGAATTGGGTCCTTTTGTAATGACTCCATGTAACTGTGTCTCCCACCTTCTTCAGTCTCTAGTAGACATGTGACCTTGCAGAAATATACTACAAAAGGTATGAAAATTAATAGAGTATTTTCTTGCTCCTTTCCTCCAGGCCCTACCTACATAATTCATCGACTACATACCAAAACTGTATCAACTACTCATAGGAAAATATCCATTGTGTCCTAACGAACAGAAGGATTGAGCCCACCTACTCAAAAATGGGCAGATACAGGCAAGCTTTGCACAGAATTCTTGTATCAGACCAGTAAGGTGTGTCATTTGAAGGATATAGGGATGGCCTCTTGGTCTAAGGATAGCCACAGCTATTGCTGATGCCAACTATTCTCACACCTTTGTACGAAAACTTGACATTTTTCTAACAGTACTTTCAAAGATATAGGGTGAAAGTCTGGGAGAATCCGTTCATTCATTCATTTTTTTTTCAACAAATGTTTATTGACTGCCTACCATTCTCCTAGTAGGAAGTCCTGGGGATACAACAAATAGACAGCAAATAGATAGTCTTTGCTCTTGCGAAATCATATAAAATAGGGGAGACTAAGGTAGCATAGAACATAACCAATGCATTCGTGTGAATGAATTTTATCAAGTTACTTTATTCTGTGGTATTAACACCTTGGGTACAAAGAACTGGACACTTGACTACGGAAATGAAATACAACTGTGTCCTCCTTCCATAACTTTTCTCTGGTCTGTATCCCCTTCAGTGGTACCACTCTAGAATTGTGTATTTGCCACTAAGACATGTTAGAAAGACGTTTAAAATTTTCTGTAGAATAACAGTGCCAAGTATTAATCAATGTTTTTTTTTATCTTGGTGTTTCCTTTTTTCAGCAATAGGGAAAAACTTAAATTCACATTGCTCTTTAAAATGACTTTCATTAGAGTCTTGGAGTTTTTTCAAACAGGCTTATAGGGAGAAAGCTAAGTAAAGGGCTTGATGTTTTTTTAACTAAATGAAGTCAAGGCCCTTATATCAGAGTAAAGTAACAGAATGAAGTTAGAGAGGCCACAGAGCTTGTGTGTATGCTACAACTTTAGGTGAGTGAACTTGATTTCTAGCAATAAACATTCTATCAAATTCAATTTCCTTTCACAAACTTATAGTGAGTAAATGCAATTTCCCACTCCAAGCAAGTGTGTCTCTGAGATTAAGGATATAGTCCAGAGAAGACAACAATAAAGTTTAGAGTCAGTATTTCTCCAAGGAAATTCTTGCAAACTAGTCAGAGAATGATTTAATGACAACAAGAAACGGAATAAATATAAACATGGGGAGAAAAAGACCTTCACTCCAACCTTGCTGTTTATATTCTTAGTGTGTTTAAAGTAAACATCTTACATTTTCTAACCACTATAGATTTAGATGTTCTGGCTAACTCAGTGCTTTGTGTTCGCCAAGCTCCATGTCGACATTCTTTAAAGTTCTTCATTAAGCTGATCCCTAAAGCTGTGATCCTCTGGTTTTCATCACAGGTTCAGCCGAGGCCTAATGAAATATGTTTCAGAGCTCTAATTTTCTATCTCCATCACTCCTTAGTGTCACCTGATGTTTTTAGCTGGGTGCTTATTGCCTTGGGGAACAAGTGGTGGTGCCTGAAGAGAGGAACAAGCCACTTTATTTAAAAAAAATTTCTTTTAATTTAGAGTTTATTTTTTGAGGGGGGGGAGGGGCAGTGAGAGAGGGGAAGAGAAAATCCCAAGCAGGCTCCATACTGTCAGCGCAGAGCTGGATGTGGGACTTGAACTCACGAACCGTGAGATCATGCATGACCCAAGTCAAAACCAAGAGTTGGATGCCCAACAGACTGAGCCATTCAGTTGCCCTAAGGCATTATCTCTGATTTGTTCAAAGGTCCAACCCTCAAAGGAAAACCAAAAGGGTGCTTGTACAGAAACAATGTAACAGATTTATAAGAATGCTTGATTATGTAAGCGCAAGGCTTGCTGCCCCAGAGGCTGGAAAAGATTTCCTGGAGCAGAGGGAGAAGCAGCAGGGAGGAGATGCTGGGGCCTTGAAGGAAGGGGAGGGGGCTGCAATCACAAACAAAGTGGAATGGAAGAAACGTACCCCTCTTTCCTGGGCACAGCATGGGGAGCAGCAGTATCCCAAAGCAAAAATGGTCACCCTTTGTATGGTCATAAATTGCCAGAGGCAACCACATGGTGTACCCCTCCCCAGGGCAGTGTGG
Source organism: Prionailurus bengalensis (assembly GCF_016509475.1). Lineage (NCBI taxonomy): Eukaryota > Metazoa > Chordata > Mammalia > Carnivora > Felidae > Prionailurus > Prionailurus bengalensis. The sequence goes on from NC_057350.1 coordinate 108,050,334, forward strand.
AAGAAACAGACTCATCTTCTTATGTCCAGGAGATGCATGAATTAGTGGAGACCCAAAGCTTTGCAGTGGGGTGTGAGGGATGACATAGCAGCAAGGACCAGTCAGGAAAGAGGTCATTTCAAGGATGCGGGCAGGAACAGTTGAGAACTCCAAGCTCATGGATAACCTCCATGCCACCCCTCCATCCCTGTGCCTTGGACTCACTTATATTCCCAATAACTTAGTGCAACCCCTGGGAAAGAGGTAGCAAATACTCTTTATTGACTAAAACTAAGATTTTCCTCAGCTAATGGAATGGAGCATGAAATAAAAATAGAGTTGAGTTATAGAAAAATAAAGTTCCCTTTCTTGCACATCTAAATTTATGGACAATATTCTCACCTGGTATGTTTCTTATAAATAGATTGGTATTTCAACTGAATTAGGATTAGTTGGTGGTAATTCTGGGCAGGGAATTGTTTTAGTGAAACAATTTTTTACTAAAACAATATTTACTTAAAAAGATTTTCTATCTTTTATTCACATGGTTTTGTTTTGGTCGGTTGGTTTGAAGGAATCAAGAGGAAGCGAAGGGGATCTCTTTAAATTAGAGCAGAATGTAGAAGTGGCTGAATTTACCAGTTTGAATCCTGGACTGCAAAGCTTTTACTAGAAAAACTAATAAAGTTTGATAAAATTGGAATCATAGGGATTAAAATTCTTTGGTATCAAATTTAACCTTGTCCTCAAAACTGTAATAAGAGTTTGAAAAGCTGAATGTAATCAGTGGTTACCTATGTGTCAAAATCATCCACAAGACTTTCTGTATATATATATATATACCCAGAACCTACCAAATCAGAATCTCCCTGGGTGGGGACTTGTTCTTAATTAAGCCTTTTCTGGGCAGTCATTTTAAAAAATGTCACAAGGCTCTAGAACAGCTAGTGTCAATGGAGGTGTGAGAAGCCTCTTCTGATGCAACAGGATACAAGTATTATCAAAAACCATGCAAAAGGACGTTACTGCGTTTATTTAAAAAAAATAGTAAGCACCAATAATTTTATAGGTTCTCTAGGAGTTATTACACACAGATAAATAGGCTTTTAAGGTTTTCATGCAAGATAAAATGCTGTTTCAGCTTCAACACCTAATGGAAACAGTGTCATATAAACCAAAAGATGAACTAAAGTTTAGTCTCCCTGCGAGAGTTGAGCTGGGACTTTCTTCAGAAGCCTAGAGCCAAACATGCCTCCTGAATTCTTCCACTCATGGGTCCGTTCCCTGCTCAACTAAAAAGCAAATAAAGTCAAGAAGCCTGGCATCTCTCTTTTATTGGCAGGGGATTATCAGGGGTGAGGTGGTAAGAGTTAGAACTTTAATAAGGCAGTAAAGATGCTTTTTCACTCATATGCAGTGGTGAGTCCTGACTCTCTCCCACCAATTCCACTCACCCTGAGCAGTGCTGTCAGCCATGTCTGGGATCCCATCATACTCCTGCTGCTGACGGCCACAAAGATTCGGCAGGTGTCAGGCCTTCTCTGACAGTTCCATATAAAGCAATGTCTCCAAAATGCTGCTTTTATCATATCATTGTTCCAGAGTCTTCCAATGAAGCCACTGCCTGCCGATGGCCCTCAAGGCCCTAAGGATCTGACCTACCTCTTCTAGCCTGTTCTACTCTGGCCCTGCAGTAATTCTCCCCTAGCCAAACAGTCTTATTATCTCAAGGACCTGCCCACCTCTAAGCTTTGCACTTTCTCTTCTGTCTGCCTGGAATTTCTTTCTTCTTATCTTGAGCTACTAAGGTACCCATTCTTTCAAGCCCACATCAAATGCTTCCTCTTCCATGAAGACTTCTGTATTAGCTTGCTTGGGCTGCTGTAATAAAGTAGCACAGGGTGGCTTAACCAATGATGCTTATTTTTGTATAGTTCTGGAGGCTGGAAGTTTGAGGCTAAGGTGTCAGGAGAGTTGATTCCTTCTAAGAGCCATGAGGACAGGCTCTGTGCGAGGCTTCTCTCCTTACCTTATAGATGCCCCTTCACTCTGTTTCTACACATTGTCTTCCCTCTGTCCATGTTTGTATTCAAATTTCCTCTTCTTATAAGGAGACCAGTCATACTGGATTAGGGCTCCACCTTAATGACCTCATGTTGACATAACTACTTCTTTATAGACACTATCTCCAAACACGATTACATTCCTAGGTACTAGAGGTTAGGATTTCAACATATGAGCTTTTGAGGCAACACAATTAAACCCATAACAGCTGTAATCCAGTCACTTATTTCAGCCAGAAGTGATCTCTCCTCCCTTGTGCTGATTGTCTCTACAGCACATAACACTTAGCAGCAACTGGACTTCTGTCTTTGTTCCCCAACTGGGGACTGTCACATAGTGGTCTACATGGTAAGCATTGAATTCCACTCTAGTAGAAATGGCTTCACAGACCCCTGCATATAAATTCTGCAGATGACTGGTCCCTTACACCCTCGGTAAGCCTCCTCCTCCTTTGCCCCAACTCTGAGAACCAGCAGAGATCAGACCTCTCTCTAGAACCATTCACTTCTACTTTGAGTTGTAAGTTCACCAAGAATCCGTTGTTTTTGATCCCCAAACTGTGTGTGCCCTGTTGGGCTTCATATATGTACACAACTTAAGTATATTACGTGAAGCAATGAAATATGAGTGTAAAGGGAAGGGGGTGTTTATGTGAAAATGAGGCAGGCTGCTTTGGAAAGGCTTGCCAAAAGGGAGCTCCTAAAAGTAGTGTGAAATTAAGCACGAGTGAGGCAACTGTAGAAGTCAGGGAAAAAATAATTACAATCTGGAGGCCTCTGTTCTTAGATGACAGTCTGAGTGTTTTTAAGTTCTCATAATGAAGACATAACTTTAAAGAAGCCAAAAACTGGAAACTGTAGATGGTGCATTATAAATGGGGTTTGTGAAAGCTCCAGTATCAGACCCAGATTCAAAGAAAAGACTTTCCCCTTCCTACGTGAAGTGATTCCTGAATGAATACACTGTTTTATATTTTAAGTTAAAAGAAAATGTTTATGGTATGTATGTATTAGCTTTTTAAGATGACTCTTCATTTTATGTAACTTTTCCGATCAAGGATCCGGCTCCCCCTCTCTCCTGAATAAGTTGCCAAGTCAATGAAGGATTGCGCTGAGGTGTGGTTTTCATAAACAAAGAAGGCACTAGAGCTGCCTGTACATTTGCTAAGCTCCAGGCAGCAGCTGACAGACCTCAGGCTTGAGGAATGATGTTTCTTTCCAAACAAAGGGCTCAGTGCAACAGCCTCAGAGGCAAGTCCTGAACAGAGACATCGTCTGGAGTGGCTGTCTCAGTGGCTGCAGGGATCATCACAGCCCAGCCCCCTCCTGCCCAGGGAGGAAGGCCTGCACTGTTCTGTCCTCCTAGCCATCCCCACCCACCTGTGCACAGGTCAGTACACTCCGCAGTGTTTTATCCAATGTTTATGGAACGCCTCCTCATATTAGGCAATTCTGCTTTGAAAATGCTTTGCAACCTTTTCCAGAACCAGTTCACTCCACAGATAATCAATACATTCCTCAAAGCCTGCTAGGAAATGAAACATTGTATAATTACCCACAACAGAAGGGATGTCTAATCCCCACGCAACCCCTGTCTGCTTTGAGACCACAGTGTCACACAGAACACATCTGAGTGGTTTTTTGTTGTTTGTTTGTTGTTTGTTGTTGTTGTTGTTGTTGTTATTCTATACATTAAAGAAATAAGAACCATTGTGGATTACTGGATAAAGTTAGGAATAGAGATAGTAATTCCTACAGATGTTGAAATCAACTGAACTGTAGCCAGTTGCAGAAAACCTTGATGGGAAACACATTCTTTATTTTGCAACCAATGGACCTAGTTGGGGCAGAATGTTGTACAATGAACATGCTATAGACAGGAAAAGGCAGCAACTGGTTCCTGCACCCAAACAGTGTCAGCTAGAGGACGTTCCTAATCACCCCGCCGTCAGAGGCTGTGGGCGAGGCTGCAGGTCGTACTCTAGGATGCCTCTTCATATAAACTAGCAATGGGTCTCCTTCCAGCACCACCAAACTGGGCTGCCGTGGTCTCTGCCTGCAGTAGAGAATCAACTGTACAGTCACCTGGAATGCTTTTCTTACGGAAGAAGTTAAAAGGATTATTAATTCTGACACTACTTACAGAATTACACTGCAAATCATCAGCTATTTCCCCCTCATAGTAAATCTGAGATATGGGAAATTAACCCGCCTCCCACAGTCCTGTCACCCCATTACTTATCTGTAAGCTTATTTCCTTTCATTCTTCTCCAAGTTCTTTCTCACTCTTGTTTCCCCTTCCTGATTTTTGCCTTCCTTGCCTCCTTCCTGACTTGCTTGCTTTCCTTTACATCCTACACCCAAAGGAATTAAACAAACAAACCCAGAAAGCTCTTGAGTTGAACATAGAGAATAGACAAAGAATCCTAAAGCTGGAAAGGCTATTAAGGATGTAATTGAATTCCTTCCATTATTGACAAGCACAGTGAGGTGCAAAGACTCGAAAGCTGGTTACGGCAGAATCTGTGACTCCAGCGGTTCTTGCTGGTAGCTTTCGGGTTGTATTAGTGCAGGGATTTGCTAATGCAAAGATTACGTCCTGCTCTTTGAACTTGTCGAGGGCCTTCCCACCAAAGAGCAACGAGTCTTGAGATGCCATGTGTGAAACTGCTCTGTCAGCTGGAAAACATTGTAAATGTTTAAATGTTTTTAAAACTCTGAGTATCACCAGTATACCGTAGTGACATATCTCCTTGATTCCGAAGTCACATCCAGGCACGATGAGGTCTTGTGTGAAAACCTCGTTTAATTAGGTCTCCGGCACGCATCCTCAGTGGAAGGAGTTAAATGAACACCTCCATAGGATACACACTTAAATTCTCTCGTTTGAAATAGCGCAGCCTGGTTGGCTCAGTTGGTTAAGCGTCCGACTTTGGCTCAGGTCATGATCTCATGGTTGGTGGGTTGAACCCTGTGTTAGGCTCTGTGCTGAGAGCACAGATTTGGATTCTGTGTATCCCTCTCCCTGGCCCTCCCCCGATCATGCTCGCTCTCTCTCTGTCTCTCTCTCTTGCAAAAATAGATAAACGTTAAAGAATTAAAATTAACATAGCCCAGAACTCTCAGGAAAGCAATAATACAAAGAAAGAGAGTACCACATGCTAGGGCTGTGTGTTATTCTTGTCAGCACCTGGAATCACGTGCAAATCCATTCTCTTATGGGGAATTGACATTTTTCTCAGTTTAAACAAGAATAAAATTCATCTTTTGAATAATCTGAACATTTCTTATTTATTTACTTACTTACTCACTTACTTACTGACTGACTGACTGACTTATTTACTTCATATTTGGCATCGTCACTTCCTGCCTTTGTCACTGACGTTCTCCTCCAGGAGATATTCAGCCTTTGGCTCAGGAATTTCTAGAATTAAGTTCATGGCCAGATTGTTTTACAAGTATAAGATTCTGTATTATGGCACAAGTAATGAAAAATACAAGAGCACTTCTCAGTCTCTCATCTGGTAATCACCCCTGAGGGATACTCTATCCATTGTTCTTATTCCTTTTAAATAAAGGATACATTTTGCTGTTAAGAAATGGAGTGCCATTGTACTCACTTTTCCTCTCTCATCTAGATTCACTTAGACCATGGGGAGGTTCTATGCTCTGGCATCCAACGTTAGTTTGGATCGACATGACTCATGGAGAGGAAGCGTACAGAAAGAGTCATTCCTTCAAGCTGGCTGAACTCAACTTAGCACCCTTAGGGCCTAAAATTGTCCTGCCCTTCCTTAGCAGGGCCGCAAAACCTTGGTATAACATCACGTGGGCGACAGAGATTCCACCCGGTGCCACAGTACGCTGACATAGAACAGAGGGCACACAGGGCACTAAACACGGACAGCTGACCTAAAGATGAGGGAGGAGTGGAATGGACACCCTTAATGTCAGCCACTGGATCCAGAATCAAAGCAGAAAGCAGGGGGGAAGTGAATCCAAATCTCATTCCCTCTCAATGTAAAATAATTTTAAAAGAGTTTTCTGAGGGCAGAAACCGCCACCAAGGCTATAGGAGTCAGGCTAGCTGTGGTCTGTGACTGGTCTGACAAAGGCTAACTCTTACCCAGATGTCCAATAAAAACACTTAGCAAGTATCATTTCCATAAGGCTTTGTCTACTCGAAACACAAGCCAATTGTTTGGGCCCAATTTATGAAGCAAGGTCTTTCGAAGGTTATGGGGTGAGGAGGCCTGATGACAACTAAATTGCCTTAAATGGAGCTCAAAATACCACCTTAAACATTCTCCTCTCCCAAGAAATGCTTAATCATAAATCAAGTGGCTCAAAACGTATTAAAAATGACAAATAGAGCAAGCACTTACATTTCATTTTTTTCTTTTAATTCACCAATGCATCAAAGATTTCTGAAGGATATTATTCCACACAAAAGGGATGAAGTGCACCAGGAATGCGAGATTCTAGGGATAAAAGAGGAGATTAAAAATCAAATGGTGGACCAGACTTAATGCTGAAAATTATTCTGAAAATAGACGTACTCATTTTAGAAGCAGGACATGAGGATGGTCTGTTCTGAACTTGTAGGGAGTGGTGAATCTCACAATAATTGGACACATGTTTTTCATCTGAGGAGAACTTATGAGTCCATTTTAACGCATTAAAGTTCATGGGGACTATTTGTCCACAAGTGAGCTCTCTCCTCCCTTTCCCCACCATGCGTACTTTAATGGGGTTCTGATTCAATGGGGGGAGAAAACCTTCCAAAACTCACTAATGTTTCCTGAATTGCCATTAGGCTAGCTTTAGAAGGAGTTTTATAGCATGCGTGAAATGAAACTTTCTGGACAATAATCTTTAATACTCTAGTACTTTGGGGTAACAATTTATTTTTTATGTGCCCCTTCCTCTATATGTAGACATTAATTCTCAGTAATAAGAATTATTAAGTGCCTAACATAAGATGCAAATTTGTTTTGACCTGGAATAGATTAGGATGTGGATTGGGCAGAAAAGTCCGGACTGACAAATCATAATACATTTTCTCAAAAGGCACTGGTTCTGAGCACTCGGAGGGTTCAGTAGAAGGATGGAAGGAAGGAAAGAAGGAAGGAAGGGAGGGAGGGAGGGAGGAAAGTGAAAGGGAGGGAAGGAAGGCAGGGCAAGCTCCCTGAGAACAACTCCTTATTTCTCCTCCCTTCCTGTTGATTATAAATACCTGAAAAATTCAACCAATCCTAAAGGCAGTGAACCTGATTTTTTTTTCCACAACCTTTTTCAGTCTATTTGGAAACATCTGTTTTTAATTGTATTTGGATTTGAAAACTAATTTCAGGTGAGATTGAGTTCAGGCTCCAATCAAGTTGGAACTGAGAGATTATTGCTTATCCACGCATCCCAACATTCAGGGAGGCTTGAGGCCAAGGATACCATACTTTCTGAATGCAGGCATGAGGCCCATATGTTTAGAAATGAAAAAGGAATGGCCTAATTCTCTCTGGGAAACTTTTTTAAGGCCATGATTGGGGGTTTTAGGTTACAGCTTTCAGATTCAGGATTTGATTTTGGGAAAGGTCATTTGGAGGACAATACCCTCCCAGGCATTCCAATACATAGAGCAGGAGATTAAGCATTCATATGATCAGACCAAAATAAAAATAGTATTTTGGGTTGTTCATTGAAGAGACCATAAATCCACCCCACTCACCCAATATGAAAGAAATTGAAAGAAACATGCTGCTGCACCACAATTTCCCTGTCAGTCTGCGATGGCATGGAGCTCCTCTCTGCCTGCCATCGTCCTCGAATGGTGGAGAGAAGTATGACTCAAGATTTCATCTTTTACAGGTTCTCGGACTGCCTTGCCCACTCCGGAACTTGCTGCAGGTTCTGGGAAACTTGCCCCTCACTCACAGTGTATTCCTAAGCTCTCTGCCTCAAAGTTTGCAGTTTTAAATGAGGACCTTACTTTCCTGCTTCACAAAAACATTTTGGGTGTACTCATTACTGATCTGTCATAAAGCACTAAAAATCATAAAGATCTGCTAAAGTGCAAGAGGCTATTTTGATTTTCTTTAATGGCTGGGTCCAAGAAATAAAAGTAAAACTCAGGCCAAGAATTCTTAAGTGATTATTTGATATTCTGCATGACAATCCAGAACATGAGGCTTGGGTCCCTCACTTTGCAATTCCAAACGAAAACTAGTACCAGTTTTATTTAGCCGATCCACGATAAGCACCGCTACGATTTTTAAAACTCAAAGTACCAATGAGTAAAAGTACGTAAAAATATATTTCAATTTGACTATAAAGCTATCATAAATTTTAATAAGCTAAGATACTGAGAACGCAGAGTGCACTCATATTTGTTCCCTGCATTCGCAGGACGTAGATAGGCTCAACACTACTGTTAGTTTTCATTAAATTAATTAGCCAATTGTTCCAAATGTTTTACATACCATAAACTATTAATGCGTAAGATTCACTTTTATTGATGAATGGCAGAGCACCAGCAATCATTTGTTAATTGTCCCAGTGTTCTAATTCTGAGGGAGGAACCACAACAATTTTTCCAGAAGAAAGCACTGTTTCCATGAAGCTTTTTTATTCTCATTCAGAGCCTGCAATGTGATTTTTTGTGGCTGATTATTGGTTTATTTATTCTTCATGGTATATATTTAGAGTTATATAAATGTATATATTGTTCTTAAATTTTTTACCTTTTATAATACTTCATTTCAAAATATTGACAAATACATAAGAACATTTGTACTCTGTGCAAATTCAAAGGCATTAATTAGAGAAAAATATTATTTTACTTTCATTAAACATTTAGAAATTTAGTTGGAGGTTTTAATTTCTAGGACCTGACGGAATGAGAAAATGCAATATCTGGACACCCACATAAATCATGAAGATAAAGTACACGTATCCCAGTTGGGTCATACCTCCCTGGCCATAAGGTAGTGAACTGGCTGCAAAGTACAAGGAAAGAGTGACTTTTTCACAAGCTGAAACAACCATAATATCCATGGCAAATGCTTCGTATAATTTACTGTGACTTTGTTATGTTGATGTTAATATGCGAACCCAGCAAAAACGGATGTAGCTAAAATTCTGGCTGATCTAGGGGCGCCTGGGTGGCTCAGTCAGTTAAGCATCTGACTCTTGGTTTCGGCTCACATCACGATCTCACGATTTAGTGGGTTCGAGCCCCACGTCGGGCTCTGTGCTGGTAGTGCGGAGCCTGCTTGGGATTCTCACTCTCCCTCTCTCTGCCCCTCCCTCACTTGAGCTGTCACTGTCTCTTTCAAAAATAAACAAATAAATTAAAAAGTAAAATGCAGTAAAGTTCTGGCTGATCTAATTCTACTGCCTAAGCTGAAAGGAGTTTACCAAACAAACAAATCTGAACAAGAATCGTTTCAGCCTTCCGTGTTGCTGGTTCCAAAAGTACTTGTTAGAATTCTAAGGCATCTTCCAAAAGTAGACAAAAAGAAATAAGCACTTTTGATTTATTGGAGCATACAGATCAAATAATGTACTTAACTGGGAGAATTGAGATCCTACTTAGAACATACAATAAACCTAGCCAGAAATAAAGCCTGACATTCCAATATACCTGGGATATCCTAAAAGTAGTAACACAGAAAGAAATGATAACATTTAGGGACAATCTAAATATACCTTAGGATATGAATATTTTAAGGGAAACTGGGAATCATTAGAGAAAAGTGGGATGGAGGTCATTTTTTTCTGCATCCTCGTTATTTTAGAGACCAATGAATGTTAAACATCTCTTTCTAGGATGGGTAGTATCCCTAATCATATAGCAAGATCATTTATCTATGTATTCAAATATGCTAAGTGGTTTTGAATAATAGCAATATAAAAATGTTTCCCAAATAACTTCAGTAGAGATATATTTATCTGGTTTCCGTCTGAATTTCTGCTTCAGTCCCCACGGGACCCCTTCTCTGACCAATAGGAAATCATCTGCCTGTAGGAGGGCCAAGCGGACAAGTTCACCTGCAGGATGGGTCTCCTCACTGTGGGTCAGGCCTTCCTGCCCATCAGTTTCTGTCCCATGAGTACAGAGGGTGCTTTCTGGATTGTCATGTATATGGATCTTACCAAGCCCTGATCAGTTATGCTATACTAAAGTTCACCACCTACGAAATCCCAAAGGATTGAAGTTTCTTAGATATATTTTAAAAAGTGAATAAGAACTCTTTCTTCAGCTTTTTTACTGGAAGATCACAGAGGGGGTGGGGATTGCTTCCCAGCACACTCTCATTTCTTTTTGAGATAATTATTTCCTAGACTAACATTAGCACACGTACAATATCCTTGTGAAGTTATAAAATTAACAACAATGAAAGACTAGGCAAAAGTATTTCTTTTTTAAAATGTATTTATTTTGGGGAGAGCACAAGTGGGGAAGGGGCAGAAAGAGGGGAACAGAGGATCCAAAGCGGGCTCTGCACTGACAGTCTGACAGCAGCAAGCCCCATGTGGGGCTTGGACACACGAACCGTGAGATCATGACCTGAGCTGAAGTCAGACACGTAACTGACTGAGCCACCCAGGAGCGCCTCAGCAAAAGTATTTCTTAAGTGACTCCCAAAAATGGATCTAAAAGAGTTTGTTGCTATTCAAGTCCCATGTTGCTTTGTTGATTCTTCATCATAGACTTTGTATTGCCACTGAGGGCACAATGAACACCAGCACCCCTGAGAAAACAAATTTTCAAGCTTCTACTCCCCAGTGCTTAGCAATAAACAAACACGGCAAGGGAGAACAAATGCCACAAACTACTGAACCGACACAAACTGGCACACGGAAAGAAATTATTGCCACTGAATAGCACTTATCTGGTATTTAATCTCCCTAATACTTGCGTTTCTGGAATGGTTCCACAACAAAAGGTATCAGGGTAAAAAATATATACCCTCACATTTTTATGCCCTTAGAACTCAGCATCCATAAGTGCATCTGGGAGGACAGCCACAGGTGGTGTCTGATGGACTGTGGTGATTGGCTGAATCAATTATAGGAAAGCAACGTATTGTTCTAATTGCCCATCTACACATTTATAAGCTCAATGCCTCCATACTAGCATTGACAGACTTTGGGAAGGGACTGCAGGCGAGAGAGAGAACACTACAGAGATGACGTAGGAAGAGAGTGCAGAACAGGATAGAGGAGATTAAAAGCAGTGTTAGTGACAGCGTTGTCAGCAGAATTAAGAGCAGTAACAGAGAGGGCATCCAGGCCTCGGAGAGGAGAGAGGCAGCAAAACTCCCTGCACTAGAGATAGGTAGATAGCAAAGCGACCAAGGGAAACCCAGGCACCAGTGGAATGTGTCAAGCAAGGGTCCTGTGCTGGGGGAAAGAGGAGTCATTTAGCCAACACATTCTGAATAAACACTCACATCTCATTGTCTACTTGTAGCACTCGAGGTTAAGTCGGCAGTGCCAGTGGAGGTACATTTTGAGAAACTCTCCGAGGCAAAAACTGAAAGCCCCTGGCCCATAAACCATTAACTATTGCAGAACAGAATGGCTCCTTCTCCACGAGCACTAGCTGGCTGTATTCTAACTCCAGCAGGTAGTAATAAAAGCAAAAGAACTTCCAGGAGTGATGATCAGATTAAATACCCTTGTTTAGGGAGCTAGGAAATACTGGGATGTAGAACCTTAGCAAATGTGAAAGGCAGAGCTAGAAATCGAAACCAATTATGCAAAGTAGAAAACTGGGTCCCGTGTAAGATCATCGCCCACCACAGTTTGCTAGGTGCAGAAGAAGCCCATGCAGTTTTACCTCTGTATTCTATTTCTAATTTTTTAGTTACGTTGCATCAGTATTAGGGTTAGCATCAGGAGACACCAGGCACACAGACATCTGACTTCAAGATTCTGGGTAAATCATTCCCACTTGTTTAACATCAAACTGATAAAGCTTTTTTAAAAAAAACATTTGTGAAGTTATAACTGCAGAGGTAGAACGCACAGTTTCTTACATATTACAACCACATGTTAAGACAATAGACTTCAATAAAAAATTACCTTCAAACACATTTTGTATTTGGGGGATTTGCTTTATCCCCTAATGCTCCAGGTTAGAGAGACCATCGAGCACACGTTCCTTTGCAAAACTTAATTTTCTTTTGAACCCTGCATTGACCTTAAGTTTAACATCATTCCAAATCCAGTCTACTTTGCCCACACAAGATATTGCAGCTAAGCAAAACTGTTCCGGAAGCCTCATAAATTGTATGAGCGGCTCATTTTAGGCCTGAGGGAATAAACTGAAGAGAGCTAGTCTGTCATATTGTTTTAGGCTGTTTGCCACAGAAATTCAGGATTTGTTCTAGATTGATTGAACTAGTTATGGTGGTGACTGCATGTGTGTTTATTATAAAATATATACATATAATTCATACTCCATTACTGTAGTGATCTTTACCAAGTTGTCCCTTTATTTTAGTTCCTGATGCCGTGTTTATTTAATACACTTAAGGTGGGTTTGGTGTTGTTGGAGGTATAGGGGAGAAAACCGATTAGGGACTCACTAAGTACCAAATGTTTCACTAGGGACATCCACATATTTGTTTTTCAGTCTCATGTTTTTATTCACCATTTTAGAACTAAAGATGTAACACTTTATTTTTTACTTTTTTAATTTATTTTTAAAATTTACATCCAAGTTAGTTAGCATATAGTGCAACTGTGATTTCAGGAGTAGATTCCTAAATGCCCCTTACCCATTTAGCCCATCCCCACTCCCACAACCCCTTTAGTAATCCTCAGTTTGTTCTCTATATTTAAGAGTCTCTTATGTTCTATCTGCCTCCCTGTTTTTATATTATTTTTGCTTCCCTTCCCTAATGTTCATCTGTTTTGTCTCTTAAAGTCCTCATATGAGTGAAGTCATATATTTGTCTTTCTCTGACTAATTTCGCTTTAGCATAGTACCCTCTAGTTCCATCCATGTAGTTGTAAATGGAAAGATTTCATTCTTTTTGATTGCTGAGTAATACTCCACTGTATGTTTAAAGAAGATGGAGACATCTTCTTTAAACATTCATCGATGGACCTTTGGGCTCTTTCCATTCTTTGGCTATCGTTGATAATGCTGCTGTAAACCTTGAGGTACATGTGCCCCTTCGAAACAGCATACCTGTATCCCTTGGATAAATACCTAGTTCTATTTTTAATTTTTTGAGGAACCTCAATACTATTTTTCCAGAGTAGCTGCACCAGTTTGCATTCCCACCAGCAGTGCACAAGAGATCCTCTTTCTCTGCATCCTAACCAACATCTGATGTTGCCTGAGTTGTTAACGTTAGCCATTCTGACAGGTATGAGGTGGTATCTCATTGTGGTTTTGATTTGTATTTCCCTGATGATGAGTGATGTGGAGCATTTTTTCATGTGTCGGCTGGCCATCTGGATATTTTCTTTGGAGAAGTGTCTATTCATGTCTTTTGCCCATTTCTTCACTGGGTTATTTGTTTTTTGGCTGTTGAGTTTGAGAAGTTCTTTATAGATTTTGGATACTAACCTGTTATCTGATATGTTGTTTGCAAGTACCTTCTGCAATTTTGTTGGTTGCCTTTTAGTTTGCTGATTGTTTCCTTTACTGTGCAGAAGCTTTTTATTTTGATGAGGTCCCAGTAGTTCATTTTTGCTTTTGTTTCCCTTGCCTCTGGAGATGTGTTGAGTAAGAAGTTGCTGCGGGCAAGATCAAAGAGGTTTTTGCCTGCTTTCTCCTCAAGGATTTTGATGGTTTCCTGTCTTACATTTAGGTCTTTTATCAGTTTTGAGTTTATTTTTGTGTATGGTGTAAGAAAGTGGTCCAGGTTTGGCCACCTGGGTGGCTCAGTCGGTTAAGCGGCCGACTTCGGCTCAGATCATGATTTCGCAGCCCATGAGTTGGAGCCCCGCATCAGGCTCTGTGTTGACAACTCAGAGCCTGGAGCCTGTTTCAGATTCTGTGTCTCCCTCTCTCTGACCCTCCCCTGTTCATGCTCTGTCTCTCTCTGTCTCAAAAATAAATAAACGTTAAAAAAAATATATAAAAAAAGAAAGTGGTCCAGGTTCATTTTTCTTCATGTCACTGTTCAGTTTTCCTAGCACCGCTTGCTGAAGAGACTTGTCTTTATTCCATTAGATATTCTTTCCTGCTTTGTCAAAGATTAGTTGGCCACACGTTTCCGGGTCCAATTCTGGGTTCTCTATTCTGTTCCATTGATCTGAGTGTCTGTTTTTGTGCCAGTACCATACTGTCTTGATGATTACAGTTTTGTAATAGAGCTTGAAGTCTGGGATTGTGATGCCTCCTGCTTTGGTTTTCTTTTTCAAGTTTGCTATTCAGGGTCTTTTCGGTTCCATATAAATTTTAGGATTGTTTGTTCTAGCTCTGTGAAGAAAGCTGGTGTTAGTTTGATAGGGATTGCATTGAATATGTAGACTGCTTTGGGTAGTATTGACATTTTAACAATATTTGTTCTTCCTATCCAGGAGCATGGAACCTTTTTCCATCTTTTTGTGTCTTCTTCAATTTCTTTCATAAGCCTTTTATAGTTTTCATTGTATAGATTTTTTTAATGTCTTTGGTTAGATTTATCCCTAGGTATTTTATGGGTTTTGGTGCAATTGTAAATGGGATCGATTCCTTGATTTCTCTTTCTGTTGATTCATTCTTAGTGTATAGAAATGCAATCGATTTCTGTGCATTGACTTTATATCCTGCAACATTGGTGAATTCATGGATCAGTTCTACCGGCTTTTTGGTGGAATCTTTTGAATTTTCCATATAGAGTATCATTTCATGTGCAACGAGTGAAAGTTTGACCTCCTCCTGGCTGATTTGGATGCCTTTTATTTCTTTGTGTTCTCTGATTGCTGAGGCTAAGACTTCCAATACTATGTTGAATAACAGTGGTGAGAGTGGACATCCATGTCTTGTTTCTGACCTTAGGGGGATGATATTAGCGTTGGGTCTTTCATATATGGCTTTTATGATCTAGAGGTAAGATCCTTCTATCCCTACTTTCTTGAAGGTTTTTATCAAGAAAGGATGCTTTATTTTGTCAAATGTTTTCTCTGCATCTATTGAGAGGCTCATATGGTTCATGTCCTTTCTTTTATTGATGTGATGTATTACATTGATTGCTTTGCAGATATTGAACCAACCCTGCATCCCAGGTATAAATCCCACTTGGTCGTGGTGAATAATTTTTTTAATGTATTGTTGGATCTGGTTGGCTAATATCTTGTTGAGGATTTTTGCATCCATGTTCATCAGGGAAATTGGTCTATAGTTCTCCTTTTTAGTGGGGTCTCTGTCTGGTTTTGAAATCACATAATGCTGGCTTCATAGAAAGAGTTTGGAAGTTTTCCTTCCATTTCTACTTTTTGGAACAGCTTCAAGAGAATAGGTGTTAACTCTTCCTTAAATGTTTGGTAGCATTCCCCTGGAAACCCATCTGGCCCTGGACTCTTGTTTTTTGGGAGATTTTTGATGATTAATTCAATTTCCTTACTGATTATGGGTCTGTTCAAATTTTCTATTTCTTCCTGTTTCACTTTTGGTAGTGTATATGTTTCTAGGAATTTGTCCATTTCTTCCAGATTACCCATATTATTGGTGTATAATTGTTCATAATATTCTCATTATTGTTTGTATTTCTGCTGTGTTGGTTGTGATCTCTCCTCTTTCATTCTTGATTTTATTTATTTGGGTCCTTTCCTTTTTCTTTTTGATCAATCTGGCTAGGGGTTTATTAATTTTGTTAATTCTTTCCAGGAACCAGCTTCTGGTTTTATTGATCTGTTCTACTGCTTTTTGGTTTTAATAGCATTGATTTCTGCTCTAATCTTTATTATTTCCTGTCTTCTGCTGGTTTTGGGTTTTATTTGCTGTTCTTTTTCCAGCTCCTTAAGGTGTAAGGTTAGGTTGTGTATCTGAGATCTTCCTTCCTTTGGTAGGAAAGCCTGGATTGCTATATACTTCCCTCTTACGACCACCTTTGTTGTGTCCCAGAGGTTTTGGGTTGTGGTGTTATCATTTTCATTGGCTTCCATGTACTTTTTTCATTTCCTCTTTAATTTCTGGGTTAGCCCACTCATTCTTTAGTAGGATGGTCTTTAGTCTCCAAGTATTTATCTTTCCACATTTTTTCTTGTGGTTGATTTTAACTTTTATAGTGTTGTGGTCTGAAAATATGCATGGTATGATCTCGATCTTTTGGTACTTGTTGAGGGCTGATTTGTGTCCCAGTATGTGACCTATTCTGGCGAATGTCCCATGTGCACTGGAGAAAAATGTGTATTCGGCTGGTTTAGGAAGAATGTTCTGAATATATCTGTTAAGTCCATCTGATCCAGTGTGTCATTCAAAACCATTGTTTCCTTGTTGATTTTCTGTTTAGATGATTTGTCCATTATTGTAAGTGGGGTGTTGGAGACCCGTACTATTATGGTATTTTTATCAATGAGTTTCTTTATGTTTGTGATTAATTGATTTATATATTTGGGTGCTTTCATATTTGGACCATAAATGTTTACAATTGTTAGGTCTTCTTGGTGGATAGATCCCTTAATTATGATATAATGCCCTTCTTCATCTCCTGTTCCCTCTTTATTTTAAAGTCTAGATTGTCTGATATAAGTATGGCTACTCTGGCTTTCTTTTGTTGGCCATTAACACGATAGGTGGTTCTCCATCTCCTACCTTTCATCTGAAGGTGTCTTTAGGTCTAAAGTGGGTCTCTTGTAAACAGAATATAGATGTATCTTGTTTTCTTATCCATTCTATTACCCTTTTTTTTTTTTTATTAGAACATTTAGTCTGTTGACTTTTAGAGTGAGTAGTGAAAGAGATGAATTTATTGCCATTATGTTGCCTGTAGTCTTGGAGTTGCTGGTGGTGTTCTCTGGTCCTTTCTAGTCTTTGTTGCTTTGGTATTTTTCCCCCCATCTTTTCTCCCCTCAGAGAGTCCCCTTTAAAATTTCTTGCTGGGCTGGTTTAGTTGTCACGAACTCCTTTAATTTTTATTTGTCTGGGAAACCTTTGATCTCTCCTATTTTGAATGACAGGATTTCTGGATAAAGAATTCTTGGCTGCATATTTTTCCAATTCAGCACATTGAATATATCCTGCCACTCCTTTCTGGCCTGCCAAGGTTCCATGGATAGGTCTGCTGCAAACCTTATCTGTCTCCCCTTGTAGGTTAAGGACTTTTTTCCCTTGCTGCTTTCATAATTCTTTACTTGCCTGAGTATTTTGTTAATTTGACTATGATATGCCTTGTTGATGGTCGGTTTTTGTTGATCCAGTAGGAGTCCTCTGTGCTTCCTGGATTTTGATGTCTTTGTCTTTGCCTAGGTTAGGAAAGTTTTCCACTATGATTTGTTCACATAACCCTTCTACCCCTTCTTCTCTCTCTTCATCTTCTGGGACTCCTATGATTCTGATGTTGTTCCTTTTTAATGAGTCACTGATTTCTCTAATTCTTAAATCAGGCTCTTTTGCCTTAGTCTCCCTCTTTTTTCTGCTTCATTATTCGCCATAAGTTTGTCCTCTATATTGCTGATTCACTGCTCTGCCGTAGCATCCATTTGAGATTGCAGCTCAGTTATAGCATTTTTGTTTCATCCTGACTAGTTTTACATCTTTTATCTCTGCAAAGAGGGATTCTAATCTACTTTCAACCCCAGCTAGTGTTCTTATTATCATGATTCTAAATTTTGGTTCAGTCATCTTGCTTGTATCTGTGTTGATTAAGTCTCTGGCTGTCGTTTCTTCCTGCTCTTTCTTTTGTGGTGAATTCCTTCATGTCATCATTTTTAAGGAAGAAAAGGAATTAGTTAGGTAAAAAGAAATTAAAATTAAAAAGAATTAAAACTAAAAAATTAAAAACAACACACACACAGAAATCAAATAAATGATGCTAGATCCTAGGTGTGTTTTGGTCTGGGTGTTGAAAGGGCTTGATAGATTAGAGAAAAAGAGAGGGGAAAAAAGAAAAAAAAAAGGAAATTGTTTGAAAATTTGAAAAAATTAATACAATGAAATGGAATAAAATGAAATTATGGGAGTAAAATAGAATTTGAAAATTTTATAAGGAAGTAGATAAAGTAGAAAAAATTAAAGAAAGATATTTTTAATAAAAATTGAAAATAAAAATAAATTTTTTCTCTTTCTGTATTCAAGAAAAATAAATGAAATAAATAGGGGAAAAAAAAGAAAATTGAACAGATGAACCAGCAAACAGACTGAAATACAATTGGAATAACTTTGTTTTCTCCTAGAAGTCAGACTATGAAGCGCTTTAGAGTCCCTAAACTAGGCAGGCAGAGAGATTTGTGGTGTTCCTGAAGAGCGAAGTTGGCCCAGTTGGGCGGGGCTTGGTGTAATGGCTCCATTCTCCACTAGATGGCGCTGCTTAGCTTACTTGGGTGGATTGTTTTGGCGCTTGTAGGTGCGCATGCGCATGCCTGGGAGTGGTAAAAATGGCATCTCTCAGCTACGTAGTATCTAGTATCAGAACTCTGTTCTGGATCAGCAATGGTGCACCAGTACTTTGTCTCCGGCTTCTGTCAACTCCCTGGGTTTACACTCTCCGTGACCAAGCCCCAGGCAGCACCTCCCTCCTGAGTTTTACCTCAGATGCTGCTGTGTTTCCTGATGCCTTGCTTCTGAGGGACTGTGGCTTTGACCTGTTGTGCCCCTCTGAGGGAGGGTCTCACTGAGCAATGGCCAGGTGCTGGCTGTACCCAGGAATGTTGGTGGGACCACGCTGCTGCCAATGCCCAGAGATCGCGGTTGGGTGCCAGCCCACAAGAAAAAGTTCACGCGATCGTGTAGCAGTAGCATTTCAGGGATTATGGAAAATCACAACACAAGTCTAGCACCAGGCTTTCCCCTTAATGACCTTGTTCCAGCACCAGTGAATGTGGTTGTTCTCCAGGGTCTGCTGGAACTGGGTGGCCACACAGCCTCTACCAGATGTCCTCCCAGCAGGGGAACTGCCTCTCCCCATCTGGCCCGAAGACCTCTGGACTTCACTCTGCTCCTAAGGATTCGTCCTTCTCACCAGAGCACCACCAGGTATCAAGCTGCTGAGTTTCAGACTCTGTACTCCCCCTGTTTATAGAGTCTTAATGGATTTTAAACCCTCTCCTTTTTCCTTTCTCCCTTTATAATTCAGTCCCTGTGGCTATTTCCACTTTTCCACTTTCTCTCCACTGCTTTTGGGGGGGGGGCTGCTTTTCCCGTACTACTCCCTCCACCCACCCACCCCGCTCTCTATCCTCTCTCCACAAGCAAAGACAGCTCCTTGCCTTCTGCGGCTTCTTTCTCCCCCAGTTCACCTCTCTGCGCCTCATACCTGTTGAGTTCTGTGGTTCAGGTTGTGCAGATTGTTGTGTTAATCCTCAGATCAGTTTTCTAGGTGTGCAGGATGGTTTAGCATTGATCTGGCTGTATTTCATGGATGCAAGATGCAAAACAACTTCAATGCTGTTCCGCCATCTTGACCCCTCTTGGGGACGTCCACATATTTTATAATGAATTCTATTCCACTGCTATTCATTGAAATGCCTGCTACATGCTAGGTGCTTGGGGCTCAAAACTGAGCAGAGACCCTCTTCTCATGAAGGTTATTACTCACATGATAACATTTAAACTGTGAATTGGTCAGAGACATTCCTGATATCCCCTAATATTGATTCAGAAATCTAATGGCCTTGGTCCAGTTCATGAACACCTCAGTTTTCTCATCTGTAAAGTTGAGGTCACTATGAGGAATAAGTGACAGCAAAGAGCACATATAAAAAGGACACCACTGGGAGGTGTCCCCATGCCTTCCTCACAACAGTACCCAGTGAGATTGGAGCTGATTGTGTAGATTTGTGCAGCTGTCCTCACCTTTGTAACAATTATAGACACCAGGGGGCAGTAGGAAATATGTCCCATCAGTGCCAAGGAGAGAAATGGGGCCACTTTCACTGATACAGAGCTAAAACCAAATTTTGCTTTTGTGCTGGTTCCTAGTAAACAAATGGAGAGGCACACAGATTAAACAGTTTTTAAAGAAATGGTAATCAGAGTAAATTTAAAAATAATTATAGTCAGTTGGTTATTCAATAAATATATGTTGAGGGCTTCGAAGATAAAAACAGTACCTCCCCTATGGAGTGGTGTCAGGATTAAATGAGCTGAAACAGTACTGACAAATCAG
Organism: Prionailurus bengalensis; assembly: GCF_016509475.1. Lineage (NCBI taxonomy): Eukaryota > Metazoa > Chordata > Mammalia > Carnivora > Felidae > Prionailurus > Prionailurus bengalensis. The sequence continues at coordinate 108,070,645 of NC_057350.1, forward strand.
TACACATTGGAACCATTTGCAGTTCTTATTTTGGGGAGGAGGTGTTTTTAGAGTATCCAGGAGAGAAAAAGCTGTACTGTTGATCACCGACTGAGATCTCTAAGAGTATTTGACTTGTCTTGCCAATCTCTCCCTCATCTAGAGGAACCAAAATTTTCTGATTTGTCATTTCTGTTCACTTTTCACCCAGACCAATTGAAATAAAAAGTAATAAGATGGAATCTAAATGTGCCACATCCAAAAATTCTCCAAGGACTCATTGCGATGAGTAAGAGAAATGTTATGTCTTATCAAAGTATGCCTTCTCCCATTGAAAATAACTCTAAGATGTTCTATTGGTTTTTAAATGAGAAAATGTCAATTACAAATAGAAGGATTACCAACCTTACATTTTTCTTCTGATTCTTTAACTTGTAGTACATGAATTGTGGGAACACGCTTATATCCATATTCATGTAAAAATCTGGGGCGGTAAATAAGGATGGGGCACCCATGAATATAAAATCCAGGGCCACCATTATCCAACATTATAATGTGGTATAGGAAGATGACAGTCATTTACATGTTTAAATACATTAACACGAAATTTTAAAGCTTACAAATCTTCCACTTTAATTTTTTTTTTTTCCATTTGAATGCTGTGGCAGAGACATTTGCCTTTGGCCACTGACTATATTTGTAATGATTACTCTCTTTGTGGAGTATCTGTCAGCATCTGTGGATCATTCTTCGGCCTTCGTATAGAAAAGAATAAGATATCCCCTAACGGCAACATATCACGTTCAGCTACCTTGAGGCAAGAAAATATTAAAGCCGGATGAAGACAAGAAATTAAAACGGGATGTAGATTTAAAAAAAGAAAGAATATCTGAAAACAGACTGGCCTCTTTTTCACTGTACACAAGTTGCAATATTAAGGCAGTTGCTGGATAAAATATAGGCTATTCATGCAATATTTAAGGCATGTTCATACTAAAAATTTAATCATTGTTTATTTGAAAATCACATTTAACTGGGTATCCTGAATTTTTATTTGCTGTATCTGTCAACCCTGCACATGAAGTCCTCCATGTACAACACAGAACCTTCACTCTTTTGAAGATAAATCCTGAGAAAGGTCTATCTCAATAGGCAGTTGGTTAGTCAGGTAGCAGCCCATGAATTTTGCCAGGTCCCCACCTATCCAGCACCTCTGAAAGCCTGGAGAAAGTGTTTCACCCACTTTTCCATTTCTGTAGGCCATGCCAAGGTGGCTGCAAAGTGACAGTTGACAAATCAACACTCAGAGGACAAAACTTAATGAGCCAAGTTGGTACCAGTTACACACAAAACTGATAGTAGACAGCAATGACACATGTCATTCACTTCTGGTCAAGGCTCTACGACTGTTCTCCAACTTCGCTTTTTATGGCAAGCAGCAAATACATTTAAGATCTAAAGGAAACCCAGGGGCAATGCTAAAAAATTAATCTGCCTCCTCTCTCTGCCTTTTCTTTGACCATTTGTAGGGAAAGTCATATACACATCTTAGGTACATGCTGTCCTTTCTTGGCCTCAAAATGAGGGAATTTATTAAGTTAGGTAATTAGAGACACTATACATGTCACTAAAACATAAATAAGACCACAGTTTCAAAATTTCTATCAGTGGTTAGACTTTAAACCAGCACCTTTCTTACAAAATAAAATCACTTTTAAACAAATGCCCATGTTCACTAGTGTAGATAGGGAAATGAGTGTAAAGATCTATTTGACTCTTATGTGGAATGCTTAAAAAAAAAAAAGCTTGGACTCTGAGATCCAAAAGACCTTAAGCCGTGACTTGTCCCCTGGGGGAAACCAGACAATTTCTTAACCTCTCAGAACCTCAATTTCTGTGTCTATAAAGTAAGATTAAATGATGACAGTCACAAGCCAGCAGAACTGGGCATCACCCTCAGTGTCCTGGCTTCTGGCAAATCTTCCAGTAGGACAGAAACTACCTATCTAAGAGTTTACATTCCCAGGACACAGATCTGAGACCATGAACATCAATTCTGAGTCATTCTCCCAGTGAGTGCTGGTGCATGGGATACCAATGCATTTTCAAAATGCACTTCCTTATGTTTCAGATTTCCAATGTATCTGATGACTGACTGTATTCTGTACTTTTCTATAATATTTTCTAAACAGATGACTTATCTAGACATGTGTAATATTTTACAGCTTCCCTAGAAGCAGCTCTCACTTATAGAGATTATTCGTACAGTAGATATGGTTGGTGCCTGACTTCTAATTATAAATAAGATGGACAATTTGCATAACTATACTTCTTAGACTCTTCTGAGAAGCACTCCCTTGTCCACTAGAGAGGATAGCATAATTCACTATCTGACCAAAGGTGATTTAAATTTTTCCCTCATCAAAGAACATATTCAAAAGGAGTTCAACATAGAATAGCAAAGAGATAAAGTACATATGCTTTATTGTCATTTTTATTTTACTAAATAAAAAGGTTGGTACATCTTAATCAAGAAAAAAGCAGTCAGGGCAATATATCAACAACCTTGCTGTCATATTTCAAGATGTTTTAGAATGATGTTTCTCTAGAACCTTCAAAATATATAACTCAAATAGAACATTTGTTCAGTATCAGACCCAAGATAAATAGTTTGAATAAGAATACAGTATTTAAATTTTTAAAAATATGTAAGGATATTATGGGCAAGAGTATTCACTTAGAAACTTGAAATCCAAGATTCTTAACTCATGGTAGAGTAGCAAATGGAAAACAGACAATGGAAACCAATCCTATAAAGGTGCTCCAGTATTCCCAGGAACTGGACACACAGTCCTATAGGAGATGTCAAATCAATGACATCTCATTCATACAACTTTTCCTGTTCTCTGCTGAAGAGATGTTGGCAGCAAGCAAGTTCACTTGAAATTGCACCATTAAAGCATGGGTAATTGATGGTGCTATCTTCTGAGAAAGTACAATTTTAATTTCAGAATGAAGTCTTGCAGCCTAGTTGGGAAGATAGACAAGAGCTATGACAGAATGCTATGGGAGCACTCAGTGTGAGTACTTTACCTGCTCTGGGCCCAGGGAGTGAGATAGGGAGAGAGAGATGTGTAGCCAGGGTTATATGGTGCTTAGAAAAGGCTCTGTACATTCTGCCTCCAAACCACACAACTTTAACAAGTTGAGTGTAACTGCAGAAATATTCTCTAAGCTTCTGCTATTTGCAAAACTCGGCCTAGCCTAGTGACTTAACTTATATACATAAGTTGAATTATAAATTAAATTTAATGAAGAATAGACAATGGTTAAGCCTGTTAAAGAGACACAAGTAAAATAATATGGGAGTGAGGAACAGTGATCATAGTTCAGAGTTCCAGACATGAGGGAGCAGTGTAGAGAAAGGGCTCCATAAATCTGCATATGGGTCACCTTGAGTCTTTGGTTTATCATTAATCCAAAGTAGGACAAGGCTCTATGAAGCCAGGCAGAGAATAACTACTGGGGAAGCAAAACTATTGGAGCTCACACAGGACTAGAAGACATTTGGGTTCTGCCTAGGCAAGGCAGAGACTTTGTTGAATACGAGGAACATTCAGTAGAGATCCCAGAAGGCCACACCTTGTAAGTAGAGGTAACTTGCCTTAGAGGAGGTCTCAAATTTAAAAGAATGATGATACAAAGTTTTGGTGAGTATATGGAATAACTGATTCTCATGCATAGCTGATGGGAGTAGGAGATGTTTCAAGCACTCAGGAAGAGGTTCGGTTGTTCTTTGGCTTTTTTTTTTTTTAAATAAAATTAAAACACATTTACCTCATGATCCAGCAATTCCACTGGCAGGTATTTTCCCAAGAGTAATGAAAACATGCCCACACAAAGAGCTGTACAAAAATATTTATAGGAGCTTTTATTCATAATTTCCAAAATTTGGAAACAACCCAAATGTCTATCAACGGATGACTGAATAAAAATTTGTGGCTTAGTTGTACAATGAAATCTACTCAGGACTAAAAAAAGAATGAGTTACTGATACACTAACAAAATAGGCAAATCTCAAAAATATACTGAGCAAAAAAAGCTGGCCCCAAAAAAGTAAAGACACACAGTATTTTCAAGAGGTTCTAAAATAGGGATACTAATCTATGGTGTGAGAAAACAGACTAGAAGTCACTGGTTGGGCATGCCAAGTGGTGATGTGACTGGAAAGGGGCACAAGGGAAACTTTTTGGTGATGGAAATGTTACATATCTTGATTGAGGTGGTAATTATATGGCTGTGTTATGTAAACACTCATGGATACATCCACTTAAATTGAGTGCATTTTATTGCATGGATATTATACCTCAATAAAAGATTTTTTAATTGAGGTGAAATTCACATTATTAATTTTATATTAACTACCTTATTTTTTGCCCTTTAAAATACTTTATTTTTTATTAATTTTTTAAATTTTAATTCCAGTATAGTTAACAGTGTTATATTAGTTTCAGGTGTACAATATGGTGATACAGCAATTCTATACATCATTACTCAGTGCTCATCATAAATGTAATATTAACCCCCCACACCTATTTCTCCATCCCCCCATCTCCCCACCTCCCATCTGTTATGCTTTATTTTATGTATTAACTATCTATGTATTAACTATTTTAATGTGTAAAACCCAGTGGCTTCCAGCACATTCAGTGTTAGACAACCACCACCTCCATCTAGTTCCAAAACATTTTCATCACCCCAGAAGAAATCTTCATGCCCATTAAATAGTTACTCCACATTGCTCCCTCATCGTGGCCCCTGGCAACCACCAATCTGCTTTCTGTCTCTGTGGATTTACCTATTATGGATATTTCAAAGCAATGAAATCATACAATATGTGACCTTTTGTGTTTGGCTTCTTTCACTTAGAATATGTTCTCAAGGTTCATCTATACTGTAGCATGTATCAGTACTTCAGTCCTTTTTACAGCTGGTTAATATTCCATTGTAGGCATATACCACACCTGGTTTATCCATTCATCTGTTGATGGATATTTTGGTTGTTTCCACCTTTGGGCTATTGTAAATAGTGCTACTATGAACATGCATGTGTTTGAACATATGGGGTTTCAATTATTTGAGGTTTATAAAGAAGTGGGATTTCTGGGTTATGTGGTAATTCCATGTTTAACTTTCTGAGGAAACAACAAGCTGTTTTCCAAAGCAGGTTGGACCATTTTACATTGCTACCCGCAATGTGTGAGGGTTCCAATTTTTCTGTATCCTCTCTAATACTTATTTTCCTTATAACCATCCTAGTAGGTGTGGAATGGTATCTCATTATGGTTTTTTTTTTCAACGTTTTTATTTATTTTTGGGACAGAGAGAGACAGAGCATGAACGGGGGAGGGGCAGAGAGAGAGGGAGACACAGAATCGGAAACAGGCTCCAGGCTCTGAGCCATCAGCCCAGAGCCTGACGCGGGGCTCGAACCCACTGACCGCGAGATCGTGACCTGGCTGAAGTCGGACACTTAGCCGACTGCGCCACCCAGGCGCCCCTCTCATTACGGTTTTTAACCATAGTTCTTTAACGACGAATTATGTCAAGTGTCTTTCAATATGCTTGTTTTCATATCCATATCTGCTTTGGAGAAATGTCTATTCAAATCACTTGCCATTTTTTAATTGGATTATTGGTCTTTTTGCTATTGAGTTGGAAGGATTCTTTTTTTTTTTTTTTTTTTTTTTGGTTTATTTTAGAGAGAGACAGAGTGTGAGTGAGTGGGGGAGGGACAGAGAGAGAGGGAGACACAGCATCTGAAGCAGTCTCCAGGCTCTGAGCTATCAGCACAGAGCCCCACGTGGGGCCTGAACTCACAAACTGTGAGATCATGACCTGAGCCGAAGTCAGATGCTTAACTGACTGAGCCACCTAGGCTCTCTTTGAGTTGGAAGCATTCTAATATCTTCTGGATACTAGACACTTACCAGGTAGTATATGCTTGGAAAACAATTTCTCCCATTCTATGAGTTATCTTTTTACTTTTTTACAGTGTCCCTTGATGCACAAGGTTTTTAATTTTGATGAAATCCAATTTATCTATTTTTCATTTCGTTGCTCATGCTTTTGGTGTCATATTTACAAATCCATTGCCAAATCAAAGGTCATAAAGATTTAACTTTACACTTTCTTACAAGAGTTTTACAGTTTTTGCTCTTATACATAGGTTATTGATCCATTTTGAGTTAATTTTCATATATGGGTGAGGTAAGGGTCCAACTTCACCTTTTGCTTGTAGATATCCAGTTGTCCCAGAACCATTGGTTGCAAACATGCTTTCCCCATTAAATGACCTTGGCACCCTTGTCAAAAATCAATTGCCCATAAATGTATGGGTTTACTTATGGCTTCTCAATTCTATTCCATTATTCTATATGTCTATCCTTATGCCAGTACCCCACTGTTTTGATTACTGTGGCTTTGTTGTAAATTTTGAAATTAGGAAGTGTGAGTACTCTAACTTTATCCTCCTTTTTCAATATTGTTTTGGCTATTCAAGGTCCCTTGCAAGTCCATATGAATTTGAGTATCATCTTTTCCATTTTTGCACAAAAGGCTGTTGGAATTTCAATAGGGATTTCATTGACTGTGTAGATTTCTTTGGGGGGGGGGTAGTATGCCATCTGAACAATATTAGATCCTCCAATCTGTGAAAGTAGATGTTTTTCCATTTATTTAGGTATTCTTTAAATATATCTAACAGTGTTTCATGGTGTTCCATGTACAAGCCTTTCACATCCTTGGTTAAATTTATTCCTAGGGGTTTTATTCTCTAGATGTTTTGTAAATGCAATTGTTTTCTTAGTTTCCGTTTTGGATAGTACATTGCTGGTGTCTAAGAAACACAACTGATTTTTGTGTATTAAACCCGTCCCCTGCAACTTTGCTGAATTCATTTATTAGCTCTACTGGGGTTTTTTGTTGTTGTTGTTGTTGTTATATTTTGTTTTGTTTTGCGGCCCTTTGAGATTATCTATATTTAGTACTATGTCATCTGTGAATAGAGATAGTTTTACTTCTTCTTTTCCAATGTGGCTTTCTTTTATTCATTTGTTTCATCTAGTTGCACTGGCTAGAACTTCCAGTACAGTAACAAATACTAGTGGCAAAAGCAGGCACCATTGTGTTGTTCCTTATTTTAGGGAGAAAGCTTATAGTCTTTCACCACTGAGTGAAATATTAGCTGTGAATTGATGTTAGCTGTGGGTTTTCCATAAGTGCCCTTTATCATGTTGAGGAGGTTCCTTCAATTTCTAGTTTTCTGAGTATTTTTTATCATGAAAGGGTGTTGGATTTTGTCAAACATGTTTTCTGTGTCAATTAAGATGATGTGCTTTTTCTTTCATTCCATTAATGTGATGTGTTACATTGATTTTCTTATGTTGACCCACTCTTGCATTCGTGACATAAATCCCACTTGGTCATGGTGTATAATCCTTTTAATGTACTATTGGATTCAGTTAACTAGAGTTGTATTGGTGATTCTTACACCTTTATTCATAAAAGTTATTACCTATAGTTTTCTTGTGGAGACTTTATCTGATCTTGGTTTCAGAGTAAGGTGTATTGGCCTCATAGAATGAATTTGGAAGTGTTCTCTCTTCAATTTTTTTAGAAATGTTTGAGTAAGATTGGTGTTAATTCTTCTTTTTTAAATTTTTATTTATTTTTAGGGACAGAGAGAGAGCACACACACATGCACATGGGGGAGAGGGGCAGAGGAACAGACAGAGAGAATCTTAAATAGGCTCCACACTCAGCACAGAGACTGATGCAGGGCTCAATCTCATGGCCATGAGATCATGACCTGAGCCAAAATCAAGAGTAGGACACTTAACCAACTAAGCCACCCAGGCACCCCAATGTTAATTCTTTTTTAAATGTTTGGTAGAATTTATCAGCGAAGCCATATGGTCCTAGACTTTTCTTTGTTGGGAGGTTTGATTATTGAGTCAATCTCTTGTTATAGATCTGTTCAGATTTTATTTTTTTCTGAGTCAGTTTTGGGTATTTATGTGTTTCTAGGAATTCGTTCATCTCATCTAGGCTATCTAATTTGTTGGCCTACAATTGTTCATGGTATTTTCTTTTAATCCATTTTATTTTCTGTAAAGCTATTGATAACAACCTCCCTTCATTTCTTTTTTTTTTATAATTTTTTTTTCAACGTTTTTATTTATTTTTGGGACGGAGAGAGACAGAGCATGAATGGGGGAGGGGCAGAGAGAGAGAGGGAGACACAGAATCGGAAACAGGCTCCAGGCTCTGAGCCATCAGCCCAGAGCCCAACGCGGGGCTCGAACTCACGGACCGTGAGATCGTGACCTGGGTGAAGTCGGACGTTTAACCGACTGCGCCACCCAGGCGCCCCTCCTCCCTTCATTTCTGATTTTAGTTATTTGCACCTTTTTTTTCCCTCAGTAAATCTAACTAAAGTTTTGTCAATTTTGTTGATCTTTCCAAAGAACCAACTTTGGGTTCGCTGCTTCCCTCTGTTGATTTTCTTCTCTAATACAATACATATATTTTTTAATGGTATAAAGGGTATCGATGACACATAAATCAATTTTAATTAAGGACTCTTGGGAGGCTTTCTTTGAAGGGTTAGAATAGAATTTGGCATTAAATTCCTAAAAAGCAAACTTATTTCACAGCTCTCTCTCAAACTGAGAAAAAGACCTGGAAACAATTTTCCCCTTTTGAAGAAATGCTGGTTTAGGGAAGGTGATGCATTTGGCAAACCTTATGTGTTTATTTGACATCTTATTTAGTGGCTTTTTGGGTAGTGGTTAGCTTTTAAAATGCTAATACTAAAAAAAAATCATACAAGCAGTTTATCTTACGGTTTACTACTTCTTTCAACTTCCTGATCCTCAACAACGTGGATCATGATTGTTATTTTGAAATCTGAAATGATACAGAGGTCTATCTTGTTCATCAAAGTGCTACATGCTTACTTAGATCCTGAAGGATGTATTTTGGAAATGAGTATGATCAAAAGAAGTGCCATTCAAAAAAAAAAAAGAGAGAGAGAGGGAGAGAGCTTAAAGGTAAAGAATACCCATGTTTCTACAATGAAATGAGGGTGGGAAAAATAATTCATGCATAAGTATGTTGGAAACTTCTCTTGGAATTTGGAGATTAAAACCTTTTCTTAGGGTCATTCCCTAAGAAATGCTGCTTCTTTTAACATACACGTTAAAGCAAAGAAGAATGTAGAGCCAGTAGAAAAAAAAAAATTTTTAGAAAAGGTTTACACCCTGTTTCGTCATTGTATTTCTCATTAAATTTACTCTCCCACATACAAAATACAACAATAAGCCACTAATCACCTTAGAGATACCAACTTTATTAGTATAAAAACTCAGATACCATCTATAAAATCCCTTAGGATTTCATTTGAGGCTAATCATCAACAGCTATGTTTTCTTTTGAGATCACATTTAGCTTTGAGATACACACACACCCCACTTTCCATTTACTGCGTCTCACTCACCTTCTATCGTAAAAACAAAACTATTAGAAAATGAGAGTCTTTGGTTTAATCTTTTGCAAACTATTCTGATAGGTTTAAAAAGTATAAAATGAGAAAGCTCACATGCCTCACATAACCACACATCACTATCGGTTTATCACAGTCAGTAAGTGTTAGTCCAATGTGGCAAATACCATCCAATGTGCCATTAGTTGGCTCTTACTAATATTTCAAATGTGTGGCTCTAACATCATTCTCTTGTGCTCAGAAATAAATCCAAGATGGAAATTATACATCAAAGAATATACCTGTATTTAGGTCAGTCTAGTGTTCTATTGACCAACACTCAGCTATAAACTAAGCTGTTGTCAGGTAGAATGACCCAATAGATTTTGTTGTTGTTATTGATACTTTATGCAATTTATAATAAAAAACTGCTGGCAGTTCAAGTGTGAACAGATTTCTGTAAAGATCCTCTCCCTCCACAGGGTGTGGAGCTGTGACATCAGTCTTTTCCCAGAGATTCTAAATAAAACCCAATCTTGGCAGATTGAAATCATTATACGCATGATCAAAGCTATTCAGACATCTAAAAATTAAATATTATACACTGGACGTTCTGTACTGATCCTTTGCCTGCTTGAAGAACACACTTTCACATTTTCCTCAGACCACATAAGAACAGTGAACTAGTCTGTTGAATGAAAGACACAATCAGAAGTTTCAGGTAAAGAGTCTCCAAAGCAAATATTTCACACTCTGTTCTTCATCCACGTGTCATCCATGCTAGTCAAATACTTTATAGAACACTGTGCCCCCTTTTCTCTCACAGTGTCTGAAATTAATTCTAGGGTACAGGCTTGAGAATTGGTGGTGTCTGATCCCCAGTTACAAACTGCCAAGCAAACAGTTGTCACCGCCAGACAACGCGGGATAGGCATCGTAACATTTCTCTTCCAGCAGTTAGAGATGCTGTGTCTAGAGCCACAGACTAGCATGAAGAACTCATCCAGACAGATTCCATTCTTTTCTTGTGCCTAGGGGGCTTGGTACGTGCCTCACAACCACCATTCGATGTTCTGGGCTAGTGATTTTGGTTCTTGAAAGGGATATAAAGACACAACATGTGCCTGAGAGGGCCATCAGCTGGCTTGTTGCTACAGGGCCTTATCCGAAGTCAGACAAGTGGGGGGGTGCCTGGGTGGCTCAGTTGGTTGAGTACCCAACTTTGGCTCAAGTCATGATCTCACGGTTGGTGGGTCCGAGCCCCTCATTGGGCTCTGTGCTGACAGCTGGGAGCCTGGAGCCTGCTTCAGATTCTGGGGCTCCCTCTCTCTGCCCCTCCCCCACTCGTGTGTGCTCTCGCTCTCTCTCTCTCTCTCAAAAAATAAATAAACATAAAAAAAAAGTCAGACAAGTGGGATGGCTGCCCTGGAGCCCACCTTGGGTAGGTAGAAGAAGTGCTAGAGGATCAGGATCTGGAGCAAAATATGTCCCTCCCCGCCCGCCACCGACAACCTAGAAACAGGAGCTAGTAGCACCAGAAATCCCAGGCCATATCACCGAGGTATAGGGGCCAGCTCTCACCCTCATCCTTCCTGAACCTCTTCTATCCCCTTCCATTTCTTATCCATCTCCTAAGCTCTATTTTGAGGGCAAAATACCAGAGAGCTGTGGTCAAATGCAGCCTGTAGTAGGATAATTTCAGGGGCTTTAGTTGTAAAAATTTTTTAAAGTTGTTGCCAACATTTAAAACCAAAGAGATTTAGGGACGTCTGAGTGACTCAGTTGGTTAAGCATCTGACTTTGGCTCAGGTCATGATCTCGTGGTTTGTGAGTTCAAGCCCCGCGTTGGATCTGTGCTCACAGCTCAGAGCCTGGAGCCTGCTTTGGATTCTCTGTCTCCCTCTCACTATGTCCCTCCCCCACTTGCACTCTGTCTCTCTCTCTCAAAAATAAATAAACGTTACAATTTTTTTTAAAAGAACAACAAAAAAAATCTAAAGAGATTTCAAATAACAATAGAGAATTTGGGCTTCTTTTGGAAATGAGCTTTCTCCATGACAGTGGACTGAGTTGAGGAACACCTTCACCTTCTAAGACAGGACAAGCACCCTATGCACCTGCTGACATTTGAGTTCGCAACTCTGACTCTCTACTTCCCAGAAACTTTTAAAACACGCTCACAGATTCGACAGCGCGAATGCTGAGGGATCTGTAAGGAAGGTATTACTTTCGGAATGGGAGGCATGGTTTTGTGTGTGTCTTAGTAAAACTGGCCCAATATGACTCTCTGGTCTCTTGTTCATCTTGTTTACTCACTTAAAAAAATCTCTCTGAGGGTGCCTGGGTGGCTTAGTGGGTTAGGTGTCCATCTCTTGGTTTCAGCTCAGTCATGATCTCATGGTTTGTGAGTTTGAGCCCTGCATTCTGCATCGGACTCTGTGCTGACATTGCAGAGCCTCTCTGGGATTCTCTATCTCTCAAAGTAAATAAAAAACTTTAAAAAAAACCTCTCTGTTACTTTCTTGAGTAGCATTTGTGAAATTTTTGCTCCTCACTTCATTAAAGCCATTTGTTAAACGGCTGCAGATACCTTTCCTGCTCTAACTTCTCTCATGTCCCTAGATGCCTTAATACTATTACCTGTGAGACAATCATGCTTGGTTGAATGAGCAACAATTAGCATCACTTGAGAGCTTGTTAGATATGCAGAATCTCAGGCTCCAGCCCAGACCTACAGAATCAGAAACTGTCAGAAACGGTATCTTAACAAAATTTCCGGATGATTTCTATGCGCATTAAAGTGTGAGAAGCACTGCCATAGCTCACATACTTGTCAATCAGGCACTTGATTTTCTCTGTGCAGGGTGTTAGCTGAGCACTTTTTATGTGCCAGGTACTGTTAGAGCTTTTGATATTCTTTAACCTTCACAAAAGTAAGAATTATTATTATTATCTCTGCTCAAACTGAAGCTCAGAGAGTTTGAGTGCTTTTCCTAAGAAAGACAAGTCAAGAAAGGATCATGGTGTCTCTCTAGGAGGACTTTACCCCTCAATTCTAGAGCTGAGGCTCTCAAATGGGTTTAAGAGGCAGGGCCTGAAAGCTATGGTAATCTCTCTGAAGAACGCCTTGAAATATAAGACGTATAATTTTATCATATGAATGAGAAGTACCTTTACTGGCAGGATATAGGTCTAAATTATGTGTTTGCAATATAAAACTCACAAGCCAGAGCATGGGGGGAAAAGCAAACTGTCACACTTTGCAGTTAGCTGCTTCTGAATTTTGCCATTAATATTCATCTGCTCCCAGATCACTCACTTTGCCTTCTGCTCACACTCACGAGCCAACAAGCTGTAACAGGCACCAAAGCTTTAGAAAATACATATGAGGAAATAGTTAAAGATAAGACAATTTTTCTAATTTCCCCTCCCCCCGCACCCCTGTGATTTGGTTGAAATCCATGCCCGGCCCATTGGGGCAGTCAGGTATTGCTGGGTGTAGCTCCTCGTGTTTTGAGGGGGGAGAAGTTTGAGAAGCATTGGCTGAGAAACTACTTAGGCAGTTTATGATGCAGAAAACCAGCCACGCAGCCTCTTTGGTACTGGAAAGTCTTGCTCCCAAATAGGCCCGTGGGAAATCACGGATTCTCTGTACACCCCATCCCCTGAAAGTCCCCACAGCCATCCATAGACCATTAATGGCGGCCAGATGAGACAGCACCCCTCTCAACACCTACAGATTTTAAGGCCAGGAGTGAGATCTAAACTATGACATCCCCTGCTCCTTCTCCATCTTCGATCTTTCCCCATATTTCCATGCATTCAACGAGGGCTTATTGAATAAGACAACGATGCAAGTTGATAATACAATATTACCATTTATTGGGCACCTGCAAAGTGCCAGACACTGTAGGATACCTTCAGAAGCCATCTTCTTCAGTTCTCACAAAAATGGAAAACTCAGGCTTGCAGAGGTTAGCGACTTGCCCTTGGTCATAGAGCTACTAAAGGATGGGGGTGGGGGTGAGCTCAAACTTCAATTCTTTTTGAAAGAAAAAATTTTTTAGTGTTTATTTATTTTTGAGAGATAGACAGAGAAAGGCAGAGCATGAGCAGGGGAGGGGCAGTGTGAGAGGGAGACACAGAATCCAAAGCAGGCTCCAGGCTCCCAGCTGTCAGCACAGAGCCTGACACAGGGCTCGAACTCACAAACCGTGAGATCATGACCCGAGCCAAAGTCGGATGCTTAAGGCAATGAGCCACCCAGGCGCCCCTCAAACTTCGATTCTTGCCAGCCCTGCTAGGCCACACTACCTCCTTGAAGTCAGAAAACAGGATGTAGGCTTCTCTGGCAAACAGCCTTTCTTCCCACTTCACCAAGTGATCTATCCCCAAAGATGATAGGGCTCCTGGAGTCCTACTGAGCTCAGGGTTTTTTCGGGTTTCTACAGCACAGTTCTCATAGTTTATTCCCTGTGGACCTGCATGTGGGGCCCAGGAATCTGAATTTTCCACACCCCCCCCACTCAGGTGTTCTCAGATGCTCATGAGACTGAATGGACTGGGGCTTATTCTACACAAAGCTGGTCTTGGGTTTCCCATCCAAATAACCAAATTACCCAGGCAAAATCCAGAGTGGCCTGGCGCCAGTTTACCAATCTCACAGAAATGTACGGTGTTTGGGGCCAAATCTCAGACAAAGGGGCACAGCATGCACACAGGTGGCTGCACCACGTGGCCCCAGCGGAAGTCCCCCAGGAGCTGGGAGGAAAAGCTGTTCTGCCTTGGTCCGAGGGGCAGGTGGCCACACGCCCTGTCCTCTGGGTGCCCAGGAAGGTGCACCCTGGTTCAGTAAGGTGCAGGTCTGCTGGCTCCATTTCCATAAGGTCCTGCCACCCCGAACACTTCCCTCCTTGCAGGCCAAGTTTAGATTTTTTTAGGCCTGGGACATCCAGGTGCCCCCTCCAGACCTCTGGTGTGTGCCCCATTTTCTTCCAAGCCCATTTTAAGTGAGTGGAATCTGAGCAATGGCTGCCTCTGTGCAGAGAGGATTTAAGGGGTCTTGTCCAGCCTTTTGTTTGTTTGTTTTTTCCTCCCGTGCTAGCTCCTGGAACCCACCCAGAAAACCCAGTAAGCCTTCGCAGCCCCACTGTGATCCCGGTTGTATCTGTGATCCCAGCCCAAGATCCTGGTCTGCTGCTCCACAGCTGGACATTACGGCCGCTGGTTCCCTCACACCCACCGGTGCTGGGGGAAGATGCCCCTGTGCCCACTGATCAAGTGGCCCCGAAGAGGGTTAGGGGGAGTACAGGCTGGTGTGATGCCTGGCCTGAACAGCGACCCCTGCAGGTGGCCAGACAACAACCCTGGTGGATAACCAAACTCCTTGCCATTGCGAGTGTTTAAGGAGCTGTATGTTGGGGTGCGCTCCATGCTCACACCAAGTACAGGCACATGCACTTCCACAGGGGTGCACACGTGCATAGTCGCATGTCCACTGAACTTATGCACAGTAAGGACACTCAAACATACAAACTCAGTCACTCAGCACAAGCCGGATATACATATACAGCTGTGCACTTACACATTCTTTCATGCACATGTTAGCACACACAGGCACTCTCTTATACACACACCCCATCCACACACATATACACGGCAAACACACACATATGCTCATGCTTAACACATACGTGCACACCAATATGCTTTTACTACATACATTAAAAAGCTAGGCTTTCTGCGGGGTAGGCTGAATAATGCTTCTCCCTCCCCCCCAAGGCATCCAGGTTCCTGGAACCTGTGAATACTACCTTTAAAACAAATGTTTGTTTACTTATTTTGAGAGGCAGGGGGCGGAGAGAGAGAAGGAGAGAGAATCCCAAGCAGGCTCCATGCTGACAGCACAAGCCGGATTCACAGCTGGATCCCACAGACTGTGACATCATTACTTGAGCCGCCTAGATCAAGTCTGATGCTTAATCAACTGAGCCACCCAGGTGCCCCTTGAATGTTAGCTTTTATGGCAAAAAAAAAAAAAAAAGATTTTGCAGGTGTCATTAAATTAATGCTTTTGAGATGGGGAGATTATCCTGGGTTATCAAGTGAGTCCTAAATGTAATCACCTGTATTCTTAGAGGAGGGAAGCAGAGGGAGATTGAATTTAGAAGAGAAGGCAATGTGAGCAGGAGGCAAAATTGGAGTGATGAGGAGGTCAGATTCAAGGAGTGCTAGCAGCCACCAGAAGCTGAAGAGGCAAGGGAGCAACAGAGCCTGGGGTGGGAGTGCTCCCATGCCAACATCTAGAGTTCAGCTCAGTGAAACTGATTTCTGACTTCTAGTCTACAGGACTGTGAAAGAATACGTGTCTGTTGTTTTAAGCCACCAAGGAGTTATGCATTACAGAAATCATTGGAAATTAGTACTTTCTTCTTCACACTTCTCACCCACAATTCAGCATGCTGGAGTCTTTGGAGTCAAAATTAGGATCATGTCATTTATAATAGTTATTTCACTGTAGCCAAGTTACTGAACTCTGGCAGTCTCAGTGTCGTCATCCTGAAAACCTAGACAATAGTGCCTACTGGATGAGGCAGGTTATGGTGAGGACTTATCAGTCCCAATTGATAAGCCACCTCCTGCCTTGTGCTAGGCACTGTTCTGGGGGCTGGGTTAAGTGAGACTCCTGAATGTAGGTACAGAGCAGCACTGAATTCTACTTATGAAACCAGTATTGCACTGGATATTAGCTAAAAGTTAAAGGAAAAAAAATGGATCACCTAGGTGGCTCAGTGGGTTAAGCGTCTGACTTTTGGTTTTGGCGCAGGTCATGGTCTCACAGTTCATGAGATCGAGCCCTTCGTGGGGCTTTGCACAGCCTGCTTGAGATTCTCTCTCTCTTCCCCACTCTCTCTGCCCCTCCCCTACTCTTTCTGGCTCAGAATAAATAAATAAACTTAAAAAAATAAAATAAAGGGAAAAAAACCTCTGGGATTCGTGACTGTCTAGCATACCGATGTTACAGCCATCATCATGGGAGTTCAAACACCCAGCCCCACTTTAATGGGAGTTCACACCAGCACCTTATGGGGAGGGAATCTAAAGAAACAGGAATAAAAAAAGCTGAAAGAGACTTCTTACCCTCAGAACACAATAACTGTCCTTTCCACTCTTCCTAAGCTCCAGTCACTTTTCACCTTTCCCTCCAGCAATGCTACATATGCTTCCGTTCAAGACTGAAACATCCAGCGAGCAGGGTCTGTGATTGACTATCTGTGGCTCTCTCTGCTGAATGAGGTTCATGTTCATCCCTTACCATAAGCCCAGCCTGTATCCATACAGAGCTGAATCTCTCCTGAGGGGACTTCCTCTTCTCTCTGCTCTCTATCCCACTTCAAATGGTCATTCCATCTCTTACTTGAGCTGTTTTCATAACTGAACTTGCCCTAACCTGGCTCGTAAGTTGCAGAACAGTACTCAGGAAGAAAGCCAAGCCCAGAATCTATGCTCCATCAAAACCACTCTAATAGCTCATTCTGAACACACACACGTCTTTTCTTCATAGTGACATGTGAGCCCCTCACAGAATGGACAGCCTACTGTGTCTACTGCCACACAGAGGCACCACTGGCTTTCTGATTCGGACAGTTCTTCATGGGGTCAAGCTATCTTGGGCATTGTAGAACATCTAGCAGCCCTGGCCTTAATCATTTAATTTGTGTGGTGTCCCAGTGTTTGTGACCATCAAAACTGACCACACGTTTCCAAAAAGAAATGGGGAGGTGAGGCCACATGGGTGGGACAGTCCTCATTAAGTTTTTCAATTGAATTTGGCCTTCACATTTTCCCGCTGTCACATTTAATAATGCCTTATTTAACAATAGATACGCATAATTATAAACAAAGCAAATACCCCAGAAAGTGTAGTAATCTTTAAAATAGAGAATGTTTCCATGGAGTACAATGGCTCCACCACTGTGATCTCAGGCAAGTTGCTTAACTTCCCTGTGCATTAATTTCCTCGACTGAAAAATGGAGATGATAAGGGCCCTCGTGGACACACAATTCTAGTTCCCTTTCCATAGTATATAATTGTTCTGTGAAGTGACTTCCTGGCCAGAAGTGACTTCCTGGCCATTTCCTGGCCCCCACTGTATCTTGGTGGAACTATGTGGTTATTCACTAAATGTGAGAAGTGATGTGGTTATTCAATGAAACGTAAAGTGATGTGTGTTGTTTTCTGTCAGTGTGGTTCGGAAATAGGTGCACCTTCTGCACCTGTTTCCTCATTTGCCAGCTAGATGTCAGTGTCCAGAACACCCTAGGAAGCCACACCTTGAAAATGAAGAAACAGCAATGTGGAAAGAGCCTGCGATCTTCATTTGGAGGAGAACTGCCTGCCAATCAGGAATACTCATACCAGACCTGGATGGACAAAGAAGCTTCTATTGTGTTTGACCACAGTACATTTTGGAATTTGTTAGAGCAGGTAGCATTGCCTTAACTAATGCAAATATTTACCTCCTGTTGTAGATTAAATAATGTAAAGCACTAAGGAAAGCCCCTGGTACATAGAAAATAATAAATGCTAGCTATGTTTATTATAATTATTATTATTGTCTCCTAGTGGAGCAGAATGTACTGAACTCTCCTCCATTGTTTGAGGGAAATTAAGTCGCGTAGATGCTTTTATTTTTTTATTTTTTATTTTTCAATGTTTATTTATTTTTGGGACAGATAGAGCATGAACGGGGGAGGGGCAGAGAGAGAGGGAGACACAGAATCGGAAACAGGCTCCAGGCTCCGAGCCATCAGCCCAGAGCCTGACGCGGGGCTCGAACTCACGGACCGCGAGATCGTGACCTGGCTGAAGTCGGACGCTTAACCGACTGCGCCACCCAGGCGCCCCTCGTAGATGCTTTTAGATACAACAAAAAACTCAATCTGAAAATGGCTTAAATGATCATAGAGTATAATCCCATTTTGTAAGTTCAGGGTCAGGGTTTCAGGATTGACCGGACTGTATTGTCACAGACCAGGTTTCAGGATCGACAGGACTGTATTGTCACAGACCCTGCTGTCTGTCTTTCTCCCTATCATCTTGGTGTGTGATGATGTCTATCCTCATGGGCACTAGGTGGCTGCCATAGTTTTAGGGATTACATGCAGGCAGGGCAATGCCCAGTGAAGAAAAAGGGACTTCCTCGTAATTAGTGAAGAAAACTTTTTCCCGGAAGACCCCAAACTCCTTCTCCAGGATTGGCTTACAGGCCCATGACAAAACTAGTCATTAATGAAACCATCATCACTGGTCACCTTCCCTGAGCAGATGGGAGAGTAGGAAGCCAAGATAAATTGGGACTCAATGGATGCTGTGGGTGCTCCCCTCTTACCACTTACCCTTACCACTTTACAGCATGCTAGCCTGACTTGTAACTGCCAATGCCTACATTTTGCTGGCTGGGGCCTTTCTCTGGCCTCCAGAGCCCGCTTTGCCCAAACCTGCAACAGGAAGAAGTGCTAGGGGATTAGCACTCCAGGAGCAGCCCTCAATCAATGACTAATGGCAGTTGGTGCATAAATACCCAACTCTCCCTCATCTTTGATGAGATAACTCCAAGGTACATGCCTATCCCTGTTCCTGTGGAATTAAACTGTAGTCACCCATGGGAGTAATCTTGCTAAATAACAGAGTCTTTATTAGCCATTTTCTTTTCCTTGTCTGCCTCAACTCCCTGTCAATATTTCCTGGAAAAGCTTTCCAAATTATACTTATACCAAAGTTCTACTAAAGTTCTTGTCACAGGATTTACTTCCAGGGGAACAAAACTAGGATAGCTTGAAAGAATAACTAGGGGAAATGACAACCAACTACGTTTACCAGTTAACTTCTTCAAAAAACACTTTCTTAATGTCTCTTCTCTACTGACAAAAATCTCATTGACTCTTTTTGTTGAATGGAAAACTTTTCAAGGTCAAGGAGTTGCTAATTGTCCTGGTACCATCAGTACCCAGAACAGTGCCTGATACACAGTAAGTGCTCAAAAATGTCATTTATGGAACTAAAGTGGTTTACTAGGCTCAGGGTGACCAACTGCTCTGGTTTACCTGGGACTGAGGGGTTTCCTGAGACACTTTCAACTGAAAACTGAGGATGAATTGGCCACCCCATCTCGGGCCTCTCTAATCAGTTTCCACCCTATCTTCCCCTCATGAGTTTATGGATAGGAACTATATATTTTCTGTTGAGACTGTAAGGTTGGTATAGTGGTTTAATAAAGGTAGCTGATTTCATCTGAATATTAACATTTATTTTTCTGTCATTATAGCCATTCTGCCACCTGTGGCATTGTCCTGGGTAGAGAATAGATAGAGCCACCTGCTTGGCCAGGACCAGGGCACATGGATATTTCTAAGTAGCCAGCTGAGATGTGAAGGCTGGGATGAGACACAAGCCTGGGGCTCTGGCTGGGGGCTCAGGAGGTTACATCTCCCTGCCCTCTGGGTCTGTAGCAGGGGTAATCTCAAATGGGCATAAATCCTGACAGCACATTTAATAGAATAGGATCAGAAAGCCATACTTTAAAGGCCCAATTTTATTTACCTCTCTGATTGCATTTCCTATTAGTTTTGTTTTCATTTCATACCTTGCCAATTCCTTCTGTGAATTTCAGCTGATCTTGCTGTACTAAAACAGAAAAGGAGGTTGGTCTATCCTTGGGCTAGCATTTTTAATTAATGGAGAATTTTCTGGCTGGAAGACAATGGTAATCTACATAAGGGATCTCCAAGGGGAAGGGAAACACCATGGTAAAGGTCAGACTGTTTCACTGACCACCTCCTCCCATTTTCCAGGGCTGAAACTTGATGGGACATGCGTTTTGTTTTAATAAGGGTAACAATCTCTTACCCCCTTCCGCTTAATAGCATGGACTGGGTAGCCAGATTGCATGAATTCTTAGTTCATAATATACCACAGACTGGGTGGCTTAAACAACAGAAATTTATTTCTCCTGGTTCTAGAGTCTAGGAAGTCCAAGATCAAGATCCCAGCAGCATTCAACTTCTGGTGAGAACTCACTTTCTTGCTTGCAGATAGTTACCTTCTTGCCATGCCTTCACAAAGCCTTTCTTCTGTGATGCAAGCAGAGAGAGAGGAGAGAGAGAGAGAGAGAGAGAGAGAGAGAGAGAAAGAGAAAGAGAGAAGGCTCTCTTGTGTCTCTTCTTATAAGGGCATTAATTCCATCATGAAAGCCCCACCCTCCTGACCTCATCTAAACCTAATAATCTCCCAAAGGCTTCCTCTCCAAATACCATCACATTGGGGGTAGGGCTTCAACATATGCATTGTGGAGTTGGGGTTGGGGGATGGACACAAGCATTCAGTCCATAACGAATTCAGTTCTGCTTCTGCCACTTATAAGCTAAGTGACCTTGGATAAGTTACTTCTCTCTATCTCAGTTTCCTCATCTACAAAAAGGGGATTAAAAAAAGGCCTCAGGGTGCCTGTGTGGCTCAGTAGGTTAAGCATCCGACTCTTGATTTCAGCTCAGGTCATGGTCTTGGGGTTCATTGGATTGAGTCCCGTGTTGAGCTCCACACTGGGAGCCTGCTTGGGATTCTTTCTCTCTCTCTCTCTCTCTCAAAATAAATGAATAAACTTTAACAAAAAAATAAAAATGAAAAAAACAAAAAAAGGCCTCATAAGATTATTGTGAGGATTAAATGATATAATAGAGGCAAAGGGCTTAGTAAAGTGTTAGTTGTTATTAGCACGATTGTTTCCCCAAAGGAGTGCTTTATACTTCCAACACAAGCCTATTTTACTCATCTTGTAAGCAGCCTTTTTCACATTTACCTCTGTGCCTTTGCTCATCATGTCCACTGGGATGGGGGGAACAGGAATTAGAGGAAAGTGGTCACAAGGTACAAACTTCCAGTTATATGAAAAATAAATACTAGGGATGTAATGTGCAGTATGGGGACTATAGTTAACACTGCTCTATGACATGTAGAAATGTGGTTAAGAGTAAATCCTAAGAGTTCTCATCACAAGGAAAACAATATATTTTTCCTTCCTCTTTTTATTGTATCAGCATGAGCTAATGGCAGCAAACTAAACTTATTGTGGTAATCATTTCACAATATTTTGTACACCTTAAAATTACACAGTGATGTATGTCAATTATACCTCGATAAAGCTGGGGGAAAAGGAGGATTAAATCTTCTCATCCATGAAAAAATTTCTTATCTGGCTCACACACTTGGTAGATATGGAGCAAGTAATTTAATCACAGTGAACCTTGGTTGTCTTATGAAAAAATGGGAATAATAAATTGCTTCTAAAAAATTTATCTGAAATAGCGTACCCATCTGGAAAACAAAGAATCACTACCACACAAACTCGATTTGTACCGTGTTCATCCGTTAGTGTACCACAGTCCTCACTCTCAAGCACTGAAATAACCCCAAGGGGAAACTTCATCACTAAAGTTGCACCAAGAATGTAAAAGTGGCATGTTCCCAGCAGGTCAAAAGACTCCCAGTCATTCTGGATATCAGGTGTAATCGTGTATTTCCTTCTCAAGAAAAAATGTGTCACCATTTGTCTCTTCTCTGCAAAGTGATCTAGGGCATTAAATCACAAAGAAGAGAAAAGACAGGAAGAATGGATTTAGGAAATCACTTAGTAGTTGCCTTAGGACTTGCACATAGAATATACAAGATGAAAGAAAGTGAAGACACAATCACTTTTAATAGCCCCTTGGAAAAACTCCATCCCCAAATGTCCTTCATTCTTGTTTCTATTTGTTGAAGGTTCGCAAAGCTGACTAAGAGTGTTTTATGCTAATTGGCTTTATCTGACATCCCTTTATCATTTGAAATTAATAGACAGCCTAGTAGATACAAGGTTAATGGAATATCTTCTCCACCTCAGATTTGCAACTTGGCGTTTTCCCCAAAACACCACTTTCATCTTTGTATAAATGGTCGTGTCTATAAAGTCTTCTAAGAAAGGCATGCTGTCTAATCCCATCAACCCATTTGTGAAATGTTCCAGAGGGAAATTGTTACACTGTCATTGTAGAAGCTGTTCTGTTCTTGGCATGCTCCTAAATGCCCAACAGATCTGACATCCTCTTAGCATGGTAGGGAGACAGCAGGCTCGTGTGCCAAGCACTAAGCAACAGCTGGCCCTGCAGCAAAGCCTCCTCTTCTTCAGCTCTTTGGAATGACTGCCATCTGAGAAAAGGAAAGCTTAATGTGAAGTAGAACCAAACCACCCCAAGATGCAGGGATGATGGAGGCCATCTGTCCTCTACTCCCACTTCTCCTTTTCTAGGAACATGGGCTGAGGTGACACTTGGAAAGGAAGTATGAAAATGGTCTAAGATCGGAAAGATGTAGGGCTGAAGGAAGCCTTCTCTGAGTATCTGTGAAGAACAAGAACAGAGGAGAGGAGGGGAAGCAGACAGGGTGGCTGCTTTGTTCTTCAAGGAAGAGAGTCAAAAGAACCTGCAGGTTTCTTTCTGTTTGTCCGACTCAGGTTAGCAAAGGGAAAGGAGAATTGAGGGGGGCAGATCAAAACCAGGGTCCATAATGAATAATTGCATATGCCTTATGCTCCAAAGCCTCCAAAGTCTTAAATAGTGTGATGCCAGAATTTAAGACACACAGAAAAGTATAAAGAATACAGCAAAACCGAGTCGATACGTGTTGTATAGACATCTCCCAACTCTTCCCCCTGCACCCCACCCCAAAAGTAATCACAATCCTGAATTTGTTGTTTACCACTGCATGCTTTGCCCTACCTTTGCTACACGCTAATTGATTTGCGTGATTTTAAATCTTACTTACATCTGTATCAAGTGTAATGGAAACAAGTGGATGTAACACAGAAAAAGGAAGGAAGGAAGGAAGGAAGGGAGGGAGGGAGGAAGGAAGGAAGGCAGGCAAGCAGCTTAAACCAAATACAAGTTTATTCCTCTATTGCATAAAAGCAATCTGAAGGTAGGCTATCCAGGGCTAATACAGTGGTACCTAGGAATCTGTTTCATCCTAGCTCATGGCTTCTATTCTCAATACCACCTCTAGTCTAAAGTTAGCTGCCGTAGGGGCGCCTGGGTGGCTCAACCTGTTAAGTTTCCAAGTTCAGTTGCGGTCACTATCTCACGGTTCGTGAGTTTGAGCCTGCATTGGGCTCTCTCTTGTAAGCATGGAGCCCACTTCAGATCCTCTGTCTCCCTCTCTCTCTGCCCCTCCCTTGCATGTGTGCCCTCTCTCTCTCAAAAATAAATAAACATTAAAAAAACAAATGAAGTTAGCTGCTGGAGTTTTGGCCACTATGTTCACATTGCTGGCTAGAAGAAAGGGAAAAGGCAGAAAGGTAAGAAAGGGTCATTAACAGCTGAGCAAGGCCCCTTTAAGTTCCTGGAAGTCATAGTTATCCCTTCCGATTACAACCCACTGGCCTGAACAAAATCACACGACCACACAAAACTACAGGGTCCCCTTTATTCTGAGAAGCAATTTGCCAAGTAATACTGGCATTCTATTACATGGAAGACAGTAGAGAACGGCTTGAGAAATTGTAGTTTCTGCAAAGGTCTATATATGCTTGTTTTTGCTTCATTACATTTGTGAGATTCATCCACACTGAATGTTATGCTCTGGCTCATTCATTTTCACTGCCGTATATTATTTCATTTTGTGAATATCCTACAACTTATTTATCCAGTGTTCTGTTTATGCTTTTTTTTTCTCTTTTTGGGGTGGTGAAAAGAAGGGTTTATGGAAATAATATGAATGCTCTTGTGTGTCTCCTGGTTCACACATAGGAGTTTCTCTATGGTTCCTAAAGGGGAGTGCAATTGCTGGATCAGGGGTATTTACTTGTTCAACTTTATAAGATATTACTGAATTTTTCTCCAAAGTGATGGTATTATTTATGCTCCACTAGCAGTCAATGGGGTCCCTTACATTCCATTTCCTCAGCAACTTTTGGTGGTTTGAGACTTTTTTTGCCTTTGATGAGTATAAAATAGCTTTGTGGCTTTCTTCTCCATTGTCTTGGTTATTAATGTAGGTGAGCATCTTATTGTGTTTATTAGCCATCTATGTTTTGTCTTCTGTAAACTGTCCATCTTTTCGTCCATTTTCAAAAATAAAGTTGTTTGCTTTGTTCTTTTTGATTATTTGTATATCCTGGCTATTAATATTTTGCTAGTTATAAGTGTAGAAAATATTGTTTTCCCAGTTGGGATTTGCCCTTTCACTTACTCCATGGTATCTTTGGATTAACATAAGGTTTTTTTTCGTTTTCCTGATGAGAATTTAATTTAATTTTATTTAATTTTATTTTATTTTATTTTATTTTTAAATTTTACATCCAAATTAGTTAGCACATGGTGCAACAATGATTTCAGGAGTAGATTCCTAAATGCCCCTTACCCATTTAGCCCACCCCCCCTCCCACAACCCCTCCAGTAACCCTCAGTTATTCTCCATATTTATGAGTCTCTTCTGTTTTGTCCCCCTCCCTGTTTTTATATTATTTTTGTTTCCCTTCTCTTATGTTCATCTGTTTTGTCTCTTAAAGTCCTCATATGAGTGAAGTCATATGATTTTTGTCTTTTTCTGACTGACTAATTTCCCTTAGCATAATACCCTCCATTTCCATCGATGTAGTTGTGAATGGCAAGATTTCATTCTTTTTGATTGTCGAGTAATACTCCATTGTATATGTATATACCACATCTTCTTTATCCACTCATCCATTGAGGGACATTTGGGCTCTTTCCATACTTTGGCTATTGTTGATGGTGTTGCTATAAACATGGGAGTGCATGTGTCCCTTCAAAACAACACACCTGTATCCCTTGGATAAATACCTAGTAGCGCAATTGCTGGGTCGTAGGGTATTTCTATTTTTAGTTTTTGAGGAACCTCCATACCGTTTTCCAGAGTGGCTGCACCAGCTTGATTCCCACCAACAATGCAAAAGAGATCCTCTTTCTCCTCATCCTCGCCAACATCTATTGTTGCCTGAGTTGTTAATGTTAGTTGTTCTGACAGGTGTAAGGTGGTATCTCATTGTGGTTTTGATTTGTATTTCCCTGATGATGAGTGATGTGGAGCATTTTTTCATGTGTCAGTTGGCCACCTGGATGTCTTCTTTGGAGAAGTGTCTATTCATGTCTTTTGCCCATTTCTTCACTGGATTATTTGTTTTTTGGCTGTTGAGTTTGAGAAGTTCTTTAAAGATTTTGGATACCAACCCTTTATCTGATACGTCATTTGCAACTATCTTCTCCCATTCTGTCAGTTAACTTTTAGTTTTGCTGATTGTTTCCTTTGCTGTGCAGAAGCTTTTTATTTTGATGAGGTCCCAATAGTTCATTTTTGCTTTTGTTTCCCTTGCCTCCGCAGATGTGTTGAGTAAGAAGTTGCTTCGGGCAAGATCAAAGAGGTTTTTGCCTGATTTCTTCTCGAGATTTTGATGGCTTCCTGTCTTACATTTAGGTCTTTCATCCATTTTGAGTTTGTTTTTGTGTATGGTGTAAGAAAGTGGTTCAGGTTCATTTTTCTGCATGTAGCTGTCCAGTTTTCCCAGCACCACTTGCTGAAGAGACAGTCTTTATTCCATTGGATATTGTTTCCTGCTTTGTCAAAAATTAGTTGGCCATACATTTGTGGGTCCATTTCTGGGTTCTCTATTCTGTTCCATTGATCTGAGTGTCTGTTTTTGTGCCAGTAACATACTGTCTTAATGATTACAGCTTTGTAGTATAGCTTGAAGTCTGGGATTGTGATACCTCCTGCTTTGGTTTTCATTTTCAAGATTGCTTTGTCTATTTTCTGGTTCCATACAAATTTTAGGATTATTTGTTCTAGCTCTGTGAAGTATGCTAGTGTTATTTTGATAGGGATTGCGTTGAATATGTAGATTGCTTTGGGTGGTATCGACATTTTAACAATATTTGTTCTTCCTATCCAGGAGCATGGAATCTTTTTCCATTTTTTTGTGTCTTCTTCAATTTCTTTCATAAGCTTTCTATAGTTTTCAGTGTATAGATTTTTCACCTCTTTGGTTAGATTTATTCCTAGGTATTTATGGTTTTGGGGGCAAGTGTAAATGGGATGGATTCCTTGATTTCTCTTTCTGTCACTTCATTGCTGGTGTATAGGAATGCAACTGATTTCTGTGCATTGATTTTATATCCTGCAACTTTGATGAACTCATGAATCAGTTCTAGAAGTTTTTTCGTGGCATCGTTTGGGTTTTCCATATAGAGCATCACGTCATCTGTGAGGGGTGAAAGTTTGACCTCCTCCTGGCTGATTTGTATTCCTTTTATTTCTTTGTGTTGTCTGATTGCAGAGGCTAAGACTTCCAATACTATGTTGAATAACAGTGTGAGAGTGGACATCCCTGTCTTGTTCCTGACCTTAGGGGGAAACCTGTCAGTTTTTCCCCATTGAGGATGATATTAGCGTTGGGTCATTCATGTATGGCTTTTATGATCTCGAGGTAAGATCCTTCTATCCCTACTTTCTTGAGGGTTTTTATCAAGAAAGGATGTTGTATTTTGTCAAGTGCTTTCTCTGCATCTATGAAGAGGATCATATAGTTCTTGTCCTTTCTTTTATTGATGTGATGAATCACGTTAATTGTTTTGCAGATATTGAACCAACCCTGCATCCCAGGTATAAATCCCACTTGGTTGTGGTGAATAATTTTTTTAATATATTGTTGAATCTGGTTGGTTAATATCTTGTTGAGGATTTTTGCATCCATTTTCATCAGGGAAATTGGTCTATAGTTCTTCTTTTTAGTGGGGTCTCTTTCTGGTTTTGGAATCAGGTAATGCTGGCTTCATAGAAAGGGTTTGGAAGTTTTCCTTCCATTTCTACTTTTTGGAACAGCTTCAAGAGAATAGGTGTTAACTCTTCCTTAAATGGTTGGTAGAATTCCCCTGGAAATCCATCTGACCCTGGACTCTTGTTTTTTGGCAGATTTTTTATTACTAATTTGATTTCTTTACTGGTTATGGGTCTGTTCAAATTTTCTATTTCTTCCCATTTCACTTTTGGTAGTGTATATGTTTCTAGGAATTTGTCCATTTCTTCCAGCTTACCCATTTTATTGGCATATAATTGCTCATAATATTCTCTTATTATTGTTTGTATTTCTGCTGTGTTGGTTGTGATCTCTCCTCTTTCATTCTTGATTTTATTTATTTGGGTCCTTTCCTTTTTCTTTTTGATCACACTGGCTAGTGGTTTATCATTTTTGTTAATTCTTTCAAAGAATGAGCTTCTGGTTTCATTGATCTGTTCTGTTCTTTTGGTTTCAATAGCATTAATTTCTGTTCTAATCTTTATTATTTCCTGTCTTCTGCTGGTTTGGGGTTTCATTTGCTGTTCTTTTTCCAGCTGCTTAAGGCGTTAGGTTAGGTTGTGTATCTGAGATCTTTCTTCCTTCTTTAGGAAGGCCTGGATTGCTATACTTTCCTCTTATGACCGCCTTTGCTGCGTCCCAGAGGTTTTGGATTGTGGTGGTATCATTTTCATTGACTTCCATATACTTTTTAATTTCGTCTTTAACTGCTTCGTTAGCCCATTCATTCTTCAGTCTCCAAGTATTTGTTACCTTTCCAAATTTTTTCTTGTGGTTGATTTCGAGTTTCACAGCATTGTGGTCTGAAAATATGCATGGTATGATCTCAATTTTTTGTACTTCTTTAGGGCTGATTTGTGTCCCAGTATGTGACCTATTCTGTGCACTGGAGATGAATGTATATTCTGCTGCTATAGGACGAAAAGTTCTGAATATATCTGTTAAATCCATCTGGTCCAGTGTGTCATTCAAAGTCATTGTTTCCTAGTTGATTTTTTGATTAGATGATCTGTCCATTGCTGTGAGTGGGATTTGGAAGTCTCCTACTATTATGGTATTACTATTGATGAGTTTATGCTTGTGATTAATTGATTTATATATTTGGGTGCTTTCACATTTGGCACATAAATGTTTACAACTGTTAGGTCTCCTTGGTGGATAGACCCCTTGATTATGATATAATGCCCTTGTACATCTCTTGATACAGTCTTTATTTTAAAATCTAGATTGTCTGATATAAGTATGGCTACTCTGGCTTTCTTTTGTTGACCATTAGCATGATAGATAGTTCTCCATTCCCTTATTTTCAATCTGAAGGTGTCGTTAGGTCTAAAGTGGGTCTCTTGTAAACAGCATATAGATGGATCTTGTTTTCTTATCCATTCTGTTACCCTATGTCTTTTGATTGGAACATTGAGTCCATTGACATTTAGAGTTAAGTAGTGAAACTTATTTTCCATTATGATGCTTGTAGAGTTGGAGTTTCTGGTGTGTTTTCTGGTCCTTTCTAATCTTTGTTGCTTTTGGTATTTAATATATATATATATATTTTTTTTTTCTCCCCTCAGAGAGTACCCCTTAAAATTTGTATATAATTTATATATATATTTATATATTTATATATAAATATCAATAAATTTATACATTTATTTATAAATGTATAAATTTATATATATATATATCATCTTTTCTCCCCTCAGAGAGTACCCCTTAAAATTTCTTGTAGGCCTGGTTTAGTGGTCACAAACTCCTTTAATTTTTGTTTTTCTGGGAAACTTTTTTATCTTTCCTTCTATTTCGAATGACAGCCTTCCTGGAGAAAGAATTCTTGGCTGCATATTTTTCCGATTCAACACATTGAATATAGCGTGCCACTCCTTTCTGGCCTGCCAAGTTTCTGTGGATAGGTCTGCTCTAAACCTGATCTGTCTTCCCTTGTAGGTTAGGGACTTTTTTTCCCTTGTTGCTTTAATGATTTTTCTCTTTGCCTGAGTATTTTGTGAATTTGACTATGATATGCCTTGTTGATGGTCGGTTTTTGTTGAATCTATTGGGGTCCTCTGTGCTTCCTGGATTTTGATGTCTGTGTCTTTCCCCAGGTTAGGAAGTTTTCTGCTATGATTTGCTCACATAACCCTTCTACCCCTATTTCTCTCTCTTCCTCTTCTGGGACCCCTATGATTCTGATGTTGCTCCTTTTTAATGAGTCACTGATTTCTCTAATTCTTAAATTGTGCTCTTTTGCCTTAATCTCCCTCTTTTTTTCTTCTTCATTTTTCTCCATAAGTTTGTCCTCTATATCACTGATTCTCTGTTCTGTGTCATCCATCCTTGCCACCGAGGCATCCATCTGTGATTGCAGATCAGTTATAGCCTTTTAAATTTCATTCTACTTTTTACTTCTTTTATCTCTGCAGAAAGGGATTCTAATCTATTTAGGACTCCAGCTGGTATTCTTATTATCATGATTTTAAATTCCAGTTCAGACACCTTGCTTGTATCTGTGTTGATTGAATCCCTGGGTGTTGTTTCTTCGTGCTCTTTCTTTTGGTGTGAATTGCTTTGTTTTGTCATTTTGAAGGGAGAAAAGAAATTAATGAGGTAGAAAAATTAAAATTAAAAAAATATTAAAATTAAAAATACACACACACACACACACACACAAATCGAATAAATGATGCTAGATCCTAGGTGTGTTTTGGTCTGGGTGTTGAAAGTGGTTTGACAGATTAGGGAAAAAAGGGGGGGGATGAAAATTGTTTGAGAATTTGAGAAAAATGAATACACTGAAGTAGACTAAAATGAGATAATGGGAGTAAAATAGAATTTGAAAACATTTACACAAAGTAAAGAATATAGTAGAAAAATTAAAAATATATTTTTAATAAAAATTAAAATTAAAAATGAATTTTTTCTGTATTCAAGAAAAAGAAATGAAAAAGGGAAAAAAAAGAAAAAAAGGAAATCGTTTGAAAATTTGAAAAAATGAATACACTGAAGTAGACTAAAATAAAATGATGTAAGTAAAATAGAATTTGAAAAAATTTACACAAAAGTAAAAATAGAGTAAAAAAATTAAAGGAACATATTTTTAATAAAAATTGAAAATAAAAATGAATTTTTTCTTTTTCTGTATTCAAGAAAAAGAAGTGAAAAAGAGAAAAAAAAGAAAGAAAATTGAATAGATGGGCCTGCTAATAGATTGAAATAAGACTGAAATTACTTCATTTTCCCCTAGAAGTCAGACTATGAAGTGCTTTCTAGTCCATAAACTAAGTAAGTGGTGAGACTTGTGTTCCTGAAGAGTGAGGTTGGCCCAGTTGGGCGGGGCTCAGTGTAATGGCTACGTTCTCCACTAGATGGCACTGCTAGCCTACTGGGGTGGATTGTTGCTCCGCTCATAGGTGCGTATGCGCATGCCTGGGAGCGGTGGAAAGGGCGTCACCCCTCTACCCAGTCTCTAGTATCGGAATTCCGTTTTTTCCGATCAGCAATCAAGCACCCATACTGTCTTCAGCTTTCGTCCACTCCCCGCTTTTTCACTGTTGTGACCAGGCCCCAGGCATTGCCCCAGGCAAACTCTCTCCCGAGTTTGTCTCAGATGCGGCTGCCTTCCCCGGCCCCTTACTTCTGAAGGACTGCGGCTTTGACCCCTTCCACCCCTCTGCGGGAGGGTCTCACCAAGCAGTGGCCGAATGAGCAATGGCCGAGTGTTGGCTGCACCCAGGAACGCTTGCTGGACCCTGCTGCTGCCGGTGGCCGAAGACTGCAGCCAGGTGCCAGCCCACCCCAGGAAAAATTCGGGACATAGTGTAGCAGCAGCTTTTCAGGGATTGCGGAAAATCACAACACACATCTGGCACAAGCTTCACCCTTAACGACGTTGTTCCAGCACCAGCGAATGTGACCGTTCTCTGGGGTTTGCTGGGACCAGGTGGCTTCAACAGTCTCTACCAAATGTCCTTCCAGCAGTGGAACCGCTTTTCCCCGTGTGGCTCGAGAACCTCCCGGACCCTACTCTTTTCCTGGGGATTCACCCTTCCCACCAGAGCACCGCCAGGTATGGATCTGTGGTGTTGCTGCCTTTGTGCCCCCCTTGTTTACAGTCTTAATGGAATTTAAACCCTCTCCTTTCTCCTTTCTCCCTTTTTAGTTTAGTCCCTGTGGCTGTTTCCAATTTTACACTTTCTCTCCAGCTGCTTTTGGGGAGGGGTGCTTTTCCCGTTTTCTCCCCCGTCTCCATCCTCTCTCTGCCCACAAAAGCACCTCTCTTCCCGGGACTTCTTGCTCCCCAAGTTCACCTCTCCGTGCCACATACCCGCTGAATTCTGTGGTTCAGGTTGTGCAGATTGTTGTGTTAATCCTCCAGTCAGTTTTCTAGGTGTGCAGGATGGTTTAGTGTTGGTCTGGCTGTATTTCACGGATTCGAGACACACAAAAAACTTCCACGCTCTGATTAACAGAAGTTTTAAATTATAATATAGTTGAAATTATCAAACTTATGTATAGTTTATGTTTTTTATTTTAAGAAATATTTTCTGCCCCAATTCAAAATATTTCTATATTCTCTTATAAAACTTCAAAACAATTTTTTTAATGTTTATTTAGCTTTGAAAGAGAGAGAGAGAGAACTCAAGTGGAGGAGAGGGAGAGAGAGAAGAGACACAGAATCTGAAGCAGGTTCCAGGCTCTGAGCTGTCAGCACAGAGCCCAATGCAGGGCTCAAACCCATGAACCCTGAGATCATGACCTGAGCCAAAGCTAGATGTTTAACCGACTGAGCCACCCAGGTGCCCCTCTCTTCTAAAACTTAAAAAATATTTTTCACAATTCAGTCTTTAATTTACTTACACATAAATTTTGTTTATGATGTAAGCTAAAGTTCCAATTTTGCTTTTATTATTTGACTAATCATTAGCCCCAACACTACTTATTAAATAGTTCTTATTTCCTTCCTTGGCCTGCAATGCCAGGTATGAATTATATTGTTTCCAAATATCGATAGGACTTCCCTTGACTCTTCCATTCTTTTTCACTAGTTTCCTTGTTTATCACTGTCAAGAAGACACTGTCTTAATTAGCACGGCTTTAGTCACAAAGTTAGCATGGTGTTAATGGTGTTAGACAAGTGAAGCAAAGACACAAAATGAAAGAACCCATGTTCTTCTGTCTTCTGTGTTCTTTCAAGTCAGTCAGGGCAGCCATAAGAGGAGCCCTAGGAGAGACTTAGAAAAACAGAGTTTATTATACTCACAGGTCCTAGAAAGGGGATCATCACAGCTCTCTCCTCTCAGTACTCGCTTGGCATATTCTAGCCATCTTGGCCTCTCTGGACTATCAGCTCCGTCTCCTGAACTCAAAGAGTCCACCTGACTCCCCTTAGGTTTTCACCTCTGCAACCAGGTGTGGAAACTCTCTCAAGGCAATCATCTGTGGCAAGCAAAGGGCTCATCTCATTTGTTTTCCATATTTCAGGAATTACTGTCCTTCAATGACTGATGTTCAAAATCATGACAAGCATTTTTTCATATATCTTGTCCATTTTTTGGTTTTTTAGGTGTTGGTTAAATCTGGTCTTGTTATACCAGCCTGACTGGAAATAACAACCTGGTCAATTTCCATTTTGTCAACATCCATGAACACATTAGTTAAGATTTTGATTGGAATGATACTGAATTCATACAAATGACACCATTGTGATATTGAGTCTTCCTATTAGTGATATGAAATACATACAAGTAACTTTGATACAAACATGGTACATCTCTCAACTTTTAAAGATTTAAAAACAATTTTTTATAATTTTATCCATTAAAGTCTTGCACATTTTTGTTACATTTATTCTTAATACTTTTTCTATCTCTACTATTTTTTAATTTTTTAATTTTAATGTTTTTTATTTATTTTTGAGAGGGAGAGAGACAGAGCATGAGCAGGGGAGGAACAGAGAGAAAGGGAGACACAGAATCCAAAGCAGGCTCCAGGCTTCCAGCTGTCAGCACAGAGCCTGATGTGGGACTTGAATTCATCAACCATGAATGAGCTCAAGACCTGAGCCAAAATCACCTGAGCCACCCAGGCGTCCCTATCTATCTCTACTATTATAAGAGCTATTTTAATTAACTTTTAAAAATGTGTTTCTATATTTTTTGTAGTTAGTGTTTTGGAATGCAGTTGGGCTTATATATGTTGATCTTAAAATCTAGCAACCTTGCTAAACTCTCTTATGAATTATATCTAGAGAGTCTTTTAGATTTTTTATGTAGATAATTATATCATCTGTGTAAAATTAGTTTTTTCCTTCTTTCTAATATCATATCATACTTTTTCTTTTTTTCTCTACCTTTCCTTTCCTCCCTTCTCCCTTCATCCTTACCCTTCCTTCCTTCCTTCCTTTTTTGTGATTTCTCCTCTTCTCCCCCCACCCCCAATCACATTGGACTGACTTGAATGTCCATTTCAGTGATCAATACTGAATACACGTTGCAGTAGAAGATCTTCTTGGTTTATTCCCTATTTCAAAAAGAATTATTTTTAATATTTCACCAGTGTGACGTTTGCTATAGGTTTTCATGAAGTTCTGTATTGTTTTTGTTTTTGTTTTTTTTTGCCCTCTCAGCTTAAGTATCTACCAAACTTTTGCAACATGAAAGCCCTTGTGCTAGGTGCTATGAAGAGAACAAAGATGCAGGACATGATTCCCACTTCAGGAAATTGACCAGACCATTCATGATAGTACATACATTCAAATAACTTTAATACAGAACAGGTTGAATGGGAACAGTTGAAAGATACAAATCACTAGTTTAGATAATGTATCATCTTGAAGGATTAAACTCCATAAATTAAGTACCTACTCTGTGCAAGATTTAGGGACGTCTCTACACAGAGGTTATTTAAATCTTAGAAATGTTTCTAAAAATGGAGTGAATAAACTCTTAGGTTAGTAAAAGGATAAATTTGTGTTAAGTATTTTATTTAATGATTTAGCTCTTAATGTCCCAAGTTTTAAAAGAGAGAAAAAGACCAATTGTATCCCCACAATAGTGCTAAACTCTAAAATGTACACTGCAAAAAGAAAAAAGACATCTTATATGTCAGTATTATGGGAAATATTGTATTAGGATGAAGAGATACATTTTAGACATAAATTTAGGAAATAATATGGACTGGGGCACCTGGGTGGCTAGTGGGTTAAGCATCTGACTATTTTGGCTCAGATCATGATCTCATGGTTCGTGAGACTGAGCCCCAAGTTGGGGCAGAGAATCCTTGCTTGGGATTGTCTCTCTCCCATTCTCTCTGCCCTTCCCCTTCTCATGTGTGTGTGGCATGTGTGTGTGTGTGTGTGTGTGTGTGTGTGTATGTCTCTCCAAATAAATAACTGAATAAACATTTAAAAAAAAAGAGAGTAGAGATGCAAAAGTTGCAGTACTATCTTTAAAGAAATAGAGGCCAAAAAATACTGTCCATAAGTAATTGCTTTTAGAGCCTTTAGAACTTGATTTTGTGTATGTGTGATTTTGGAGTCAAATTCAATTCAGTAAGTTACAAGAAAAGATAACCTTCTAGGGCTTGTATAAAGCTATTTTTCAGTATGTTTTTCTCATTGTAAGTAGAGATAAAACATGATTGTACCCTCTTCTGACTATCATACGAAGAAGTAAATATTCACTTTCCTAAATCATTTGTACTTGGCAATGTTACATGTATATTACCACATAGGAAAAAAAAAATACTTCTTGCAACATTTTCTTGTACAAAACATATATCTATCTTATTATTGTTAATATTTTCTAGCTAAACTCTTGTCTGGCTCAGTTGTGTGTGAGAAGTCAGAAAAAGCAATCCCTAATTCTCTGGTGTAAAGTCTAATAATAATACTAGAGAGAAACAGGTAAGAATACTGAGGATGATCAACAGTTTCCTATGCCAGTGAGATGAAGAAAGATGTCTGAGAAGTGTCCCTTTGATTGGACCACAAGGAAGTTACTGGTGACCTCATCCAGACCATTTTCAGTGAAGTGACAAGGGAGGGAAGCCCCTAATCATGAAAGAGGAAGGTAAGGTGAAGGACAGGAGACAGTGATTATAGACAACTCTTTCCAGTGGTGAGTCTGCTGCTATATTTCAAATTCCCTCCGGGGAGTTGGAGTCCTGAAACCAATGGCTCCCAAATACCAATCGTTGTTCCCATAAAGGAGCATGATAGAATTTTCACTAGTCCAAATCAAAATGAGAAAGCTATGGACCATGTAGGAAGTTGTTCATAAAACTACGTTTATTCCATTTCAAAAACTGGCTCATACTCTGAGATAATGATCTACTGAAGAATCCCTCATTCCTTTTTTTTTAATACGAAATTTATTGTCAAATTGGTTTCCATACAACACCCAGTGCTCATCCCAACAGGTGCCCTCCTCAATGCCCGTCACCCACTTTCCCCTCCCTCTCACCCCCCATGAATCCCTCATTCCTTATTGGAGATGGGGTGGGAGTGGAGGCGGGGAAAGAGTGTGAAACACCCTTTCTCCTATGAAATGATGGGGAAAGAAGAAAGAAAATTTTTAGTTGTGGCTTTTTTGTTTTGGTAAAAATGTTCTAACTTAGTAAATATTTAAAAGTTGGTAGTTGTATATTCGTTTTCCTTCATTTTTGTTTTTGTTTTGATTTTGTTTTGTTGTGTTTTGTTTTGTTTTTGCTTTCTAGGATTTCAAAAGTCTTGGAATCAGATTTTTTTTTTACCTGAAAGAGAAACTGGATAGACCATTACCACACAACCCACCCGGGATACTACCCAGGCTTCCACTCAGATGCTTGTCTACTTTCCCCCAAATTTGCTTCCTCAGCTACCCTGACTTAGGGAGCACACAGGGTCCCACATGGAGGGCCACTTACCTTTCTTCTCAGACCAACTGCATGGATCAATCACATAGAAGAGAGTGCAACTTCACTTCTGTAGTCACAAGATTGTAACTTGCTGAGTAAACCTTGAAGTAAACTTATGAATGCAAACACATAGTTTGCATTGTCTTGTAAAAGAGGTTATAAAACAATTTAATGGAAGAATCCTGGCAAATACTTTGCTCATAGAGAAGATGTTATAATAAACTGATTTCTGTAAAGAATATAAAGCATTACATTCTTATATTTTATTATAAGGAGCTCAAAAGACTGCAAAGTGGTTATCGTTATTTCTTAGCCACATCAACCATAATTCTGTCTCTATTTTGAAGGCTTGGAATAGTATAATTAAGTGAGCTATAGGGGATCAAATGCTCATCAGGAGGGTGAAGTATAAGACTTGGACCCCTAATTTGTATTCTGGCCTCTTTGTTTACCCAACTGAAGTTTTCTGACATTGAGCATATATTTATTCAGTCATTTACTTATTAACTTTTAAAGTTATAAATACCTGTTCTATCCCAACAATGTACCAGGCACAATAATAGTTTGATAGAGAAATATTTTTGAACCATTACTTTATTAAAAAAAAGTTTTTCGGGGCGCCTGGGTGGCGCAGTCGGTTAAGCGTCCGACTTCAGCCAGGTCACGATCTTGCGGTCCGTGAGTTCGAGCCCCGCGTCAGGCTCTGGGCTGATGGCCCAGAGCCTGGAGCCTGTTTCCGATTCTGTGTCTCCCTCTCTCTCTGCCCCTCCCCCGTTCATGCTCTGTCTCTCTCTGTCCCAAAAATAAATAAATGTTGAAAAAAAAAATTAAAAAAAAAAAAAAAGTTTTTCCCCCCTCCTTGTTCAGCTCTTTCCCCCAATTTGGCCAGTTAGGGTTTTCTGGGTTCATAGGTTTAGGAAAGTGATATGAAAACAGAAAGAGTAAGGGTGCCTGCGTGGCTCAGTTAGTTAAGCATCCAACTCTTGATTTTGCTCAGGTCATGATCTCATGGTTCATGGGCTCAAGCCCCATGTTGGGCTCTGTGCTGATGGCACGGAGCCTGCTTGGGTTCTCTCTCTGCCCCTCGACCGCTCATGTACTCTCTCTCTCAGAATAAATAAATAAACTTAAAAAAAAAAGGAAGCAGAGAATAAAGTTTCCCTTTGCTTCCGAGTTTCAAAAGATTAGGCCCTTAAAGGAACACGTAGGGCACTATATAGAAAAGATGTTTGAGAGAGGGACCTCAAAAATAAGAGCTAGCCTTCTATCTATCTGTCTCCTGTTCCTTCTAAGAAAAGTTTCTCTGAGCTAAGACAATAGAGGAATTAGAGGAAGGCAGTAAGAGTGCAGATGTCAGTGGGTCCTAGAAAGGGGTCCCTGTGCCCATCCCCAAGTAGGAAAGACTAAGAGACAGACCAAGCTCCAGCCCGTAGTACAGACTTCCCGGAGCCCAGCATAGTGTCAGAACTGTAGAATAATTTGTTTGCACCTAATGAAAATAGTAGTGAGAGGGGCGCCTGGGTGGCGCAGTCGGTTAAGCGTCCAACTTCAGCCAGGTCACGATCTCGCGGTCTGTGAGTTCGAGCCCCGCGTCAGGCTCTGGGCTGATGGCTCGGAGCCTGGAGCCTGCTTCCGATTCTGTGTCTCCCTCTCTCTCTGCCCCTCCCCCATTCATGCTGTCTCTCTCTGTCCCAAAAATAAATAAACGTTGAAAAAAAAATTAAAAAAAAAAAAGAAAATAGTAGTGAGAACAACTGGTTGGAAGGGCCTTGTGTTTAGGAAGAGGAGGTCTCTCTGATAGCCTTTGTGAGATACTGCCCGAGGCTTGGAAGGAACAGGTATCCAACCAGGTGCTAGTATGGACACAGAACAGGAAGATCTTGAGGGGACGCCTATGTAATTCCTCCACAACTTGGGTACAACCCCAGTGAAGTGGATGGGGGTCCACCTTGACTTAGATTAAATTGTCTATCTTGGTATAATGGGAATGTGTAATCAAAAATGAAATACGTAAATAGTCATATTTTTGGACACCTATGTTGTGGACGGTGATTTTTACTGACTGAGCCAGGGTTAGGGATTACATGGTTGGGGAGAGAGATAATAAAGAAGCAAGCAAAGAAATTAATAAAATAATTATAGGCTGCAAGAAGCACTAAAAAGGAAATAAATAGGATGCTCGTGAGCAACCAGGGGGACCTACCTACATAGGATGGCCAGGAGAGGCCTGAAGGAACAGCCAGCCCACAGGTCCCAAAGTGTGGAAAAGCATCGCTTGTTCCAGATGCCATAGAAGGCCAGCTGCCTGGAATTACTATTGTAATAAAGTTGGCAAGGTTATGGGCCCTTTAAGACCCTCATAGGGAGTTGGAATTTTATTCTATGTGCAATGAGAAGCCATCGAAGCGTTTTAATTAGGAGAAATCAGAGTCAAATCTACATTTTAAGAAGACTAATGGTGGGGGCTGGATGGTCCGAGACAGAGACAAGACTAGGAGTGGGGGTCCAGTGAGCAGCTCCTACAGTGGTCCAGGCCAGAGATGACAGAATCTTGAACTGAAGTGGAACGTGAAATGGAAAGAAAACAGAAAAAAATCTAAGATATACCTTTTCAATATAGAGTCAAGAGGAATGGCTGATGCATGTGAGGCAAAGGTAGATGTCAGGATGACTCCCCCCCAGGGTCTGGTTTTATGATGCTAGGCCATTTCTTGAACTTGGGGAAAAGGTGATGCCTTTTTGGGGTTGTGGTGGGAAATCAATTGCTTCATTAAGACCTGTTCAGTTTGACATGGCAAGAAGCTGTCTGCATGGAGTTGTCAGGAAGGTATTTAGACATGAATTGGGTTCAGAGGGGAGCTCTGGGGAGATAGAAGTTTGAGATTCATTACTCTACAAATGGTCTTCAATGTTACAAAAATGGACAAGGTCCATTAGGGAAAGAATGTGAGGGAAAAGAAGAGAGGGTCTGGAACTAAGCTGGATGCCCAGTTAGAGGTCAGGCAGGTAAAGAGGGCACAGTCAGCTTTACCTCAAAGTGAGACGTGTGTTTACATTTTTTTTACTCTTTGTGATGGCTCAGGTCAGTAGACAGGGAACCAATCAAAGGATCCCTGTTCCTCAGATAGGACCCCCTCCTCAGGCTCTGAGTAAGTCCCCTCAGGCATTAGTTTCCTCAGCTATACAAAAAGGTCCCTGTGGTAGCACACCTACCTTCCTTACACGGTTTGGTGAGAAGTGTCAAGATGGAATTAAACTCAGGCACAAAGATTTACATTCAAATGCCAGCCGTTTTCTCAGTCTTAATGAATAGTCCAGACTTTGTATTTTAGGCCTTTAGAAATACTAATAATGCAAACGGAATCAAAATCATCATTCATATTATTAACAAGCAGTTTTGAGTAATGTTTTGAGTAAGTGCCTAATAAAGTTTAAGAAATACAAGTAACTCATGTTTATTAAAGAAGAATTACTAGGTCTCCATTCATAAGCTTCAATATCCTGCTTAATGGATTCCATACAACTTAACATAGAAACCCAGTGAATGAATTATGGAGAAACAGTCCACAAAAATTATATGGCTTCCTTTTTTACTGTTGTTCCCCCCTCCATGAAATAACAATGAGGAGTGTAGCTTGAATAAAGCCATTTCTTGCAGCAGAATGAAGGCATTAGGGTGACACTGGTTGTATTTTAGCTGACCGGCAGGCACATCCAAAGCTTTGTGGTCAGAATGCGCCCCCTTGTGGATGATGTGAATAAGGACGGTGGAGAGGAAACAGCATCGCCTTCAAGATCTTGTGAGAACTGAGGTGGGGAGAGACCTGAGGAGGCAATGAATAAAAGGCTGTGGACCACATTTTGTAAAGAGCTGTGTAAGGAAGAAGGCACTTCAACAAATAAAAGGAGTGTAGCCGGATGGAAAGGAGAGCCTGGGGCAATTAAGCTTGCAGCCTTAGGTTCTAGAAAACTTGAATCATTTATGATGAATAATAAATAGAAAAGCCACGGAATGAATTGTAAAGTGGTGGAGGAGGGTGTTGTCTCTGGGCAACGCCTGCGTGGGTTCAGATCTTGGCTCCCGAAGTAGCTGTGTGATTTTGGGGAGTCGTTTTGCTGCTCTCTAAGCTTCTGTCACCCTGCCTGTAAAGCAGAATTAACAACAGCACCTTGGTTGTTGGTTGTTGCTATAAATCAGGGTTGTTGTGAAGAGGCAATGAAATAAGGTATAAAAAGTGTTTTGAGTACAGTGACTGCTATACGAAAATAGCTCTCACTGCTACCTGCCAGTATGTGCATTTCAAATCGGAGAAAGACATTCGCATTTCTTGTTTTAAAAAAATGGCTTCCCGATATAGACATTTGTCAACTACAGAGGGAAGCTCTGTGGCTCTGTGCAAGTTGCAAGACTGGCGATGCTTGAACCCTTCTGTGAGGTACCCCAGCTGTGGTCCGCCAGGTTCCACCCTGCTCATCTGCTGTGTGTGTGTCACCAAAGGTGTCCAGACACATTTGGATCAGTGTGACCAATCCGTTTTTACTACAGGTCCGTCAGAGCTGGCTGGGTGGGTGGCTGGGGCAGGGGTCACCTTGCTGTGAGTGACAGGTTAAGGCATACATGGGAAGTTAAGCCAGGGCCACGGGAAGGGCACAGATTCACTGGAACCCAGAAAAGTCGTACTCCAGGAGGACACAAAAGAATACTCCCAGGGCAGTAACTATTTCCATTCAAGTGGCAATATGGTGCCAACGGGCAAACAAATGAATAGCAGGATAATTATAGGAAGGTTTCTGAAACTTGATTTAAACAAACAAAGAAGTATTTGTCTTTTAATTCCCTCAGATGCGCCGCCAAAAATTCAAGTATTTGAAAATGTCAAGAAGCAGTGGTGAAACTAAGAATCTCAAGCAGGGAAGAGAGGCGGGGTGGTGTGTGTTGGGTCCGAGGGCCATGCGCTGGGCTGAAGGCTCTCCTTTCCAGGGAGGGACCTCGGGAGTTATGCTGATGGACGGCTCTGCACATCTCTCTCATTCAGTGAAGAAGTCCACAGCCTGGATCTGAAATCCAAGTTCTGTGAAACAGGTCTCAGATGGGGAGTTCCATTTCAACTAGCCAACCTTTGGAAGACTCTTCCCTCATGTCTCCTGTTCTTTCATATCGTGGAATTATAGTTCAGTGAGCTTTGGAAATTAATTCTAGTAAATGTTATGAAATGAAACAAAATGAGCTTAACGATTCTAATATTGATGTTGGACCTCCATGACCTTCCCAGCCTCCATGCCATCCTTCTGGCTTCACGGGGCTGCCTCCTCGGCCAGAATCATACTTTTTCTGGCCCCACAGCACTCTCTCTAGCACCCACAATCCTTCTCCTCGTTGGCTTTCTGCGGTTCCCACCTGCCAGTTCACACCTCTGAGTGACTCGCGCTTTCTTTTTTGTCTTTTCTTCATCTGGGCTGACAAGTGTTACTTGGGGGAAACACATCCCTAAATAGTGCTATTAGATTCCATCATGTTTTTGTGTTCTCAAAATCGGATCTGGGACCTTGAGCCTGTTTCAAATTTTTTATTCATTTCTTATTGTTCCCTCACAGTCCCCATAGTGTCTGAGTCAGACTTATTCCTCTGCCCTCAGGTTCCCAGCCCCAAAGGTGCCACTTCTCACTTTCAGTGAATCATATTCTGTCCTTTACTTTAGAAGGAGTTCTAGGGTAATTTTTCTTGGCCCTTCCTTATCCACAGTGAACTAATTTTTGTTGTCATTGTAGATGTTCTCTTCTGTGTCTCAGGGGGATGTGGCCCTTCCTTTCTGCCAAGGCTGATCTTACATTCTGCTGTGGATCTCATTCTTCGGAGATTTCTTCAGTGCCCTACTCCATCAATTATTCCCTTTCTGCCCCTTCATCACTAGCTTCCAATATACTTTCTTCTCCTCTAACTGGTTCCAACTATACTTACCTACCTTTCAATTTCTACTTCTCTTTCAAATTTCTTGAAATAGATCTCTGTGCCTATTGCCAGTGACGATGGTCCTTACTGTCTAGTCTGGCCCTTATCACTCTATTATGATGCTTTCTTTAGGGCCATTGATGATCTGTCTTCAGACCTTATCTTTCTTTTTTTGTTTGTTATTATTGTTTATTCTTCGGGTTTTTATTTCAATTCCAGCTGGTTAGCATGTAGTGTAATATTAGTTTCAGGTGTACAATATAGTAATTTAACACTTACATATAACACCCAGTACTTACCACAAGTGCCTTCCTTAATACCCATCACCCCTTTAGCCAATCCTTCACCCACCTCCCCTGCAGCAACCCTCAGTTTGTTCTCTATTATTAAGAATCTGTTTTATAGATTGCCTTCTTCTCTTTTTTTCCCTTTCTCCTATGTTCATCTGTTTTGTTTCTTAAATTCCACATATGAGTGAAATCATTTGGTATTTGTCTTTCTCTGGCTGACTTATTTCACTTGGCATAATACACTCTAGCTCCATGTATGTTGTTGCAAATGGCAAGATTTCATTTTTTGGTGGCTGAGTAATATTCCATTTTACATGCACAAACATGCACACATGCATGTCCACACACACATATACATATGTATATATGTACATATACACACACTTATACATATGCATATACACCACGCCTTCTTCATCCATTCATCAGTTGGTGGACATTTGGGCTCTTTCCATAATTTGGCTATTGTTGATAGTGCTACTATAAATGTCACTGTGCATGTGCCCCTTCAAATCAGCATCTTTGTGTCCTTTGGGTAAATACCTAGAGTACAATCGCTCGATTGTAGGGTAATTCTACTTTTAACTTTTTGAGGAACCTTCCACACTGTTTTCTAGAGTGGCCACACTCTAGACCACTGGCCACACCAGTTTGCATTTCCACCAGCAGTGGAAGAGGGTTCCCCTTTCTCCACATCCTCCCCAACATCTGTTTCCTGTATTGTTAAATTTAGCCATTCTGACAGATGTGAGGTAGTATCACATTGTGGTTTCGATTTGTATTTCCCTAATGATGAGTGACGCTGAGCATCTTTTCATGTGTCTATTACAGACCTTATCTTTCTTAAACCTCTCTAGAAAGCTCCGAACAACTGACCATCCTCTGTCTTAATACTCTCTCCTCCCCGGTCACGTACTTCTGCCCTCTCTTAGTGTTTTCTTCCTGCTTTTCCTAGCATCAGTTTTACATGCCAATCCATTCTCCATGTGCTGCTGGGTATTCTATCTAGAGCACAAAGCTGACCACGTCATTCCTCCACTTAAACCATCTAAGCTTCATTTTAGAATCAACCTCAAATCTTCAAGATGGTTCACGAAGGTCTGCCACTCTTTAGTCTCTCTCCTCATTACTTTCATCCACTCCATAATCCAGTTATATTTAACTCTTCTCAGCCTGTTTCCTCTAATTAAACACTCTCCCCTACATTTTCCAGTATGGCCTTCACCTCTCATGATCCCCTGGACTCACAAAGTCCTACTGGCTTTTCATATTTCAGTCCAGCCACCACTTCCTCCTGGAAGCCTCATCTGGTGTCCCATGTTTTGATCAGATGTCTCTACTCTGTGCTCCTGATTCTGCCTGTCTAAAGAAGTTGTCATGACCTATAATGATCCCGTTTCTCATCTCTTATGCCCACCATATTTTGAATTCCATGACAAGAAGGCTCTGTCTGATTGGGTCACCCCTGAAGTCTCAGACCAGCATAGGAAATAACAAAGAGTAGAGGCTTAATAAGTATTAGTTGAATGATCAAGACAATGAATTAAATGAATTATATAATCATATTATAACTACTAGTAACAAAAGTAATAACTAGTAGTAGCAAAATTAGCTAATATTTTCAGAGAGCTTACTATGTGTGAGTCATACTTCTAAGTACTCAAGTACTATTTAACTCATATAATTCTCCTAACACCCTCACAAGGCAGGTACATGTTTTCATGTTTTCATTTTACAGAGGAGTAAACTGAAGGATGATAGGACAATTTTCTAGACCAATGGTTAACAAAGTACTGCCTTTGGGCCAAATCTGGCCAGCTGACTGATTTTGTACATAAAGTTTTGTTGGTTATTCAGCCATGCCCATTTGTTTATATATCTTCTAAGGATGCTTTCCCACCACAGTGGAAGATTTGGGTAGTTGTGACAGACTGCGTGACCCAGAATGCTCGAACTATTTGCTTTTTGGCCCTTTATTGGGCATTTGGGGCATGCTGAATATCATGTTTACTTATGCTATCTTATTGTTGATATCCTGAGAAGACAACCTCACGTTCTCAAACCCCGTTTTAATTTTTGATGTTTTGGTAGCATATTAAAGCAAAATCTATCAGTCTATAATATAAAATCTTTCCCTTGGTGGAGATATTTTAAAAATCCATGACCTGGCTCCTACTACCTCATAGAATTTAGAAATTAAAGATGCCCATGGCCTGTCCCATATGTTTAAAAAAATGGAAAATGAGGTCTGGAGATCCTGATCTATTTCCTAATAGTGATGTGAACAGCCCAGTGGAGGGTCTGGACAAGAGGTCCCCTGGCTTACTGACAGAGGCCCCGGCAGCCCAGATCTTCCTG
Organism: Prionailurus bengalensis; assembly: GCF_016509475.1. NCBI lineage: Eukaryota > Metazoa > Chordata > Mammalia > Carnivora > Felidae > Prionailurus > Prionailurus bengalensis. The sequence goes on from NC_057350.1 coordinate 108,115,555, forward strand.
CTCATTGGCAGGGCTCCCACAGCACCCACTTTATCTGAGGGACTCATTTTGGAGTCAGTGATTTGGGGACAGAAGCAGGAGATTGGACTATTTATTTTCCAAATGTATAGAGCCAGTTCTAAGCCCTCAACATCAACAGGATCCAGAGAGTCTAGCTAAAGATTGTTATCTCTCTGCTTTACTCTATATTCTGTTATTATTCTGAATTATTCCCTGATTTTTTTGTTTATCTCGTTTATGCACAGAGTATATGGGGGAGGGTGTGGGTGAGCATGAGTGGGTGTTGGAGGTGGTGGTGTGGAGTCTCCAGTTTTCATGACCAAACCTTAAGCGTATGAGAAAAGTGCCTTAAGGTCTAACTAGGACAACTGCAACGTTAGTAAATATTGGTTTTGATACCATCTGAGCCCTGGGGTACAGAGTATGAAAATTCCAAATGGTTATTATTCAGATCAATCAGTAAAGAGCACATTAACGCCTCGGCGGAGCTGCATGGCTCAATTAGCACACACGGCATCCACTCCTCGCTTCTCGGATGCAGCTCACATCACCGAAGACCCTGTGTGAGCAACACTGTGGTTAAGGATATGTCACAGCAAATCAACAAAATATGCGGTTTGATCAGCACATTCTGAGAGCAGATCATTAAAATATGCAACCAGATCCCCCAAGTGCATGAAAAATTAACTAACAAGTTTTGTATCTTGATCAGTTTAATGAGTGAGAAGTCGCTGAACAAGAGTGTCAAATTGTACAGCCCAGCAAGGGGCAGATGATTGTCTGAGAGGAGAGGGGAGGGCCAGAGCTAATACTGTTGGTTTTCAAAATACCGATCCTTAGAATTCAATGTCAGAGAGAGCTGATTAGTATTAAGATGTTGTACTGTCTGTGTCCACCAGGATGTGATGAGATGTAGAGCCTTCTGATGTAAATGAAACATTGATTCTCCTTTTCAGGCTTCACTAAACCTTAATGGGCCCAGCCATGCGCCTAGAAGCCCCTGCCAATGGCATCACATACACATGTGTGGGACTAAGAGGCAGTGGCAGCCTTCTGGAAATATCTAAACCATCTGACCTTGAAGAACAGCTAAAAGGAAGAGAAAAAAAAAAAAGCTCTTTAATCAAACTATATCAGAGATGCGGCATGCCATGAAGAAAGAAACAGAGCTTAATAAGCCAGGCATGCCCCGGCTGGAAAGTTGGTGGAGAATGTGAGCAAATTAAGCCCAAGTGGTTGATGATCACTGAGGAAACATGTGAATTGGATTGTCACAGAAGACTATGGGGACTTCTGTCACCCTGCTATTGGCAGGATGCTGATGGGGAGGCTGACAACCCACTTTTAAAGCAGCCACACATGCCCCCAGTGACTTGGCCCATGTATAAACGGGAACTTGAGCACCAGTCTGTTAATCCTGCTCTGCTACTTTATCTTGGCCGACCGGCTGGCATTGCAGCTGCAGGAGTGTCGGTTTCCCAGGGCATAAATTTACCCCCTTCTCTAATGAGCTGGGCAACAGAAAAATGGCCATCCTGAATAAAAGGCAGAAAGCAAACCCAAATGGGAAACATTGTGCAGACAAAGGAGAAGATTGGCACTCTGGCAAATGCTGAGGCTGGAGCTGGCGGCCAGTTACCCTTGTGTTGAGCATGTACTGTTGGGGCAGAGGAGGTGGGAGAGACATAGACTTTTTTTTTTTGGGGGTCTTTCTAATTTTTTATTAGATTTTCCCAAAGTGTAGCACATGGATATACCTAGAATGACTTTTGGTCAAATGTGTTATATGGACAAACTTTTAAAATTAGTAACAGTTATGATTCTTTTTCATAAATACCAGATAAAACGGAAATAGCACATCAACTTCCTGATTTGACTAATATTCTTTTTTAGAGTGAGGTAAAGATAGCAAAATGAGTCAAATTAAGTTGAAAGAAAAGTACTACTTATGTCATAGGGCATGTGATAAATGGTGATGTCAAAAATCATAAAGGGATTTTCAAATGGCTGAAGTTTAGAAAAATTTGGGCTAGAATATGTTCCTTGGGTAAAAAAATTTTCATGCGGTTCAGCCTATCAGTTTGGTGTCTGTGTTGAAATGATGTAAGTTTCTGTTTAAAATGATTTTAAACAAAAAAGGAAGAACAAGGATAGGAATAAATCATGAAAACAAAAGAAAGATTTTTAAATTTGTCACTTATCCCATTTACATTTGTCAGATGGGCTAAGGGAAGTTCTTCAGCCATAAGCCTGAGAGGAGAAAAAAGTTAAGATCTAACAGATTTTTTTTTCCATGCTGTGTTTCAACGACACATATTGTGCACTGCTTAATGCTTGCATGGGGGCCAGACCCAGGTCTGCATAAGGACCTTGCAAGCATCTGTGAATCTCTTTCTTAGAGCAATCAGAAAATGTTAATTTCAAAATTTTGCAGTATACAGCCGAAAGGATCTAAAAGCACATCACTGGCGTTCATTAGTGTCTTGCTGTATACAGAGGTACAAAGAAGCTCAGACCGAGAACATACTCTTGAGGTGCTAGCACATTAATAAGTTGTCATAATACCACGAAAATGCTCTTTGGATTACCAAAAATTAATTTGCAACTGTTGAAAGGTTTTTTTTAAATGTTTGTTTATTTTTGAGACAGAGAGAGACAGAGCATGAATGGGGGAGGGGCAGAGAGAGAGGGAGACACAGAACCCGAAACAGGCTCCAGGCTCCGAGCTGTCAGCACAGAGCCGGATGCAGGGCTCGAACTCACGGACCGTGAGATCATGACCTGAGCCGAAGTCGGACACTCAACCGACCGAACCACCCAGGCGCCCCAACAACTGTTGAAAGTTTTAATTAAATTTTTATGAAGACTTTTAAACAAATTATAACATGCATCAAAGGTATGCATACCCTCTATGTATGGCATGCATAGTTACACACACAGACAGATTTATGTGTATTTTAAAAAATGTATAAATGTACGTGTGTACCCTCCAGCCAGCTTAAGAAATAGAAGATGGGGCACCTGGGTGGCTCAGTCAGTTAAGCAGCCGACTCTTGATTTCAACTTAGGTCATGATCTCACAGTTTGTGGGATAGAGCCCTGTGTTGGACTCCTTGTTGGGCATGGAGCCTGCTTAAGATTCTCTCTTTCTCCCTCCTTTTTTCCCCTCCCTCTCCCTCTCTCAAAACAAATACACTTTAAAAAAAATGACTAGTATTTTGAAGCTGCCAGTGTGCCCCCTCAACACAACCCTGTTCAACCCACCCCTTCCCAGGTACCTATTTTACTGAGCTTCATGGTGATCATTCCTTTGCCTCTCTTTATAATCTTACTATGCATGCATGTACTCTACATAATATATTATCTAAATGTCCTGAACGTCAATTTTATATTAAGGGAATCACACCACATGGATTCTCTGTAACTCGCCTTTTCCACTCAATATTATGATTTTAGTATTGACCCATATCAATAGGCATAGATTTAGTTTTTATATTTTCACTCCTATGTACTGTTCCAGTGAATATCCCACGATAGTTTATTCACCTTACTTTTCACGGACATTTAAACTGTTTTCATTTTTTAATATCATGAGTAATGCTGCTGTTACAGGTCTCCTGGTGTCCATGTCCAAGAGCTTCCCTTAGGTATGTACTTAGGGCTGGAATTGCTAGGCTCTCAGTAGTGTCACATGGTTTTCCAAAGCAGTTTATCAGTTTATACGTCCATTATTTATAAGAGCAATAAAAATAAAGTGACTGGACCTTTACCTTGTAAAATACACAAAAATAAACTCAAATTTATTAAAACTTAAATATAATATCTGAAACTGCAAAATTCTTAGAAGAAAACATGGGGAAAAATCTTCCTGACATTGGTCTTGGCAATAATTTCTTGAAAATGGCACCAAAAACTTAGGCAACAAAAGCAAAAATAATAAGGAACTAACAAGCTTCTGAACAGCAAAGGAAACAAACAACAGAATGAAAAAGGCAACGTAAGGAATTGAAAAAAATATTTTCAAACCATGTATCTGACAAGGAGTTGATATCCAACGTATATAAGAAACTTCAACAACTCAATAGCAAGATGATAACAACAACAAAACAAATAACCCAGTTAAAAAATGGGCAAAGGACTTGAATAGACATTTCTTCCAAGAAGACATACAAATGGCCACCAGGTATATGGAAAGGTGTTTAACATCACTAATAATCATGGAAACACACAAAAAAACCCACAATGAGATACTACCTCCACCTGTTAGGATTGCTATTATCAAGAAAACATGACAAATGTTGACAAGCATGTAAGAAACTGAAACTCTTGTATACCATTGGTGTGAATGTAGAATGGTGAAGCTACTGTGGAAACAATATGGTTTATGTTAAAAATAGTAAAACCATTTCATTCAACAATCTCACTTCTGGGTATATATCCAAAAGAATTGAAATCAGGATTGCAAAGAGATATCTGCATTTCCATGTTCACTGTAGCATCATTTACAAAGACTAAAATATGGAAGCAATCAAAATGCCATTGATGAATTAATGGATAAAGAACATGTATATGCATACAATGGAATATTACTCAGCCCTAAAAAAGACAACAATGTTGCCATATGTGACAACTTGAATAAACCTGAAGGACACTATACTAGATGAAATAAGCCAGTTGCAGAAAGACCAATAGTTCATGATTCCATTTATATAAGGTATCTAAAATAGTCAAACTCACAGAAGCACAGCATAGAATGGTGGTTGCCAGGGACTGGGGGCAGGAGTGTATGGGGAGTTATTGTCCAATGGGTGTAAAGTTTCAATAATGCAAGATGATTAAGTTCTAGATATATGCTGTGCAACATAGTTCCTATAATTAACAATATTGTATTGTGCACTTAAAAAATTGTTCAGAGGGAAGATCTCATGTTAAGTATTCTTACCACAAAAGCAAAACCAAAGACAATGGAGCACAAGAAAACTTTTAGAGGTGATAGATACATCTATAACCTTGCCTGTGGTTATAGTTTCATGAAAGAGTGTATGTGTATGTCCAAACTCATCAAGTCGTATACATTAAATAGGTGCAGCTTTTTGTGTACCAATTATACATTAATAATGATGTTTTAAAAGTGTTTGACATTTAAAAAACGTATAATTTGTACATGAAAAACTAACGTATTGAAAAACATTAAAGAAGATCAAAATAATTTAGGTGTTATCATATACTATGGATAGGGAAATTCAATACTGTATAAGTATTAATTCTCAAATTAACTGTAAATTTCATGCTCTTCCAATCAAAATCTATAGAGTTTTACATGGAAGTCACAATCTTATTTTCAAACTTATGTGGAAATTCAAAGGGCCAAGAATAGCCAATATAGTTTTGAAAGAGAAAATGATGAAGCAAGTTGCTCTACCAGATATAGTAATTAAGACAATGTGCCATTGGTATAAAGATAGACTGTATCTAAAAGAACAAAACACAGAACCCAGAAACAAAGCATTCCCCAGAAGGAAATGGCATAGATTGATATGGCAGTGTGGATTACTAGAGAAGGGATGAATCCTATGAACGGTTCTCTGGCTATTGGTTGACAATATGGGGAAAGATAAAACAGATCCTCATATATACAGAACAATCAATTCCTTGTGCATTAAGGACTTAAATGAGAAATGCAAAAGTTTTAAAACTTTTAAGAGACAGTAAAGTAGAATATATTTATGGTCTCTGTGTAGGGAAGAATTTCTTTAAAAAGAAACAAAAAGCACAAAGCATATACAAACAGATTTATAATTTTGACCACATTAAAATCAAGATCTCAAAAGACATTTTAAAATATCATAAAGAGGGTGAAATTCAAACCACAAACCAAGAGGACATATTTGTGATACACATATCTAGAAAAGAACTCATATTAAAAATACATATAAAGAACTCTTCTGAATAATTAAAAAAAAAAAGACAAATAGCCAAGTAGAAAAATCAGCAAAAAAAGAAAACACGAATAGGAAGTTCACAAAAGAAAAATATAAATGCCCAATAAATATTAAAAGATGTTCAAATTCATTAGTAATCAAATAATTGAAATGTAAAACCAGGGTGAGAGATACAACTTCATACTCATCAGATGGCAAAAATTAAAAAGTCAAGCAGTGTTATCTGTTGGTAATGATGTAGAGCTAAGAACTCTCACCCGTTGTGAATGCAAATGTAAATCAAGACATTTTCCAGTGCAGTGGGAGGTTTGCATATCCTATGATGTAACGGTTCTACTACTGAATATATATGCAAGAGAAACACTTGCACACTTGCATCAGGAGACATGCATAAGGATGCCCAGAGCAGACTCTCTGTCACAGCCAAAACCGAACAAGTTAGGCACCCATCACTAAAGAAAGGATAAATCAAGTGAGACAAAGGTACACAATGGAATACTATACAGCTGTAAAAATTTAATCAACCACAACACCTTGGATGAATCACAAAAATAGAATGTTGAGTGAAAAACACTGAATCACAGAAGAATATATATTCCCAATTAATAATTTTAAAATGTGAATTATTTAGATAAACACATAGGTTATAAAACTATAAAGAAAGAATGATGCACATTTCAAACTGTGCATTATTTCTGGATGGAGACAAGGAGGGAAAATTGGGGAGGGGCACACGTTTTTGACTACAGTTAATGTTTATTTCTTGAGCTGGATGGTGAGTACATGAGTGTTGATTTTGTTAGCATCCCTTAAATTGTATTTCTTAAAATATACATTCTATATACTCTTCTGTATATATTGTAAAACCCACAGTTTAAAAAAGACAAAAGAAATTCTACACCTAACAAATACGGCAAAAGTTGTGAAGATACATTCGATCGTTCACATTAGGGTTGTTCTGTGCCCGAGAAAAAAAAGGAAGTGTGACTGCAGTATATAAAATGCCAAACATCCTGCTAATTCTTTCAGGACACTAGTGCCTATGTGAATATTCAGCAACTGGCACATAACAGATATTTAATACAGTTGGTGAAAGAAAGGAAGGAAAGAAGAGAAGGGAGAGAGAGAAGAGGGTCAAGAGAGAGAAGGAGAAAGGAAAGGGAAGGGGGTGGGGAGGGAAGAAGGCTGGCCACCCTGGGTTTATGAATAATTGATTCTATGCAATAAGGAGATTCCCCATTGTTTGGAAAGAGTTTAGCCTTGTTTTGACTGAGAGAGAACTGTATTCTCTTGCAGAATTCAGCCCGTTGTGTCTTCATGTTCCTAATGGCTGCACTGACAGTTATAGTACACCACTGAGACTTGCTTGTCAAACATTAACTACTATGCCATGTTATTATAGACTTTTTTTTCGGATAGAGTAATCACTACTACTTATGCAGAATGACAGAAGTTGCCTGATAGTATTTAATCTAATCCGAAAATATAAGAAATAGCCCAGCTCTGTAAGACGTAGAAAGAACGCAAAGGGAATTTTTTTTTTTCTGAAACTCAGGACAGGAAGGGAAGCATTAAACACATAACTAAACTCTGACAGACTGTACCTTTTGCTTTGGTTTCATAAGAATTGGGGCAGCAGGTAAATAATTCAGTATGTTGACTGCATGCTTAAATCTGCGTTTTAAATATTAGTTTTTAAAGGTTGAATCAATATAACATAATATTCATAGCACATTTTAAACTATAACAATAATGTTAAAAACAATAATTTGTGTACACGCCACACAGTTTTTAAAAAATTGAACACTGATGCAATCTTAGAGGTTCTTAATCCCTTCTGCTTTAAAAAAATTTTTTTAAATTTACATTTATTTATTTTTGAGAGACAGAATGAGACAGCATGAGAGGAAGAAGGGCAGAGAGAGGAGACACAGAACCTGAAGCAGGCTCCAGGCTCTGAGCAAGCATTCACCACAGAGCCTGATGTGGGGCTCGAACCCACGAACCGAGAGATCTTAACCTGAGCTGAAGTCGGACACTCAACCGACTGAGCCACCCAGGCTCCCCTTATCCCTTCTGATTTTCATCACCCACGCGAAATAATGACTGTCCTCAATTGTATTTATATTATTCCATGACTTTTGTTTATATATTCTTAACCACTAACTTCTTTGTTTTTACAGATTTTTAAACTTCATATAAAGGCAATAATGCTGCATTTTTTTCTACTATGACTTTGGTCTTTATCATTCAACACTCTGTTTCTGAGACTTGTCCACATTGATAGTGTAACGTGTCTATATCTTATTCATTTCCATTGTTTTTTTACAATCATATTGTATGGATATCACAACATGCATATTCATTTTTCCTATTGATTAATACTTACATTGTTTCCAGTTTCTTATTATGACATTACGAACTTTCTTGCGTATGTCTCCTGGTTCACATGTGCAAATTTCTTTGGGACTATATCTGGGACTGGAATACTGGGTGAGAGGGCATGCACATCTGCAACTTTGCTAGATAATCATTGTTTTCCTCAGCGGTTGGCTAATTTGCACCCCACCAGCACTGATTGAAAATTCCCATTGCCCCTTATCTTCCCCTGTCATTTTTGCCACTCTTACAGATTAATATTCATCAAGTTCTCTGATGTGCCAACTTATATCATACCTTTAAGTAACTGCAGATGTCATTTAGTCAGTATACAAACCATACGCTTAGATGTATGCCCATGATTTGGAGTTAGTGGCCCATGTCGAATGGAGCCCTGGCCTCATTTGGACATTTGTCAAAATCAGGGCTTAAAAAGGAGAACAACTCTGTTGTTTTCTCAATAAAGTGCTGATTGACAAATATGAGGAAAAAATCATGATGTTAGTGGTAGAAATGAAATATTATATTTGGCACTGTTGGGAAATCACCCAGGTTTTGTGGGTTTCTGACTTCATAACTACAAGATATTTGGATCAAAGTATACTTACTTTAGGTGACATATGAATTCATAATCCAAGGGAAAAAGCCTCATAAAAATAACTTAACATTAAATATGTCTTGCAAAAGAACCATTTAACTTGGCAAAATATTAATGAAATAAAACACATGGGTTAGATTTCCCTTATAATACACATAGGAATAAAATGTGCTCAACAAAATATGCTTTGGCTTTTGCCAAACTAGAAACATCTGAAAATAACCTAAGAGATTTCCCTAAACCATGGCATGTTTCTGGCTTTGTCCACCATTTAATTAAGTGTTGTTTTAATAATGAAGCACATTAGGGATGGGGGTCATATCCAACCTACAAACCATTCTTTATGGGGTAGTAAAGAAATGGACAATAGTACCGACATAAAACAATGTTTAATTTCACGGTCTTACCTTTATAGCATATGTTTCATATCAGCCTTATTAGTTGTTTTCTGAAATCCCCTTTAGTTAAGAAAGCTAGCCATTGTTTTGTCCTTGAAAATGTGGGTGGAAGTCTATTATGGCTCAAGGACAAAGGAGGTAGGTAAGATGTGTCCCTGGCAAGTGCAGTACTATAGTTTATAAAGAACCAAGTTATGTATGCTGGTAAATCATAAATGGAATTCAGAAATTTTTCAAGGCAAGCTATTGATTTTTTTTAGTGTCTTCACAATATAAACTCCTGAAACTTTAAAAGCTCAGTTTGTAGAAATGATACAAAAATATCTGTAAATGCCATTTTAGTACAATCTCAGTGCATGTGTAGACAATTTATCTTATGAAACAACAATGCATTTTAGAGGTTAAAACTTAACTGTGTTAGACTTCCACCCTCTTAATCTAGGTAAATCTGATCAGTCCGTCTACAGAGGACAATAAATTCTGGATAAAATATGTAAATTTAGGTATTTGGAGAAAAACTGTGTTTAGAGGCATTGAAAAGACAGAAAGTTAATAAAGTATCCAGGTGTGAGCCAAGATGTGGAGGTACATACATGCATACACACACATTATATATATACATACAACATAGTACACATCTATACAAATTACACTCTCCAAGGAAGAACTAAAGAATAGTATATGAGCACATAATTTCCAAGCTTACTGAGGAGAAAAGAGGAATAAAATATGCTCTATCAAACTAAGAGCAAGAAAAGAGAGAAAAAGAATCATAAAACAAATAGAACAAATAGAAAACAAATACTAAGATGATACATTTAAACCCAAATATAAAGGGCGCCTGGGTGGCTCAGTCGGTTAAGCGTCCGACTTCGGCTCAAGTCATGATCTCACGGTCCGTGAGTTTGAGCCCCGCGTCGGGCTCTGTGCTGACAGCTCAGAGCCTGGAGCCTGTTTCAGATTCTGTGTCTCCCTCTCTCTCTCTGACCCTCCCCCGTTCATGCTCTGTCTCTCTCTCTCTCAAAAGTAAATAAACGTTTAAAAAAAAAATTAAAAAAAAATAAACCCAAATATATAATTAGATGAAATGAACATGATGTAAATATTCTCATCAAAAGACAAAATGATCAGATTGAGGAGGGAAAGAGCCATATGATGTAAAAAGACATATCCAAAACATACGGATAAGGAGAGGTTGAAATTAAAAGAGAGAAAGCCTATCTTATGACCCAGCAATTTCACTTCTGGTGTACATCCTAGGCAACTGTGCACCAGGAAACTCCTACAAGGATGTTCCTTTTGTGTGTATTTAACAAACACTCATGTAGCGCTTAACTACATTCCAGTCATGCTTCTAAGCACTTCACAAATATTACCTCAGGTAATCCTCATAACAACTCTAGGAAGTAGGTACAGTTAATACCCCTGCCTTGTAGATTAAAAAAACAAAACAAAACAACAACAACAACAAAAGCCTGTATATAAAAAGGTAAAATTGTTGCCCGAAGTCACGTGGCTAGTAAGTGGTAGGACTGGATGTGAACCCAGGCAGCCCAGCCTGAGTGTGTTCTTTCAACCTCAACCCCACCATGTCTCTCAGTAAAATCCTTCTCAGCACCTACAACTTCACCAAACAAAAGAACGGATTCACAGAAAATGCTGTATTCACAGGATAAAATGCTAGCAGCCACAAAAAGATATATGAGTATATATTTATATACCTGTGGATAATGTATATATAAGTAGCTCTCAAAGCACCTTATTGTGAAATAAAATTTCTGAAAGAATTTGTATATGATTAGTATTATTTATTTCTTAAGTGTTTTGTAGAACATACCAATGAAACCATCTGGACCTTGAATTTTCTTCAGATGAATGTTTTTAGGTATGATTCCAATTTCGATTTTAAAAATTTATTTATTTTTATTCAAGTACAATTAAAATTTTTTTAAGTTTTTTTTTTTATTTTTGAGAGAGAGAGAGACAGAGAGTGAATGGGGGAGGGACAGAGAAAAGGGGAGACACAGAATCTGAACTGTCAGCACAGAGCCCAACACGGGGCTTGAACTCACGAACTGTGAGATCATGACCTGAGCTGAAGTCAGACACTTAACTGACTGAGCCACCCAGGAGCCCCTCAAGTATAGTTAACATACAGTCTTATATTAGTTTCAGGTGTACAATAAAATGATTCAACAATTCTATACCTTACTCAGTGTTCATTGAGATAAGCATGTTCTTTTTAAAATTTTTTTTAAAATGTTTATTTATTTTTAGAGAGAGAGAGAGAGAGAGTGCAAGCAGGAGAGGAGCAGAGAGAGAGACACAGAACTCAAAAAAGGCTCCAGCCTCTGAGCTGTCACCACAGAGCCCAATGCGGGGCTTGAGCTCAGGACTATGAGATTATGACCTGAGCCAAAGTCAATCGCTCAACTGACTGAGCCACCCAGGCACCCTGAGATAAATTCTTAATTTCCTTTATTTTATAGTCTTCTTGCTCCCCTCCCCTCGGACAACCATGTTTCTTCTCTGTATTTCAGAGTCTGTTTTTCTGCTTGTCTCTTTTTTCTTTTTTTTCTTTGTTTTGTTTCTTAAATTCCACATATGAGTAAAATTATATGGTATTTGTCTTTCCCTGACTTATTTCACTTAGCATTATACTCTCTGGTGAACCTATGTTGTTATAAATGGCAATATTTTATTCTCTTTTATGTCTGAGTAATATTCCATAGCATATATGTTATATATATTATTTATATATCTACATATTGTATATCATATCTTCTTTTTTCCATTCATCTGTAAATAGACACTTGAGGTGCTTTCATATCTTGGCTGTTGTAAATAACACTGAAATAAACATAGGGATGCACATATCTTTTCGAGTTAGTGTTTTTGTATTCTTTGGGTAAATATCCAGCAGAGAAATTGCTGGATCATATGGTAATTCTATTTTCAATTTTTTGAGGAATCTCAGCACTATTTTCCATAGTGGCTGCAACAATTTGTATTCCCACCAATAGCAGGATTCCTCTTTCTCCATATCCTTACTAACACTTGTTATTTCTTGTGTTTTTGATTTTAGGCAGTCTGACAGGTATCACTATGGTTTAATTTGCATCTTCCTGATGATTAATGATGTTGACAATTTTTTCACATGCTTCTTGGCCATCTGTGGTCTGTCCGTATGTCGAAGACATGTCTATTCAGGTTTGCCCATTTTTTAATAGGATGATTTGTTTTATTTTGGTCTTGAGTTGTATAAGCTCTTTATAAATTTTAGATACTAACTCTTTGTTGGATATATCATTTGCAAATACCTTTTCCCATTAGGTACGTTGCCTTATTTTGTTTATGGTTTCCTTTACTGTGCAGAAGCTTTTTGTTTTGTGTAGTCCCAATAGTTTAATTTTGTTTTTGTTTCCCTTGCCAGAGGAAAGATAATCTAGAAAAGTGTTTCTATGGCTGATGTCAAAGAAATTACTGCATTTGTTTTCTTCTAAGAATTTTATGGTTTTAGGCCTCTTATTTATTTATTTATTTATTTATTTATTTATTTTAAAATTTACATCCAAATTAGCATATAGTGAAACAATGATTTCAGGAGTACATTCCTTAATGCCCTTTACCCATTTAGCCCATCCCCCCCCACAACCCCTGTGGCAACCCTCAGTTTGTTCTCCATTTTTATGAGTCTCTTCTATTTTGTCTCCCTCTCTGTTTTTATATTATTTTTGTTTTCCTTCCCTTTTGTTCATCTGTTTTGTCTCTTAAAGTCCTCATATGAGTGAAGTCATATGATTTTTGTCTTTCTCTGACTAATTTCACTTAGCATAATACCCTCCAGTTCCATTCACATAGTTGCAAATGGCAAGATTTCATTCTTTCTGATTGCCAAGTAATACTCCATTGTATATATATACCACATCTTCTTTATCCATTCATCCATTGAGGGACATTTGGGCTCTTTCCATACTTGGCTATTGTTGATAGTGCTGCTATAAACATGGGGTGCATGTGTCCCTTCAAAACAGCACACCTGTATCCCTTGGATAAATGCCTAGTAGTGCAACTGCTGGGTTGTAGGGCATTTCTATTTTTAGTTTTTTGAGGAACCTCCATACTGTTTTCCAGAGTGGCTGCACCAGTTTGCATTGCCACCAACAGTGCAAAAGAGATCCTCTTTCTCTACATCCTCGCCAACATCTGTTGTTGCCTCAGTTATTAATGTTAGCCATTCTGACAGGTGTAAGGTGATATCTCATCTTGGTTTTGATTTGTATTTCCCTGATGATGAGTGATGTGGAGCATTTTTTCATGTGTCAGTTGGCCATCCGGATGTCTTCCTTGGAGAAGTGTCTATTCATGTCTTTTGCCCATTTCTTCACTGGATTATTTGTTTTTTGGCTGTTGAGTTTGAGAAGTTCTTTATAGATTTTGGATACCAACCCTTTATCTGATGTGTCATTTGCAACTATCTCCTCCCATTCTGTTCTGTCAGTTGTCTTTTAGTTTTGCTGATTGTTCCTTTGCTGTGCAGAAGCTTTTTATTTTGATGAGGTCCCAGTAGTTCATTTTTGCTTTTGTTTCACTTGCCTCCAGAGACATGCTGAGTAAGAAGTTGCTGTGGGCAAGATCAAACAGGTTTTTTTCCTGCTTTCTCCTCAAGGATTTTGATGGCTTCCTGTCTTACATTTAGGTCTTTCATCCATTTTGAGTTTATTTTTGTGTATGGTGTAAGAAAGTGGTTCAGGTTCATTCTTCTGCATGTTGCTGTCCAGTTTGCCCAGCACCACTTGCTGAAAAGACTGTCTTTATTCCATAGGATATTGTTTCCTGCTTTGTCAAAGATTAGTTGGCCACACGTTTCTGGGTCTAATTCTGGGTTCTCTATTCTGTTCTGATTCTGATTCTATTCTGATCTGAGTGTCTGTTTTTGTGCAAGTACCATACTGTCTTGATGATTGTAGTTTTTTAATAGAGCTTGAAGTCTGGGATTGTGATGCCTCCTGCTTTGGTTTTGTTTTTCAAGATTGCTTTGGCTATTCGGGGTCTTTTCTGGTTCCATACAAATTTTGGGATTATTTGTTCTAGCTCTGTGAAGAATGCTCATGTTATTTTGATAGGGATTGCATTGAATATGTAGACTGCTTTGGGTGGTATCAACATTTTAACAATATTTGTTCTTCCTATCCAGGAGCATGGAATCTTTTTCCATTTTTTTTGTGTGTCTTCTTCAATTTCTTTCATAAGCTTTCTATAGTTTTCAGTGGATAGATTTTTCACCTCTTTGGTTAGATTTATTCCTAGGTATTTTATGGTTTTTGGTGCAAGTGTAAATGGGATGGATTCCTTGATTTCTCTTTCTGTCACTTCATTGCTGGTGTATAGGAATGCAACCGATTTCTGTGCATTGATTTTATATCCTGCAACTTTGATGAACTCATGAATCAGTTCTAGCAGTTTTTTGGTGGCATCTTTTGGGTTTTCCATATAGAGTATCATTTCATGTGCAATGAGTGAAAGTTTGACCTCCTCCTGGCCAATTTGGATGCCTTTTATTTCTTTGTGTTGTCTGATTGCAGAGGCTAAGACTTCCAATACTATGTTGAATAACAGTGGTGAGAGTGGACATCCATGTCTTGTTCCTGACCTTAGGGGGAAAGCTGTCAGTTTTTCCCCACTGAGGATGATATTAGCATTGGGTCATTCATGTACGGCTTTTATGATCTCGAGGTATGCTCCTTCTATCCCTACTTTATTGACGGTTTTCATCAAGAAAGGATGGTGTATTTTGTCAAATGCTTTCTCTGGATCTATTGAGAGGATCATATGGTTCTTGTCCTTTCTTTTATTGATGTGATGAATCACGTTAATTGTTTTGCAGATATGAACTAGCCCTGCAGCCCAGGTATAAATCTTACTTGGTCGTGGTGAATAATTTTTTTAATGTATTGTTGGATCCAGTTGGCTAATATCTTGTTGAGGATTTTTACATCCGTGTTCATCAGGGAAACTGGTCTATAGTTCTCCTTTTAGTGTGGTCTCTGTCTGGTTTTGGAATCAAGGTAATGCTGGCTTCATAGACAGAGTTTGTAAGTTTTCCTTCCATTTCTATTTTTTGGAACAGCTTCAAGAGAATAGGTGTTAACTCTTCCTTAAATGTTTGGTAGAATTCCCCTGGAAACCCATCTGGCCCTGGACTCTTGTTTTTTGGCAGATTTTTGATTACTAATTCAATTTCCTTACTGGTTATGAGTCTGTTCAAATTTTCTATTTCTTCCTGTTTCACTTTTGGTAGTGTATATGTTTCTAGGAATTTGTCCATTTCTTCCAGATTACCCATCAGGTCTCATATTTAGATCTTTAATCCATTTTGAGTTTATTTTTGTTTATGGTGTAAGAAAGTCCAGTTTCATTCTGTAATTCCAATTTTTAAGTAAATAAATATAAGGCTGTTCTGGTTATCTATTTTTTCTTGGATAAGTGTTGACAGCTTTTGTCCTTCAAGGAATTTATTAATTTCATCTAAGTCATCAGATTTATTGATATAAAATTTCCATAATATTTCCTTATTCTTCTTTTAATATAGCTGTAGAATCTGTAGTAATGTCAACTTTCTTATTTGTGATATTGGTAATTTGTGTCTTCTCTCTGTTTTTCCAATCAGTCATGTTAGAGTTTTTCAGCAAAAGGATATGCCCCCTTCTTCTTTAGCAGTATGGGGAAATTAAAAAGAAAATGTTACCAACATACCAAGAAAATAATTATATCTCACCAAGTGTATTTCTTTGCTATCCATCTCTTTATTTCTGCATCATAATTCTTTTCAATTATATAATTATTATTTTATTGGTGCTTTTATAAAGGAAGTCTTCAATCATGAAATTTTTATTGAATCCCTCCTTTGTGCCAGATAGTAGCCTACTAGCTTAGTGCTGGAGTCCTCAGATGAATTAAAACCTAGTCCCTGTATAGTTCCAGTGTGGCTGGAGCAGGGCAACCAAAAGCAAGAGTGGTATGAGATGAATTTGAAGGCATGGAGGGAAAAGGGGGAAGCTTTGTTGTACAGGGCTTTGCTGATCTTGAAAGGACTTTGGCTCTGACTCAGGGTGAGATGGAGAGTCATTCCATTGCAGAGAATTGGGCAGAAGGGAGTCAGTTCTGTCTTGTCTCTTCATAGGATTATCTGGATATTCTGCTAAGACCATATTGTAACAAGACAAGGGCAAAATCCAGGAAGCTATTGCAATAATCTAAGCAAGACATGAGATGATAATGTTTTGATCACTGTAGTAGTGGTAGCAAAGATTGTGAAAGGTGATGGGTTCCTAGATACATTCTGAAGGTACTGACCCCACTGCACAGGGTTGTGTGTACATGAGTGGTGGAAGCAAAGCTGGAGGGGGGTGGGGGCCACATTACAAACTCCTTTGTGTGCCAAGCCATGAGGTTTATATGTCATCCTCAGGCAATGGGATGCCACTTATTAATTTTAAGCAAAAGAGTTACATATCGTACTTTATTCTAGAAAGCTGATTTGATGGCAGAGTTGAAAGGGCTGTTGTGGAGGTAGTGAGACCTGCTACAAGACTCCTGTCAATATCCAGACAGGAGAGAATGAAGGATTTAACAGAAACAATAGCTATCTAGCTATCACAGTGGAGAGAGGGAGTAGTTATGTGTTAGTTTTCTATTGCTATGTGACAAACTACCATGAACTAAATGGCTCAAAATGATACATATTTATTAGTCCACATTTTCTATGGGTTTGGAGTCCAGGTAGGCTTAGGTGGGTCCTCTGCTCAGGGTGTCCCAATACACTTAATCAAGGTATTAGTTGGGCTGTGTTCCCATCTGAAGGCTTAACTGGGGAAAGAGTCCTCTTCTAACTTCACTCCGGTTGTTTGAAGAATTCATTTCCTTGTGTTTGTAGGACTGAGGGCCCTGCTTCATGCTGGTTATTGGCTGGAGGCCACCTTAAGCTCCTAGAGGCCACCCATAGTTCCTTGTCATGTGGGCTTTCTCAACATGACCTATTTTTTCATCAAACCAGCAAGGAGAATCTTTAGAATGAGTCTGACAGCAAGATGGAATCATATAACATATGGTAATCGCAGGAGTGACAGTCCATCATCTGCGTCATATGCTATTTGTTAAAAGCAAGTCACAAGTCCCACCCATACTGAAGAGTAGAAAACTCCAAGTTCTAAAGACTAGAAAATGGATCATTGAGGGTAATCTTAGGATGTATCCACTATAGACCATGCAGAATGCTGAGGACATGGAATGGACAGAATCTAAGATCATTGGCTGTGAGCGGGAAAAGAAAAGAGAAATAAAGGATAATGCACAGCCTTCTAGTTTGTGTGCTTGGTGGATTGTGAGGGCCCTTCACCAAGATAAGAAACAGAAGGACGAGTTAGTTTAGGAGAATGATGAATTATCTCAAATATGAGGGCAAAGACATTACTTTTACTACCATTTTTTAATCAAATTATTCTCTATTAAAATGAGTCAAACTGAATAAACCTTAGCCACAGGTCTTGATTTCCCTGTTCAAAACAAAACAAAACAAAACAAAACAAAACAAAACAAAAACCCCCTTGATTCTCACAGTCCAAGCCACATGCTATGTTACTGAACCAATAGGGAGTTTCTGAATATATCTGGGTTTTTCTGTGCCTATAATGAACTCTTGCAAAGCTGGGAGGCTGAACACAGAAATGGTGTATCTGAAGGAGTGTCACTGATTTCAGGTAGAAAATCTATTTTTAGAAAATGAAATCATCTAAAAATTCTGTGTTTATATGTAATTTGCCCACTTAAATCTGCTTTAAAATGTATGTATTTCTTGTAAAGGAAGCATCTTAATACAACTTTGTGGTTAGAGAGAATGCTCTTTATTTCAAGCTTACCAAAGGGTTTAGGGAATGTGCAGAAACAGAAGGGGGGGAAAAATAAAGATAAAGCCATGTTCTGTGTAACTGATTACTCAGAGGAATTAATAAAATTCCACATGGATGGATGGATTCCGTGATCAGGTTTATTGAGTTCAAACAGTATGTAGCTAGAAACTACCAGACAAGTCTAGGTGGTTAAAGTGGAAGTATTTGGGGGAAGTGAACATGTTGTTGGTTAAAAGAATCAATTTAGGAAGTCACACTTTAGGTATACGGAATGACTACATTCGTTTCTAGGTCTTTCCTGCCTCACTGGCTGTCCATGAAAGCCTGTGATTGTTATTGAAGGGGCTCATTTGTCATAGTTGGTTCCTAATACATCTCCTAGTGCATCTTCCTTTGCAAGGAACTGCACTGTGAGGACCCAGAAGAACCTTCTCACAACCCGGGGTTTGGCTAATTTAGCCAAGCAGAACTTTTTCAATGGCAAATGGCAGAAAACCCAATGTAAAATCACTTAAGCTATTAAGCACTTGGTCCACAGTGAAGGGTGGATCTTGTCAACTTCAAGGGCAGCTGGTTTAAGTGGCCTAAACAAAGTCACTAGGATTTGGTTTCTTGGTGGCCATGTGGCAAGGGTAACCAGACCTTCTATCTTCTTGTCATCAAATCTAGCAGGAAAGACTCTGTCCCCTCAATGCCAAACATTCATCTTTCTCATGACTCTCGCTGGCCTGGAAGGGTCACACCTCATTCTCTGAGTCAATCACTATGATCAGGAGAATGTCATCTCTCTGATTGGCTAAGACCAACATGTTTTATCTGAGTGAGCTCTGCCCAAAGAATGTTGCTTCCCAAGGGAAATTTGGGTACAGTTTTTACCAGATAAGTGGGTGTTGGGTGGTAAACACAGGACAAAGTCCTCTTCACCCCAGAAGTGTGCCTATTAATTGAGCCAGAAATTTGTGTACATGGCAGCACAATTGCCAATGACATAGAAATATCAATATTTCCAGATATGTACCTTACACCTTATTCTTCCCACACATTCGTACACTTAGTTTGACTGAAAGCTAGTTAGAAGAGGTTCCGAAATATTCTGTTGCTTTATGTGTAGGCAAAACCTCAGATCAATAAGGGGAGAAAGCCCATGTCATATACATAAAAGGGGAGAGGATAGCCTCCAGATATAACAATCTACTGGGTACCACCAATTAATTTATGCATTAGAGGTTTGGAGAGCATTCTCCTTAAAAGAGAGAGAGATGTAAGACTGCTCATAAGGGATCCCCAGTGTATTAGGCCTGAGAAGAGGAGTTCTATATTTGGATGGCAAAAGGAAGTGAATTAGCAACTTGGATTGGTGCAAGAAAGAGCAGTGCTGGCCTGGAGAAATCCCCAGTGGTACTTGGGATGCTTTGTTCAGTTGTTCAGTGTTTCACTAGCAATACCAATAGCAGAGTTAGACTTTGTTCCTTTAGACATGCCATTTTGTTTCTCTTGTGGTATTTTCTTCCATCGTCTTTGGTTTAAATACTATCTCATTCCACTACTTCCCTCTTTCCATTCCACACCAAGCCTTTCACTGATGCCTGCCTGATAAAAGGCTCTACATCTGATATTAACCTAAAACTTCCTTGATTCCTTAAAGTGAGTTATTCATTAATGGAAGCTAAGTTACCGGTTGTTAGGCAAATCTTCTAATACTCTCAAACTACCGATCTGCTCAGAGAAGCTCCTATAAACCTACTGTAGAAAGAGGTGAAGCTTTGTGCCAATTGTTAGCTTTAAGCAGAAGGCTGGGAGAGAGAGAGAAGTTACTCATTTGCCCGATTCCACACGGTGAGTCCAGGGGAGGGAATCAAGTGTACAGCCAGCCTGACAAGCAGTGCAGGGAAGCACGGCGCCTGCCAGCAGGACAGGACAGGACAGGAAGGGGCAGGGGCTACGGGGCTGCCTCTGAGCATGGTCATGGGTTCCAGCCGAATTACTCTAAAGATCAAGCATTCTGCCTTCTATTTCCTATGATGGCCAGAGTTTCCTGTGCTAAGAGGTATGGCTATCTTTTCCCCTGTCCTTTTGTTCAGCAAAAACAAAAGCTAATTAAAGTAAATGTCAGCAGCTGCAGTGATGAAGGAGTGGGCTGCGGGAGTGGGGCAGAGAAACTTCCAGGGGCTGGCTGATTATGCAGATAAAGCACATTTGGGAGTTGTGTGTCTAGCCCTGTATGCATGCTTTTCGGTTATTAGGGTAAAAAAGCCACCTCTCTGTGGGTTATTAAAACATGTCTCTAGGCCTCAGGAGCAGAAATTTGTGCTTCTAGATTCATAGTATGTGCATTTTTGTTTTATTCCTTAACTGTCTGGGCTCATTTCTATTTCACACTTTTGTTTACCTCAAGAAACATCTTACAACCAGCAAAGAAGCTGGCCCTGCCTATGGTTTTCAAAGAAAATTCACGCATCTTTCCAGTCAGTGGGTTGAGCAGTCACCATTACTGTTTATTGTTGCTGTCATTTTTTCCTTTGATATTTATTTTAGTTATCTTACAAATCATAATTGAATCTAACTACTTTTTTGTTCTTCTAAATACATATTTAAATTGCTATAGTAACCAATCATTGGATTCCATGACATTTTAAATTGAAGCATGTATGTTTTCAATTTAAGGAATAGAAAAAAATACTTAAGACATTATTTGAATTGGTCAATGCAGGTGTTTAGTATATGGAATTTAAATGTAAATAAAGACACATTTAACAGTGAATTTTCTTTGTAATTTGAGAGCTTGGGTATGTTTTCTGGGGGAAAAACCCTACAAAATTGGAATTAAAAAATTTTAGCAAGATTTATATTAACTACTCATATTTATATTTATATAATATTTATTCAGTTTATACAAAGATTTATATCAATTAGGAAAATATGACCTGCAAAGTCAAAATTTACAAAAATGGATACACTATGAAGTCATTATTATAGATCGCAAATTCTTGGTTTAGAAAGTTTGTTAGACTTGAAGATGTTTCCCTCATTTCCAATGAAAGAAAGTATTTCCTATTTGTGCTTCAATAAGTTGCGATATGTATTCAAAATAAAATATGTTTTTTGAACTGTTGCCTCAGTAAGTCACCAAGCCTATTTTTGTATGTGCTTATGATAATTAGCCCGCTACAAACTTAGTATGAATTCTAGAAAAAAACCAAGGACTGAGTCCTTTAGCATCGTTTGGAACAACCCAGCCTCAGAGGCTTTCAGTAGAAGTGAATATAGCAAGATGTCATGGCAGAGGAAACCAAGAGACGCACAGGGAACAATAGACATCTTGTGGGAAGGGCTGAAATGTATGCGGCCAATTCCCATGGGAACGCCTGTAGTTCTTTCACACTGTGTGAAAAAGATGCTCCTTGAAAAGAATCTTTAATCCTTTCTTTCAAAGGAAAATCTATCCGAGAACTTTATTTAAATTTTCTAGAACCCAAATGGGTCTAACCTAGTCAGTGGGTATTTATAATACAGGTGAATAAAATGAGAAAATTTTGATGCGCAGTAGTGTTATCCAAAGCGTAACGTAAATAAATGTTGTTATTCTAGAATTTTCTAATGTGAAGAAACCAGGGAATACTCTAACCCGAAGTTGGAAGCTAGAGGCTAATTTTCACAGAATAAATTGGCTTCCTGAGTTAATTATGTTTATTGAAACCTCCCAAAGAGCTTCAATTTTTTCCACAGGTGGTATCCCAATAGTGGTTCAATTAAGTCCACTGGTTCATATGTATTTTTATTTAATAGATCTACCGGTGCATAGTAGAATAAACCAGCAATGTTTTATTAGTGCCCATTGAGTGCAGGTCACCTTGAAGAGTCCTAAAGAACTTTTCCCCCTGGTGCCCTAGAGGGAATTATACACTCCATCCTTGCCAATAAATGTGGGAGTGAGCACTACACTTACGTAGGAAACTCGGGTATTTGGATTACCCAGCCACAAAAAGTCTGAGATACATTGTATTTTAGTCCATTTCCACTCTGTAAAAAATTCAGTTACTGTTTAGCCATGGTTGAGGGGGTAAGGCTGTCTCTCCAGGGAACAAATTTGCCAAAAAACTAATATGGACACATTCAAGATAGTGTATAAACTACCCAGATTTAGGTTGGGGGGAGAGTACAATTAGGCTATAAATATGACCCAAATGGAAAAAGGACTTTATAAAAAATCTTTAACATGTGAACTCAATGTTGGATAGCAGTACAGCAGTATATTAGCTCTTAGAAGGGATGGCATAGGGACATAGTACAGGAAAATGACCTATAAGTATAATGACATTATTAGGGATATGATTGCTGTTACTTCTTGTGTGGTTGCTATATGCTAGGTTCTGTGGTGAATGCTTTACATAATCTCATAAAACCTCCCAACAACCCATATCACAATCCTCAGGTGCAAATAAGGAACCTGAGGCTCTAGGAATTAATTGATCGACCCCAGTAATGATACAGCTGAATCCAGTTGTGTTTGCGTTCCCACACTCTTAACCACTCTGCTTTTCTTACTGGGTTTCTATAAAATGTCCAAATCTGGACACTACATTCCTTTAAAAATGGAAGAAAATTGGATAAAACCTAGCGATAAGAGCCATTAATAAGGAATGGAGAATGAAGAAGAGGGAAGCCTAAAGAGATACAGTCTGTTCCTTTAAAAGAGAAGACTGCATCACTATCTGTAAGCCAGAAAATTACCAGTGAAAGGCTACACCTGCTCATGGGTGCCTGGCTTCTCCATTTTTATAAAGAAAACTCTTAAAGAGAATTCTCCATATGTGGATGGCATAAAAGTGTGATTGACCACCAAATGTCTAGAATGATTTACAAGGTCATTCCCCTGGGGCATATGACCTGGTTCAATGGTAGTGTGTGACCCCTCTGACCACATGCCTTTGTGGGGTAGCGCTCGCGGGAGTCACATCTTTGTGACCACACGGATGAATTTGTCTGCCGCACAGCTTCCTGTACGTTTTGCCAGCAAAGAGGTGATTTGATGGGCAGAAGACTCTCCATAAGGACAGATGAGTTGGGAGTAGAGAATAATACAATTTAAAAACATGTTTTTTAATGCACCATTAAGCATTGAAACCATTAAGTGTTGAGAGTTTCAGTACCTTTTCCTCCTCTGGAGTGTCAGCAAGATAACATATTCTCTGAGTGTCGCTGCAATATTTAAAGTACAAATCTGACTTAAAGGGCAAATCCAACTGGATTTTTATGAACCTCCCAGCAAATAGAGTGGAAAAGAAGGTATGCATTTTTGTTTAGTAGTTTGTTCCTTTTAGCAGCAACTTTCTCCATCCTTAAGTTTTCAACAATATTAATCTAGAGGCAGAACAAGAGGATCAGTGCTTTAGGAGCTGGGACTCTTAGTGGACAAATGCTCTGTGTTTCAAATTCTGGGTGTGAAATCTTGAGAGGGAGGGAGGTGTTCATTAAGCCGCAGTCCTCTCTTCCCCAGGCTTTGTGAAATGGCTCCCAATAGTCATTCCATTCACCTGTTTGAGTTTCTGCTGAAACTGTTTCCTGCGTGGCTTTCTCTCCCCAACACCTCCCACCCCTCCCCATTCTTCCCAGGGAAAGTATAGATTTTCACGAACACAGGGAGTTTTGTTTTCTCTGTTAAAAACAACTCTACTTTACTGGAGCAGGCTTTCTGTTTCACCCCAGGAAACAGAGCATTTCACTCAGAGGCGACTCTGCACTGGGTGAGGTGCAGCCTGTCACCTGACCAGCTCTGGAGCTGCCAGTGGCATCAGGCTGCATTCCTTGAATTCTTCACCCAGCACTACCGCCACCGCACTGAACAACTTCAGGTTCACTGAGCTGAGGGGATTCCATCTGCTGTGCCCTCGGAGTCCGCTGCCCGAGTCTTGCGCCCAGGCTCAAAACCTATAGCTGAGTAACAGCAAGCTGCCTGCCTTTGAGGAGTAGCACGCAGGTAAAGCCAGTTTTGTGGGGACAGCTGGGACTCCCTGAAATGTGTCACCCTTGGTGCATAATCATTTTTTTGTGTGGTGTCTGCTTCTCCTTACAGAAACTTGACTTGCCAACCAATATCTGCTTAAAAATATACATTACAAATAATGAGAAAGTGGGCTCCAATTTAGGGTCCCTTAAAGATTAAGGACAGAAATTAGGAGAGCAAAAGCGGGGAGTAAGAAGGAATTTTATAAGTCAGTTTTTGTAATTCAAAAAGTACGAGATTTGGAGGCTGACCTACTTGGTGTGAATCTTGGCTCTGTGTGTAACCTTTGGCACGGTATCTCACCAGTCCTGTTTCCTCTTTGGTAATAATATCTACCTGCAGGGTTGATGGGAGAACTGAGAAGAAAGTATCTGGCAAAGAGCTTGGTGCATGGAAAGCATCTGAGCTGCACACATATGTGCATTTGTGTACATATGTGTGTGCTTGTGTGTGTTTGGTGAACACATGTGTACACAGGCATACAGGTCACAGGAATGTGGCGTTCATGAGGGCAGGGAATTTCTCAGAGGATGAGGTTGAATTTGATCTGTCGCTGACCTTCTCTGCCATAGCAGAGAGATCAACAGGAGAAAGAAGCCAGACACCTGAGCAAAACATTGACCAGAGCTGCTGAAAAATAAATGACATGCCTTGCTGATCCTTAGGCAGGAAGGGGGCAGTATAGTATACCATGTGGGGTGCTCTTTAAATGAAGACTGATGGAAGGGAGGCAGTTTAATAGTTATCACACATGGTCATGCATGCAACTGACAGGGCTTTGTTCTGGGAGATCAACTGCCTTCGGTTCTGACTCTGCAACTTATTACTCCCTGGGTGTTCCTGGGCTGGTTGCTTTCCTCTCTGAACATCAGTTTCTCATCACATGGAATCGTCGTGAGAATTAAGTGACTCAATCCTTACGAAACACTCATAGTAGTGCCTGCCACATGGTAAACACCTGCTAAACATTAGCTGTTGGTGTCATTATTTGACAAGGGGCTCTTTCATGTGTTTTAGCTTTGATCTTCAAAACAACCTGGTGAGATAGACTAGGCATGTATTAGCCCCATTGTGCAGATGAAGAAATTGAGGCTCAGAGAAGGGAAAAGCATGAACCAAAGGTCCAACAACCAGAGTGACCAGGCTAGGACTTGAATCTCAGTCTGCAGACAAGCGTCTGACTTAGTATGTACACGGCACATGTACATTGAATGAAATCTATCCTAAAAATGTCTAGCCCAAACACCATTTCCTTCACAAAGTCATTCCTCATCATCTTTCCCTAGGAGAGATCTCTCTCTCCCTTGTGCTTCCCCAAACTTCCTTTATAGTATACAAGAGACTTTACTCTGGGTCATCCTTGTATTGTAAAATGTTTGGTGTAAGTTTCACCTCTCCCTACCCCACTTTTTAATGTGCAAAATTTCTCACGGATGGCAGTGTTTTGAACAATAATGTTTTGCACATGATGGACACTCAGTAGTGATAGCATGAATGTAGGACTTCATACCAGGTGTCATTGTAAGTGTGGAGAGTAACGAACGAGCCCAGGGATGCCTGGGTGGCTCATCTGGTTGAGTTCAACAGGACTCTTATTTTCGGCTCAGGTCACAGTCTCACAGTTTGTGGATTTGAGCCCTGTGTCAGGCTCTGCACTGACAGTGCAGAGCCTGCTTGGGATTCTCTTTATCTCCTTCTCTCTCTGCCCCCCCCCCCAACTTGCTCTCTCTCTCTCAAAATAAATAAAGGAAAAAGGAGCCCAGGAAAAACCGGGGGTGCTCCCCTCCACCAGCATGTATTTCTGTCCTCCTCAGAACTCCAGCTGCGATACATTTGGGACAGCTGAATGTGCTTCAGGAACAGCCAGATATTGACCAAGAAGCTGACTGGTCAAGGGGAAATCATATCCCGTGCCCGTCTAATATCTTATATTTCTGAATATTATTTCACTGAGACCCTGTCACTGTAAATGTCTGAGGCTACGGGGAGAATGCATTAAGGGGAAAATTCTGTCCTAAGGGGAACATGCCGTCCTAATTTTCCCTGTAGATATTGTAACTCGCCCTTCCACATTTGCCAGGGCGCATACTACCTTGTAGGGCTCTCTGCTGTCTCTCCACCCCATGGAATTCTCCCCCTCATCCCCAACTCTCCTGCTTTTCTCTTCCTCTAAGCTTCTGTTCCTTGTGACTCGCCTGCTGTCTGGTAGGCCTAAAGCCCAGAGCATAGAAGGGCAAGGATGCAGGGTCAGTGTAGGAGGAAAGAGAAATTTATTTTCGTGCTTTATGACTCTACCGATATCTTCATCCTCAAATGTTAATAATGCTCTGAGGGTCTTTACTTATAACAGTAGCCTCACATGGAGCCTTACGTGGAACCAGCATACGATAGTGGTTATGAACTTGAGGGTCGCACTGGAATCTCTGGATCCAAATCCTAGCTGTACAGTTTATTGGCTGTGTGGCTTGGGCAAGTTATCTAATGCCTTGGTTCCTCACCATTAAAATGGGAATGAAATATCCTCATATAGTTATTATGAAGGTTAAATGAGTTAACGTTTACAAAGCATCTAGAACAGCACATGGCATACAGACAAGCATGTATAAGTATTGGGTATGATTTTTCTGAAGCTGGTGAGCAATACAAAAGTCGCACGTAGGCAATACTACCCTCCACTTCCCTTCAATGGCCTACAAACTGCACTGAGTGCCTGATGAAGGATTTGGCTTGCATTTAGAGACCATATTGCATGGAGAGTGTGTATCTTTAGACTTTAAAATTGCATTCAGGGGCGCCTGGGTGGCTCAGTCGGTTAAGCGGCCAACTTCGGCTCAGGTCATGATCTCGCGGTCTGTGAGTTCAAGCCCCGCGTCAGGCTCTGTGCTGACAGCTCAGAGCCTGGAGCCTGTTTCAGATTCTGTGTCTCCTCTTGCTGACCCTCCCCTGTTCATGCTCTGTCTCTCTCTGTCTCAAAAATAAATAAAAATGTTAAAAAAATTTTTTTTAAATAAAAAATAAAAAAATAAAATTGCATTCAGCACACAGAGGTGCCCACAGAGTGGGAGCTCAGAGGGGAGGTTTAAGATCACCCGAGGAAGCAGCAGACTCCCCTGTCCCTTTCAAAATCGTTCTGGGGAACACATTCAGAATGAAATGTTGGGCAGACTTGCCTATTGCTTATATTCTTATATGAAATAAGTCACCCTCAGCTGTTACTCTTTGCACGTGGGTCTTCATTTTTAAGTTACACGAGATGATTCCACTTCATTGTAAACCATAGGGGAAGCCCGCTGGCCTGAAGTCCGGGGAACAGTGCTCCTGCAGTTACTATGGAGCCTTTGGGAAGTCATTAAATAAATGATTGCTAAGGTCTCTACCATTGCAAATGGTCCGTGATTTTATTAGGCCCAGAAGGGAGCTGATGAGAAAAATCAGATATTTAATTTGTGCCATTGCGCTTCTCTCTGTGGACTGTTAATTGAGTAAGAAGTATAGTGGGACTTTATTATTTCAACTGTGGGAGGAGAGGGAAGATTGCCTGATCCCAAAGCCCTTCCTCTTTACCCTGCCTCGCAATGCTGGGGGGAGTTTCTCTTGTCAGTGTAGGAAAGAAACCTGGCCAAGAAGGCAAGCACTGGTTTCCATGTCCAGGAAAAAAGAGAAAACCAGGCAGTGGGTGTTTTCTGTGTTCCCTCTTTCCTTTCATTGCCCTTTTCTGTTTGCTTTCCATGGGAATCTGGGGGAAATATGGCAAGGGTTGGGTGTCCACTTGTTTCCTTGTGGCATAGAATGACGAAGAAGGATACAGAAAGGAGAAAAATAAGTGTGAGGTTTAAGCAGCTTTTTAACATTCCTGTTAAATTCTAGAGAAACCTACACATTTTTGACAGGATCTTTTGGGGGAAAAGAAAATAAATAAGGGAAAAGCTCATTTGAAGATCACCAAGCCAGGATCTGTGACTCTGCACATTTCCAAACTGTCTTCCCGGTCTCTGCTCAGTGGAGAGGTTACATTTTGAGCCCATGCCATTCTACTAACAGCAACATTGTTTCATTTGTTTCTTTTCCAGAGAGTGTCAAAGAAGACCTCAAATTCTGGAGAAAAATGACCTTTCAAGGACTACAAAGTATATACTTCCTGCTGCATGTTTCTGCCTTACTAACCTGTGATAACTGAAACACGTGGTCCTGGGGCTGCCGAAGGTCAATTGCTTATCAAATTTCCCATCATGCATCAGCTGTTCAGACTGGTTTTAGGACAAAAAGATCTTTCCCGAGCCGGGGACCTCTTCTCTTTAGATGACTCTGAGATTGAAGACAGCCTGACAGAAGCTCTGGAACAAATTAAAATAATTAGTTCATCTTCCGTAAGTAAACTAGTTTTTAAACTAGACTCCCAAAATGACTTATTCTAGGGCCAAAGGATTGTACGTATCCTGTGGGAAAGGAACTTTGCAGGGGAAAGAGGAAAGACCACTTAATACTGGTTCCCTTAATACTGGTTCTGCTCTGTGGTTTAATTTGGCGTCTAAGAAATAACACCAGAGCAGTCTTGACCTAGTGGGAGGCTAGGCTGCCTTTTGCCCATTCATGGAGATCAGAACTCTGGAAATTGCAGACCAGAGTGGAATTATCACAAAAGCTTATCTAAGGGCTGTTTCTCTATCCTTGAAATGACATGCAGAAGAGAGGGAGCAAATCCTGGGAAAAGCAGATCTGCCAAGCTGCCAACAGCATCAGTAAACAAAGCAGGGTGTGTGGAGGAGGCTGAATAATGAAAGAAGGCAGGATGACGCCTCCTGCCACATAGGTAACATAAGACAAGGACAAGGATCACTCTGTTGCCAGAAGTGACAGTTGCCCGGGGCTTGATAACACTGATTCTGTGTATTTCTATAGAATCTCCATTAAAAAAAAAAAATCTTACTTTTTTACTCCTTTTCCTAACCCCCACCCCCATTTAATTCAACTCACTCATCATTAGCCCCCAGTGTGATCAGACAAATTTATAATCTCCCTCAAGTCTCCGTTCCTTTGCTACTCTTCAATGTCAAGATTATATATTCTGAAAGTGCTTCCCTAAGAGGGTAGATGTGGAGTGCCCAGTGTGGTTTGATGTTGCCCTTCTTGGTTGTGCATGGGCCCTCCATGAGATCAGTCCCATTTCAAAGACCAAGTCTACCAAGCATCTCTTGTGTCAACAGCATTTGCTAATACTTGGTGCAGACAGCCCCCAGGCAGACAGGAAAGAGACAGGACTTGAGCCATAAAATACTGAATTACCAAATGTGTACACATTTCAGAGATCACAGCTTCCTTCCACATTTTAATGTTTAAAAGGTGTACCAGCAACCAGTGCGGCTTCCTCCTCAAGGCTGTCAGCGTGCTCACTTATTGGCCACCAGGAACATACTAAATCCCCCCGGTGGCCAATGAAGTCATTGCCCACACACTCTTTTCTCAGCTAATGTCTTTGACAGCAATTATGTGTCCACATTTTTTTTCAGAACATTAATCAACTTAGTCTGACTCAAAACACAAGTATTCCTGGTACATTTCCACTTTCTGGGCCATATTTGTGTGCTATTTCTAGCAGTCCCTTCCTTCACACTCCTGCAGAAATGAATTGGCTGAATATGCCACTGATTTTCATCTAATCTAATACAAATATATATATACATATTCCCCCGAAGCCTGTTTCCACTAGAGGTCACTAGTGTCAGTGATTTCTTTTGTTTCCTTCATCAGTTGCTTATTTTTAACAGATGTCAAATTCAGAATTTTAGAACTGGTGAGTTCTGTTATGTGTCGCCACCTTTACCCATTAAGGCAGGCAGGTCCCCTGTCATCAGGGTGTCATCTGTCCCCTCAGATCAGCGTCCTACCAGGCAGATCTGGAGGGCCAGTCATTCTCCTGTGTTCTTCACCTACTAACTGGTGTCACATCTCACTTCTTCCACTGCTCTATCTGTAACTGTGGCATGAGCAGATGGATGGCAGAATAAAAAGAATTAGTTTTTAGAAGGATTGTGCAGATCGATCCATTTTTATGTCTGCTATTCAGTCCTAGTTATAAGCAAGTCTCAGTGTGGAATTCCTTCTCCCTTTCCATTCTTTTAAAAGCCAGTTCAAGGTTTATTATTCCTGAAATGACTTCTATGGTTCTAGTTCGTAGTGATTACTTCTCTCTAAAAATACATAGTTGCCCTTTTGCAGAGTATATAATTAATATACTCTGTTCTTATAGAAAATCATCTATTCATATAACCTCCTGTAGTGAAACTTCTACATCCAAGATCTATGTTTCCAGCCTTGGCATCTCCCCCTAAGCCTCAAGCCCGAACTAGTTGATATCCATTATCTCAAATTCAATCTATCTAAATTAGAAGTTATCATCTTTCTTCCAGCTGTACTATCACTTTCTTAGATCTCCAGGTTTGCAACCTGGAGTCACTCTTGACCTTTTACTCTCACTCTCTCCTTTCCCTATTAGTTCTGTGGACACTCCTTGAGAAACATCTCTTCCCTTTCTCCTTCTTCTCCTTTTCCTGAATTACCTTCTCCTTCTCCTTTTGCTATCACTCTGGCTCAGGACTTCAAAACAATTGATCTTCTTGCCTTTGGTCTTACTGTTCTCTGGTTCAATGTACTAGAAGTTACCTAATTAAACTTCCTAAAGAAGATTTTATTGCATGTCTCCCATTGTTTGAAACCTTCCCATGATGCACCAATGCCCATGACATTCAATGGCCATTGCCAGTGATTAGTCCACTGAACCACTATGTCTACTCAGTGGCTCACTTCCCTGTTAGCTGCATCCCATCTTTCCCTTGTTATGACTTTCCTCATGACCCTGAATCTCAGTAATCAATTCTACTTCTCAACTCCTTTATTTGTTTGTTTGTTTGTTTGTTTGTTGTGTCCCTAATTTTTTTAATTTTATTTTTTATTTTTTTAAATTTACATCCAAATTAGTTAGCATATAGTGAAGCAATGATTTCAGGAGTAGATTCCTTAATGCCTCTTACCCATTTAGCCCATCCCCCCTCCCACAACCGCTCCAGCAACCCTCAGTTTGTTCTCCATATTTATGAGTCTCTTCTGTTTCACTCATATGGGGACTTTAAGAGACAAAACAGATGAACATAAGGGAAAGAGAGCAAAAATAATATATCAACTCCTTTTTAAAAACAAAGAACTTCCTTTTAAATCATCTTTGCCAACTTCCTTCTAGCATAGAAATCCCTTCTCTACGATACCTGACAAATAGGTGACTTCTCCTTCTACATTTGCAATGATGAGAACATAGTAAGTTTCTGATATTTCCCTTTGACAAATTTCCCTTTTCCATTGCATGAAGCCTTGATGGAGCCTTTAGTCAAAGTTTTCTACCTTGCCCTTGCCAGGAGAGCAGAGAGGAAAGGAGTGGAGACACTGACTCGAGCTTTCTCCATAGTTCTAGGAAAGAAGTCAGCAGAGGGTGATTTGTCATGACAATGGTGCTCCAAAGAGATAGTCCTTTGCTGTAGTTTTCCGCACTTTATCCATTGCTTATGGTCATAACCACAAAACC
The DNA here is from genome assembly GCF_016509475.1 of Prionailurus bengalensis. Taxonomy (NCBI): domain Eukaryota; kingdom Metazoa; phylum Chordata; class Mammalia; order Carnivora; family Felidae; genus Prionailurus; species Prionailurus bengalensis. Next base: position 108,147,358 of record NC_057350.1, read on the forward strand.
TACAAAGAGATAACTATTCCACTGTCAGAATTTAAAATTTTTAGTGTGTTCCTCCTTTTGGCTAGATGAAATCTTGACAAGTCAGGAAACAACAGATATTGGTGAGGATGCGGAGAAAGGGGAACACTTCTGCACCGTTGGTGGGAATGCAAACTGGTGCAGCCACTCTGGAGAACAGTATGGAGGTTCCTCAGAAAATTAAAAAGAGAACTACCCTACAACCCAGAAATTACACTACTAGGTATTTATCCAAAGGATACAAAAATGCTGATTCAAAGGGGGAACATGCACCCTAATGTTTACAGCAGCCCTTTGTATTTTCTATACATTGTTATTTGGTCTGTTCATTGCCTCAACAATCAAAAGAGTGTAACTCTGTTCCTGTGAGAACCTTAAATATAGAAAGATAGGTGTAGGTATCAGGGCTCACCTGTAGCTTCTCTTTTCTCAGCTAAACATCCTTAATGTCCTAGTGTCCTTAGGTATTTCCATGACAAAGAAGGAGCCTATGGCAGAGAAAGGTCATACAACCTCACATTTCCAGGTTTAGGTCTGGAAACTCAAATTTGTCAGTACATGATAAATACTATCCAAATGCAAGACTCAGAGGTATAAATTAGAGTGTTGACTTATTGATTTACAATGCAAATTATAACCCATGTTAGTCGGAATTATTGTGTGCTCTATGCTGTCCTTACCAAGTGCATTTACCCAGTCTTTCCCTAGACAATGAATATCACTATTGATTAGATTTCTTCCTCCTCTATTAGAATCACATTCCAGCCCTACTGCCCTATATTTAACTCACCTGTAATCACTCATGTACAGATAGTATGATGGTTAGTCCAGTAGCTGGTCAATCCCATTCATATAAGTGGATTTTTCCCCCCACTTAATTCTCAAAGGGCAATCTTGTTTCCAAATTCTTGAGGTGTCTCATTGTAGCTCCCAGGTACTGCCTATATTCTCAACATTCTGGCTTCTTTCCCTTGGCACCTTCCTAATTTACTTTTGTAATTTATCATTGCCCTGCACTTAAACCAACTGCTTAGAACAATTGCTGATACTAGTCAGATACTCTGTGTCTAAAATTTCTTTTCTACAGTAACATCTCACAGTTGGCCACATTAATGTTATGATATACCAAAACCCTGAGGCTTAATCAAGACTTATAATTAGGTAACTTGAAAAACATTGTAGGTGTATTGTGTCACATTTTTAAACCATTGCAACAATATTGTTGTCTTTAGGCCCTCATTCCAGGATATTCATACCTTCAAAAAATTATGATTCTGTCCAATATATTAGTTATTCCTATCTTTTTGGAATCTGAAAATTTTTGGCAAGCAAGTCCTCAATCCTTTTCCTAACATCGCTCACAAAATAATTGAACCTTACTAGATTCCATTCTCCAGTCCATGCTCTCTTTTCCACTGGCTAGTCCAAAACACTGCTGGGCAATATTTTGTCCTTATGCTTTGCTTTGAAAGCGCATCTTCTCAAAATTCTCTCCGAGTCCCCAAATGTATCTTTAAGTTTCGTCTTTTCATTTTGAGTCCTTTCTGGACTGCTTTCACCTAATAATCATTTCTTCTACTACCTTGGCTCTCCTCCCAGACTACTCATTGCCATCCACTCATCTTTTCCCACTCCCACCACCCTCATTCACCACGTTCCTTCTGCCTAATCCACCAACCCACCTTCTATCTCTCTTTAACTTTTTTTTACACCAATAAAAAATGTTAGGCATGCACGAATTGCCCAATTTTAAGAATTAGATAAAATTGAAATCATCTGCATGTTTCTATTTCAAACCTTCCTTTTCTCCCAAAGTAACCAATATCCTAATTATGGTATTTATCCATGAATGTTTTTATGTCTTTGCTATACACGCATAACTCAAAAATTATTTATAGCATGATACTCTATGTTTCTAAACTTTATATAAATAGTATCATAAGGCTCAATATAATGTTTCTGAGGTTTATCTATGTTGGTACAGGTAGTCCCAGTTCATTTGGTTTTGGAGTGATAGAGTATTCCACTACATGATTATACCACAATTTGGTTATCCATTCTTCTTTTGATGGACATTTACTATTTAAACAGAGTTATAGTAAACATTCTTGTAATCAGTGTTTTTGCCAAATGTGCTAGTATCTCTAGTGAAGACAACTAGGAATGAAACAATTGGTTTGGGGGTTTTATAGACTTTCAGTTTTCTGATATACCACCAAATTGCTTTCCACCATGGTTGTGCCAACCTGCACTCCCATCAGCCATGCTTGAGATTCCCAGTGGCTTTATATTCTCACCAAAGCTTGCATTTATCAGATTGTTAATAGTTTTTGTCAATTTAAATGAACCATATCTGACTGTTATTTACATTTGTACTCCCCTAATTATTGGGAAGGTCAACAGATCATTTTTTGGTGTTTATTCGCTATATGTCATTTGGGTTTCAGTAAAGTATTTAGGATTTAGGGGTTTTTTTGTTGTTGTTGTTTCTTTCCATTTTTCTATTGAGGTTTTAAAGAAGTCTTTTCTTATTAATCTTAAGGACTTTTTGTATATTCTTGTACAAACCCTGTCGCTTAAGCATGTTGCGCATTTATTTCTAATGTAGCTTGCCTTATACCTTTTACTGTAATAGTCCTGACAGCTGGTAGGACAAATATCCCCAGACTTCTTTAAAATTGCTTTGTTTGTTTTTGTTCTTTAATAACTTTAAAGAATGATTCTGTCACTATCTTGATAGGCATTTTATTATGACTATAGGTTTATTTGAAGAAAATTAACATCTTTATGTTACTGTCTTCTTATCTGTAGGTATTATTTATCCATATTCTTAGATCTTCTTAAGTATCTTGCCGTAAAGTTTTATGATTTTTTTCTTAAAGATCTAAAGAGTTTTGTAAGTCTTTTTAAAAATTTATAAGTATTTGGGGCGCCTGGGTGGCGCTGTCGGTTAAGCGTCCGACTTCAGCCAGGTCACGATCTCGCGGTCCGGGAGTTCGAGCCCCGCGTCAGGCTCTGGGCTGATGGCTCAGAGCCTGGAGCCTGTTTCAGATTCTGTGTCTCCCTCTCTCTCTGCCCCTCCCCCGTTCATGCTCTGTCTCTCTCTGTCCCAAAAATAAATAAACGTTGAAAAAAAAATTTATAAGTATTTTAGGTTTTTTGCTGAGATTATAAAAATTACATCCTTTATTTTTTTTAAAGTTTTTTTCTTAATGTTTTATTTTTATTTTTGAGACAGAGGGAGACAGAGTGTGAGTGGGGGAGGGGTAGAGAGAGACGGAAACACAGAATCTGAACCAGGCTCCAGGCTCTGAGCTGTCAGCACAGACAGAGCCTGATGCGGGGCTCGAACCCATGAACTGTGAGATCATGACCTGAGCCAAAGTCGGATGCCTAACTGACTGAGCCACCCAGGTGCCCCTAAAAATTACATCCTTTAAAAAATATTTTCCAACTATTTTCTTTCAGGTGATTATAAAACAAATGACACTTATTTTTGATCATATATCAGACTCAACTCTCTTTATTAATCTTAATATCTTGTCTATAATTTTTTCCATTTATTCAACAAATACTTCTTAAGCACTTACTATATGCCAGACACAGTACCAGATGCTGGGGATACAAGAGTAGGCAAAATAGAAAAAGAAATCTCTGCCAGCATCCATTTTAATTGGGGGAGACAGAAAAATACACAAAATAAATAAGGAAAGTATGCATTGCATTAAAAGAGGATCCGTAAGTGCTATGTAAAAAAAAAAAAAACAAAACAGAGCAGAGGTTGAGGACAGGGGATTAAAGGTATGGAATTTTAAACAGGAAGACAAAGTGGCCATATTGAGAAGCTGGTGTGAAGCAAAACTTGAAGGAGATGAAGAAGCAATACTTGGAGAAATCTGGAAGAACTCACTTCAAGCAGAAGAAGCATCAGATACAAAGTTCTTGAGGTTGAGGGCAGCCTGAAGTTCCTGAGGAATATTAAGGAAGCCAGTGTGGTTGTAGCAGAGAAAGCAAGGCAGGAAGGTCATAGAACATCAGGTCAGAAGGGAAGTGGAGGCCAGATCATGCAGGGCCTTGGGCAGCTATTGGAGAGTTCTGACCAGAGAAGTAACATGATCTTATTTTCCTTTTCCTGCTTTGAGAAGAGTCTGTGGAAAAGCAAAGGTGGAATCAGGAAGGCCATTTAAAAGACTATTGCAAAAATCCAGATAAGAAGTTCAGTAGTTAGGGCGCCTGGGTGGTTCAACCAGTTAAGCGTCCAACTTCGGCTCAGGTCATAATCTCACAGTTTGTGAGTTCGAGCCCCGTGTCAGGCTCTGTGCTGACAACCCAGAGCCTGGACCCTGCTTTGAATTCTGTGTGTCTTTCTCTGACCCTCTCCTGCTTGCACTCTCTCTCAAAAATAAACATTAAAAAAATTTTTTTAATTAAAAAATAAGCAGAGACTTTGGCCATGAGGGTGTAATGGAATGGTGAGAGCTATTCAGTCTCTGGGTATATTTTAAGGGTAGAACCAATAGGATTTGTTGATATAGGGTGGCGTGGAGGGAGAGAGAGAGCGGGACTAAAAATTTTTGGCCTGAAAAGCTACAATGATGAAGTTGAGAGGTAGGAAGGAATCAGGAGTTCTGCTATAAGCATGGGGGCTGAGCTGTTAGCTGTCTCAATGGAGATGTCACAGAGATAGTTGCATATGTGAGTCTGGAGTTGAGACAAGTCTGGGCTGGACAGGATAATTTTGGAACTCATTAGCTTTGGGACTGAATGAAATCATTGAGAGAGTGAGTGTTCACAGAAAATAAGCCCAAAGACTGAGCCCAGCCTCGAGGAGATGATGGAGGACCAGTGAAGCCGACTGTGAGAAAGGGCCACTGAAGGAGGAAGAAAGAGCATGATGTCCTGAAAGCCAAGTGGAGAAATGATCAAGGACAGAGCGAGGTCAACGCTGCCAGTAGGTCAGGTGAGATGAGGACTGAGAATGACTGTTATTCAGGTCCATGAAGATCACAATGACAAAAGCAGCATCATTGGATAAGTAGGGGTGAGAGCTGAGCCAAAGTTAGTTTAAGACAGAATGGGAAGAGATTTGAAGAAAAGCAGTGACATCTCTGGGCATTTTCCTTTGAAGAAGAGTAGAGAAATGAGGTGGTAATTAGAAAGAATTAGGGAATCAAGAAAGAATTTTTATAAGATGAGAGAAGCACATTCTTTAGAATTTGTTTATGCATACAGTCAATATCTTAATAGTTTTGTTTCTTCTTTTTTCAATCCATATCCTTTCTATTTGATTTATCTGTCTCCTTGTCCTGTCTAGTTCTCAAGAGCAATGTTGAATAGAATGGAGTTAGCAGATACCCTTTTTCCATTCTTTAAAGGTAGTTTTCTGACTTAACAACATAATTATAATGTTTGTTCCAGGCTTTTGATTAGTACCCTTGATCAGATTAAGGAGGTTCCCTTTTATTCTTGTTTTTTTTTTTAATGTTTATTTAGTTTTGAGAGAGAGAGAGAGAGAGAGAGAGAGCGAGCTTGAGCAGGGGAGGGGCAGAGAGAGGGAGACACAGAATCCAAAGCCGGCTCCAGGCTCTGAGCTGTCAGCACAGAGCATGACGTGAAGCTCAAACTCAGGAACTGCAAGATCATGACCTGAACCAAAGTCAGATGCTTAACTGACTGAGCCACCCAGAAACCCCTGTTCTTGTTTTTTCTAAAAATTGTTAAATTTTATCTACTTCTTTTTCTGCTTTTTTGAGATAGTCATATTTTTCCTTTTTCCCTATTTTCCCTGTTAATGTGGTGAATCATAATAATAGATTTTTAAAATATAAAACCATCATAACATTCTGGGATAAAGTGAAATTTGACATTAATTTTAATACATTTCCTGATTTGGTTAATATTTTTAAAGGAGCTTTGGAACCATGAGATTGGTCTATAATTGTCCTATCTTCCACTGTTTTTACCTGGCTTTAGTAGCAAGTTATATGTACTGGGGTCATAAAATAAGCAGGGAAAAGTTTCCATGTTTTTGTTATCTATAAGACTTTCATAGAAAGCTATAAAACCCTCTGGGCACCATGAGGGTTTGTGTGTGTGTGTGTGTGTGTGTGTGTGTGTGTGTGTGTGTGTGGTGGGAGTGGGGGTGTTGGTAGATTTTTAAATTACTGATTTCATTTTCTTTGAAGAAAATCAGGGAGTTTTCCTTCAGTCACTTTTGATAAAATATATTTTCTAGGAAATTGTACATTTTATCTGAGTTTTCAAATTTATTGGTATAAAACTTTTTAATTCGTACTTTTATGTTCTGCTGTATCTGTATTTAAGTGCTCTTTTTCACTGATTCTTTCATCAGTATTTTCAGAGCTTTGTCTTTTTAAAGTTTTTGGTTTATGAATCATCTGTATAGGGTGTTTTTATTCTATCTCATTAATTCCTTTTTAAATCTTCGCTGTTTTCCTCTTTGTTCTTTATTTGGTTGTATTCTACTATGCTTTTTCTAATCCCCTCAGTTGTACAATTAGCTTTTTTTTTTTTTTACTTTCTAATATAAGCATTTAAGACCCTAAATTTCTTGCTAAGTACCACTTAGTATCATCCCATAAGTTTTTGAGATACAGTATTTTCATTATGAATTCTTAAATACTCTCTTATTTTTATTGTGATTTCCTCTTTGACTCATAAGTGATTTACAAGTTTGTGCTTTAATTTCCCAAAGAATTTTTGGAAACTTTTTGTTATTAAGTTAAAATCTAGCTGCATTGTAGTTGGAGAACATGAATGGCATGATACAAATTGCTTAGGAGTGGTTGAGATTTGCTTTGTAGCACAGTTTATGGCTAACCTGTGTAACGAATAACAGCTAATACTTATGTAGCACTTAACTATATTCTAGGAATTGTTCTAAGAGCTTATCACATGTTAATATATTTAGTTCTTTCAGTAAACTTTTGAGATAAGTATACTAATATTATCTCCATTTTATAGATAAGGAGACTGGAGCACAGAGAGGTTAATAATTGAACTTGTTCAAGGTTATATAGCTAGTGAATAATAGAGACAAAAATCAAGTTTGGAGAGTTTGGATTCAGAGACTACTCTTAACTACCACACTATGCTGCCTCTTTAGATGTTTCATTTGTGCCCCAGAGGAATGTGTATTCTTGAATTAGTATGAGATATTAAGTAAGTTGGTTAAAGAACTCTTTTTGATTATATCATTCAAGTTTTCTATATCCTCAATAAATTTGTGTCTGCTTGGACAGTCAATTACTAAGAGAGGTGTTTTAAAATTTCCCACTATAATTTTGGATTTGCCAATTTCTCCTTGTAATTTTGTCAAGATTGCTTTATAAATGTGGGAGATTTTCTAAATTTGAAGTATAATTAACATACAATGTTATATTAGGTTCAGTGTACAACATATAGATTCAACAATTCTATACACTACTCAGTTCTCCCCACAATAAGTGGAGTCGCCCTCTGATACCACACATGTAGTTATTACAATATTATTAACTGTGTCCCCTATGTTTCACTTTTAATCTCCATGACATTAATTTTATAGCTGGAAGTTTGTACCTCTTAATTCCCTTTATTTTACCCATCCTCCCATCCAGCTCCTCTCTGGCAACCACCATTTAGTTCTCAGTATTTAAGAGTCTCTTTGTTTGTTATTTGTTTAGTTTTTTTAGATTCTACATGTAAGTGAAATCATATGTTACTCGTCTTTGTCCGGATTATTTCATTTAGGATTATAGTCTCTAGGTCCATCCATGTTGTTGCAAATGGCAAGATATCATTTTTTTTATGGCTGAATAATACTCTATTGTATATACATACCACATCTTCTTTTTTATTATTATGTACAAGTTTAGAATCATTATTTACTCTTGGAGAACTTTTCCTCTTACTATTATATATTGTACAACTTTATTCTGATAAGTTTTGCCTATTTTCTTTGGACTAGTTGCCTATTTTCCCTTTTCCTGTCTTTTTACCTTTTATCTTCCCATGTCCTTATGACTTAAATATAATTTGTAAACATCCTATAGATGTGTTAAATATTAAAAATTGAAAATCTGGGGCACCTGGGTGGCACAGTCGGTTAAGCATCCGACTTCAGCCAGGTCACGATCTCACGGTCCGTGGGTTTGAGCCCCGCGTCGGGCTCTGGGCTGATGATGGCTCAGAGCCTGGAGCCTGTTTCCGATTCTGTGTCTCCCTCTCTCTCTGCCCCTCGCCCGTTCATGCTCTGTCTCTCTCTGTCCCAAAAATAAATAAACGTTGAAAAAAAATTTTAAAAAAAATGGAAAATCTGTCTTTTATTGATAAATTTAATCAATTTGTATTTATCATGATAAATTACATATTTGGCTATATTTCTCCATTTTTATTTTGAGTTATATTTCCTGATTTTCTAAATTTTTATCTTCTTTTCTGCACTTTTCAAAAAAAAATTTTAAGTTTATTCATTTCAAGAGAGACAGAGAGAGCAAGTGGGGGAGGGGCAGAGAGAGAGGGAGAGAGAAAGAATCCCAAGCAGGCTCTGCACTATCAGCACAGAGCCCCATGCAGGACTCTACTCACGAAACGCAAGACCATGACCTGAGCTGAAACTGAGTCGGGCACTTAACTGACTGAGCTACCCAGGCACCCCACAGTTTTTTTTAATTGAATGCATTTTTAACCTTTCATTTTCCACCTCTATTGACTCCGTTGGTTTGAAAGTTACATATTCTATGTCAATTCTTTTAGTAGTTACCTTTAAAATTTTAGCAAACATATTTGCCATGTTTTATCAATTCTAAGACATTTTTCACACACTTATAACTCTGAAACAAGAATATATTTTATAACTGATTACAATCTTACAATCACCGTTGGCCAGGTATTAGGCATAATAAAGTTGCCATGGCCTACTTGTTCATAAATTTTTCGTAGCTTTCATACTGTTAACATTCCAACTGAATTAGGTGCATTATTGTTACTAGCAATCAATGTTGGGTTAAATGTCTGCTTAAAATGTTTCCAAACTTTCTAGATTATAATGTGGTAACAAACACTTACTGGGTATTTGGGAAGGCATAGAAGAGAGCACTAGGGTATGCATTTTATATTAGTGAACAAAATATTCATCAAAATATTCGTGCAGGAATGATAGGAATTCCACATTTTCTTACAAAATAATAAATGAGAGCTTTATGGAACCTAAAAAATATTATACTCTTTTGTTACTGAGATATTGGTAAAATATTGTCTATTAAACTACAACAAGTAATGCAGCTAAAAGCAGGAAACAGTCAATTCTCCTGGAAGAGATGGAAGAAACTTCAAAGAAATAAGAGGTTAGTACCATCAATTTATGTCTTGCCTAGAATTCTCCTTAAGACATGATATAACTCACAATTTAATTGTTAGTCTTTTCTCTTCCTTCATAATGGAAGATCTTATCACTGATACCACCTTACATTTGATGGATTACAATGATATCTGAAGTTATTCAATAGCTCTCTTTTCCTATTACCGTAAGGACCTTGAAATACTTTCATGCCCCTCTTATATAATAGCGTTAAGCAGCACTTTTTATGTTACCTTGTTTAATACCCTTGAAACTTATTCTCTAAAATTACTGATTAAAAAAGAAATCAGCCAATGTTTGGTTCAAGAACCTATTTCCCCAGTTTTTCTTATCATCCCTTTTATTCCCCATTGTCTTCCTCCCTTTTTTTCCTCCAAATCCAAGTTTCCACTTTCGAAAGTATCATAATAAGAGTCCCTTCAGCCAGGATCTATAAGTGATAAACTGCCTAAATGTTTGTCTTTTCCGAAAAAGTCCTTGTTTTGCCCTTCACTTTGAATGGTGATTACCTGGGTGTGGATTTCTAGCTGGGCAGTCTTTTTATTTCTCGGTAACTCCTACTATTGCTGTTGGTTTGTCATTCTTTATACCTACTCTACTTTTTCCATGCTGTAATATTTTCTCCGTGTCTTTGGTGTTCTATGGTTTCACACTATTATGTGTCCGGATGTGATTTTACTTGTATATCCCTACTTAATCCTCATTGTGTTTTGTGAGTTTAAAGTTTATGCTTTTTGTCACTTTTGGAAATTTTAAAAATATTATATCAAATATTTTCTTTTCCAACTAACTTTTCCTTCTGGAAATGCTATTTATTCATTCATTTATGCATTCTGCAAGTATTTTTTGAGTACCTACTATCTGCTAGGCATTGGGGATATAATAAATAAAGCAGACAAAAATAACTGCCCTCACATCCTTCATATTCTCTTGTTTCATTCTCCATACCTTCTGATCTTTTGTAGTTTCCATCTCTGTATGATCCGTCATGTTTTCCTTTCCTCAACTCTATATTCCCATCCATTGAGTCTTTTTTCCAGCTGTATCTTATCCACCATTTCATTCATTTGTTGAGTTTTTCATTTCTAGAAGTCTCATTTGTTTCTTTTTAACATCTTTCTGTTCCTTTTTGAAGAGATGTCATCTTTGTTCATAACAAGAGTTTTCCTTGATACAATGAGTCCTTTTGCACGTCTAATTGCATAATTTGAGATCAATAATTCCATTATCTGATTTTTGGCTATCCATTATGCCCCAAGTTTTGTATGTGGATATGTGCTCCTATTGGCTTAGTTCCTTGAATGTTTTATGAGTTTGGATTTTTAAATTCAGTTTAAGTAGAATTTTACTTGTATGAATACTGGATGGCTTTGTGGAGTGTTTTCCCCCTCAGAGTAGTTTTATGTTTGCTTCTGCTGGGAACCACAGTGAGGTTATGAGCTCTGGGATCATTGCTGGTGCTGTTGGTGTTGTTATTGTCTTCACCTTGGAGGTTCTCAGAATGATAGAATAAATGAGGTGTGTATATATGTGTGCTCTTAAAACTAGAAAGAATGATTATTAGTATGGATGCCATGTAGAATATAACAATAAGAGAAGGGTAAGTATGTGGTCTTTTTGTGCTGTACATTGTTTAATAGTTGTGAAATGAATATAAAAAAATTATAACACAAGGAAATATTTGTAACTCACCGTGTGTTATAACATCTCTCTGTACTTATTACATGCCAGACACTGTTGTAAATCCTTTCCCTACATTAACTAATTTAAACTGCACACTACTACTAGGAGATAGATACTAATAATATCCCAGTTTTAAGGATTAGACAACTGAGGGACAGAGAGATAAGTGATTGCCCAAGATTGCAGCTGATCAGAACAGAAGATAGCTTTGAGCACAGGCAGTTTGACTGTAGAATCCATGCTTTTAACTGCTATGCTATGCTGTTTCCGAAGGAAGGGAAGGAGAAATGATCCTCAAGATGTCTTCCTTCTTCTCTTTCAACTTCTACTCCTATGCTATTCCCACCGTTGAGTACTTTATTTCATTCCCTTTTGCCACTGCGCCATTCCCTGAAGACTGTTTATAGCATCAAGAAGTGTGACCAAATGGTTTAGGAGTGTTGACATGGAGTTGTGGTGTCTGTGGCTGAGTGAGAATGACCCATCCTGGAAACTAGGCTTGAAACAGCACAATGTGTGGATTTTTCATTGTCCTACCCTTATACTTGGACCTCCCCACCACTTTAGGGTAAATTACTTTAAAATTAACAATGACCAGGTTACTGTGAGACTGAACCTCTAAACCCAGTTTGATGGGTTTGATATGAATAGATCTGGTTCTTAGAAGTTACTCATTTTAATGTACACAGGTACTGACCCAATGTTGAGCTCAAACATAAACACATATGTACGTACACACATACATTTCATAAGAACAGGGTGTTTCCTGGAATGTGAGTCAGGAAAACCCTAATTGCAAAGCTGATGTCATGCCAAGAATCTTTAAACTATTCAATGATATCATTAAAAGAATTTGTTTAAATTTCTTTTGTCTTTTTGAATATTTGTTGAATGGAGCAGTTAACAGCTTTCCAGATTTTCACCTTTTTTTGGAGGAACTCTCCTTTTTGGAGAATGTTTTGCTTCATGTCATATGTAGGAATGTGTAAAAAAAATTCAAGTTGAAAAATCTTTTCTTTTTCATAAAGTGTTATAGGAAATTCTTAGGTACAGGAGATTCACAATAATATCAAAGTTCATAACTGATGCACCTATGCCTAATATATTAATATATTCAATGAAATTATGACCCGTGGGCAGTGATTTATCCTTATGGCCATCTGCTTAACTTTTCTAGTTAGAAATCTTAGAATCAGAATATATGCCTTTTGTTAAACAATCTTGCTGACACAGTAGTCTCTCCTGTATACTCCAGCTTCCTTCCAAAGCACTCCTTTCAGAATTCCGCAACAACTCAGTACTCTTTAAAGCAGGAAAATGGAATCTTGGTGTTCATGAACCAGGGCACACATGTTTCTCATGTACTTTTATTGAGTTGCAACTTCTGCTTTTATTGGCTTATTTCATCCAAATGGAAATCTCTCTTCTATTTATTGTTAAACTATTGTTTACCCATGGTTTGCTATGTTTCCCAGTGCCATCTATAAACACCCTGTTGTAATTGGGTTCCCAGAAAAACAGGTTCCAAAATGGCTGTTCCAAGGGAGGAACAAACTCCTGGGTGAGGCCATTCCCTTTGAAAAAGAAGTTTATGCAGGCAGGTTTTGCTCTGAACTGGAAGCTGAGAACATGAGTGCCTTTGTCCCAAATAGGTATATGGGCAGTGTACTATAGTATCAACCCAGTCTACCCTTCTCACCATTCAGATCCATTTGCTTTGTATAATAATTTCATTCCATATGGAAACAGCTTCTCTGAGATACTTTTCCTGAAAAAATTTACGAGAAGGTTAGTGAGAGGATCTGTCTACCACCCCAGTTGCTTTCAAGGCTGCAATTGGTACTGATCATCTCTGTGGTAGGCTGAATAATGGCCCCCAAAAGATGTCCACCTGTGAATTTTATCTTACATAGAAAAAGGGAGTTTTCAGATATAATATAGTTAAAGATCTTGAGATGGGGAGATTATGCGGTATTATCTGGGTGGGCCCAATGTAATTACAAGGGAGTGAGAAGGTCAAAGCCCTTCTTTGAGGAAGGAGGTGGCCTGATGGAAGCAGAGGTTGGAGTGATACACTTTGAAGATGGAGGGTCATGGAATGATGGAGGGTCCTCATGGAGGACATGAGTCAAGGAATACAGAGAACCTCTAGAATCTATGCAGAAATGATGCAGAAATGGATTCTCTTCTCACAGCCTGCAGAGAAACCAGCTTTGCTGACACATTGACTTTTGCCCAGTGAGACTAATTTTCAGCTCTTGACCTCTGGAACTGTAGGCAAATACAGCTATCAACACAAATTCTTGAGCCACTAGGTATGTGATGCTAAGTTATAGCAGCAACAAGAAAGCTAATACAGTTTCCCTCCTCTACCACCTATTCTATTCCCTATGCCTTCAGCTAGCACCTCTGCTGATTTAAGTTGCTTTCTAGTTGGGTGACTCCTATGCTTTCTCCTGAGGGATCTGCGTCCCTGATCTCCATCCCTGTCTCAAAGTGTGATGACCCCCATGTCCATTTACCACCAAGATTAGGCAGGGGAGTACCTCGAGATGCCCCCATTACACAACAGCAGCCCCACCTCCTCCTAATGATATGGTCATTTACCCTTATCAAGGTGGTCACTCTTTTCTTCTTTTGCTGATCTCTTGACCCAAGAGCTTGAAGTGACGGAGTTCTCAGGCTCATGTATTCTACCCATAGGGAATTCAACACCATGTAATAGTCACTGTTTTAGTATGTATGTTGCCTCTTAGAAGATAATTCCTCAACCTCATAAGATATTAGGCTCAGTTGCTCCTTTGAAGACCTGTTCCATTGATCTGTTAGTCCAGGAGCTTCAGGGCAGGGGAAAGAAAGGTTATCATATGTGATAGGACTAATGAATCCATGATCAGGTGCCCATTGTTCTATCTCCTTTGCTATAAAGTGATTCTCTAGCCTGATGCAAAGTTAAGTAGGATCTTGTTTCAACACACCAAATACTCTGTGATCCTTCAAATAGAGGTTCAGGCTTAGGCCCTATGGGCAGGAAAGTCAAACTCAAACCTGGATTACGTGTAAATTCCACTCAATATAACTGATGTTCTTTCCGAGGTGGAAAATGACTTATGTAAATAACTTGCACCAAATGATTGATTGGTGTCCTTGAGGGATGGTGCCATTCTAGGGCTCAGCATTAATCTCCGTTGCTAACAAATTCCATATTTAGGTAATGGCAATAACAAGAGCACGTTGGTGAATGGGAGTTGATGCTGTTGGGTGATGCATAGCTTTTATTCTTGGCACCAAGATTATTCCATTTGTTCACCTATTGGATCACACTGGGGTGGCCATGACAAAGGCTTGGCTGATATCATTTGGAATATAGACTTCCTTCTATCTATGACATTGGTTCCCTGTTCTTTCTACCCTTATGTATATATTCTCTTTATTACATAAAATACTCTTTATTACCTATGATGCTGCTTGATATTTGAAGATAATGCCCTTAAAAGTAACTGCTACTTACAAGGGCAATTGTGACCAAAAATAGTGATTTTAGCCCAAGAGTATTCTCTGTTATTTTTCACCCTGAGAATGATTTTGGCTTTCCATGCTGCCACAGAGATTTTTGGAAAAGCTAGAATCATTTTTTGCTCATTCACATCCTGTGTTTTCTCTGTGACTTGGCTTCATAAGAACGTGTTTACTGCATAGCAGCATTCTGTTCTGGCATAAGTAATTATTCTGTTGCATTAAAATAAAGAATACAGTCACCAACAAAGGAGGAATGTAGAAAATATACTAAAACAGTCCACCAACCAAGTGGTGTTCATTCTAGGAATGTGGGGATGGATTAATATATGGACGTTTCATACTATATGTTAACATAAGACATACATAAGTTGACTAAGAAAAAGTGCTTATTTATCTCCACAGATGCTTATAAGACAGTTAAAAAATTAAAACAAATGCATAAACTTTGAAAATAGGAAGAAAGTGATACATCTTATATGCTTTTAAAATATTTACAGTATTTTCTTGCTTTTGACCATAACATTTTAAATCAAAAATCAGGAACTAAAACCACAAACTAAACACGCATTCTTGCTTTTATTACTTTTGTGTGAAATAGCTTAGGAACTACTAGTCAACACAATAAGCTATGGAATATACAAAAGGTATAGATCCAATATAGAGATGCTTCTGGAAAACCCAAGAGAATGATCTGAAAAAAAGTATCATAATTAAGATGAATTGAGCTAAACAGCTACGTACAAAATAAATACAAAAAAAAAGTGTAGGCCGACTTATTCAGCAATAACTAATTAAAAGTTCTGAGGATGAAATAATATAGATTTTGTTAACAGCCACAACAGAGACATAAAATACACTAGGACATATCTTTAAAATTTTGTGGAGTTTGTATGGAGGAAATGGCAAAATTAATATTGTAAAAGAATTAAAAAATCGTACAAACAGAAAAGACAACTCTGAAATAGAAACTGATGTATATAAAACAATTACTAGGAATAGAATTATTCAATACATGGTGATGGGAACATTAAATTAGCTATTTATTGTAAAATGTACATCTTCTATAAATAGATTTAAGAGCTAACTGATTGGTTAGCAAATTAATTTCTAAAACCCCAAATGTTAAATGGTTTAAGTTTTATTTTATTTTTATTTTTTTAAGTGTATTTATTATGGGGGAGAGAGAGAGAGACAGAGAGACAGAGAGAGAGAACAAGTGGGGAAGGGGCAGAGAGAGAGAATCCCAAGCAGGCTCCACACCACCATGCAGAACCTGATGCAGGGCTTGAACTCACGAACATTGAGATGGTGACCTGAGCCAAAGTTGGACACTTAACTGACTGAGCCACCAAGGCACCCCAAGTTTTTGTTTTTTAATCTAGAAAAAATTCAGGAGAATTTTTATTAAACCTTTGAGTAAGGCAAGTTTGAAGTTAAAAAACAGAGCCATTAAAGGAATAACAAGTAAGAAAGGAGTAAGTGTAGGTGGATATTTTCATGTGCTTGGAGTGCCTTTGGCAAACACAGGAGACCCTGTGAGCATTGTTTTCCCCAGGGCAGGAAACCAGGGTGAGAGGGAGATTAACTTTTCACTGTAAACCTTCCTTTATACCTTTTGTTTTTTTGAACTAGGCCCATGTATTACTTTTAGAAAAGAAAAGGAAAAAAAAACCCTCAAATTTCCAATTTAGAAAAGGAAAAACAATGAAATCCCAAAAGTTTGATAGTTTTGTCCACTTAAAAAACTTACCATGTCAATAGATAGGAGCAAAGAAATTAAAAATAATGAAAAACGGAGACGTATTCACAACCTATATGTCAAATGTTGACTTAATATCCTTGGTAGAAAAAGATCTCAAAGGAGGATCACCAAATTGAAGTCTTCTAAGGAAAAATTGACATAGGATACAATGGGCAATTCCCAAAGGAATATATACAAATGACCAATAAACATGTGAAAATACTCAACCTCACCTCTGATCAAGGAAATTCCAAGTAACCAGCAGTGAGATAACTGTTTTCCACTGATCAAATTAGCAAAGATTAAAAATACCCTGTTCTGGCAAAGGCGTGATGGAGAAAGCATGCTTTCACCTAGCTGATGGGAATATACACTATAAGACCTTCTCGGAAAATAGTTTGGCAGTATGTATCAGGAGCCCTAGACATTCTCCTGTCCTTTGTGTCAGAAATTCCACTTCTGGAGAATCTAGGCCATAAATAATCTAAGTATGGAGAGGGCTTCATGCATAAGATGTTTGCTGCGGCTTTAGATACAATAGCAAAACCAGATTGTTTCAGCTGCAGCTTGCAGTGGACAGAAAAGCCCCATCACTTCCCGTCTCTAACAGCTCATGAGGGTGTAAGGATCAAATTGCTTCACTGCTCGATTATGTTTTCATTTTTGTCAGTCCACCAGCCAGTGGCAGGACAATTTTCCAAATTAAAGTGATGGGCCTATTTTTCACATTTAGATGTTTTGGAGGGTCATATTACCTCTCAATAAAGACGATTAGATATTTGAGGGAGAATTAAATAGTTGAATGAAGGGAAATTTTTTCGGGGAAAGCTAACATGGATTTGGTAGTTATTTGAACCAAAGATGGAGAGCTGAATTGATGTGTTCTGCTGTGTAGAGAAAGAGAAAGAAAGTTTATGTGGGGAAATTTGAGGGTGATTTGAAACCTTTCACAAAAATTACTGAAATGTCAGAGTAAAAATGTCAACCCTGACCTGTAATGGGCCTAGGAACTGAAACAGCCTGGGGTGCCTGGGTGACTCAGTTGGTGAAGCGACAGACTCTTGGTTTTGTCTCAGGTCATGATCTCACCATTTTGTGAGTTTGACCCCCACGTTGGGCTCTGTGCTGAGCCGTGAAGCCTGCTTGGGATTCTCTCTGCCTCCCTCTGCCCCTCCCCCACTCACACTGTCTCTGTTTCTCTCAAAAATAAACATTAAAAAAAAAAAAAAAGGAAAGAAAAGAAAGAAACTGAGACAGCCTGAAGATTAAACCCGCTTGGCAAGTGAATAATTAAGCCGCTTTGAACTCTCCCTGCTCCCTGGCTATGTATCTGTGAGAGCAGGAACCTGCTCCATTTTAGCTCATTTGCCTATCACCAACTCTACAAGATTCTCATCCCCAAGGAAGAAGGCCCTTCTTGTATTGGAGCTTTACAACCTCACCCCTTAGCACACAGTATGGCACACCCACTTGCTAAATGAGTAAGTTGGCATTGTATCGGTCCTTTGAAAGATAACTTTCCAGAGCGTTATTTAATATGAAGGTTTTCTTTCAACTAGGATTACCAAACCAATAACAATGACCAGGCAGTGGTTGAAATCTGTATCACGCGAATCACAACAGCCATCAGAGAGACAGAGTCCATTGAAAAGCATGCCAAGGCCCTTGTGGGGCTCTGGGACTCCTGCTTGGAACACAACCTGAGACCCTCTGGGAAAGACGAAGACACTCCGCATGCAAAAATTGCTTCTGATATCATGAGTTGCATTTTACAGGTACGTCAGTGCTAAACATCATGCTATTTGATACTGGCTTTGCAACGGAGGTGAACACGTGGTGTCTCTGAACCAAGAGCTAATGTTTCCCTAGCCTTTAGATACCGTAAAAAGATACCACAAGCCATTATTGCTGAGCCCAACAAGGTTCTAGACAGCTTCTACCGTCTCAAGACACACTGTGGGGAATTCAAAGTAATACCACAGCAAGCTCCAATCTATTTAGATAGATAAGACGTGCCTATAAAAACCTAACATTAGTATATGCCAAGATTTAAATAACCAGTTCTGGAAAATTGAGAAAAAAAAAGACCTCTTTCATCTAAGAACAGAGAGGGGGTGGAGTCTGAACTTGGGGCAATGAGCTTGGAATATGTGGAGAGAACTGACTAAACCATTTTTAAGTGTGCTTCTACATGTGTTGTGAATTTTCCACGATAATAATGTTTGCCTATTCTAACTGCGCCTGGCTGGCTCAGTAGGTAGAGCATGTGATTCTTGATCTCAGGGCCATGAGTTCAAGGCCCATGTTGGCTATGGAGCCTACTTAAAAAACATTCCTTCCTCTGGTGAAAATACGAATTTGTAATTTTGGCTTAAGCACAGAACAATTATGTAAGATTGAAATAGTAGGGAAGTCATTTAACTTCCTAAGCCACAGTTTCCTACCTATAAAATGCAGATGAAATTGACATTGTCTATGACAAATTTTACCAATCAGTAAATGTTGGTGATGTTGATAGGTATTTCTTGAAAGAGAATTCTGTGGCCAAATAAGTTTGGAAACACTGAATTCAATTTTTCCCTTGTGGGCTGTCATAATGTTTCATAGCATATTAAAGGTTCTGAAAAGTCCCGCAATTAAGAAAGCTGGTTAATTTTGTTCAGTACAGTGTTCTTCAATCTGAATTGCTTATGGAACTTCTTTTCCCCTCCCTACCCTTAATACGACATCTATGAATATCTCTCAGAACTATGGTTTCTAAGCATAGTTCAGGAAATTCTGGTTATGTGGAAGTGTTTAGCACTGTGTGCAGCAGGTAATATTAGCTTCCTTTCTTCTTCTCATCCCCCCCCCTCCTCCTTCTCCTACTCCTCCCTCTTCCCTCCCTCCTCCTCTTCACAGTTGTCTGTACTTAACTGGAACATATTCCATTTTGTCTGTCTAGTCCAGACACTGTTCAACTGAACAAAAGACTACACACAGTATCACCCTGTTTTTCCTTTATCCCCAGGGCTAGGGATGGGAGGGGAGGGAATGGGGATTTCAGCAAAATTAATGAAAGATGAATACTGCTTGGATATAACAACTAAGACTGTTCTTCACTGATTATCTTAAATACGTTATCGACATTCATCAGAAACGGTTTATTTTAGTCCAAAGTGCCATTCCACAGACATTCAGACAGAAATTCAGAAATCATCCATACTCTCCAGCTCCCACTGTCATTTCAAAACCATTGGTCTGGATTCTAGAGTGGCACTATCCAATAGAAATGGAATGTAAGCTACAAACATAGGCCGTATATATAATTTCAAACTTTCTAGTAGCCGCATGAAAAAGAAAAGAAACCGATGAAATTTATTTGATAACATTTTTCCTTAACCCAATATATCCAAATATTATTTCAGCACATCATCAATATAAAAATCAATGATATATTTTACTTATTTGTATACCAGGTCTTACAAATCTGGTGTGTGCTTTAGCACATATTACTTTGGGGCAGTCACATTTCAGGTGCTCAGTAGCCTCACGGGGGCCGTGGCTCCTGTGTTAGCACAGTTCTAGAGAGTCAGGAAGCCTTTCTGGATGGAGACCACATTTGGAAAGGGTTGTGAGTACGTACCAGAATTTTCACCAGGTAAGAAAGGCAGTGCAAGAGCATGTCTCAAGCAGACAGAACATTCCAAGCTTGTGCAAAAGTCCAGGTTTGTGAAGTGAGATCAAGGTCGAAGATTTATAAGCAGGCTGCCCTCCAAAATGCCCCCAATTTTTTTTTAATTTTTTTTTCAACGTTTATTTATTTTTGGGACAGAGAGAGACAGAGCATGAACAGGGGAGGGGCACAGAGAGAGGGAGACACAGAATCGGAAACAGGCTCCAGGCTCTGAGCCATCAGCCTAGAGCCTGACGCGGGGCTCGAACTCACGGACCGCGAGATCGTGACCTGGCTGAAGTCGGACGCTTAACCGACTGCGCCACCCAGGCGCCCCTAAAATGCCCCAAATTTAAACATAAAGGAATGTTTCATCCTGGGAAAGGCATTATGTCCCCTATTTAAAAAGGGGTTGGAGGTGTGGAGCAAATAAGAATGTTCAACTTAATGCTGATCAGTGACTCCAAGGAGATGACTCCGTAAGACTGTTGAGAGCAGGGCCCTGAGCACAAGCACTATTATGGAAAGGGACAGAGAACAGAGCTAAGGGATCAGCCTCTTGGTCGAGAGGGACAAGGGTCACAGAGATGGGCAACTCCAGCCTGCAGGGTGAGTGTGCGCACAGGCTGTTCACTGTGTGCCCTCAGAGGAGGCAGAAGGGATTAAAATGGAAGGCAGGGAGCCCTGAAGACCAACTTGCTTTTTGGCAAAGTTCAGTGATTTCAGTGGATGTGGTTCCAGAAAGCCAACCCCAGGAACCAAAGGCAAGGCTGTGGTTGCAGCTTTGCCATTTTGCTTTGATCAAATTTCAAGGGGACATTTTTGGCCTGTGGTAAATATTGAAAATACGACTTTGTACTACACGTAATTTAGGTTCTTGTGGGAACCATGGAGAAATCCAGATGACTCATATTCTGTTCTGTTTTTTCAGTAAAATAAAACAGTAGATCAACTTTAAAGCCAACCACTTAGCATTCTGAGCTTGCACAAAACCCCCCCAAAAAACCAACAAAACAACCAAGAGTGAGCCCTTCTCCACCCATCCACCTCCCCAGATAAGCAATCCCAGAATCACACTATCAGGCAAGACCTACCAGTTCTTCCCACATCCTTGGCCATTTTACTCAATTTTTTTTCTGGCCATTTCACTGTAATTTCAAGCTAAATATGTTCACATACACAGAAACCTTCTGTCTTTTTTTTCCCCCAAATCCCTTTTTTAACCTATACTCCAAACCTACTTCAGGTGACTCATTCCTATTCCACTTTTAATTAGTAATTATATATTTAATTCTTTCTCTTTTTGGCCCCTAAATTTATGAACTTGATACATTTACCTTAAAACATTTTTTTTAATTCCATTATTCATCTTCTGTACATTCCTCAATACAAAATCAGTCCATGTGTGTGACTGCATTTGCCTTTGGTGAAATGCTTTTGCCAACCTACCCCATGTCTTTAAACAAGTCTTATAACCTGTCATTTATAAAACAAAGGATGGACCAACTGATTTCTCAGCTCACCTCCTGGTCTGAAATTCTGACTCCTGTAGAAGATGCTGAGAGGTAAAATAGGAAAGAGCTTTGGACCTTGAGGGCCTTAGAGTCAAATACTCTTGGTCTTATATAAATGAGAGTTTGGAAAGTTATTTTCTCTCTCTAAGCCTCTGTTCTGCTATCTGTAAAATGGGCATGACAATATGTGCTGCTCATGAGAACCATCTTTTATTATACAAGCAATCTCTATTTGTTGTCCAGCCACTGTCCAGAAGAACCTATGTCAAACCACAGCTTCCTCTGACTAGGATGCTATGTGGAGCTGGCCGATGCCTATTTCTTTGCCTCTAGAAAAATACCGAAAGGGAGGGTACCCCCTATAAGGCACGATGCTTTCTAGGATAAATTCGATCCTGGAGACTGATGAAGAAAATGAAAATGTAGCTCAAGAAGGCTGTAATTATTGACAGAGCTGATGTGCTAGAATGACGTTCTAGCTTGAATTGACAGGCCAACCGTTATGAGGTTGAGAGCCAATACCTGGTTTTACCAGTTACAGCAGTATCTTCCCCAACCAAACTGCTTATGGGGCTGTTGCCAAGTAAGCTCAGCATTTTATCTCTTCCTCCATGTATGCTCACACTATTGATGACTGTATAAAGAAGGAGGTAGCTGCAGGGGGTTGTCTGGGGGGCAGGAGGGAGGAATAGAAAAAATCCTGACATTCACTGTTCGAAATCAGAAGGTCTTTTTTTTCTTTCCTTCCTTTCTTTTTTTTTTTAAGATGAACCAACTCTCCATTCACCTTGATTCCACACTTCAGTATTCTTATTTCCTCTTGGGGTAATGCTATATGATGATTCAAAGCCTCTCCCTGGCTAGCATTGCCAGCAAAGTGACTTAGACATTTTTGAGAGCAATTCCATGCAACTCTTAGAGGCAGAATTGGTTGTCTTGATCTAGAAGTTTATTTAGTAGGCAACCCCAGCTCTACCATTTACTTGCAGTGTGATTTGGGCAATTTTATCTTTCTGTGCCTTAATTTCCTCATCTGTAAAATGCTGTAGCTGCCTTATGAATTTGTTGTAAGAATTAGATAGTCGTTAAACAATAGACATAAAATATTTGGAACACAGGAAATGCTACATGAGTATTAATTCTGATTGGCATTAGCATTATCTGTAGAAAACTGTAAAATAACACTCAACACTTTCGAACAAGCTATTCATTTAATTATTTATTTTAGTCATTGTTCATTGCTTGTCTCCCCCTCCCCAAAATAGAAGCTCTGTTTTATTGATGTAGTCCCAGCACCTAGAATTGTGAATGGTAAGCATATAGTAAGTGCTCAAAATAGTATTTATTGAATGAGTGAATGAATGAATGAATGAATGAATGAAGAACTGAATAGATCAGGAGATGTGACTGCTCTATGCTTTTCCCCAGAATGGGTCTCAGTACTTATTCATCAGTTAATGCCACACAAGACAGTGACAAAAAAAAGGGGGGGGGGGAGAAGACTGGGATATAATCTCCCAGGTTACTGAGACCCAATCCTTTATTACCCGTCTGAAAATACACTGGGAAAATATAGGTGTATGTTCCATATAGATTTTATATATAGCCATGCTGCTAAGAACCAAGCATTTTAGATATAAATCCAAAATTCGCTTGATTTTCTGATCAATGATGCAGGATGAAAAACCATGAAACAGTGATTTTAATAAATGACACTTAATATTTCTTGAGATTACTCTTTTATGGCTTTCGGTTGAATTCAAAGCCCAAGAGCCAAAGAGCTTTTTAGTTGCTATCATCTCAGATAGATATCTCTTTTACTTAGCTTTATTCTTTTCAATTTTAAAACTCTGGGACATGTTCCCAAAGTGCATGTTTTCAAAAGGAAAACCTCCGCCAATAGCTCAAATTGGTGCTAATCTAGTTAAGAAATACAATTCTTGGCATCCATAGAACAAAGACCTTTTGTTTTGCTTCTACAGCTAAAAATAACTGTCCCCCTGAGCAAGTTTTTATATCTACCCTGTACTTCACTGAATTTGTTCTCTGAGTACTGAGCACTGAATTGTGTGTAAGATGATATGCATACCAACATCTCACGTCTACACTGAAGGGCAAGGTCCATCATAAGCCCCAGCATTAACAGCTGCTGTTAAAGTGGTTTATTTGTACAGTGACCATAGGGCTTTCTCTGTGTGTGTACCATTGGCATTTCTGTGATCTAAATACTACCAAAGATAAAATAAATTCATGTGCCTGAGATCTACTGCATTAGCAACTTGTTTTGCTTCACTTGTAAGTGAAGCCCAGCCATTAGAAGGAGGTTGTATGGTACCTGTTAGGGCCCATGGGACCTGGTGTCTTTCTAGCCTCATCTTGACCTCCCAGGCTCTCCTGGGAGGTCTCCTGACATCCTGTTTCTGTCAGCAGTGTCCATGGCTTCTGGACACACTAGCAATGGTCTAGACACTATTTAGAGATTGAGAGCCTTTGGTAGGAATTCCTTGTTCCTACAAATAATTTGCTCTTTGCTTAATGTTTTACTTCTCCTGTCATTTGAAAAATTTCTGGATGACATATGTGGGAGGAAAACAAAAAAGTTGAGTATGTTAAAGTTTTTGTTTTAATTTTTTAAATGTTTATTTATTTTTGAGAGAGAGAGAGAGAGAGAGAGCAAGCATGAGCAGGGGAGGGGCAGAGCGAGAGGGAGACACATAATCCGAAGCAGCCTCCAGGATATGCGCTGTCAGCTCAGAGCCCAATGCAGGGCTCAAACTCATGAACCGTGAGATCATGACCTGAGCTGAAGTCGGACACTTAACTGACTGAGCCACCCAAGCACCCCAAAGTTTTGTTTTCTTTTAATAATGACATTATTTACCTGTAAAAACATTTATACATTTCACCTATAACCACACTTCAAGGACTTTAATAGCTGCCCACTACTTTTCTCTAGAACATTTAGAATTGTTTTAAGAAGAATTTGATCGAATTGGTTAAGACAGCCTGTTCTTTCATGGTTGCTGGCAAATATTGGCTCACCCCAGGGTTTAAAAACCTCAGTTGCTGCGAATACTGATTTTCATTGATCTTGTACCATCTGTGTTCATGATTAGTGGGGAACACAAGTTGTACTTCCAAATGCGACCATCTGTGCTTTCTAAGTAAGTTACAGGTAAATGTGCTTGAAGACATATTCCTCTAATGGAAGACGTGTACTTTTCTAGCTGCAAGTTGTTCTTGGCTGAAGATTCAGAGTAGGTAAAGTAAACCTGGACATGAAGTTTTTTGTTGGAAAGCTCTGAGAACAACTGTGTGATTGCATTCTACTCTCAAAACTGGGGGTTTGATCAACCATGACAGGGACAAAGATTTGTCATCTAAAAGCTAAACTAGCAAAAATCTACACATAATGGAAAGACTGGCTGTCTGTGGGGGCAACCCCAAACATTGTACAGGTGAGACAATGTTTTGGAAAATACCAAATACTGTGATTGAGGTAACTTGAATGTAACCTCAAGGGAACAGTGATAGAATAAGATTATAATGGAGAAGATGGACAAATCAGTCAGCCTCCCTAACACAACCACTTCCTAAATTACATACTCTGAAGAGTACGTCAACACAAAGAGGATATTCAGTGGGGGGGTCATTATTATGGTACAATTACTCAGCACTGTGTGTGTGTGTGTGTGTGTGTGTGTGTGTTGGGGGGAGGGGTGGAGACTGACTCTGATGGACAGGAAAGTTCCAGTTAGTCACCAGAGATGGGGATTTGGTTATAGAGAAGGACTGTTATTTTAGTCAGGTTTCATCATGGCCTGGATGAAATAACCCTCAGGATCTCTCTTTGCTTTTATCTGATTTTGTGCCTATCTGTGAACATTCTGGTTAGTAATCTGGTTCCTGATATCCTGATAATGTGAAAGAGTCTGACCCAGGAAAGACCCTCACTGTAGATGAGTAAACTGGCATGCTGGATTATGCACTGGGCTTTTAGAAATCCTTTGGTGTGAGTTAGCATCAGTGGATCCAAACAATTCTGTCTGGCCTGACTAAACACACATCCAGACTTCTAAAGCTGAAAGGCAGGTTGCAGCCAGCCTCCCAGGGAGACCTCACAGCTCATCACATCAGTAATGGCCCAGTCCAATCAGGCCCAATTAAATTCACCAGGAGAGGAAATACTCTAGATAAAGTTAAAGCCTGCTATCAGAGAAGTCTGGCTGCAAGCCATGGTACTAATAGACGTGTTAGGAACTCTAAGAAGGATAGGACAGAAACCTAGTGAGTGGAACTGCTATAGAAGCACATGATTTGTCACAAAGGGATAAGGTCAGAGCTTTCAACATGGCTGACTTAACTGTGGGGTTATCAGGTTAGGGTTTTGAATACTTACCTTCTCTGCTCAGTAGTCAGATTGACTCTTCAATCTGGAAAACGGGTGCAACTACAGGAATGAATTAAGGATTTATAAGTCTATTTCTTGTTTCTAGGGACTGGGAGGGAAAAAAGCTTAAGTACTAAAGAGATAATTGTCTCAGAAATATTTGGGGCTAGTATTGGCCTCAGGCACAGCCTAATGCATGGGGCCCAAAAGATGTCACCAGGACATTTTTTTCCCTCAGATCCATGCTGCCTTGAATCGCAGACAGATTCTCTCCTACTGAGGTCAAAGCTGGCAGCAGCTACTCTTGGTCTTCCATCCTCGGCACTTTCGATTCAGTAGAAGAGAGAATCTCTTGCACAGAGCCCTTTTAATGACTCCTTAATTGTAATTGGGTAATTTGCCCATTATTGAACCTACTATTTGGACTAAGGAGATGTGATTCTCTGATTGGTCAATGTCTGAGTCATTTGACAACCTTTGAAGCCAAGAGGGCAAATGCCCTCATTAGAAAGAAGTAGCATGTGGCCTTGGCCATGGAAATAGGAATCTGTTAAGGAGTGTGTAACAACTCAGCTGCCCAATCAACTAGTCCTAAAAATGGATGGCATTGGAGGTTTGAGCCTATACTCAGCCATTGCTAACAGCAACATGAGCAAGACAGATGGGAGCAAAAGGGCCCCCTACCTCCATGCCTTCCTTCCTGTCACATTATGTTTCTGATGACAACTATCACAATAGGTTTATATATTCTTCGTTAGTTATTCAATTTCTCAGATGTTTGTTGAACACCTACCATAAACCCAGAATTGTGGGACATATTAGAGGGAGTAATCCACAAGTGGCAAGATATAAGCACTTTTCACATGAATAGACTTAAAAAAGAACACCTTTTATTTCTAATATAATAATATGAAGTCAAATGTAGTGTGTGCACTGTGCAACATTTGCCTTATAATTAGGCTAAAGGATGGGGTTGATGATCAGAATAGCTAATGGTAATGAATACAAACCATCCACTTTTAAGAAAATGCTTTGTATGTTTTAACTATTATTCCCTCATAGGCAATTAAATGCAGATAGCACTATTTGATGTATAAGGACATTGATGGTCAATCACGAAGTATATGAAAAAGAGAATTGTTTTAGGACCCAGAATTTCTTTCATTTTTAGTCTCATGTTCGTTCACTTTTTTTCTTCTGAATCTCACTGGCTGAAACTTTAGTTTTTAAGATAAAGTCAAAAAAGTGACTTGTTCAACATTCCTTGGGTTGTTTTCTCAAGTATAAATCTGATGAGTTATTTTTGTCATCAGTGACTCTTGATCAATTTCAAACTCCTTGGTATGGAATGCCAGACCTTTCCTAATCATGTCCCTTTTACTCTTCCAGTTCCTGTGCTCACCTCCCTACCCCAACCTTCCCACATGGCCCACACTCCCACCGCAGTGAGCTATTCACAATTTCCAAAGGTACATGTTCTCCCTCACCTCTGTGCCTCCACAGGTGCTTTTCCTCTGTTCATTCCTTTCCTTGCCATCACCCAGCCATCTGCTGTTCATCCACCAGGTCCAGCTATGACACCACTCCCTCCAGAAAGTCTTTCTTGGCACCGTCCAAGACTGGGTTAGGTGTTCCTCCTTTGTTCCCTCAGTATTCTGAACTTTGCCTGTCAGTGCCCCCATCAGCATACGGTGTTAGCTGCCCGTTTGCCTCCAAGTCTCCCTAATAAGGACAAGAATTCCCAGAGGCCCAAATACAATGAAAACAGGGTGGGGTCTGTGTTTTCACAGCTGCACTCTGGAGATTAGCTCAATAAATATTTTTTTGGATGAATGAATAAATGAATGAATAATGAGCCACTTATTATTTGTTACTTTCTTATGTTTCCTCAGAATTACAACCGGCCCCCTGTGATGGCTTTAGCCATCCCCATAGCAGTGAAATTCCTCCACAGAGGCAACAAGGAACTGTGCAGGAATATGTCCAACTACCTGTCCCTGGCTGCAATCACCAAGGCAGATCTTCTGGCTGATCACACAGACGTTATAGTAAAGAGCATACTCCAAGGTATGGTGCAAAGGCTGAGTGTGGGGATGTTTTTCTAGGAGTGATTTGAAAATATTTTCATGAAGCAGTAATGGATTGTGGAAGGGAGACCTAGAGTATTGAGAGGTACGTTAGATTCTCTGCTTTGCCACTAGCTGGTTGGTGAACGGGGGTGAGATTTCTTGGGCTGGTTGAGTCTGTGTCTCTTCACTGGGCAGATGAATTATTTTGACTCATAGAGGAGTTGTAAGCTCTCTCTCTTCTAACTCTACATTTCTCAGTTTGGGGAATGGTGTTTTCCATGCTTCTGGTCACCTTGTCCAGCTACCAGTTGTGGAAAACCTACTTGTCTGCACTGAGTGGAACATGTCCCACTGTTCTCAGTGACAGACGGACAACCTCTCCTGCCTTTGGTTTCCAAAAGCAAGGGATGCTAGGTAAAATATACCAGAGAACATGTGAAGACTTCTTCAATTGTGAACATGACTTGGGACTGATGTGTAATTGTGTTAAATACTACCATAAAGAAATCAAATCAGGACATCTCTGTTAATTGTTTCATATTTGAATGAAAGAGATCAAGTTAGTCCAGTCAAATTATTCTCTTTTCTTAAGTTTTTTCCTTTGGTTTCAGATCTGTCAGAAACCATGGTTTTTTGGTATCTTTGATTTGGGATCAGAGACAATTTATGGTATTATATGATATGCACCCAATTCCCCCCAATTCTCATTAATAATAATCAAAGGTCTATGCGTATCTTGGCCCACATTCTACTGCCACATACCCCAAGTGCTCAGGTTGAGCATCAACCCTCTGTAAAGTCCACTCAGACCAAGTGTTTCTTAGAGTCTCCATGCTCCACAAATGCTCCCTTTCTGAGGTATCCAGACCAATTCATAAGCCCACGTTGTTACTTTCCCTATGCTTCCTGGCCCAGCATGCTATGGTGTGTCCACTTCTACTACCCCGAGCCCAGCAAACTCTGTGGCTGCTACCATGGAGGTTCCAGGAACTGATTTCACTGCGTAGTGCCTTGTCAAGGATGGCAGCCTCTGTTCCTTTGTGCCGTTCCCCCTGAAGCTTCAGGAGCCAACCCCCACTTCACTAATTTCATGTGGCAGCCTATGGCAGGATGGGGAAGAACACCTGTCTCTCTCCTTGGTGTTACACTTTGATAAAGAGGCCCCAAAGCGGGGTTGCTTTGCTCCCAGTACCAAACTGTTCCCAAGTTTGCAGTAAAATGTATCCTTCTGTTCTAAAAACTTTCCCTCTCATGCCTGGGCTCAACTATCCAGCCAAGAATCAAGCTAGCAAGAAATTAATCAAAAAGTTTTCAAAATGACTATGGCCCACCAAGGACAAAGGCTTTTTTCATTGTACCAGACATTCCTAAGAAGAGTTCATAGCACCAACCCTCGACATCTGACCAGCCACCTCAGTGGTCTGACAGATGCCCAGATATGTCTGAAGCCCAGCCTTGACAGTGGAGATTCATCACTTTACCTGTGTTTCCCTCTAAAGATTTGTCATGGATGTTACTAGGCAGTATCATTAATTTCTCATTTTCTTTGGCTACAGGATTGAATTGCTAATTTAACTTTTAATCATGATGCTAAAGTTTCTAAAAGTCCAGAAAAGCAATTATGCCTTTTTCACCACCTTGACTACATATTTGAAAGAGATTTTATATGATATTAAAAAGCGCTTCTACACACCACACATTTTAAAACCATGGTAGTTGACTTGCAAGTAACAGATTTATTGAAAAAAAAAAAATGAATTGTTTCTTTGCAGCTGCCAAGAGCTTAGCTCATGTTTTTTTTCTTTTTTTGTTTTTTTTTCTTTTTTTGAATTGCACTTTTAATAACAAAGAAGTCTTTTGAAACACAAATACACTTTTTGAATTCATTGCAAGCATTTGAAAAAAACAAACGATTTGGTTTATTCGATGTGACACTATAAAAATTACCATAAAAGACATGATAATTTGACCTATAAGAAGTTGGGGCTACATATTTCAGGGTTTAGATTTTTAAGACTAATGTGTCTTTATAACTCCACAGCCATTCACATGAGCCCATCAAACTTAAAGCTGCAGGGTAGAGAGGATCTTGCTGTCTCTGAGTAAGTTTCTGTTCTGCATATCTTTGTCATATATACCCTACAATCAGCCCTAGGAGACATCATTGGGATTTCTGTTTTCCTTACCTATAGTTTTCTTCCCTTTAGATCTTCTTCCTTGATTTATATTATCCTAATCTGCACTCTCCCACTTTTCAATGTCTACAGATGTTGTTATCTACTCAGTAATAACAATAATGATTATGACAATTATAACTACAATGGCTAAAATTTATTTCATGCTCTTTATGCCAAATAATGTATTAAGCACTTTATATGGATTATATCGTTTAATCCTCACAAGAATTCCTTAACAAAAATCCTATTACTATCCCATTTTACCAATTAGTAGTATTTTAAGTGATAGAAACACCAGGTATGAATAGCTTGGTGATGAGGAGGAGGATAGTGATAATGAAGAAGAGGAAGAAAAGACAAAGGAGGGGAGGAGAAGGAGGAAGAACTTATCAGAACACATGACTGAAAAGTACATAAATACATCAGACTTCCCATATGACTTGATTCAGGGCTCAGTGGTGGTACCAAAAGTCATTACTCAACTCTGCTTCCTTTGGATTAGGTTCACTTTCTTTCTTCTCTCTACTTGTTTTTTGTTTTTGTTTTGTTTTGTTTTGTTTTGTTTTGTTTTGTTTTGTTTTGTTTGAGACAGAGAGAGATTTGGGGGAAGGGTGGAGGGAGAAAGATAATCTTAAGCAGACTCAATACCCCGTGCTGGGTTCAGTCTCGTGACAGTAAGATCATGACCTAAGCTGGAAATCAAGAGTCAGATACTTAACTGACTGAGCCAACCAGGTGCCCCTGGATTGGTTTCATTTTCATGATCCATGTTATGGGTTCTGCAGCTTCCAGTTTACATCATCAAGAATACCAATTAAGCAAAAAATCTCCATACCCAGTCTCATTGTCTCTGCTTGACCTAACATGGGCCATATGCCTATTTCTGAACCAATCCATGCTTGTTCCTGGGAGCACAGTCTTTCAGTTGGCCGGGCTTGGGTAATGAACCCCCTCAAGGCAGGAAAGGGGGTCAACTACAGCAGAACTACATGGATGGGATGCAGATCACTGCTCCCCAAATCCAGGGTTATTGCCAGCAATGGTTAAAATGAATACTGGGTACCAACAAACAGCCTTATATACTTAGTTTTATCCTCTTATACTTACTTTTTTGGAGAATTACCCCATTGCTTTGGCATAACAAGACCTTATTGGATAATGATACTTTCATCTCAGTGTATCTGTAGTTCTTCTCGGGTTCTTGGCATGTGTAAATTTTATGAACGGAACCATTCTACCTTCATTTTAAAATAGTAAGGAAAAAGTAGACCAGATAGGGCCAGGCAAGACTGGTGGTATACCAGTGGTGACTACTTCTTATACTTAGTTGATATTACTCCACTGATAACATTTTTCAATTGTTTTATACATGTTTGTCCTTAATTCCAAACCAAACGCCTCCTTTATAATTACAAGTCAATCATGAGAGCTTGTGTATTGTCAAAGAGCTTGTGTATTTATCCCTGAAGGCCAATATTTCAATATTTCCAAGCCAATTTTTTACTACTTTTCATTATTAATAATTATATATAAGTAACGTTGACTTTTACATTCAATGTAAATATAAATTCATTTTATTTAAATTGCTTAGACTCCATTTGTCTGTTTTATATTCTCTGAATTCTTCCAATGAGAAGGAAATTGTGAAAAATTCTTCCATTTGGAGAAAAAAAATAAAGGCATGAGCAGTATCAGGGTGTCTGAGTGGACCAGTCAGTTAAGCATTGGACTCTAGATTTCAGCTCAGGTCATGATCTCACAGTTTGTGAGTTCAAGCCCCATGTCAGTCTCTGTGCTGACAGTGCAGAGCCTACTTGGGATTCTCTCTCTCTCTCTCTCTCTCTCTCTCTCTCCCCCCCCCCGCCTCCTTCTCCCCCCTTCCCCCCCCCCATGGGCATTCTCTCTAGTTCTCTCAAAATAAATAAATAAACTTAAAAAAGAAAAGGTATGAACAGTATTGCCTTGGTTCATACTTGAGAGGTAAGGTGCTAGAAAACCTGAATATCTCTATAAAAAATAAGACAAATCAGTATTTTTAAATCAACCCCCCAACGAAATAAAAATAAATTTAAAAACCCTGTTCCATTTAGTTTTACAGTTGTACAATTAGAAAAAATATGCAAGTAATAATTACAGTCTTAACTAAGCTTTTTCAGATAATTAAAAAACATTCTCCAACTAATTCTGTGAGCTGGTATATATGTGATATAAAAACCAGAAAGGAAAACACAAGAAAGGAAAATACACACCCATCTTAATTATGAACATAGATGCACAAATCACGAATCACAAATAAAAATGACTAGAGCAATGCTTATGGAAAATAACATTAACATTTGCTGAGTGCTTAATGTGTACCATTTTCTGGTCTCTTAACTCATGTAATTGTCCCAATATCTTGTGAGGGAATAACTATTGTTATTCTAAAACTCATAATAATTCAGTTGAGTTTATCCTAGGAATGCAAGAATGTCTTGATATTCAAAATGTAATTCTCCACAGTTAAAGACTAAAGAGTCAAAAAGTCATGTGATCAGTAAGACTATCTCATAAAGTTCAGTACCCATGCATGAAAAAAAATTTTTTTTCGAAGTAGGAATTTTGGAGACCTTTCTTCAATTGATTAAGGGGATATTGTATATGTATACAAGAGAATATTACATATACATATGTATATCCTCTTCTTTTGTAAAATGCAAAGTCTGTTCATGACATAAAAAACAAAAAAAACCTCTAGCAATAGAAAGGAACACGCTTTGTCTAACAAAGAATATCTACAACAACTAAAATCATACTTAATGGGAAAATATTAAATACTTCCCTTGACTTAAAAAATAAGACAAGGATGTCATTTAGGTAATAAGTTTGTTTTCTGCTTAAATAATATCAGAAGTGGGGATCCTGGGTAGCTCAGTCAGTTAGGCATCCAACTCTTGATTTTAGCTTAAGTCATGATCTCAGTCATGGGATCGAGCTCCACACTGGGCTCCAACCCCACATTGGGCTCCGTGCTGAGCAAGGAGCCTGCTTGTGGTTCTCTCTCCCTCTCTCTCTCTCTCTGCCCCTCTCTTCTGCTGGCACTCTCTCTCTCAAAATAAATAAATATTTAAAAAATAATATCAGAAGTAATTTAATATTTTGTGACATCATAGCTTTTTCAGAGTGGGAGAGTCATTTTTCAATGACTCTTGAATAGTTCTCCGAACTTGTTCTTTGCCATTTAGATGCTTTGTAAAACCTGTCAAGTACTGGCATATAAAAGCACAACCAATGCTTAGTACAGCATAATTTAGCACATCTTTTACCCGGGAAGCTGACAATATTGTGGAAGAGTATCTCCAACTGTAAGGGATTATTTAAGGACTTGTAGGGAAATCCTTTCCAAATTTTGGAACGCTGTGATGCAATGCACATCACTACTACCAAAACTAAAAGTAGTGATGTCTCTTCCTCTGCATTTCTGAATCAATGGTTATAATAAGGAAATATGCCTCTCCATTACGACGCCTTTTACATGGCCCTCTGGCACAAATCACAAGATGACCTCAAATGATTTGAAACTTAAGTAGAAAGTCTTTGGAAAGAAAATGTTATATTGTCTCAGCAAGAGTCCAAATTCCTTTCTGACTTACTGGCAATAGTCTAGAAAAGACTGTCTAGTTAATTATGATAAATTCACCTCATTTCTTTCTCTATGTGAGACAAAATTCAAACCACTGATTGGTGAGCTGTCTCAGAAAATAGAGATAGAAAATTCACCTTTCATTTATTATGGCAGTAATAATATGTATCACATAGGGTGAGGTGAGGCTTAAATAGATAAAGCAGCTATACTTTGCACAATGCTGGGCACGTAGTTCATCAATGGTTATAGTGATTCTTCTCATCGTCATTATCATAATCAACATCACTGTCATTGTCATCCCTAATTGAGCATCTGCCATGTACCAGGCCCATATTAAAATATTAAAGGCAGAACCAGATTCATTTGTGGAGTTTTATAATCCCTGGGGAGATACTTAGCCATTAAAAATTCATGATACAATTATTCTTAAAGAACAAAGTTTTAAGTTCACCATATTACAGGTTGTTGAGAATTTATTAATCCAATTTCTAGGAAACGGGCTATGAAGCAATCTTATTAAGAATATTCCAACCGAATATGAATACACATAGGGAAATATTAAAAATGATGTTCAAAAAAGCCAACCCAAATGTGGATCAAGAAATAGAGACACCTCTTGAAACAGAAAAGGCCCTCTTCTGAATTGTTAACTAAGTCTGGGATCAGTTGCACTCCAGAGTTTGCACCTGCTTGACTCCACCAGCAGATGTTGCTGTGAAGTCAAATAAGGCCTGCACAGAGAGGAACATCCCTGGGCTGGCCTCTGAGAATGACTTCTCCGCAATATAAGGGAATCTTTATGTTAGCTTATTCATATGTATTTTCACGTGTTTGCTTCTTTTTGATTTAACCCACTGGTAACAACATGGAAAAACTTAAAGACAACTTTTATTTCAAATATTAGTTTAGGAAGTACTTTTAGATACATTATCAGTTTTTCTCTTATTTTCATAATAACCCTGCAGCAAGGTAGGCAAGTCCTTTATCTCTAATGTCTTGGCTACTGTGAAACTCATCAAGATTACTTGGCAGGTCTGACTTCTTCTAGTTGGTAGGTGATGGTGTTCTAAGATTAGAATGCTGGATTTCTGAGCCCAAGACCAGCATGCTTTCTTTCACAGTCCAAATTTATGAAACTGAATGCAAGTGTCAGTAATCTATTTTCTAGTTCACTGAAATCCATGAATATAGATGTAAACGTATATCATTACTTTGACCAAGATTTTTAACTTTATGAGTGCTATTTATTAAGGGGCTAAAAGACAGTTCTGGAAACATTTGACCTCAGTAAGCTTCTCAACGAAAAGCTTTCTCACATAACATTTAATTAAAAAAACTAAACATCAGTTAAAATTTCTTCTTTGTTTGCAAATGTAATTGTTAAAGTGAAGTTAATTAACTAATGGCAAGTACCAAACTCTAAAATGTATACTTAGTAGTAAAATGTTCTGAATATATTTTAAAGGAATTAACATTTCACAAAAAGCCAATGTATATTGTAATAGACAAGGAAAATATATCAACTCTGTTTTGTTCACATATTCATATGCAAAAATATTGCTCTAGTGACATACATACATATGTACTAGAGTGACAAAGTGACAAACTGTCACAATTTGTCTAGAACTGAAGGGTTTTCTGAGACACAGGGCTGACTCTCAGTGCTAAAGGGGGGACAATTCTAGGCAAACCAGGGTGATTGGTCACTCTAGTACACGTACACACGATATTTGATATTTTATATATATAACGTATTATATTTTTTCCTCCTAAAAACTTGAATCATCTTGCACATTTTACAACACAATGATACAGCGATGCCCTTAATAACCATTCTGGCGAATGAAACTCTTTGCCAATGTGCCAAACTACACCAGCATACTGATATTTCTTTTCAGAAATTTTATGTCAGTTTTACACATTTCTTACTTCTTCCTTTTGATGACACTATGTATTCTGAAACTCATTAAATACTATTAGAAAAAAAACCAGTCAAATAGCCAACTTCCTGAGAATTTATAAAATGTATTTTCTAAGTATAGTCTATGAGTGTTTTGAGGGAATAAAGTGTGTGTGGTCTTTTCAATTAAAACAAAAATTGTTCTACTGGATCAGATTAGGTTGGTCAAACAATAGTGGATTTAAAATGCCAGAAGTGTAGTTTTCTCTCCTATAGAAGAATTGCAGGGATAGGCAGCCCAGGACTGGCAAGGCAGCTTCACAACATGTGAGACCCAAATTGCTCCGAATTTCACAGTCTAAGATGGTTGCTGAAACTCCTGCCATCATTCCCATATTCCAATCGGGAGGAAGAGGAAGGGAAAGAGATTCACATTCAATATTTCAACATCAGCCAGAACTTAGTCACCTGGCCACACCTAGCTGCAATTGATGCTGGAAAATACAGTCTTACTATGAGTGGGCATACTCACTATTTAAACCAGAATGTTGTTACTTTAGAACAGAGGGAAAAAATAAGTATTAGGGAACAATCAGAAATCCCTTGAACCACTTATCTGGATTTACTGCCGTAGCAGATGTGATTTCTACTTTTGTAACCCAAGAATTCCTTATTTTTCTTCTGTTTGCTTCTTCTTTACCCTCATTGTGTGATCCCCATAAAAAAATTAAAAATGCCCTTATGCTTAACTCTGTCAGAATACGAGTTTGCATGTATTTTGGGCAGATCTAATTCTTGCATCTGGGATGTGGAAATTGAAGGCATGCCTAATTCTCTGCTTGTGGTTGGATCTAGTGTTTTTTTTTTCTTCCAGTTAAGTTCTCAAGTCATATAGATAATGGCTAAACAAGGACTTAACGTATGGCCAGTGTGCCTACAACCTTGAATCATGTAACCTCCAAGGTTCTGAGACTGGCCTTTGACCTCAACTGTGAACACCCTTTTTGGAGATCCATCAGCCTGATTTTGTGGGTCTCACAAGTGGAATGAAACTATATCGATACCACAAACATCCTCAAGCATACCTAGATTCATGGCATTTTATTGATAAAGGCAATGAGAGACCAATTCCCTTCTTTTACTGAGAAAACCCAGAAGAGTTAAGTGACTTGTCTAGGGACACTCAACTAGTTGGTTATAAAATGTGGTTTGATAACTACTCCTGGCCCTATTCTCCAAACCTCCCAAACCGTGAAGACCTGTGGTTGCTCAGGCCCTGTCTTTAGGTGGACATATCATCACTGTGGCCCTACCACATTTGCTACTGACATTCAGAACAGCTTTGCCGTAGTCTTCTATTAGCCCTGCATAACCTCGACAGGAGGAGAACATCAGTGTGGGAGAGAGTTACCTCACCTTCTGCAGGGTGAAGAGGTTTGATTGTCCTCTCCTTCATGCATGAGTATGAGAATGGGGTACGCTTTCAGGGTAGGAGTCATCGTTTCCTTTCCAGATTTTTAGATCTCCCCAGTAACAGTCCTCATCACATACATTTGGGGAACTATGCTAATTTATGTTTGTTGCTGTGTTACACAGGACAGAAAGTTGTATATGGTCATAGATTTGCCAAATTGGAAGGGACTTAGAGATCATTTTTCCTCAATTCCTTGATTTCTCAGTGGAGAAAACTAAAACTCAGAGAGATGAATTGACTTAGCCAAGATCAGATGTTTTGCTTATGATTTATAGGAAGCCAAAGCTTAAAGCAACTCTATAGGTTATTTCTAACAATATTAGCTATTACCATTCATACAATAGATTAGTATCTGAAAACTGTTTCCTACTTCAAGTTTGCATTTGCTCCAAAACATCTTTTAAATTTATAGTTAGATGATACGGGATAGTTTCATAAAATATTTTATTTACAGTACAGCTTTACAAAAATAGTCTTAATAAAATTAATACAAAACCATTTTACAATATAACTTATATAACTATCTTCTCAAAAAAGTGACATTCGGTTATAACACATAAACTACATTTGCATTTGTTAAGTCACATTGTAGTATAAATATGTTTTATCATCATTTTTTAATAAGGTACATACCAATAACAATGAACAATGGACAGCAATATGTTATTTTATTTTTCTTCCAATGTAAAAGTCCTCTCTGGCCAAAACAAAATTAACCAAAGGAAAGTAAAACAATTGTCCTTCTGTTCAACAATACAGTCCGTTTTAATTATTTGAGAGTTTATCTGACAAAGACATGGCATTAATCTGAAAGCACCTGGCATAAAGTCTAGTAACAATATCCCCAAAAGCATTCTCCAATGTCTTGTCTTCAACTGTTTATTCAGTATTTTGCCAAGATGAATAAAAATTGATCTCAACTCTCCCCTTCATTAATCTCAAGTGTGCTTAATTTGCACTGAGGTTTTTAGACCTTCCCAACTGGCATATGTTGAAAACGTGAGTTTCTTTCTTTGGCTTCAAGTAGAGTTTCACAACACTTATGAAACATACTGAGCTCCTCCATGTGGCTGAATTTCTGTGACTCCCCACCCAACAACATTTCCCCGGATGTGACAAGAATCGGCTCCTGCGGTCTCTCTTATCTCTTCATTGCTGAGAACGCGATCCCAGATATTAAAGCCTGTGAGTCTTCCAGAAAAGGCTAGTGTTTCATCAAAGCCACCACCTACACAGCAGCCGTTCTTTTCTTGGCCAATCTGCAGGATCCCTCCCTCAGGAACAATATGACCTATGGCCATCTCGACAGTGGTAGCCACCAGTTCACCGTTTACCCACAAGGACATGCGCCCCTTCTCTGAATTCCAGGTGCTGCACAGATGGGTCCACTTTCCCAGGGAAATCACAGTATTAGCAATCAGTCTGTTCTCCTCTCCACCCACCACAAACACTATGGACTGATAGCCAAGGTACAGCTGGATCTCATATGGATTTCTCTTTGTGCCATACGAAAACAGGATGGTTTTGTTTAATACATCTGTGGCTTTGACCCAAATGCAGGCACTAAAAGACTCAAGCTTCATTGGTGTCACTGGATGCACGCTTCCAAAAATCTTCTTGGAACGCATTGGGAATAAAAGTGCTGTTTCACAACCTAGAATGGCAAGAAAGTAAGAAGGATAGGAAACAAAATATAAATTCACTCAGAAACGATTCCAGCATTTGGGTCTTTTAGCATAGGCATTTTAATGACTACCACTGAAAATTATATGCAGTATTACACCATGACGTGAGGAGCTTCAAGAGTGATTTCTTGGTAGAGCAAAGAAAACAGGAATAAGGAAAGTCAATTGTGAGGCTTGCTCAGTGAGGCATCTAAGTGGACAAGATGACATGCAGGGGAGCCAAATTGTCCCAACTCAGAGAATAATGGAAACCATATTTTAATAACTAGTTCCCCTCACAATTAGCTTATTTCCTTTTACTGCTTTTTTTTAAATAAAAATGTTGAGTCACTATGCTTTAACTTCAAACAATGACACTGTATTTTCAAAAAACCTAGAGCCAAACTTGTTTCCCTCTTCTTGACTTCACCAAGCTTTTAGAATAAAAACGAAAACAAAAAACCTATGAAATTCAATGGACCTGGCTCACCCTATTTACCCATGGTCAACATGTATTTTTATTTTATGTGTTAATGTTTTATTTATTTATTTTGAGAGAGAGACAGCCAGCAAGTGAGCACCAGCACAAAAGAGGAGCAGAGGAAGAGGGAAAGAATCCCAAGCAGGCTCAGTGCTGTCAGTGCAGAGCCTGACTCAGGGCTCGATCTAATGAACTGTGAGATTGTGACCCGAGCAGAAACCAAGAGTTGGTGCTCAGTCAGCTGAGTCACCCAGATGCCCCAAGTCAACATGCATTTTTAAGTGAAAATCTAGGACAGTCATATTGTTGCTGAATACATTTCATATACCTCATGTTCCAGAGAGTTGTAAACTTTGCAAAGTTTGCAGAAAGCTACCTTTGAAAGTCAGCAATAGATGATAATGATGACTAACTCTAATTGGGTAATCTCTGTGTACCAAATACTGTTCTAATCCCTCTATATCATTTTAATCTTAATATTCCCATATTAAGGGATAGTCTTCATATTCCCATTCTACAAAGGAGAAAAGTAAGGCATAGAGCACTAAGTAACCTGGTCATCAGAGGCCACGCCCTAACTAGCACACTGCATTGCTTCTTAATGGTAGAAGAACCCCTAGATTTGACTAGGGGGGCTGGAACTCAGTTTGTTTTACTATTAGCAAGCATGCAGTTTTTGATGAGCCCCATATCTCTCTAGGCTTTTATAGGTTAAAAGCCTCTTCCAGTCTCTTCCTAATATTCTGCAAGTCTGTAAACAACAAATATATAGTATTCGGGAAGAACTGTGTAGCCCAAGGATATGCTTAGAAACTCTTATTTTGTCCACAGGCTTATAAATACTGTTTAAGCAACAATAGAAAGCCTTTAAGGAAGAGTGAACTCTTTCAACGGTCCTACTGGAGGACATATTTCTGCTCAAGAGCACTTGGAAGGAGACTTTGTGACATGGGAGTTGGGAGCTCAGTAAACTCCCACCTCAGTTCATCTCCAGGTCACATGTCTGGTCAGGAAGCTAGAGATGCTGAAGTGAAGATCTTCTAGGTGTCTCTGGGAAACATGCTAAAGCCTTTCACAGGTGAACTCTACTTTGTGATAACTTCATAGGTGTATGAGAGACCAGAAAAAAGAATTTTTTTTTTAATGTAAATGAGCCGAAGTATTCACTTTATGACAAACTGAAGATTTACCACAAAATAGCTTTGATAAACAAACTTCCAGAGCATTTAGAGACTAACTGGTGAATGTGTAGAACTTGCAGGCACCAAACGCCCATGAAAAGTGTGCTGAACTAAGTTCAATGACTGCAAGTGATTGAGGGCTAGGCTCTGTCCTAAAAAATTAGACAGATGTGGACCTAGAAATAATCAAAGAAATACTGAGATTCAGAAAATTGTATGAAAGTAACAACAACACTAAAGCACAAGTTGGCCCTGTTACATTTTGCTATTAACTTTTTCAGTGAGTAATTTGAATTTTTGAAGATTTTTGAAATTCTTAATGAGGCATTCTTTTTTCAAATGAAATCGGTAGATGCATTTTTTTCTAGTTGTGTTAATTAAATCAAACAAAGATAATGGAATAAAAGATGCATAACCATTTGAGATCTTCTCTGTAATGTCCCAGTAAAGTAGTGTTCAAGAAGGGGCCTATTGCAGTCTAATTAACTGATTTCCTGTTTAAATAAACCCAGGCAGTCATGATTGCATTCCAAAGCATTCCTTGATTGCCTCTCTGAGACCCAGCTTCCCCTGCAGGGTGCACTGGCCATAGGAATTCATGGAGTGGAACTTGTTGTTCACAGGATTTTTGTGGATTTTTTGGTGGGGACCAGTCACTGAGGCTCTTGCTATCTCTTTAAAATGTCAGAGACTCTCATGAAATGGCTTTTAACTAATAGGTTTTTCTGATTATATTATCAAAGACCGAACAAAATTAAAACCAGGTTCTTAGGAGGCCGACAACAGAATAATTAGGAATCCCTTAGGAACCAAGCTGGCAGGAAACCAAGGGAAGAGAAACCAAACCATGTGGAAAAAGTACTATTGGATATAAGAAATTAACTATTTTAGAATTCAGAAATACATTCCTCTCTGCTCTAACTAGCATACAGAGGTGAGAGTGAAAATTCGCGTTAATCAGGTACATTAAATGCACAATGATTTTACATGGTTTGCCAAAGACAAGAGATTTCATCCATTAAGACAGCCACCAGATTATAATTTGTCTCTTTGCCACTTACATTGAAGATCTATTGTATATTTCATTTTATGCTTTTTCAGTCTCTGAAACCACACGTAATACATTCAAGAAAATATGCTCAGTACTGCCAAACAGTCCTCAGCTATTTAGTAATGACTGATACTCTGGTATGGTTTCTGTAATTTTAAATGAAACATGCTCTCACACATGCTTATGATTCTTCCTCCTACTTCAACAGATGAGTTGCTTTATTGTAACTGTAAAGAGGAATGGCATTGTTTGTGATTGTTTTCCCTTCATGAGATTCTCAGGAACAGCGTAAATTACATTTTCTTACCCAAGTCGCTGATTTTCTAATATAACCCACAAATGATTTTTGCCCTACTATCTCCAAAAAAGTTTGACTTGTAAAGGAGTGTTACTTGGCTCCAAATAAATCTCATTTCTTTTAGCCATCTTCCCAATGTATTTTTCAGACCCACATGTGTTTGGAGATTCATGTAGTATCACATGGGACTTCCAACAAGTTGCATCTGGTTCGAACCGCCTGTCTTTCTCTCTCTCTCTCTCTCTCTCTCTCTCTCTCTCTCTCTCTCTCTCTCTCTCTCTCTCTCTCCCTCCCTCTCTCTCCTTTGGCTCTCACCCCTTAAATCACTGGGGAGGAGGGTTACCAATTGGCTCCTACCTCAGACCATTCTACCTTGGATCCCGCCCCCGCAAGTTTATCCCAAGCCTCCTCTCTCACAGGCTAATTCCCCAGGCCCCGGGGGCTGGGGGACCCCTCAGGAATTCCACTAATCTTTCAGGAGATCAGGTTCAGTCTCAAGTCTCTTGCTCAGAACCAGCGGGGAGGAGGGGCCGGCCCAGGGATTGGAACGTGTCCCTAAAAATTAGGCTGGGCCCTGAAATAGCGCGGGGGAACCGGAGCCCTTTCCCCCCTAAAGAGAGACAGGCTAAAATTAGAAGAAGTGGAAATCCCTAACGGAGGGAAGCCGGACAGCTAGAGAGGTCACGGTTATAACCGGCCAATAGAGCTCCTGCACCTCCTGGTCGGATCGGGTGTCAGGGGCCCTTGACGTCTATTTCAAGACTGTGATGGTTACGTGCACAGGTCTCTTCTGGGCTCCCCGCGGCCGGAGAATACTTTTCAAAGTCAGTTTTCGCGCCTTGTATGGCGTATGTGATCCGTGTGAGCGTGCATAGAGAACTAGAGCTGCGTGTGTCCCCACTGAAGCTGGCCCTAGGGGGCTGCCACTGGGCTTCCCGCCACGCGCGTTCCGAGGACAAAGCGGCGGGGGAGGGGAGGGGGCCGCTCCGCTCCGCGTCCTTACCTGCCGGCAGCCAGCGCCCGGCCGCCCAGCCCTGCACCGCGCGGAGGTCGGCTCGCGTCCGCCGCAGCTCCTCGAGCACCGCGCCCAGGGCGCGCCCCGCCTCCTCCGGGCGCGGCGTCTCCGCGCTCTCCAGGCGCGCCAGCCTGCGGCCCGCGTCGCGGCTCGCCTGCAGCAGCTCGTCCAGCGCCCGGGCCAGCCGGGCCTCCGCGGGGGCCGGTGGCGCGCACGGCCTCGCCAGGCTGCCCGCCAGGCGGCCCAGCTCCGCCCGCAGCCTCTGCAGCTCGCCCCGGAGGACGTCGTCGGTGGCCTGCAGCAGCATGCCCTCCCTCATCTGCGAGTCCTCCAGCATGATGAAGAGCTTGTCCCACTCGGTGTGCTCCCGACGGCAGTCACACGGCGTGGCTAGAGCGCGGGACACACGCGTTACCGGCCCGCCCAGGCCTTCCCAGGGCGTGCTTTGTAGAAAGCCGACCTCCCTCGGTGGTCCCAAGTTACTGCCCGTCCCCAGCACCCCCTCCCCTTTAAGGACACCTCCGGAAAACAGCGCGTGACTCTCTCGACAATGACAGAAACCATTCACGGAGGTACATATTAAGTGGAACGCTGTGAAATTGCCGTTCATGAGGCTCAAAACGGGCAAATATCGGCGATTTCATGCGGTCCAAGCCATTATGTGTCTGTGACAGAACTTTTTGAAACCTCCCCCTTTCCTAAAGTGCTTCTTTTCTTTGGCAAAACAAACTATAGTTTTTTTAAAGCTCACTTCGTTGGCTACGAAGTATATATATAATATTTAGACCCACGGGGATGGATATGTAGTTAGGGTTAGCAGAGAAACAGTTAAAATGAACTTACGGTCCTCAGTGGGATGGAGTCCATTGTCTATTTCGTTGTCCAAATTCACATACATGAGCTCATAATCATCCGAGGTCTCGGCAGACACCGCACACCAGAGAGCACAAAACAGAATCGCAGGGAGATGCATCGCTGGAGAGAGACAAAGTTCTTTCTCTTGCCGCTTCCCACAGCTGGCCTGAGGGGACGAGGCGGGCTCTCGAGTGAGCAGTGTTTGAGCAGCGGAGAGGGAGAGTGAGAGGCAGGAGCAGAGAGCCCTTAATAAATGCTGGGGAAAGCCTGAATGGAGATGAATGAGTAATGCCGGTGGCACCGCGGTAACGGGAGTTCCCCAGAATTTGGAGGGGAGGGGGCTGGGTGGGAGGGCGAGGGAAATGTGGACGTTGCACAATAATAGACCGCAAAGGTTTACGCTGCAGTCAGATTAATTGGAGGAGGGTCAGAGGGGAAAGAGGTGGGGAAACTGGGCTAAGACTGTCCCCGTGAGGATTAGCTGTTGTAACTTGAATTGGTAACACTGAGGGATGAAAGGCAGGGGAGGGGAGGGGAGGTAGGGGGGGAAGTAAGTCAGCAGGCATAGAGGCATGAAAGCAAGATCATCATTCCAGCGTTTCGTGTGGCGCTTTTACAGTTTCACAGCCCTTTATGTATAGAAAACTGTCCCACTTATCCTTTGTACACAGTTTTATAGGTCTGAGTTGTGAAAATTACTCTGTGATTCTGAGATAAACCAACTTGGTAAGGGTTTTCATGGCCCTAGAAGCCAAGTCCATTCTGAGTTATTCCATCTTTAAGCCTTCTGGAGTTGCAACTATGCTTTTATAAACATACTTTTAAAATGACAAACAACAAAGCAAA
Source organism: Prionailurus bengalensis (assembly GCF_016509475.1). Taxonomy (NCBI): domain Eukaryota; kingdom Metazoa; phylum Chordata; class Mammalia; order Carnivora; family Felidae; genus Prionailurus; species Prionailurus bengalensis. Next base: position 108,191,872 of record NC_057350.1, read on the forward strand.
AGCGATAAATCTGAATTAAGAAGGAGCTGGGGGGAGAGGAATTAGATGATTTTAGGAATGTTTCTTTTCATAAACCAATATTATGCGGAAATGATATGATTTCACTAGGTGTAGAGTCAAAGTTCATGTTTTTAAAGTAAATTTAGGGATTCCTGCTTCTGTGGAAATAATGAAGGTCTATATAAGCTGAAAACTACTGTACGAAACGCCTAGAAATGCATTTACATTATAATAACATTAAATGTACAAATGGACTACCAATAAAGTTAGGGAAATATCCAGGGGCCAAAGGTAAAGGGGGAACCACAACCAAATGCGTAAGCCCAAGAGCTGATGCTAAGGCCCCCCCTGGAGGGAGGTAAAGGGAGGGAAGGGTTATCAGTTCTGCAGCAACCAAGTATTAATGACCATGTGGGAGCAAAGCTTAGGCCAGACTAGGGAGTTAGGAGTGAGACCCTCACCTAAAGCCAGACCCTCAGAGAGTTGTATATTGGATTTCAGTGGATATAGCCCCATTCTCTGTCCTACACTAAATAAGTGAGAAGTAAGCATGTCTCTCTTTAACTGAACTTTGCAGAGTCCCTAAAAGTTTGTGACTGTGGGTCTGCCCTCACACATGTGCAAGATTCAGTGTGTACTATCTGCCACAGCAAAAAACAAGTTCACAATAAAAATATTTAAACATATGAGGAAACAATCCGCAACAAATCAGAATCAGCAGAAACAAAAAAAAAGGATTAAACACCCCTCTCCCAAAAACTTCATTGATTTAAAATATCACCTAGGAACTAGAAAATAGGTGTGTTTAAAGTTATTTTAGATCCTTGGGGCACCTGGGTGGCTCAGTCGGGTAAGCTTCTGCCTTTGACTCAGGTCATGATCATGCGGTTCATGGGTTTGAGCCCTGCATTGGACTCTTGCTGACAGCTCAAAGCCTGGAACATGCTTCAGATTCTGTTTTTCTCTCTCTCTCTGCCCCTCCCCTGCTCATGCTCTGTCTCTCTCTGTCTCTCAACAATAAGTAAATGTTAAAAAAAAAAAATTGAAATTATTTTAGATCCACAAGGAGTTGGAAACATGAACAAAGAAAAGACATTGTCAAAAGAAAAAGACTAGGCAGATTTTTTTTAAGGACCATATGTAATTTCTAGAAATAAAAAAAAATTAATTGAAAATTTAAAAACCTCAAGAAATGGGTTAAATGACTAATAGGCAAAGCTGAAGAGAATATTAAAGAATTGGAAGAAAAATCTAAGAAAATCATCCAAAATATACTCTTTAAGTTCAATAAAGTATTCTAAAGTCATTTCATTGTTCAGGAAGATGATAGAGAAATTAATTTTGTTTTGTTAGTTCCAGAATGTATCTTTTAAAGACAGCCATGAGAACCAAAAGGAAATAGAATGTTCAAATAGAAGGAATAGAAAGAATTGAACAAAACTTGTTCAATAGAAAGCAGTAAAGAATGGAAAAAGGCATAGACAAAGCAAGATGAATAACAAAACACAACACAGTGTTGTAAAAATAAATCCAAGTGTACCAATAATCATCATAAATATTAATAAAACAAACCTTCCAATTAAGAGACATAAGTTGTCAAGTAAGAATATTTTTAAAATCCTCAGCTATGTGTCATCTACAAGAACCACACATAAAACATAAGAACCTAGAAATGTTCAAAGTAAAAATTTTACAAGGCCAAGGGGAGAATGTATGAAACAGGTACATTTCAAAAAAGCTAGAATAGTTATATTAATATCAATCAAAAATAGACTTTAAGGGAAAGAGAATAAAGTATGATAAACACTTTACCAGGAAGATATCTCAGAATTATTTAGTAACATAGTTTCAAAAAATATATGCTGAAGACTGACAAAATAATGAGAAACTGAAAAATCTATAATTATAGAGATTTTAATAGAAGTCTTTCATAACTATGTCCACTTCTGTGATAACTGATCAAATTACAAAAACGCTGCTAAAGGATAAAGAAACCTAAACTATATAAAGTTCTATATAAAATGAAATATATAGAACATTGCTCAGAAAGTTTGCTAAGCAAGTTCTACCAAACATTCAAGGAACATATAATCCTCATCTTACACAAACTGCTTCTGAGAATAGAGTATGCGGGAATGCGCTACATTCTTTCTATAACTTTTTATAACTTTAGTAACTAGGATACTAAAAAGAGACAAGGACAGTACAAGAAAGGAAGGCCAGTCTTATTCAAGAACACAAATGCAAAAGCTCTAAATAAAATATTAGCCAAACATACTCAACAATATAAGCATAAAAATACATTATAACCAAGTTGAGTTTATTCCAAGACTGCAAGACTCATGTAAATATTAGAATTATCTATTAATTTATTACATTAATAATTTAAACGAGAAATCATGTAATCATGTCAACAGATGCAGAAAAACATTTAATAAAATTCAACAGTAATTTATATACAAACTAGAAAACAGAAACTTAAACTGATAAAACAGAAATGCCAAAATCGATAGAAACATATACATACATAATAATGAATCCTTAGAAACATAATTTTTAAAAACAGGAATAACAAAAGGATATCCGTAGACACTGGTTCTACTCATAGACCATTAGAGGTCTCAGCCAGTAAAAGTAGGACAAAAAAAAGAAACATAAGATATAAAAACAGAGAAAAGAGACAAAGGCATCATCAATTATTATGAGTTGATTACCTATAAACAGCAAATCTAAGAGACTCTGAAGACAGATTATTAAGAGAAGTGAGCAAGCTTTGCTGGCTGAAAGAACACACAAAAATCAGTGTTTTCTTAATACCAGCAGACAATTGATAGAACATTTTTTAAAGCTTCCATTTATTTACAATAGCAACAACAAAAATGAGATACCTGGGAACCAATTTAATAAAAGATACATACAACACAACTAATATCACAAATTGAAGACATTTTTTAAAACCCTACGTGGATGAAGACATTTTTTATTGAAGACATTTTTTAAAACCCTACGTGGATGGAAGGCCATGTTCTTGAATGGGAAGACTTGCTTTCACAAAGATGTCAATTATCCCAAATTAGTCCGTACATTCAGTGTGGGGGAAAAAAATGCCAATCTAGTTTTTTGAGGAAGTTGACAAACTAATGGTAAAATTTATATAAAGGAGCCAAGAGGAATTTGAAGTAGAGGATGAAGAAATTTGTCCTATGAGATATAATGATTTATTATAAACATTTTGTAATTAAGAAAAAGTATAATTGGTGACACTATGATAAATATCCAGACACAGACCCAGATACATGAGAAACTTTCTGCATGAAAAAGGTATTAAAAATCAGAAGGGAAACAACTGACAACTTGATAAATGGAGCTAGGGCAATTGTTTATATATACACAAAAATCTCTCCCTCATGTACAAAAGTAAGTCCCAGCTGGATTAAAGACAAATATGAGAAACAAAATCATAATGCTTTTAGGAGAAAATTTTTATGAACCTAGGGTAGAGAAAGATATCTCAATAACAAAAAAAAAATACAAACTATGAAGAAATTTTAAAAATCAACTACATTAACATTGCAACTTTAAAAGCAATCAGCAAAAAACTAGTATACAGAATAAATAAATGCCTTCTACAAATCAAGAGGAAAATATAAACATCGCAAGTGAAAATAGGCAAAGGATATGAATGGTCAAATCACAAGAGGGGAAATGACCTGTGAGCCTATTAAAAGGGTACTTAGTCACACAAGCAATTAAGGAAATGAAAATGAAAACAAGCACACACAAAAAAATGAGGTACCATCTCACACTCCATCAGACTGGCAAAAACCGATGTCTGTCAAGACCAAATGTTGGCAAAGATATGGAGCAACAGAAACACTCATGCCGCTGGTGGGTGTGTGAATTGTTATAGTCATGATGGTAGGCAGGATAGTGCCCCCCAAGTGTTCATGTCTTAATCCCCACAGCCTGTGGACAGGTTATGTTTCACTGCATTGAAAATGGAACTAAGATTGCTACATAAGATAGGGAGATAATCCTAGATTATACACATGGGCCAGCGTAATCATAAGCATTCTTAAAAGTGGAAGAGAGAGGCAGAAGGGAGAATCAGAGAAAGAGATTGATGATGATAGCAGCAGAGTCAGAGGACTTGCTCTGTTGCTGACTTTGAAGATGGAGGAAGGGAACTCTAAGGAATGCTGACGGTTTCCAGAAACTAAAGAAGCCGAGGAAATAAATTCTCTTCTACCACCTCCAAGAAGGAACCTGACCCTTCCAATGCCTGGATTTTAGCCCAGTGAGACTCATGTCAGACTTTTGAACTATAGAAATATATAATAAATTTGTGTTGTTTTGGCCCACTAAGCTTCTGGCAATTTCTCATGACAGCAATAGAAAACTAATACAACCACATTGCAAAGAAATTTTGAAACATCTAGAAGCTTAACTCCCAGGGACAAAACCACTGCTTTGCCACTTAATTATGGGGTATAGGGGACATCAGCATCACCTGAGAGCTCGTTAGAAATTCAGATTCTCAAGCCCAAACCCTTAACCTGCGGAATCAGTACCTATGGTTTAACAAGATACTCAGGTGATTTCTAAGCACATTAAGCTCAGAAGCAGTACCCTAGCGAAGATCTCCCATTTATACACAAAGAAATAGGTATAAAAACTGCCACGTTGTTGGTAAAAGCTAATTATAATAATCATCATATTCAAAATAATCATAGTAATGTCTCTCAACCATTGAGTGTATGAATAAATTGAATATACAATAGAATACCATACAGCTGTGGGAAAGCTCCTTGGAGCAAAACTTCAACACAATGTTGAATGTACAAAAAGTTAGCTATTACAAAGAGATTTATACAGTGTGAATTTTACTGATATAAAGTTTTAAAGCATGAAAAACAACACTGTAAAATTCTCGTTGGTGCATATACGCATACAACGAAAGTGTAGAAACATTCCTGAAGATGATAAATACCAACTTTAGGATGGTGGTTGCCTCTGGAGAGAAAAAGATAGGAGTGTGACAGGAAGCAATTCTGGCACGAGGTTGTTTTGAAAAGATGGTTGGTGTGCACACCCTTGTTCTTTATATTATTGCCTACATTTATCTAATGGCTTCAAACATTCCATGATTTAAAAATATATTAGTTTATAAATGGGATAGATAGGATTTCTATACCTATATCAGTTTCTAACTCAAAAAAAAAAAGGTTTTAAAAAATTTATTAATATGTATTTGTTTGGGGGAGCGTGCAAGTGGGGGAGGGGCAGAGAGAGAGGGACAGAGGATCCAAAGTGGGCTCTTCCCTGGCAGCCTGACAACAGTGAGCCCTATGTGGGGCTCGAACTCATAAACGGAGATCATGAGTTGAAGTTGGATGCTCAACCGACTGATCCACCCAGGTGCCCCTCAAAAAAGTTTTTATGCATTTATTTTTTTGCATCATTTGATAGAAATTCAAGTCAGCTGACAATGACTAATCTGGAGTTTTCCCCTTCAGGGCTCTCAGGACGTTTAGTGAGTGAGTATTGTACCAAAAAGCCTTACACCAGTTTCCTCTCTTCAATTCCAACGACAGTCCTATTTATCACAAACTTTTTTAGAGATTGATCAGGACGTCTCCACAACTAAGTTCTATGATCAAATGTACCCTGTACATTACATTTAAAATTCCTGATCCTTTAAAGAAAACTCTTGGTTAAAATAGAAAACAAACAAAATAAAGCAATGTTTTGGGACGGACACAACATTTTTTTAAAAGAAAACTCTGAGTATATTTCCAATACCTTGTACTCTGTGAACTCTTATACTGTCCAAAATCTGCTGGAGACCAATTCTATGAACCGCATGTGAGAAAAACAATTCTCATTATTTATCATCTCCCATAATCATTCAGTTTGATCCAGAATCACCCTTCTATTAAATTTAGTCACTGATATTCTGAAAATGATGACTTTCTTTCCTTAATTCTCACATCTAAATGTCCTTTACATATAGACAGGTCCTACCATTTAAGAAAGGTCTACATATGTGTAATCACTTCTGTTTATTGATTCCTTCTGTGTATTTCTTCTGTATACAAAGCCAAATTTAAAGTAAATAGACACAAGAAAATTTTTGTTCAAGAAATCCCTAGAAACCAATTCTCCTGAGACGTGTAAGTACTTAAGAGGATTCTGAGGGGGAAAAAAATCCATACCATAAAGTGATAAGCAGATGTTTCCCATATGTTGTTTGCAGATAAGTCTCTGTAGCTTATGCAGTATCTTTTCTTGAGATTTTGCCGTTTTAAATCCAGTTGTCCCTACATGTCTTTGAGGTAAATCATGTGTGACAAACAAAGCTGAATCTAAACTTCCCTTGAAATAGTGCAGAAATTGGGGATTTAAATTTGCATTGCTACTTTTCTAACTATTCATAAAAATAGAGCATAGTTTCCATATGTCAGGAAGAAGATGCCTCCGTATCTCTCAGGAAGGTGAATACATTCCTCTGTGCTCTTTTTTTGGTTCAGTTTCATTTAGTCTCATGCTTACGGCATTGCTTAGTTTTCATTTAAACAGCATCCAAATGTTGTGTCTCATCAGGAATTCTTTATCAGAACTGTTTCCTTCTTAAGGGTGTGGTCCGGTTACTGTCAAATTTTCCTCTTTCCCCGTGGTGCATTACTCAGGAAAATTTTTCATTAGATAATAAATAAATAAAATATTCCCTTTTATGGAATCAGTTTAAGCCATGCTCTAGTGATTTTCCAGGATACGATACTGTGTTATTTTTAGCAGAAGACTTGGCCATTTAATGAATAAGTGCAAAGTTTACTGAATTGACACTAATGGTGCTTCTACTGATTGGGAGCTAATAGTCATCATTCTTGGTATTGTTCTTTCAACAGGTAATGCCATGTTGTTGAGGGTGTTACCTGCTGTGTATGAAAAGCAGCCTCAGCCAATTAACAGACACCTGACAGAACTCCTGGCCTTGATGTCTCAGCTGGAACAACCAGAACAGTACCATCTTCTACGGCTTTTACATGTAGCTGCAAAGAGAAAGCAACCAGAGGTAAAAAGTACACCATATACATGATGGTCCACATAACCATGCATGTTTCTGGGTTTGTGAGCAGGATGTGTGCTTCAGGCTTCCTCCCTCATGTGTCTAAACACACCTATCCTTCCATGAAAGCACTCATTCACTTTTTCTATAACTGTGAAAGTGAGGAGGTAGGTGATGGCAGAGGTTGAGTACTGTTATGGGTCCCCAGAGAAACAGAACCGTTAGGATACATATATCATGAACAATTGGAATTGGCTTATGCGATTATGAGGCTGAGAAGTCCACAAGTCCCACAAATGCCCCTTACAAAGTGCCATTTGTAAGTTGAGGACCCAGGAAAACAAGTGGTGTAGTTCCAGCCTGAGTCCAAAAGCCTGAGAACCAGGAGAACCAACGGCTTAAGTTTTGGTCCAAATCTGAAAACTTTAGAACCCGATGGCTGATGGTGTAAGTCACAGTTCAAGAGCAGGAGAGGACCAATGTCACTGTTCAACCAGTCGCATTCAGGCCCTCAGCAGTTTAGATGAGGCCCACCCACATTGGGAAGGGCAATCTGCTTTACTCATTCTACCAATTTAAATGCCAGACTGATTGGGAAATACTCTCGCAAACATACCTAGAATAGTGTTCAGGCAAATATGTGGGCACTGGATGACCCAGTGAAATTGATACATAAAATTAACTTTAACCGGTAGAGTACTAAAAACAGAAGAAAGAACAAACAAATCTACAGCCATTGCAGAACAACCTTAATTGAAGTTTGGTGTGGCCATGCAGTCCCAGGAATCTATACTTTCTCAGATAGGGCCAAAGGAATGACCTGCACATGGGGAAATCAGTCTACAGTGAGAGCAAAGTCTCATTTTCTAGACGGCAAGTTAGTTGTTTTTTTGGAATCAAATAAAATATTAAAATAATTAGGATAATTGTGATTATCAGTAACAGAACACCCAATCCATGCTGGCTTAAATAATGAAAGGAATTTATTAGCTAATGTGATGGGGGGAAAAAAAACCCTTAAGATGAGATTTGATCCAGCAGCTCAAATGATATGAAGACAACAATTTTCCTGTCCTCTATTTCTCAGATTTGATTTCTGGTTTTGGCTTCTATTTTCTGCAGGCTTTGACCTGTGGGCTTCAGACAGGTACCAGGGGCTCTCTAGGCACTGGCTTCTTCTACCCCCTCCACCACCAACAACAACATCCAAACAAAAGTCCTGATAGTCTCTGTTTAGGACACACACTCTACCCCTGACGCTTCTGCTACCCCTCAAGGATACTCAGAGACTAGAGGCTACCAGGAAGAGGAAAGTAGAAATGGATTACGGAGGGTACCAAAACATGTGTACGAGTAAGATTAAAGGTCAACTCCAGGTCATATCACTTATGGCTGTATCCTGCTTCGTTTCTTGATAATGTCAATACCCGCCACTTGAAAAATCAGTGAACATTAGGTGAATACTGGAACATTTGAATTCAACATTCAAATTATTCAAGGAAAGACAGGCAAAATGGTCATATGCGTTATTAACTATAATAGTCTGCAAATGCCTTGTGGTAAGGAACTCTTTCTTCTTTTCTTCTGTATCCCAGACCTTGGCATAGTGTCTGATAGCACTCAATAAACATTCATAAAACCAAACAGAATAAAACAGAGTGGTAAGTGTTCTGCAAATGGTATAAACAGAAGGGGTGGCAATGAATTCTGCCTTAGGTAGAAGAAATAGGTGACATGAAGATTCATAACTGGAGTGGCATCAAGGCCAGACCTTGGAGAATGGGAGGTTTTGTTTCAAGTGGAGCAGAGGGGCAAAGGATCTTGAGGAAGTAGAGATGGGGCTGGGAGTCTTGGACACTGGAGAGCAGACTTGAACCCTACTCATGGAAATTTCGATTCAGTAGGTCTGGGTACCCAGATCCTGCCTTTTACAAGTTCCCAGGTGATGCTTCTCCTGCTGCTCCAAGGACCACACTTTGAGTAGCTAGACTAGAGGTTGGGCAGAAGACTGGGAGCATCCATGTCACCTGGTGTACATTTTTGCTTTTGCCCTCAGAACAATATATATCATTATTTTTGCATGTCTGTCTTTCCCAGTGCACTCTAAACTCCTTGAGGGGCCTGTGTCTGCATATTTATATATACTCTCTAGCATAGTGCCGGAGGCATAGTAGGATTTCAATAAAATGTTGAATTCAGAAATGAATAAATGACCAAAAGAGACCAAAGAGATTGGAGAACATGAAGAATCAGGGAGAAGTTGTGTTGTGGTCTCCAAAGGGTGTAAAGTGACTCAACAGGATCAAGATCCAGAGAAGTAAATGAGTCTGGAGATTGGAAATGTCCTTAGATTTGGCAACCGGGACTCCCCAGGACACTGTCTTTGTGGGTGGGGTGAGAAGTGGCAGTCATCGTCATGGACTGTGTGTGGAGAGAAGGTTAGGAACTGACTGCATGAGTGTACAAGTTTAAAGAAAATAAGGAGAACTAAAGAACAATCCAATAACAACGAAGAGATTGAAGATGTGGAACAAAACACTAGCTAGAATCAGATGCTTGAGGAAGTTAGGGAATGAATTCCAGAGCACAAGTGGAGGAATCAGTTTGGGAAAGGATTAAGGACAGAAAGTTTGAGCAAAACTGTAGTTGAGTTTGGGCAAGGAATAGAGTTGAAAGATCACTGGATCACCTAAACGGAGGCTTGGAGTGAGGGACAGAGAAGGGCTGAGGTATTTGTTTCCCATTAACACAAATGCAGTGGTTTAAAACAGCACAAATTTATTTACTGCTCTTGAGATCAGAAGTCCAAAATGGTTCAGCAGGGCTGTATTCCTTCTTGAGACTCTAGAGGATAATGTTTCCTTGCCTTTTCAGCTTCTGGGGGCTGCTTGCATTCCTCAGCTCATGGCCTACATCCCTCTCCCCTCTTATTTTCTCATCACACCTCCTCCAACTCTGAGTCTCCTAGCCTCCATCTTCTAAGGGTCCTTGTAATTACATTGGTGCCACCCAGAAGATCCAGGATTATCTCTTCATCTCAAGACCTTTAACTTAACTATACCTACAGAGTCCTCTTTGCCACATAAGGCTACATCATCACAGGTTCTGGGGATTAGGGTGTGCACATCTTTGTGGAGTCATTATTTTGCCTACCACAGATAGAGCCTGGAGACCAGATGATAGGGAAATTGGGGGGGGGGGCGGCGGGGAGTGTGATTAAAAGGCCAAACTTGGTTTCATAAAAGAGGCAGCTGGCATACCATTTTATCTGCAGCCTGCAAGCAAGAGCAAAACACAGTTTTTGGAAAAGAAGGTTCAATAAAAATTCAAGGGGGATCTGGAGAGAATAACTTAGTTCAATTTATTTCCCATGGGCTAAAGGCTGGACATGAAAGTAAATTAAACCAGGGGAAGGCTCACTTACAAGAAGGGGGAGGGAAAAGTCTTGGGATCTCCCTACCTAAAAAGGTGGGGTCGAAGAGTGAGGATGGCCCCAAATGTGACATTCAAAGAGGTCCCGTCAGACATCTGGTGGCCTCTGATGGCCTGAAGACTCAGGAAAGGACTTAGGAGGCCATTTATAAGGCCCCTGACATCTGCCCATTCTCATAGGGTCTCTTTTACTCCCAACACTTTGAAAATTATACAGTCCTAAGCACCTACAGATGGGCACTCTCAAAGCACTGAGGTTTTACAAATGTTCTTCACCTGGAATGTCCTTCCCTCACCACTACCACTCTTTCTGGGATGACTATTCCTGGACTTTAGACAGATACTTAGATGTCAGTTTCTTACCAATAATCTTATCTGACTCCTTCCTTCACCCCCATCTCTGCCTAGCAAATTTCACATTGTAATGACTCTGCCTCTAGTGGTCTCTCTCTCTCTCTCTTTGGACCAACTTGGTTCTGAGGCAAATGCTGGAGACATGAAGACCACCTTGTTCACTACTGTGTCCCTGATGCCCTGCATAGTCCCTGGCATACAGAATTCATTCCATGAATATTTCTTAACACAGATGAGTTAATATTAGTGCCTAAATTTACAGAGGACTTTATCATTCACAAAGGGCTTTTTCTTCTTAAATCTTTTTTAAAATTTTGTAATGCTTATTTATTTTTGAAAGAGGGAGAGAGACAGAACACGAGTGGGGGGAGGGGCAGAAGGAGAGGGAGACACAGAATTCAAAGTAGGTTCCAGGCTCTGAGCTGTCAGCACAGAGCGCGATGCAGGGCTCAAACTCATGAACCGCGAGATCATGATGTGGACACTTAACTGACTGAGCTACCCAGGCACCCCAAGGGCTTCTTTTTTTAGGATCTAGTTCTATCAATTTACTCCTACCAACAACTCTAATGTGTGTTATTTTCCCCTCTGTTTTACACCAGTCAAAATGGTTGTTCTGGGAGGCTAATTTGCCCCCATCACACAGGTAGTAAGAGGTTAAGTGACTGGTCCAGTCCAGGACTCTTACCCCCTAACCCCCTTCTCTCTCCTCAGCTTGGGGAAAAAAACCAAGTAGTCTCCTCTTGAGAGGAGTACAGGCATACCTCATTTTATTGTGCTTCATCATATTGTTGCACTTTGCAGATACTATATTTTTTACAAATTGAAGGTTTGTGGCAACCCTGTGTCAAGCAAGTCTATTGGCACCATTCTTTTCCAACAGCATTTGTTTACTTTGTGTCTCTGCATCACATTTTCATAATTCTTGCAATAATTCGAACATTTTCATTATTATTATATTTGTGATGGTGATCTGTGATCAGTGATCTTTGGTGATATTATTGTAATTGTCTTGGGGTGCCCCAAACCACACCTGTATGAGATGGTGAGCTTAATGGATAAATGTGTGTGTTTTGACTACCCCACCAACTGTCCATCCCCCATCTGTCTCCCTCTCCTAGGGCCCCCCTATTCCCTGAGACACAACACTATTGAAATTAGGCCAGTTAAGAACCCTACAAAACCTCTAAGTGTTCAGGTGAACGGAGGAAGTATCACTTCCAATAAAAAACTAGACGTGAGTAAGCTTAGTGAGGAAAGCACATCAAAAACCGAGACAGGTCAAAAGCGAGGCCTCTTGCACCAAATACCATTCTCTTAGCTAAGTGCAAATGCAAAGGAAGAGTTCTTGAAGAAAACTAAAAGTGCTACTCCACTGAATACATGAGTGATAAGGAAGCAAAACAGACTTATTATTGATGTGGAGATAGTTTGGCTGGTCTGGATAGAAGATCAACTGCGCCGCATCATTTCCTTAAGCCAAAGCCTAATCCAGAACAAGGCCCTAACTCTCTTCAATGCAGGTGAGGAAGCTGCAGAAGAAAAGCTTAAAGGTTGCAGAGGCCAGTTTGTGAGATTTAAGGAAAGAAACCGTCTCCATAACATAAAAGTGCAAAATGAAGCAGCAAGCGCTGATGTAGAAGTGTAGAAAGTTATGCAGAAGATCTAGCTGAGATAAGTAATGAAGGTGGCAACACTAAACAGCAGATTTTCAGTGTTGATAAAACAGCTTTCTATTAGAAGATGCTATCTAGGACTTTCACTGCTAGAGAGGAGATATCAATGCCTGGTTTCAAAGCTTCAAAGAACAGACTTCTCTTTTTTTTTTAAATTTTTTTTTTAAATGTTTATTTGTTATTGAGAGACAGAGAGAGACAGAGCATGAGCAGGGGAGGAGCAGACAGGGAAGACACAGAATCCGAAGCAGGCTCCAGGCTCTGAGCTGTCAGCACAGAGCCCGACGCGAGGCTCAAACTCACAAACCACGAGATCATGAGTTGAGCCGAAGTCGGTCACTCAACCAACTGAGCCACTCAGGTGCCCCCAGACTTCTCTTTTGTTAGAGGCTAGTGCAGCTGATGACTTTCAGTTGAAACCAGTGCTTACTGACCATTTTGAAAATCCTAGGCTCTTAAGAATTAAGCTAAATCTACTCCCAGATTTGGAACAACAAGTCCTGGTTGACAGCACATCTGTTTACAACATAGTTAACTAAATATTTAAAGCCCACTGTTGAGACTTAGAGCTCAGAGAGAGAGAGAGAGAGAGAGAGAGAGAGAGAGAGAGAGAGATTCTCTTCAAAATGACTGCTCATTGACAATGCACTCTATCACCCAAGAGCTCTGATGGAGATATACAATGAAATTAAAGTTTTCATGCCTGCTAACTAACACAACAACCATTCTGCAGCCTATGGATCAGCCTATGGAGTGATTTGAACTCTCAAGTATTATTTAAGAAATATATTCCATAAGGCTCTAACTCACATAGATAGTGATTCCTCTGATGTATCTAGGCAAAGTAAACTGAACCCCCCCTGGAAAGAAGTTACCATTCTAGATGTTAGTAAGAATATGCATGGTTCATGGGAAGAGGTAAAAATATCAACATGAACAGTAGTTTGGAAGAAGTTGATTTCAACCTTCATAGATGACTTTGAGGGGTTCTAGACTTCAGTGGAGGAAGTAATTGCAGATATGGTAGAAATAGCATAAGAACTAGAATTAAAAGTGGAGCCTGAAGATGGGACTGAATCGCTACAATTTCATGATAAAACTTTAAGAGATGAAGTTTTGCTTCTTTTGGATGAGCAAAGAAAGTGGTTTTTTTGAGCTGGGATCTACTCCTGGTGAAGATGCTGTGAAGATTGTTGAAACGGCAACAAAAGATTTAGAATGTTACATAAACTTATGATAAAGCAGCATCAGGGTTTGAGAGGACTTATTCCAATTTTGAAAACAGTTCCACCCTGGGTAAAATGCTACCAAACAGTATCACATGGTACAGGGAAATGATTTGTGAAAGGAAGAGTCAACTGATGTGGCAAACTTCACTGCTGTCTTAAGAAATTGCAACAGACACCCCAACCTTCAGCAACCACCACCCTGATCAGTCAGTAGCCATCAATATAAAGACAAGACCCTCTACCAGCAAAAAGCTTACAACTCATTAAAAGCTCATGATTTTAACAATAATGTATTTTTAATTAAAGCGTATATATTTTTAGACATAATACTATTGCCCACTTAATAGACTAGAGCATAAACATAACTTTTATATGCATTGGGGAACTAAAAAAATCATTTGAGTCTCTTTATTGTGACATTCGCTTTATTGTGGTGGTCTGGAATATCTCCAAAGTATTACTGTAGTGTTCTCAGCTGGTTACAGGAGGCAGAGGAGAGTAAACAAGGACACTAATAGTGGTTGAACTAATGCCAAGTACCAGACACTGTGTAGGTGTTTTACAACATTATCTCACTTATTCCCCATAACAACCTTTCCTCTGGTAAACAGAAAAGTCAAAGTCTGGAAAGGTTAAGAACTGTGGTGGTACAAAGGAGTGATAGTGAGGTGGCTTTTCACACCCTGCTCATCTGTAGCAGCCCCTCCAATTTTCAAATAGGCAATGTCCATGTCTTCCACTGGCCATTACGGTCACAATGCCTCCCATATGACGGCCATTTACAGAAAATCTGGGGCTGTCACTGGTTAGGTAACTTTTCTAAAGCCATAGAGATAAGCCTGAGGTACATCATAAACCCAATCTAATTCCAGCCATTGAGATCTTTTGACCTCAACACCCTGAAAACTTGAGGCTATAAGGCATGGCTTGTGAAGCAGATGGGGGGTTGAGAGGGCTCAGTAGACAAAGGCGGTCAGAAAGGTGAGCTCTATGGCAGAAGTAGGAGACCTGAACTGAATGAGGAGAGAGTGAAAGCAGAGTCCTGTAGGTGTTGTGCATGCTAAGTGTGGATCCCAGGATGAAGCCACAAGGGTTTAGGAAACAGGCACAGTGATGTGAATGGACCTCACCTGTGCCAGGGCCCTAATGGGTGAGAAGTTGTAGCAGGGGAAGGACCCAACCTCTGTTTCCCACCAGCACTGCCCTTCATGTTAAAGTGGGCTTCCACCTGCCTCCTGCGGCTCGTCATGGGGCTCTTCATGGCTAACACTTGGTTACTGAGGTGTGCAGACAGTGAGCCAGAGACATGCTGGATTCACCTCCTCTCTCTCATGTTCCTTAATTAGTGCGCAAAAAGGAAGGGAGACATATATGGAGAAAGGGAGAGAGGAAATTGAAAACAATGGCAACAATCAGAAATGCAGACTGAGACTTCCAATTTAAGTCTAGTTATTATAACTTCATTGCAGATGAAGCAAGAAGCTAAATGAGACGGGTTTTGACCCTGTGGAACTGGGATTAAAGTGAATTTTTCCTTTCTGCATAAAAGCTATGCCAATGCTCTGTAAATAGGAGGTAAACTGAGCAGGTTCTCCAGTGAAGACAAGGTTGAGATCGCAAAGGTGGCAGAGCTTCAACATCCATATATCTGTGAGCTTCACGTGTGGCTGGCCAGGCAGGTCGGTCCCCTTCCTCCATCACTGCCCTCTGGGTATCCCTCTTTCAGAAAACCATCCTTCTCAGTTAAAGGGAGGCAGTTCCTGGCTAGTGATTCATGGCTGGAACCTCCAGAGAATCCTCAGGGTTCATTTATAGGAAAAGGCTGGGTGGTCAATTTTCCAAGTGGCCTTTTGGGGCTAAGTCTGTATTCTTGGCTGCTATAAACCATGCTGTAACCTAGCCAACAAAAGGAACAGCATTTAGTAACACATAAGAGCCCATCTGTTAGTATCCCCAGGACTTGGGCTTCTAGCCCCAACCGTACAGAGATGAGTGGCAGAAAATAGCAACTTCAGCCCTCTGTTGATTAATGTCCAAACCCAGAGGAACTGCTTTTGTGGTCTGGTCCCTAGAGCAGAGAGTCATTTTCTTGGATTTTCAAGCTTACAGCATTCCTCTTCACATACCTAATCCTGAGGCACCTAACACAGCATCATCATGCTGACAATACTCAGAGGTCACTTTTGGTATTTATTTAAAATAAGCCATTTGCAGAACATTAAGAAGATGGAGTGATGGAATATATAGACTGTTCTACAACAGTCTTTGGAGCAGAACCATAATTTTCAGTATATATATTTTGTCACTATGGTGGGAGTAATTAGTAAATGAAAAGAGTGGCAGTTATTTTATAGGGTTTCGAAGAGTAATAGAAATTGTTAATGCTGGCCAAATCAATTAGAAGAGAAAATTGAGCCCAAGGAAAATTTAAGAGGGAGTACATGCACACACATGTACACATATGTGCACACACACAGTAGCTCTACCTTTTATTATATACATAAAAATTTTAATGTCATTTGCTGCTAATTAAGTTGCTATGTATTGTGGTGCTATGTTTTCAGATGGCCCTACCCTCATGGCCCCATGGCCTGGGCCGATGAGATATGTCCACAAAACTTGAGTTCAGTGGCAAGGTGCTAAAACTGTCAGCAGACTGCTCTGAGAGCACAAAAAAGGCAGCGGTTAATTCCACTCAGGAAGGAATGGAGAGCCAGGGAAGGTGCCTTGCCTGGGCTATTTACTTTAGAGGGTCCTGGTCTGGTCCTCATCTACATGTTCCCCCAGTTTCCACACATCCTGTCACCTAATAAACGTAGTCCAGGTCACTGGGACCTTGGAATTCTTTTCCTGTACATCTCTGTCCGCCTTCTAAGGCTTCAACAGGCCTGGCCCCTGGATCTGTTCTCCCAAGGACAGGCCGTGCCAACAGCATGACCCCACAGGCCTGAGGGGTGTTTTAGATGAACTTGCATTTGTGGGCTGGGGTATTCATATACATGCATACAAGACTCCTTGCAGGACAAAGCCAGGAATAGAAAGAGAAGAGAGGGGCAAGGAATGGGGCCTAGAGGTCATTTCTTTCTGTTCCCTCTATACAGGCCAAAAATTCCAAATTCAAATCAGGCCTCCAAGATTGTTATAAAGGCACATGTGTCAGGTAGAGGGTAGCACCTGAGTATTTGAGTGTGTGGTGTAAGGCCCTTTATTTGCACTCTAGCCCTAGGTCCTGCATGTGTTAGGGTGGGCTATGGGGAAGGCTTCCCAGAAGTAGAGCTCTTTGAGGTGGGCTTTGAAAGCATGAGCATCCTCTCCATGTTTAAGCCACTGTGGGTGATTGGTGGCATGTCGCTGGGTCAGAGTTCATGGTGGAAGAGGCAGTAGATATGCCAGTCAGTGAAGACCCTGGAATGCCATGGCATTGGGATCCCAGCCGTAGGCCATGACAAACCTTTGAAGTCTTGACATGATTAGATAGGACAGCTTGGAAGCTCTTTCGGCGGTCCATGCCATGAGGTTATGGTCTCAACAAAGGCCGTGTCAGCTTGCCCTCTGCTAGACATCTATGCTGTCTTAGTGGCTGCTCTGCTCTCAGTGATGAAAGGCCCTCTCTGAGATATGAAGCAGCTCCCTAGTGAGGCAGCACGAAAGAGACCAGCCTGAGGAAATGCCTGTATTTAGAAAATAAAATTCCTTCTTATCTAAGAATAATCTGTCTAAAGCCCAAAGCGCCACTTTCCTTTCATGTGTGTGATAAACTTCAAGAAATATCTGTCTTTTCTGTCACCATCATGACAAGCTTTTGGGTTATCAGGAAACCACAAAATAATAAATTTTTGTTTAATCAGTAAAATTACTTTATTTACACTATTCAAGTCTTCTCTACTCTTTGCTTCAATGGATTCAACTGTGCCTAAGCATATATATTTGTCTCGAGCCAGCTTTCTTTTTTCTTTCTTTTTCTTTTCTTTTCTTTTCTTTTCTTTTCTTTTCTTTTCTTTTCTTTTCTTTTCTTTTCCTTTCTTTTCTTTTCTTTTCCTTTCTTTTCTTTTCCTTTCTTTTCTTTTCCTTTCTTTTCCTTTTCCTTTTCTTCTTTATTTCTTCCTTTCTTTCTTTTTCTTTTCCTTTTTCTTTTTCTTTTTCTTTATGGTACAGTACATATAGTATACTCTTGTATGGCTTGGGATGTATGGCTGGAGTTTAAATAAAATTGGCATGACTGGAAGCACATGTCACAGAGACCTTCGTGTTCCAGAAATAGGACATGAAGGGTAAGGACTAGGAAATAGAATTTTATAGAATGGGGCAGGAAATGTGTAAGCATTTTCCATTACTAAAAGACTCAGGTTAAATATGCTGCCCTGACCTAGAGCAGCTGGCTGACACTTCTACCTTATGTGCCAGGGATCTCTCTTGGTTTCTCCGGAAGGACATACAACCATTCCCAAATGCATAGGCAACATTTGTAGACCTGTTCAGTCATGTATGCTGTATATCAGAAACTAGCCCTGGCCCTTCCTCCATAAGTACTGGATATGAATATCCAGTTTAAATTTATATGTAGGATAATTTTAGTCCTCTCAAAATGTCTGCTTTCATGTCCCTGTTAGTTATGTTGTATATGACATGTGACAATATATCCATTAAAACATATACAACTATTCAACACTATGGGGTGGGGTGTGGAGGTTATTCAAATGCTAGCCTGTAAAACCATTTAGATTTTTCTTCGTTTGGTTTGTTCCTCAAATATTTATTGACTCAGTTTCTGGCCAGGCTCTGTGCTAGGCTTTGGCTATACAATGGGGTACAAACTCTTATAGAGTTTTTAATCCAGCCTGCAAAACAAACATCTAGACTAGCAATATGAAGAAGGCATGAGAAGGGTTTGCTGGGAGCCATGTAGGGTGTGATAGGGACTTCAGCCAGGGCACTGGATTGAGGAGGAAAGAGAAGGGAGTGGAGGAAGGCTTTTAAAGGCAACAACAGCTAATCCAAAGCCTTACGAATGAGAAGGAGTATCCAGAAAAAAAGGGGCAATAAGAATTACAGGCAGAGTGAATCACGTGAGTACAACCCTAGATGCAAGAGAAATCTTAGCAGGTCAAGAAAACATTTTGGAAAAATCAACATGGTTGAGCTATGATATCTGATGGGATCTGGATGGGGGATACATCTAGAAAAATGGATAGGCATCAGTTTGGAAAAGGTATGTTAAGCCTCTATCTTGAGATCGATGGCAAATCAGTGAACTATTTTAAGCAGAGGAAGGGTTGCTATTGAGGCCACAAGGTAGAGAAGGAATTGGATGGACAAGGCTGATGGCAGAGAGAAGAGTTAGAAAGCTGTTGGAATAACCCAAGTTCAGGATAATTGGATCAGTGGTCTCAGCTTAGATGTGCCTGCTGGGAGAGTACTTCCCTGATGCCAGCTTAACCTAGGGCCCCAGGATAGTCTGTCACAGCACCTTGTATTTTGCTATATGGCATTTATTAAAATTTATAATTATGCATTTCTATTAAAATTACTCGTTTCATGAAATGTCTCATTTACTAGGCAGTGAATTATTCCACTATGGCAGGAATCTGCTAGACTTATTAGCAGCTTTAGCACCTACAATACTACCTTGCAAATAGGAAGGACTCAATAAATATTTGTAAATAAGTGAATGGAGAAATGAATGGAAATTAATGGAAGTGGACAGATCTGTGGCATACTTGGGAGGTGGAATCAGTAGGACTTGGTGGTTGTTTGGAGGAGGCTAATGATAAGGGAAAAAGAACAGTCAAGAATGATTCCCAGACTTCTGACTTGAGTAGCCAGGTAGATAATGGTGCCATTCATGGGGAAAAGAGACACTTGAAGCTAGAGAGGGAAGTGAGAGAAGCAGGGTTTTGGCAAAGGGTGGATTATAAATTTAGCAGGTTGAGCTGAGTATCAGATTCTGTTTTAATACTGGAAGCTACATTTCAAGTCCACCTTACCAAAAAAGTAACCAACCAAAAAAGCAAACCAACAACAAACTAAAAAATCAGCATAGAAGTATAGATGGGCAAATTGTTTTTATTTTTACTGTTCAGTTTCCACGGGTTGTCCTTTCTAATTGTTTTATTTTAGCAGACAAAACAATTCATTAAGTTGTCAGTGTGCAATGTGTCTGTGTATTAACATAGTGACTTTAGTCCACAAAAAGTCACATTTTCTTCAATATGAATTATTGCATCTTTATATTAATACAAGCATTCAAAATCAAGAAAGCCATATAGGGTGTCAGGAATATGGTAGAAATTATTTTACTTCAGTAATATTCTTTCTTAGTACTTTTTTGTGATCAAAATGGAATATTGAAGCAAATTTAAAGGCTGTTTCCTGCTTTCTTATTTTTATTATTAAATATTTCCAAACCATACTTCTCCAATTTGAAGGCTTTCATTGAAGTCATCAAGTATCTTTTGCATATTTATATTGCCCTTTAAGTCGCACTTTTATGGTGGATTGGAGGAAATTTAATGTTCTGGTGAGGATATAACATATCAAAACTTGACTTATGAATAGCAGCTTCTAAACATTTTATAATGTAATGTTGTTACTCTTCAATAGCAGAGCACAGATGAAATGAAAAAGGGAAACAAACTGAAGCCTCTGAAATTTTATTGTAAATTCTAAATTTCAGACTTGTATTTGCTTGAGTTCCAGTGAGGGCAATAATCCCAGAATGTGTTGACTTCAGATTTCATAAAATCAAAAAATATTAAATTAGTCCTGATTTAATTAATTTTCCTCTTTGTTTCTCTTCTCTTCCTCTCTCTTTTCTTTTCATAGGTGGTTCAGAAGTGTATTCCTTTCCTAATCAGACATTTGAAAGACTCAACCCATAATGATGTCATCCTAAACATCCTCATAGAGATAGCAGGCTATGAACCTGTGGCTTTGAACAGTTTTCTTCCAATGCTGAAAGAGATTGGTGAGAGATTCCCCTACCTCATCGGACAAATGGCCAGAATCTATGGAGCTGTGGGGCATGTGGATGAAGTAAGTTTGACTTTTTTTTTTCTCTAAATTCCATTGGCACTTAATCCACTGGGGCCTCTGTGAGCTGCAAATGGGTCCTGGAACTTCTGAGAGCTCCCATTTTTCTTTCAAAACTTTTGCATGGACAGTGGCCTTTGGATCAAGGACACATTATAGCAGAGCTAGGTGGAAGGTTCAGGAAGTAAGGATCTCATTGCTGGAGTGTCACCTGAGGAAGGGAAAGGATTAAAATGGAGGAAGCACTATGACAGATTAAGACCACTTTGTAATAACAATAACCAGTAAAAGAATTTCAACTCATTTCTGGTTGTAGTTCTGCTTAACTGAGGAAACCATCAGTAAGCATAGGGTTAGGCCTCAAACACTACTGATTAAAAGATCCCATAGCCATACTGTCAATAAGTGCCTGCATTCGTTGGTGTATTTTGAGCCCTCCAGATGATGTTACTTGGAAGAGTGAAATAAATGTTCATGGTTGTTTAAAAGGCCTAGCCTAAATATTTGCATAGTAGGATCTTTTGGCAGGAACAACAGGATGCCATCAGTTTGTGGGGATTAGGCGACCGAGAAACGATTTCCAGAAATTCAGGTTCTGAAGGGTGTGCACGCATGCATGTCTGTCTGATGATTTTATATTGGGCTTTAGGACTATTATCTTTTTAAAATAAAAGTAAATATATAATTGATAGAGGGAAGCTTTTATTTTCAGCCACTTACATATAATATAGTTATAAAAATCGTACAACTCTTAAAAGGGAATCCATAGTCCATCAAGTCCAACCTCTTGATTCTACACAAGAGAAAATTAAAGGCAAGAAAAGTTGAATGACTTACCCAGACCGAGACTGGGTTAGTTGGTGACCCCGCTGGAATTAGATCTTTGCTATCCTTGGCACTCTTTTCAAAGTTTGTCTTAGAATGGATCTGTGGTTCTGTTTTATTTTATTTTATTTCTGCTGAGATTTGCAGAGGGCCTAGTGAAGGAGAGGCTTCCTTCTGGTGGAGGGCCTTTGTCCTCTAGCTTCCCAGACGAAGGTGGGAGAGCTGAGCTGCCAAGCAGCCTGTAACCGTCAACATGATGGGGGGATCTTGTAAAAGGATTACTTTGGTGTGGACATGCTGCTTAGTATAATCCCTCTCTATCCACTGCTGCTGGGAATGTCTCACGCCTGCCACCATCTGCCTTCTGGTAACACTTTCCCGTGCCTGTCACCTTGGCTGCCAGGAAAACCCACTAGAGTGCCCAAGTGCTTTTAGGACAACTTCAGCTGACAGCTGTTTGATGGAATCTGCTGACCTTGCAAATTTTTATATGCACCAAAAACTTCAACCTGTGATGTGTGAGACCCTGGAATCTTAAAAAAGTTAACTCTTCCTGCACCTTAATGGTAGTTATTTTCATCACAAATACATTTATGATTCATTAATATGTAGTAATGCACATTAGAAGTGATTAAACTTCCCACAGAAAATGTTACCTGTTAAAACAATAACAAAAAACACACAAACCACATACAATTATGTCACTGTAGGTTTACCTGAACTAAGGCTAACCTGACAGAGAGTAGCCTGTTAGTGTGACTTTTGCATGACCCTAGGTGGGTGCAGTGAGAAGATGGGATCCAAATGGCCAGTGGAATCACTTATTTCACAATTCAGAGAATCAAAATATTTGCCCCTCCCCCATCTCTCATTCTCATATGTCCATGAAGACATCTATGTTTGGGGGAGAAAATTTTTTTTCTCGTGGTTCTGACTCACCTTCTCAACAAATAAAATTCTAGATCAAATACTTTCCAAATGTACCTGGATATCAGGATTACATGGGGAGTTTTTTTTAATAATATAAGTTCTCGGGCCTCATAGAAAATCTACTAAATCAGAATCTCTAGGAAAGGAACCTAGGAATCTGGATTTGTGGGATCTTCTGACAGGTAATTCTTATGCAGCTGTTAGTGGATCAGTATTTGAGATTTCATGATGTCAAGTATTTAAAGCATATTCTATCTTAGACTTAAAATCAGGTCTTGTCCATCACTCTTTATGCCTTTCTCCATCAAGCCATGTGAATCAATTAAGACTTTTCCAGACTACTGATACAGCTGATACTGATACAGTTTAGATTAGGTATGGTTGAGAGTAACACCAAAGTTCAAAATAATAGTGACTTAAACAAATACAGTTATCTATTTCTCTTATACATAAAGAAGTCTAGAAAGCAGTCAGCCTAGAAATACAGGTTTCAGAGACCCAGGTTCCTTCTACTTTATTGCATTGCCTTCCTTGAACACAATAGAAAACACATGACTTCCATGTCATGGTCCAAGGTGGCTACTCGTCTCCACCCATCAAGTCAGTATTTCAGTCAGCAGGAAGGTGAAAAAAAAGAAGGACTCTTCCACATAGTCAAACACAACCTCCTATTCATATCCCATTGCTACCATAGAACAGAACTACATATGACCATACCTAGCTGCAAGGGAGGCTAGAACATGTAGTCTGGATTCAAGTAGTTACATATCAAGAGAGAATCAAGGGCAGAAATAATGATGGAGGTCACGGAATGTCTCTGGTGCAGTTTGGCAAGTCATTTTGTTTCTCTGGGTCTGTTTTCTCTCCTCAAAAATAGCATCCTTGCACAGGCATACCTCCTTTCTGCTCTGATATTCTTGATTTCATTATTCCATTTCCTTTAAGATCAGCCTGACCAAATTACCTATATAAATGTCAGTCAGGCTCCCTTACTGAGATATAATACCCTTCTTATTTGTTTCTAACACTGAAAATATCACCATTTGAAAGTCTTTCTTTTAGTTTTAAAGAATACTAAAGCTCAGATGTCCCAAGAATAAGTGTAGTAGTCTAAGCAGCTATTAACTGATTAATTTGAGTGAATCTGTTCAACTTTCTAAAACTCTCATAGAGCCATATTCCCAAATACCAAAACTAGCAGGGAAGACATATATGTATTTCTGTCCAGCCTCCTTCTAAAAAGAAACATGAAGTTACTGAAGGACATTGCCAGGTGGGCCTGAGGGCAGAAGTTAGGGTCCTGGACACCTATGGAGGAGGGAATTGCAATAAAGAGGAAGTAGCAGGAACTTTGCCCTGGAAAAAAAAACATCATTTTCTGTGTGGAGAACTTGGTCTCTGGTTAGATAAAGATTCATGAGAATATATAAGATATAGAAATGTTTAGGGTGTTAATGATAAGACAGCCACAGTACCCTATTGACCTCAGGCCCTAGGATCCTCTCTCTCATCCTGTCCTGGTTTTGTCTAAAAATTGACTCCATTTAAAAATTTTTCTCTTTGCACAAAAGTAGAATTTCCGGATGTATTCAGGGGTTTCAGCATCAGGTGATTACACTGATAGGATTTAAAAGATTTTGGAAATGCAGAAGAGCCAATCCAACTTTGAGAATCTTGCTCCAACTTTTGGAATGCACAATCTGTGACTGACTGGAGCCTACTGTTTCATCCTGCTTTGTTACCTGGCCTCCAGCAAACTGCATTGTTAGATCCTTAAGAAGAAAAGGGGAGTCTCCTGAGGGTATGCAATCATCAGGTGAGGCATAACCTTGGAGTAGAGCTAGCCTGGAATTAGTCACATGAGTTATTAATCAACTTATGCTTCACCTTCTGTATTTGAATGAAGCCACGTGTGAGAACTGCCAGGCCTGGCTACAGGGGATCCAAGCGGGATGTGCCCTGTCTCTCAAATCAGGGCCCATCTGGGTGGGCACACTGTTTTCAGCAGCTTGATAGCAACATCACGGTTTTTTCATCTGCATTGCACCTCACAGAGGAATAGTTGTATATATAAACCAAAAACTAAAGCCCGATAGATCCTTATACTCACTATCTCCCAAATTACCTCAGGAATTTTTTTTTTCCACCCAAATTTAAGTGAAACCATGTTTAATAGCTTGATAGTGCTTTTGTCAATATGTGAGGCAATACAGTGTCTCCTGAGCCATTTTCAGGTTTGTGCTGACGTACAAAGCACATCTACTGAACAGAGAATAAAATGGAAGAAACACAGGCCAGAGAAACCTGCTTCTGGGGCAACTGATGCATTGTTGCCCCTGAGTTGCCTCTTCCTGTCACTGTCAAGAAAAGGACACAGATGGTTTCCATCATGCCAGGATTTAATCCACCTGTGTGGGATGCTCAGTTGAAGCAGATGCACAAATAAGAAATATCACTATATTAGACATGTCCTCACATTGGCAAAAATGCACAGATCCTTTTGTCTTTCTTCAGTGACAAGTATGCAGTGGAGACGTTAGGAGACAAAGCAGTTCTCAAGAATCCATCCCCAAAGCACCCAACAGTTTGGTGCTACCACATCTCTGGCAAACTCCTAGTCTGACTTAAGTCAAGCCCAAGGCAGCCTCAGCCTTGTTCACTAACAATACAGGAACCAAACCCCGCCCACGATAGGCAAAGAGAGTCATTGCAGATCACTGGGCTAAAGGCAAAAGTGGCACAGACACAGCAGAAGGGCACACATACATAGGAAACACTCCTGAAGCAATAGGTTCTGATGAACAGGGGACAGTGTGCTGCAGGAAGCTAGAGGACCACTTTTTCATGCAGCCACTACTTTCAAG